>NW_028262332.1:8125000-8750000 GCF_047370975.1 Nipponia nippon
TAAATTGCTTTGAGCAACCTTTCAAATATTCGTTTATTTCAGGGGGAAAAAAAAAAAAGTAAGAAAGTGCCAGTCCAGAAAAAAGAAAAAGCAAACCAAGAAAACAACCGTAACCTCCTAGGCTGAGCCTACAGCAAAATGGCCCCGAAGCTCCCCTTGGTTTAAGAAACTGCCCTCCTGCGTGCACAGCGGCTCTCGGGCAGGGTACGGAAGAGAAAAGCGTGTAGGCAGGACACGGTGAGCCAGCCAGCTTCTGACAGCGTCCCCAGCTTTGCAAACCACAGTCTCTGACATTTTCAGCTATTAATTTGTCTAATTACTGTGTAGTCTCTAGACTACACGAACAATGCCATACAGAAAGCTAATAGGCAGATTTGCAGTACTGAATTGTTTGCAGTTAAGTTATGGATTATACCGTCACGTCGTCGCCGAGTTTGTTTTTCACAGAAGAAAAAAAGACTTTGCCTCCGTGCAGAAAAATGAGCTTCTAACGACGAACCCCATGCAAAAAGGGGCAGAAGCACTTGTCTGCTCTGTACTACGCAGAACTCGGAAGATGCTTCAATACTGAACTCGTTTCTGCATGTTTTGTCTTGGCACAGCTTGGTCCCAAAGAGGTCGGCTTGCAGGGAATTTAACACAGAGTAGTGCAAAACAATACATTTTATTTGTTCACAGTTAAACACAAGCAACTGCCTTGACATTTTAGAACATTCTAATAAGGACAGCAAAACCTCCTTTTGGTTTAAGTTCTCTTTAGCTTACGATTGTACCATTTCCTCGTATTTCATATTTATGGCATTTAATGTGGATTGTTTAACATGCTTACAAAGAGCGAGGCAGGGAACAGATTAACTTGACAAAGACAGCAATTTTAGATTTAACTAAAAGCAGTCAGTTAAAAAAATCTGTTTCCACTTCACTGATGGGACCCCTTCAAACAAACTGCAAGTTAACTACATACAGCAGATCCATGATTTTTAGACTTACAAAAAAAATTGCAAAATTTGTTCCTCCATAATCTTTGTGGTCCATAAACAAACCTAAAGTGGTTTCCATTACTATCCCGGTGCTAAAATCCTTTTTAAAAGAAGAAAAAAGCCACCTTATCAATGAGCTTGCGTTACCGCCAGGGCATTTTTGTAACCGACAACAAAAACCGCCTCTCCTCAGGACAAGTGAAGCCATCATATAAGCAAGATTCCTTTTTGGGCTCGGCAAAGCAGAAGGATGGGCTAGTGAACTCCTCCGACCCAACGGCATCCAACGGCTGAGCCAGCCCTTCAAGGGCAACGTGCAAACCGTTCACTCCTGGGGCTGGGACCCGGTGGGGCAAGGGGCAGGAAACCTCCAAATCTTACCAAAACGTACGCTACCACGTTTGCTACCGCTAAGTCTTAGAAAGCCTATAGACATGTCGACAAAACCAGTCTGTCACTTACAACCAACTCTCTATTTTCTATTCCATGCAGATTCAAGCTTTGACAAAACCACTGAAGTTCACCTTTACTTCCAGAGTTAGGACTGACCAACCGAAAGGACACGGAGAATAACTTAGACAGGCAGAAATGTATTTAGACCGTAGGTGTTATGGAAGAAGCGGAAATGGGAGGAAAAGTACTGTCAGGTGCAAGTTAGCATATTGCCAGCCGCTTTGACAGAGTCCTGTTCCGATTCAGGTTGAGAAGGGATTTGAACTACAAGTGCAAGTGTACTTGGACTTGATTTATATGCAAGACGATTCTTGAACAGCAGCTGCCACCCACAGAATGTTTAAGAAAAGAGGCCACGTGTGATGCAGGGTAACTGTGAAGCCTGATACGTCTAAGTGCGCCTGGACCCAGACATATCTAACATTTAAAACAAGCACACTGCCTTCCGAACAGCGGGCTCTGTTCTGTCACGAAGGAGATTGAGTCTGACCACTGACAAGCCCTGATCCCACAATCCTCCTTCACAGAAGGCTCATCATTGACTTAAAACATGATTAACGCAGAAAGGCTTCACGACAGAGTTCCGATTCTCAGTTTGAGCAGGCTTCCTCTTCACCCTTGTCTTCTAAGGAAACGGGATGAGGGCGAAGGGGAGCTACCTAGAGCCAAATTGACATTGCTGAGCTGAAAAATGTACTGCAGTCTGAGCAGAACAGCACTCAAAGGAAACCATATTCTCTAAGTCAAGCCTGAAAACGTATTCCCAGGAACAATGAAGCCAATTTCTTGGACTCAAAGCACAGTGGTCTTGCTCAGTCCGGGAACAAAGACCAGAACTATGAAGGAGGGTCAGGCAGCAGAAGTACTTCCCTGATTAGAGAAACAAATGCTCTTCTGCAAATCTTCATAAGCTTGCAATTCTACATACATGTTCTGCATGCTCTCCCTACTTGAGTAAAGCTTCCTTTTCCCTCTTCTCCCACCCCAGTTGCTTTCCCATATGAACCAGTCTGAGGTCAGTACCAGTCTGTCAGGCAAACACTTAAAATACCAAAAAGATCAGAAGCTAGTGTTTTAACAAGTCTTCAGCATATACGGTCTCTTCTGCATTACAAGCTCCAGTTCCTTATCAAGTGTCTGTTCAAATGTGACTTTCCAGGAAATGTTAAGGACAATATAAACATTGATCATGAATTAGGGTGAATGAATTGTTTTGCAGAGGTACACTGTTCTTTAAACATTTAGGTATTCAATCAGAGTCCAGCTTAATGAAGCCTGGGCTCTGAGGGATGTGGGACAGTGGACAGGCAAAATAGAGACCTTTAGATGAATGCACTAGAAATTCTAGTGCTGCGTCTTTCCAGGATGAAAGCAACCGAAGTCACCTGGACAGGCAGCACAATTAACTGCTCTAAATTGGAAGCTTGCAAGGAAATACAAAGCATTCGTAGTAGACTCACAAATGTTAATTTGGCCTCATATTGCACTCAAGTTCATAAACGCAGCCACTCACTGGGGACAGGGAGAAAGGGAAAAAATACTTGCAAATGCTAACAGTTGTCTCTTCAAATTAGTACACGCTGCTAAGGACTGAATTTGAGAAAGAAGCAGGAGTTAGGCTGGGCATTCAATTCCAGACCCAAAAATCCACTTTGCATTCATTCAGCAGCCTTCTTCCGTTTCTGGACATCAATCCTATTCCGCTGCATGAGCTAGCTGCTCAGACCAAAGAAACATAAAAGCTTTTAGTTAAACTTGCATTCACACCTCCTGTTCTATGCCAAGAATATGAAAATAACACTGATTGACTATCTTCCTTTTTAACTGTGGTCATGATGAGTTTCATTGTAGTCCATGATATGAAGCTGTCCAACACTGCTTTCCTGGATCTTAGGCGAGAGGCTAAGGTTATCGGGGCTTGGAGGGGCCTTTGTCTCCATGCTTGGATCTTTACATAGTTCGGTCTTTAGACCATCAGAAAGCCTGTTGATGGTTACACCCTCCTCATCACACTGGCTCTCACTCTTGTTGCGAAATAATTCTCGTGCCTTCATTCCAAGGAAGCTCGTGGAGCTGGGGAGTGAACCTACAGTCAGTGGGACAGTAGTCGAGGGCTCCAGCAACACGGATGTCTCCCAGCGACTGCTGAATCTCTGGTTCTGGGGTTTTTCTGGGGTGGAGAGCTCACTGCTGCTGCCACCCTTACTGCTACTACTACCTCGAGTGCTGGGAGGTTTGGTCTCTCCATTTCTACCAATTGTTTCTTCACTGTATCCCGCCACAGCATCTTCATTACTGCAATCCAACCTGTTTTGGAACGAGAGAGGATACAGTGTCAAGGAAATGGCAGCAACCGTTTGCAACGGAAAGGGAAATGCTGGGGAAGGCAGGTTGCTGTGATTAGTTTCCATTTCTGCTACTGCATATGTACTTCAACAGTTTGCCTTTCACTGATTTGTAGCAAAGCAGAAGTGACAGAGCGTAACCAGAAAAGTAAGTGTCACACACTCGGCTTTGCAACATCCAGTGTTTTAAAGTCCAAAGCTGACAATAATCCCAAAGCAGAATGGATCCTGATCCGTTAAGGTCAAGGAAGAGATCTGTACATCTTCCTTGGATTGCAGAACTGTCTTTTACCTAACCCAAGCACAGGTGATGGCCACAAATCTGCTGGCAGCGCAAGAAATTATCCTGATGCTGTAGCAGAATTTGGTGTAGAAAAAAAAAGGTATGATCTGAAGAAAAGTACAGCACTACCTAGACTCTTTAGGTAGACATACGTAAACCAACTACTTAAAAACAGTGTAACAATTTGTAGATTAGAGAGACCGGTCTCTGAGACAAACCAGGGGTTTCTCTCAAACTTTGAGTAACGGTTCAGCTATCTGCGAAGGACTTCATGAGCACTTCCAGTTTTGTCAATGACTCTCAGTAACCTGGGCACAGTCCTGAAATAGATTCAGTCTGTAAAAGGGGGAGTAACAGAAACATTTTGAGATGATGTATCCAAGTGCTAGGAATTCCACAAGGATATCAGCTTCCAAGGAGCTGGTCATAAGTCCAGCGTATTTTACATCGTCACCCTTACCTTTCTTCTGCTGCTTCAGCTGCTTCTGTTTTATCATCTTCAGGTCTTTTCAGTAGGCTGCTCTTCTCCAGCCGGCCAAACAGATCCAAGATCTCCAGCTCAAATGCCTGTGTGATTCTTTTCTGGGCCTTGTACCTACTTTCTACTGCTTGCAGCTGACCTCTGAACAGAAAAAGAAACCAAAACCCATCAGGTCCAGTGTCTCCAGATTCTGCCTCAACTATGATAGTGCATCTGCCAATGCACAGCTAAAACTTTACACGGGAAACGCCTACCTTGCTTGGATTTTGACATCTTCCAGGTATTTCTTTTGCTCCAGGAAGAGGTGGTCCTTTTTAGCAAGCTGAGATTCCAGTTCAGCTATCCGTTTCTGGGAAGCATCAAGCCTTTGACTTTGCTGTTGAACACACAATTTTGCTTTCTCCAGTTCTTTCCGAAAAGCAGTGTGCAACATTTCAACCTCCTCGAAGGAAAGAACACAATGTTAAAGTATAATTTGATCACGTGTTATTTTTATCAATATTTAGACATGTTTCTGATGCTATAAATAGGCACATTTTTAAGCAAGATGGAATAAAAGAAGCATTTCTAAAAACAGATATAGAAAACTGGATACTCTGAGGATGTACGCTATTAAGTTACTGTGAAAGTAACTATACATCACTGGAATTTATTAGCACATTAACGTTCCCTATGAAAAGCTCTTTTCAGCAAAGCAAACTTGCCGCTTCTGCACCACATTAGAATAGACAAACTCCATTTCAAAACCATTTTTGCAACATGACCTTCATTAAATACCAGTAAAAGACTTTTTTTATTTTTTTGGCTTATTATTCACCTTCTTTAATTACTTGCTCTCACGCAGAAACAGTTATATTGTTGTGTAATTTACTTGCTTCTAATTAAAAAAAGGCTCCTTTGAAGTCAGGAAGTAAAACCATATGAGCCACAGAAGTTTTAGTACAGTTAATACTGACTCTTAATAGGAAAATGAGCGAGTGAGAAGAGTAAGACTGCTTGTTTTAAAACAGCACCTCACAAAAACCTGTAAAATCCTGGTTCAGATCTTTCTACAAATTCTAGCACTACTACCCTACGTTATACACTTTCAGATAAAAAAGAGCCCAATGTTACTTTACCAGCAATAGTCTGCTGCCAATTACATTAAGAGCACAGTAAAGTCTTGGCCTTTGGCAAGAAAACATTGCTAAGAATTTACATCAAGTGGCTAAAACTGACTTCGGGTGTACTCTAACATCCCCTTCTTGGCTTTCAGGCACAGGGCACTGAAGATATTCCATAAACCTACAATGCACAAAAGTATCTGACCAGAAGATTAAATATAAAATCCAATCCCTGAAAATCAATTTCAAAACAACGCATCTGTTAAGTTCTGAAGCGTTTCCTTCATGCTGAACAGAAGGCTGAGAACAGCTTGATGATGACCTCAGGTGAAGTCCTCCCTAAAAGGCCTCCCCTCTGCAGCTCTGCAATCATACCTTCGTAGTGTCTGTGTGCTTGTGCTGCAGCTGCTCCAGGTACAACTCATTGACCTCCCCAAGAACCAGAAGTTGCCTGTTCAAGAACTCCATCTGCTGTTGCACTGATTCACTGTTGGAAAGCTTTAAGAGAAATTGAACAGAAGCAAACATTGGACTGAACAGTTCAGCAGGAGAGTCACAGCTGATAGGCACTGTGTTCACAGGGTATTTTTATAAAGAAGAGAGACAAAGACAAGAATCCAATGCATCATAGGTAATAAGTGTTAAATAAATCAGTTTGCATAAAGCTGGTGACAGTCCATTCAGAACCTCACCATATAGACACTGCTTCCCTCAACCGTGTTTCCACTTAGATGAGAAGTCCATTCAACTTCTGATACAAACAATATCTCTAAGATGCCAAGATTTAGCAGAGCTTTAATACAAGTTCATATTGCTCAATCTGCAAATTCCTATTGTGGAAAAAGCAGCCAAAACGAGAAGTTTCAGAAGTCTTTGAACTGAGTTTAAAGTTTCTTTACCAAAATACATTTCTCTGTGTTGGTTTTGTGCAATTAATATCAGATTCTATGGAACTAAGCATCAGCTTCTTTCAGAACAAGAAAGAAAAAGCACCTGATAAAAAATTATCAGAAAAAAAAAAAGAAACAGAAAGACACAAAGGGACCCTGAGGACAGTGACTTTTCTTACCTTTTGAGAAACTTGGCTAAGAAGCAATTCAGTGTGACACACCTTGTTGTTAGCCTTCTTTAATTCTAACCTCAGATCTGCAATCATATTCCGGCAGTCTTCCAGCTTGGTCTGTTCAAATAAAATAAAAAAACCCCCATCACTCAGGGTTCTGAAACTTTAACAAGGTCTAGCAATGGCAAATGGCTCGAGGGCCGTGACCCCCAGCGCTGTAAATCAAGTTATACTGAGTACCTGTGAAAGTCCCAAAACCAGCTAAGAAACTGCATTTCCCTATTTCCAAACTGAAGACAGGACAAAACAGAACTATAAAAGGACGATGACTAAGTCAGGCATTTCCAATTATGCACTGTCTTCTTCTGAATTAGGACAATATCTCTAATAGACATATATAACTTTCTCTCAGATATTTCATGCCATGTTATTGAGAAGGCTATTTTTAAAACCAGTAAGTAGATAACATAATTTTGTTCAGCGTCACGCTTCATACCTGCAATTCCTGGCTCTGGTTGTAGAATTCCTCCCGGTCGTGTTGCAGCTGTCTGATCTGGCTGTGAAGCTGAGCCACTATATTTTCATGTTCCTCCTGAAACTGGTGGTACCTTGCCTGTTCTTTCTGCAGACTCAGTTTCAAGGCCTGGATTTCTTTTTCCTGTAGTTTCAGCTGATCCTTCTGTTAAGAACCCCATATGAAGCATCAGACAAGACACCTGCTTTATCAGTTAGAACATCTGTCCTAAGCTGCTAGCTAAGTAAAGCACTAGTCTCAATTAACAGCATGCAAGCGTAACACTTTTCCATACGTAGAACATTTTATAGAGAGCATGTTCTTAAGGCTTTGGAGGGCTTTTTGGCTGAAAAAGAGATTAAATGGTGCTAGAATGGACAGGCTGAAAACTCCAAGTCACATCCAAAGGCACAGTGAGCAATAGCAGGTTATTCCACTGCACCTCATGCTTTTGACGGGGACTTTGGCTTCACAGCTGAAGCTACAGTTCATTTTCCAAAACCTGTTTGGAAAGCTATTTTTGGCTTTTCTACTGAATGATCAAAAGGTGAAACTGTAGCTGGAAGTAGCTATAATATGGAGGTACAGAATGAAACATGCCTAAACCTGTAATGAGACATCCTTCAGTGCACTTAGAACTTCAAATTTTATCATAGTAAATACCTCTGGAAAACAACATCTGAGTTTTCAAAGTTTTGGCTATTACTCCTCAATTGAGGAGCAGAAGGAGAATACTTCTTCAAATAATGCAATAAGGTATCTAGCCAGGCATTAAGTAACCACTCCACTAACTGTGAAGCCTTTAATATTATCCAAAGGGAAGCGCTGGCAGGGGTCAAGCACACAGGCATCCACTGATTCAGTTGCCTGCAGTCAAATAGAAACTACTGGTTTTAATATTCGTGGTGCATGTAACTCATCCTCAAGTCATTCCACAAACATTGACTTTAATAAGGTGAGAAACGAGGCTTACTTTTTTAATTGAGTGGTACTGAAAGATACTGGCCAAACCAATTAATACCTGTTCTAGCACCAGTGTGTTTAAATGACTGCTAGAGTTGTACCCCTGCTCACCATGGCAGCATTATGTTCCTCCAGTGCTGTTGCTTTAATCACTTTTCGCAAGAGTCGACGGTTCCGAAGGGCATGTTGCTGTCTTTTGAAGCGTTCATACAATAACTGGTTGTGCAGCAAAAGCAATTGGTTACGCAGGGTGTGAATCTCATCTGAAGGGGGAGAACCTGGATTGGAGTTAGAAGACACAACAGGTTACTGAACGGTACTGTCCCTGTTCCACACATGGGAAATATTTTCTAAAATAAGCAAATTAGATTTCTTTGACAACTTAAAACAATCTGTCTGTTCCATTTGATCTCCGACACAAACTTAAAATTTTAAACATTTTTCCCAGAGCAACATGTATATGCTTCAAATGGATTGCTCCTTCTATTAAGAAAAAAAGCCAAGCCATCACCACAGAAGCCTAAGAGCACAAAACTATGACACACATGTGAAACAGCAAGAGAAACAATCAGTTTTAGATTCAAGTAGTATTTCAAAGGTGGAAAGATCTGTTAGATGATCAGCATCACTCTGAAGGCTAGCAGATCTTAAATGGTCAAAAGTAGAAATGTTTAGAATTGTGGGGAAGGCAGTTTTCACTTGTCGAAGATGAAAAAAAACCAGCTCATCTCACTGGAACACAGACATCTATCTGCTAAGCGGATAAACCATGACTTAATGGAGGGCACCTTCTTTTTTTTTTTTCTTTTTAACTAATGCAGCAGAAAAAGTATGCAGGTCATTGTTTAAGCAAGTCTAATAACAGAGGAACAGATTGCCAAAACACGAGAAACTTCCTCACCTCCAAAGTGAGTCCAGTCAGCAGATTTGCTTGGCAGAGACAATCTGAAAAATGAAAATGCATCATTAAATAGTAAGGTTAAATATGCAAACACTCTGCAAGTCACTTTAAAATGGAATGCCCACCTCAAAAGAGCTTGCAGCCTAATGAAAGTACAATTGTGGTCAGTCGGTATGAAGAGAGTAAGGAGGAACCGTGCAAGCAGCAGGTTGCAAGGGCAGATGACGGAGGGCGTAATTTCTTGGAACTTGGAGAAAAAGTCTCTCAAGCACAGAAAACAACACAAGGACAAAGCGGAATACAGGGTAATAAGATGAAAAGAAGGAATATGGCAGATACACCTAAACCTTGAATCTGGTTCTCCAGTTCTTAGCTTCATGTATGTTAGAAAGAAGAAAGTGTCAATCTCCCCTTGGCCTCTACACATTTGCTTTTGACTATCTCGTGTGGGACTTCAATCTGATAAAGTAAACAAATCTCACTAACAGTGGCACCAAACCCTCACTTGCAGCACAGCCAACAGCCCTGCTTCTTCATCCCAAGCTCTGTCAGTGAAGGCAGGAAGAGTCCTACCGTCACAGCCCCTTTTGTAACACCCAAGCAAACTAGTTACCACTGCAAATACAAAAATCCTCCACCCAGAACCCCTAGCTCTGTTAACAGTAATGTTTCACAAAACATGGTTGCATTGTAGATTTCCAGACACACTTGCTTTTCAGGCACAGCTGTTAAAATAAAGCCAGCACAAAAAGGAGTAACGAGAAAGTTTGCAAAGATCTTCAGTCACCTACTTGTTCAGCTCCTTAGTGTGTGCATCTGCTCCTTGCTGTATCAGTCTGTCCAGTACTTCCACGGGAGAAGTAGAGGACGTGCAGTCATCCTCCTGGGTTCCCTTGGCTTTCTTTAGCAGCTCCTCAGTCTTCTTGCCAACAAAGAGGTAGGCAGTCTTTGGTAATGCAACCTCAAAAAGGTGCTCATATAGGAGAGGCTGCCCACTCCCAAACACCACTCTTCTTTGTGCTGGTACTTTGCAAGGGCTGGGAGTGAGAATACTCGTCTCCCCAGAGGTTTCTTCCCTGTTACCAGCAGGGCTTTCACCAGAGCCTCCACAAGGCTTGTCTATGGGAGTAAATGTTTGTTTGGGTGTTTCCCGCGCACTCTCAGGCCCAGGCTTGTCCAGAGAAGACGTTAAAGGCTCAGAGGTCTGACTGTGTCCCTGAACACTAGAGACTACTGAATGGGTCTTCTTTTGAGAGCCTGACAGACTTTCATTTGTGCGGTAAAACGGAGAGTCAAATCCTCCTCTAGGCACCATGTGTTCAGCATCGGTTGTGATCTCGGAGATCTCTTTAGATATTGCATCTGAGAAGGATGGGAGGGGGAAGCATAATTACACATCTTGTATTTCGACATTACAAACATTTCCTTAGCTAAGATATATGTAAGGATGACAGAAATTACCTTCCTCTCTGTCCTTTTCAGCACTATCTTCAAAAGACAAACCACCTAAAAACTCTGGAAGATCACTTAAGGTTACTGAACTTTTACTACCGGGTGTGTCTGAAGAAAAGAAAAGGAAAAAAAAGAAAAGTTAATTGTACAGGTGCTGTACAAAAAAAAAGGTAAAAAAAAAAAGAAAGAGAAAAACCTGTGGAAAAGTGTTTGGCAATTGGAACATGTGTCAATAAAACCAGGATTTGTTTACAAAAGATTATTGTAATGGGGAGAGGAAAATGGAGTTTTACCCAATGATTTATCGCTGTTTATGACATTTTGCTGTCGGTACAGTAAAGGCCTCCCAGGATCTGGTTTGTCCTCCTGAAAAAAACCAAACCAAAAACCAAAATAGATTCTTTGCATCACGCATCTGTTGGAAACCAACCTCTTGGACAGTTTCATAGAAAGGAAATTCCTGCAAATAGATGGCTTCAATAGCAAACCAATATAAGATGTCTTAAAACTGTGCAACTGGAAGTGCCAATAGTTGTCTGAACTTCAAAGAAAATGAGCTTTTGCAATAAAATGCAACATTTTTTCTAAGTCAGTTACTGATTTTCCTTCTAGTTATGGTCACTGCGTGTATGATGACAAGTCCATGAAAAAAATAAGATTTGTCTGGCAGAAGAGTTTTCTTATACCTTTTTAGGAGGCGTGGCAGCAGCTGAAGGGAGTGAAACATGCACAAAGTCATCTGAAGTGCAGGGTGGAGGAGGAGATGTGGCTGGCGTTCCCAAAGGGGTTCCTTTCCCCCCTGCTGAAAAGGAGGAACAAAAGTTTTCTCAGCAAACCTCCCACTACCTCATTTCAGCTGAATACTGTATTGAAGAATTATATGTTTAAACACTATCTCAACCATTTACTTCTTAAAACTCCTTCAACTATTTGTCAAGATAAAAGTGCACAGTTTCCAAAAGGCCTGTTTCAGACTTTGGCACTTAATTCACTGTAACTTATTTCCTACCTCAGTGTTTGCGTTAGTACTGCTCCAGATGACCAGGTACTCAGTTCACAGAAGTAATGACTTAAGCCTATCAAATGGCATGGTGTGGCGTTCCCATTTAAGAAGCTGACAGCAAAATCTACAGCCAGTATTTCTATTATAATAAACCTTGAAGGCCTAATTCCAAAATGCAGCACGTACCAGATGTGCCAAAAGCTTTGCTGTAAGGTTGTGATGCAGACTGGGATGACTCTGATGGGACAATTCCAGGGGAGGTTGGTGGAGTGGTCATACCACAAACTGCAGAAGGACTCCAGATGGTAACCTATGTAAAAGCAATACACAATAAACACAAATCAGTGAAGCTCAGAAAAGGAACATGTGAAGCATCTGTATCCAGATCCTGACACGAGAAATCAGATAGGTATTAAATCTGAAACGTACACTAAGTTCTGAAGAATTCACAGTACTTCTTGGAAACTTGCATTTTTTAGATTGTCACAAGAAACTATGAACAAAGTGCAAACAATTACAAGCATGCTGTGCTTTATCTTCTGCTTTACCTGCTGTGGCTCAGTTGACAGCCGTATTGACTGTGGGCTCAGAATCTGAGGTAGCTGCCCTGGCATTTGTGATAGTGTTAGCCGAGGAGTGGAATATGGGGTAGAAGTCCCTGAAAGTTTAAGAAAAAAAAAAATTAAAAGTATCCTACACATTCAATACAAATCAATGATTTTTCTGGCTAGTATTTAAAGGCTTTTAACCAAAACATTTCAAATCCATTCAACATACACAGTCATAGCTAGCAAACAAGAGACTTTTCTTCCAGCCCAAGAAAATATCTATTGAATGTATTACATCCTACAGCTTTATTTTTTTGGTTGGTTTGTTGTTTTGGAACAGGGGAGACAGAGGAGGAAGAGGCAGTGGAAAGGCAACTTTACCAACATTCTGTATGTCTGCATGACCACAGCATATATCTAGATATTTCTTTTTTTTTTTTTTTTTTTAAGTGACAGTTTATTTTCTGGTGCCTAAGAATTGGACTTTAAGCAGGATAAATTAGTAAGATGTCTTTTGCTATAGGGCCAGTTTTCCTCCAGGAAATGGGTACTCTTTAGCTGTCAGGCAGGTCTTACCATAGCTGCTCTGTGTGTCAATGTAATAGCTGGCACTGGGGTCAGTTTGATGATGTTTTAAGCTTGTGCAGAGTTTCCGAGACACAGAGTAATAGCCATCTTCATATGAGGCTTCTGCAGGGTCCAGGGAGATTTTGGCACATTCTATCACAACATCATGAGTTTCTAGTCTTTTCCACCTGCAGACAGTTTTTGGATCCAAAAGAGTAAGTTAGTCAATTATTGTTACAAATAAGAGTTCCTGGAGATATGAGGAATTGGCTTGTAGGATGGCTCATTTGTTCCAGACAGCTTTGCATGCTCCCAGCCAAAACGGGAACAAGGCACCATACAGAAATTGCAACCAGATGACTTGTAAGAGGGGGTCTCAGAGAGGAGACAAACAGCTTTGACACAGAGATCCATAAAGGTCTGCCATGGAGCACTCTGGAAAGGAGGAACAGCATACGAAGACTTGGTTGATCCTGAGCTTCAGCAGCTGTAGAAATCAGCTCAACTAGACTCAGATGTTGGTAGTCAAAATTTAGACATGCCAGCAGTGAGGGAATCTTATATTATTTAAGCAAACACTATCTGCAATGCCAGTTTCAGGTCTCTGTTTTTCCTCCCAAGTTTTGGGACTGTTTATTATTATTACTACCTCCTTCATTCTGAAAACTTTTTCTCACTAAATTAAGCAGCCAGATTAGATCTGCCCAATATTTCAGGGCATGGAAGTTCACTGTAAAGAAGAGAAAGCACAGCAGGCTCTCTCTTAAAGGCCGAGTTGCTTTTGAATGTTAAGATATTATGTGCAAGACACCAAACCAGAAGGCTTCAACTGGTGGTTTTGTGCCAATTGTACTCCTTAGTGGTGCCACCCTCCCCCCTGTCTGGGAGAAGCCTGCAAAATTGAGCATTGTGATATTCAATAGGTTCCCATTTAGCAGTGTTTTCCTAGTGGCTCTGAAAAGCAGGGCAAGAGCACTACTGTGCAGCAACAAGAGTCAATTTCTCCTCTTCAGTGGCTGGGCCTGTGGAGACAAGAGAAAAGCAGCAAGTGGTGCTGCTGCAGGCAAATGAGCCTATTTCTAAAGAAAACTAATACAGCTGATAATGTTAAGACATACCTGTTAAAAGAATTGATCTGTTAACTGAACCAATATCTAGGTACCAAAACAAGACACACTGAAGCCATTTTAAACACTTAAATCCCACCAAGTACTTCAACAAACCAAAAAAATATGACCCAAACTTTAAGCCAATGAAGCAAGTCAGTGGTAGTTTCTCTTTATTCATTATAAGCAAATCCTTTTAGAACTTTATGAGGATGTTTGATCATTAAGCCATAAAATTAAGACAAAGCCAACTGTTAAGTAGAAGACAGATTCTATCCCAGACACAAAATGAATTTAGAACCCCAACATTGTTGTTAATAGCCTTTCACAACAATTTTTGCTTATTCATCCAGCTGTAAGCTTGGATGAAGAAAGCCTTCATGTTTACCTGGCGTACCTATGAATATGGGTGGCAAAACACCACTGGCACACGCTGTTGCTGACAGAAAAGGTTTTGCTGTAAGCCTTCTGAAATAACCCAGCTAGAAGCTGCTCATTTATAGCCTTTCCTAATAGCAGAGTGAACATATATACCTTCGTGGGTCCAGTTCATGGTCCTTAGATCCAGTCACTAATTCTGGATGAATTCGCACGTGTTCCATCATTGGCTGGATGAGCAAGAGCAAGAAGAAGCATGTATTATCGGTACAGCATCTTTTGATTGCACTAAACTACACAAAGCTGGTGAGCAACCTATGATCCCAACAGTTCAGAATGTTACATTTAGCAGATAAAGCTAACACGCATCATCACAGCTTCAAGAGACGATCTTGCTCCCAACTGAGATTTCAGTCCTCCAATAGCCTGTTTTTATTCTGTATTGTTGAGTGGCCCTCAGTTAAATCAACATAGCGTATTCAATTGGCAAATACCTGCCTTTATACAGCTATGAATTCCTTGTCTCAGATAATATAGAGACAAGCAGCATTTTACCTTGACTACCTCTTCAAAGGTCTCCAAGTTTTCCTTCATACTGTAGTGAGAACGCAGAAAGGAGACAAAATTGCAAGGATACATTCCATAAAGACGATGAAAGAGAGCATAGACGCTGGCATGAAGATGGACAAGATAAATCTCTGCCACGTGACCTGAAAAAAGTAGTTAGAATCTTTTTCATTACATTGGAGAAAAGAACAAAACTTCCAAGAATGCAAGCAAAGTCCTTCTAAATTTGAAATGTTAACTGGAACAAGTCTTCCGAGATATGAACATTCCCTAGCGAAACTGTGAAGCCTTCTGAAAGAACAGGCAACACTTACTCATCAGCTCACAGCAAAAGCAAAAATTAAGACATGGACCATTAATTCCAACCAGTATCCTGTCATTCTCAAAGCACAGCATTTTTTATTCAAGTTAAAACCTGAAACCCCTCTAGATAGTGAGCCAGAGTTTTCAAGACTGACTGAACGACTAAAAAAGAAAACTAAGGTTTCCTTCACTTCAAAGGTAAAAACTAAAAGCTTGTATCCACAAAAAGCAATCGTGACAGACTTGAGTCTTACTAGCCATCTTATAAAGTTCCAATCCTGCTTGCAATGCAAAATGGCCCTCTAAATCACATCTCTATGTGCTTAACGTGGCATTTGTTCATACAGCCATGAGACACGTACATAAATAACGCTAGTGTTAGATATCAGACACCTTACAACAAATTCAGCAAAACCAATTCATCAGAACCAATGCTATAACTGAGAAGACTAGTTTTACCAACACTTTCGTGACTATTGATAGTTGCACATTAGAAGAAACTCTTACGTGTTGCTTCTTCCCCCTCCCCATCCATACCTGGGAATCTCAAATTACCAAATATCTGCCTCAAATGTTAGCATTTTCCCTTCTCTATCCATTATAATCAATCTCTGCTTTTCACTCTCATCAGGGTAGCATTTCGGTCCAGTGAAACTTCATGTAGTAGCAGCACCACATGGAAGAATCGAAGAGACTTCTGAATTTTGAGCAAAGAAGCACTCCCTGATGCTAACTATCAAAGAACAGAATAGCTTGTGGGCTTAATACATTATTTTCTGCGTTTAAATAATCTCAGACCATTAAGAGTCTCACAAAAGAATGTGCTCACCAACTGCATAAGAGTCACAAGGATACTACTAAACCATAACTGCATGCAACAAAGTTGAAATCTCACCTGGATTCTGCAAGCACCAGGCTGAGAGACGCCCAAAGATACCAAAGAAATCATGAAGGTACTGTTTGCCAGACTGAGGAATCATTGGCAACATGGTTATTAGCACTAGGACACCTGTGGTGAGTACTACTACATCTGTGTCAGTCTGCAAGAAGGGAAAAAACCTGCATTAGTCAGTTAAAAGAGTTGAACTTAAATTTTTCCAAGGATGAAGTGAACACTGAATCATCATCATGGAAAAAGTTCTCTACTTTGAAACAGTCCCTCTGAAACCTACCATAACTTAATGAACCAAGATTATTGTCTCTTTCATCCAGAACAACTCTAAGAAAAAAGATTTGGGATTCTTGCTCCTATTCTCCTGCTGCTTTTCCATACAAAAACTTGACTTAGTTAAAAAGAAAACATCACCACAGTTCCACAGTTGAGCAGAAAAAAAAAAAAAAAAAAAATCACTGGTATGTGAAGCATCTGATGTACCACCTTCCTTCTTTTGCAGAGCTAAGCACACACAGCATTCAGAGCCTAAGAAACCACAAATTTAATCAGGGTATTCAAGGATGTTGGCCAGTTACCAACACAAGGGTCAAAAGCTTTTCTATTAAACCTGGTTGATGACTCTGGCTGCTAAATATTTCATACAGCAGTAATTCAAACAATAATTAGGACCCTATGGCTTACACCGAGAGAAAGGGATGCGACAGTAAAAATCTTCAGCTAGATGAAACGGTGATAGAGAATCAGATTTTAGGACAGGACACAGAAAAGGTTCAAACTCCTTCCCTGTGGGGTCCCTACTTGCTTCCCCAGCACATTTTCCTCGATAGTTCCTCTGCTTTGTCAGGATAGGGGTGTAAACAGCATGGGTAAGCCTGTGGCCAGACGCCACTGAGCTGGTCTTGGTATCTCCCAAGAGCCGCTTGGGCTGATCAGACATATTCAGTGCTATCAGTTTTTCTTCCTCCGTGTCACCTACGGCCTCTGTTCTCCCTCAGTCAGACATAACCTTTCACAGCACATGTCCTGTCCATCCCTATCCCTCCATACACATCCCTAGCGCTTCCACAGCTCTGTTCTACTCTCACCAGCTTTCTGACGCTCTTCACTCCTCTCATAATCAGATAAGACTCCCACTGAAAAGGATAACAGAACTCTTGTCAGGAACATCAGGAGTTCCAGTAACAGCACTTGTAACTTCTTCTTTGACAGTTACAGATTCGTTGTGTTTTTGTTTTGAAGAGCACTGGCACTTGACTACAGTGTGCATTTTAATGACTTAAATGACTAATATGAATTCTTCACTATCATATTAAATGATATTAGTGACAACACAGTCTAGGTCTCAAAACGCTTTCCATTCTTTATTCACTGTTACAATACCGTACAGTATGATAACTGATAAATTTGCAGATGGGACAAACAACCAAAGCATGGGAAAATAGCTACCTCCTTGTAATCCAGCATGCCTGTAGCTAAGATGGGAAAGTCTGCTAATTCCAAGGTAATTTCACCATGGAATAGTCTATTGCCTGGCCCATCTACACTGCAAGTAGAGTATAGTACCTTACATGCACAAATTTCAGAATGCACTAATGGGAAGTTATTGCATTTCTCATTAAGTTCACATTCAAGATATCCATCAACTTCACCAATGGTCCTCTGTCTTTAACTTATATCTAGAAAAGTTTTAGTAAACTTTCCTAACTCAAAGTTATGCAGGGACAGTGGCTTTTAGAAACAAGATTCTCAGTAATAACAGGACCAGCACAGAGTATTTAGTTGATATAATTCCACTGTGGCTCAGTATTTTAATCAACATTTTCTCTCTTCTCACAGCTTAACTAATGACATCAAAACAGAAAACACATCTTGCATTACAAGTATGTATGTTTACATCAGGTGTGCAAGTGTTTTATGGACAACACTAACAGTTCTTACCTTGAGACATTTAAGTAATGAAAGTAGGAGAGGTGCTTGAGAAAGCTTATGTTTCCAAGATGGTTGTCGTCTTATCACGTGTCCCAGCAGAGAGAGAGTGGGTAAACGGGTAGCAGCTTTGCCCATATATTCATTAATTTTGTCCAGTAGATGCTGATAGAGGATTTTGCCAAGAGTAGTAGAAAAAGGAAAGGTATTTATATTTAACTGGTATATATTCTTTTTCACCAATCTCTATTCAGCAGTTTGCCAATGCCAATTATGGAAACTACGGGCATTTTACAAATATGAAGGATCCAAGCAAATAAAACCCAGCAATAAATGAAAGTCTGCTGGTAGTGAAATGCAAACTATTCAGTCCAGAAGCAGTCACTGCACTTCACAATGTTTATCATAAATAAATAATTTAAAAATTCTGGTCAGCAGAAGTAAAACAATTTGCAGTGCCATTCTCTCAATCTATTTAAAAATCCTTGCTTGCTCTCAAAATACCCAATTTGTTTTAGACTAACACATCCAGCATTGAACAAGCAGCAGTAGCATTGCTGAGACATTAGTCCTCAGAAAACTTTCATTTATAGAGGTTCTTTGCTTAATTGAGTCAGTTTAAGCAACCCAAGAAACAGAGACCTTTGAAGTTTTTTTAAAACTTAACTACTTTTACTACAGAGATACTACATTGCTACAACAAGGTAATTCTATACCAAATGGAAAAACAGAGTTCTAGCAGATGCTATTTAAAGGCTGCTTCAATACCAGGCTAAAATCTGCCATACTTAATAACAAGATTTTTTTTTTTTTTTTACCTTGTCATGAGGCTCTTGCAGTGTGGACAGTATATGCAGTGCCTGCTGAGAATTGGTTTCCAAGTAATAGTCCACCAGGTTGTTCACAAGCATAGGTCCACGGTCTACCAGTTTGTTTACAGCAAGAAAAAAAACCCCACACATTCTCAATACAGTACAAATGAAGCATTTGTTACAGGGACATTGCACAACTTTTTAACAACTATTACACAATTTATAACACAAACCAGTACTTAGTGTTTAGCAGACCTTTAGGAAAATGAGACCTCTCAACTACATTTTCTAGTTCCTAACCATTCAAGCAATTGCATTTGGCTCAGGGAAACTAACTATTTTTTCTTTTTTAATAACTAACAATTATCATCTAACCTTAAAAACCCAGAGGTAGCTGAACTGCAAGAGTATTTTACCCAGTACAGGTAAAGAGTTCAGGAGTAACTTTACATTCTCTCCCTTCAGCAGATAAAGGAGAGCAAGTTCAGCGACAAGGATGCTGACAGTGCTCTCATGCTCAGAAAAGGCTCTGTCAACATAAGGGATGCCTTAATAGCAGCAATCATTTTTTCAAGAAAGTCTGGGTCTGTTGTTTTGTTTGGGGTGGATTTCTTTTGTTGTTTATTTTTTGAATGAAAAAAATCCCACTACTTCCCATAATGTGGATGACACCTAATTCTTTCTAGATACACTTGACAAAAAAAGTTTCATCAGCTCACAACTTGAGGTTATGCCCCAGGAAAAGCTAGTCATTTTATAATAGCATTTTAACAATTATATAACAGACCTTCCAAGAGGCATGCCATTAAGCAAAATGGACTGAAGAGAAGCCTCAATCCTTAAAGCCATTTCAAACCCAAATATCAAGAGTTTCTTTCAAGTTGCATTTGCAAAGACTGTGTTTGATAGAAAAAAAAAACATTATTCTACCTTTATTGGTGTAAAAGCAAAACCCCTCCTCCAATTACATATAAGGATACATACCACAAATGAGATTATCTTTGAATGCAGTTGTTATATCTTCCAGGACACCCAGAATTGGAGAATCCAGCATTGAGAGGAGCTCAACAACATTTCCTTGCTGTGCCATGATGCACGTACTAACATGAATGTGGAAGTTAAAATTTCAGGAAGTTCCTCATTGGTGCCTCTCTACCAGACTAGGAGAGAAGAGAGAGCAGATGAATGAGCTTTCCTTTTTCCCTTCCCATCTTAAATCTCTCATCACTTCCCTATTTCTTTTCTGCAGTATTGCCCATTTAACAGTTTTACACTGAAAGGATTGCTAGAGTTTACACACCGGCAATAAATGCTGTAAGAGAAAAGTTTACAAAGAAGCCAAGGAGTCACGAGCAGGGTTTTCTTCATCTTTTTTAAATAGACATTAAACTGTTTTGTGGAAGACCTCGGCTAGCATACATAGACTGTCAGAGCATTCTGTTACCATATTTTTTTAATTTGGTCTCCAGGTCAGTCAACTAAGACTAAAGTTTTGAATAAAATGCAACTAGCTCCCTGGAATCACTCCATTCTTGCTGTCTTACAGCGATTCCTCCTCAACCAACCTTTCAAGTCCTTTGCATAGTGGTCTACGCTCTGGAGAAAATATGCATCTCAAGATCCTTCTCCACTCCTGTGGCTAGATTAGAAATTCACTGCCCTCGGCTTTGCATTATTGCATACTAATAAATTTGTGCTTTAATACTTGCAACGTGGCCAAGTTGCAGCTGTTAGGAAAGTCAGTTAGGGTTACTACAGCTGCTGTTCCTCAGCCACCCTGTGCATACTAAATCACAAGCTTAGCAGCACAACATACCTTGTTTTCACATGTATAATTTGTACATTATATATTAAAAACTCTGCAGTGCAAAAAACTGTATAGATTATTAAATGCAACAACAGCCAGAAAACACGACTGGTCAGCTTCACAGTACTAAGCAGGAGTAAATCTAAGCCATTTCAGGCTTTTAAGATGGCTTCCTCCCATGTACCAGCAAGGCAGGGATTCAGGTATCACATCCATCTATCTGTCACAAAATGAATCAAGTTTTTCTTCATCCATAAGAATCCTACGCTGAACCTTTCCCAGTGGCAGAAAGAATCTAGCTTCACATCACACCTAATTTTATTAGCAAGGGTTTCTTCTTTATTCCTACTTCCAGCTAACGTACATCTTTCACTTTCTCCATGGAAGGCAAGACAGACACGTACCCGTTTTACACACAAGATTTTTTTTTACTGCAGTTGTGTATACAGCACCTGTTCTGTGGACGAGTTGAGCTTCTGTCTGCAATGCTGTCAGCCACACACCTTTCATGATCACTAATAAAGAAAAAGCATGAAGAAGTTAACAAAAGGCACAAGTTATTTCTTCCTTATCAAACCTTGTGTATTCACAACAGCATTAAGTTCCTTCCTAAGCATACCAGAGCTATGTACCTCCTGCGTGAGGAAAGTCAGCCCTCAGTTTGAAAAACACCAAAAGGTGTTGCACAGTTGCCCTTTCCAGAATTGTCCACGGGTTAAGCTGTGCAATTGCCTCCAACTAGACGGCTTTCACAAGATTGTAGCTTTGTACTGTGAACCTTCAAAAGCTGCTAGAGTTTTATTTATGGTAGGTAAAATATTACATACAAAGAAGTCTTCTCTTATCCTACTAAATTCTGAACATAGAATAATTACTGTAATTGCTTAAGTCTTTAGAGTCTAGTCAAAACATTGTTAGACATTAGCGAAGGACCATGTATCAGCGCTCTATTTTAAATTATAATTCTGTAATTACTTATATACATATTACTTTCTTGAAAACTTATGTTTAACAATGTTACCGGGCAGCAGGAGTTAACCTGTCTACCAGTAAACTTTGTCATTTGCAACATATCACTCTGTACTTGCAGAACTGCCCAAGGTCACTTTTATTAGGGCCACAAGACATCAGCTTACTTAATCTGGCACTGATTGCAAATTCAAAGGTGATAACATGGCACCACACTCACAACAGGCATTTCATTAGCAACAAACTTTCTTGAAGTATTCCAGTAATCACAGTTCCAGAACACAAAAAAAACCCCACCCTCAATTTTCAATCATCAAAATTTCATCTCATCTGCAAGCAGCTAGCAGAGTCTGCTAATTGAAGTGTTTCAGATTTAAATGCTATTTCTCTTCACGTCCCATGCTGCCAAGACCTTAAAAACTGCAGACTTAAAACTGGCTCGTAGTGTAAGCAAGACTTTTGACGAAAGATAATAAATTAGAAACGTAGGGTGGGGGAAAAGAGTCGCTTTTTACTCAAATACAGAATGGATCTCTGCTTTCCAAAAAGATTAGAGCTGGGATTTGTTGCTGTTTGGGTGTGTTTTTAGGGTTTTTTTTGTTTGTTGTTTTTAACTCTACGTCGCGCAGACTTTCAAGCTTCAACTTCTTCCTCAAAGAGCTTGCTGTTTAGAAGGCAAGCAAGGTTGAAAGAGTGACACCACCCTTTCAAAAAGTTTAAAGCCACTCATCCATGCAACCTAAGGAGTCAACCTTCCACTTTGTTACTCGTTTTCAGGAGTCAACTGCTTTTTTACTTTCTAGTAACCACTGTAATATTTAATTTACTAAATTATAGTTATACTGAGACATCCGGAACACATGCGCAACTATATATGGGGAAACAGTTTACTACAAATAATCTATTCCTTTATTTCTGAGAACACTATCTTTGAGACCGTAAAGGGCTTGCTAACATAGGTGCCTCAATTTCTGTCAGAATACAGCCTCAGCTATGGTGAAGCAATAGATTCACCGGCTTCCTAAGCAACATGAATTAGTTGTTTCAAGTCTTGTTAACAAGAGATGCATGACCACACCCCCAAACCAGCTGCAAGCAAAACCTGTTTTGAGAATTAAAGCAGCATAAACACTAGTCTCTGCTTTTTTACCCCATAAAGACCTTGTCAACTCTTCTCTTTGATTGCCTGCCCCCCCACCAGAGCGAAAAGAATGCTTTTATTTCTTATTTTCCTCTAGCAATACTATTATACTTGGACCAGGTCTTCATCACACCAGTAAAAACCTCAACAGCAGGTTTCACTAATTCTGATATTGCCAGAGGGAAAACTATAGCATGGTGAAATCAAGAAATACGCATGTTTCTGGAAGTCAGCTTCAACAAGACACATGCAGACAGATGAGGAAAAACACCAGTTTAAGCGTTCAGTAGGTAAGAGGATTTCAAATTTTATGCTATTGGCCTGATGGCACGCACAAACGCTACAATCAAATAAAAACAAGGTTGGTAACGCAAGCTTTGCTGCCGATAACTATACACGTAGGTAACTAATAATTTACCAAGCTCCCTAAATTAATTAAAACAGATGGCTCAAGTGACCTTGTGCCAGTAAATCCAGCAGAGTTTAAATGAACTTGTCAATCAGTCGATCGTGCACTGAAGTACTTTACGTAAAGCGGAGTAATCTCCACTCCAAAAGCCAGTATTCAAAAAATTAATGAAAGTATTCCAAATCACATCTAAAAATGGGACAATATGACACATAGGTACTTCACTAGGTAGAAACTTTATCTGCTGAAGTTATGTAAACACCAGTATAACGTCACCCTGCTATACACAAATAGTCACAATTTTACAAAAGCGAATCACAGCTTTCTTGATGCAGGATCTCTTGTAAAGTCATTTGTGAGGAACGGATTTGAAATCCTAAGTAAGACTAAGGCTGAGATCCTCTGATCACATTGGGTCCACGATACCCGACACAAACGAACCAGCCAGGAAATTCCAGCAATAGTCTTAAATCCTGTCACACTTTTTTTAAGAAAAGACAGCTGAATAACTAGTTTACAGGCAACAGGCTTTTAATTGCAATTAGAAAACACCATGTTCCGGTAGATGAAGTACAGTTCCCAGGGGCCATGGTGTCAGTGTGATTTATGACCAGTCCCACCAGTAATTTGGATGTGATTTTCAAATCTTGTAGATAAGGAACTCGGGACAGGTCGGACTAAGGAACTTCCACTATCTTGTAAAACAGTGAGATCATCCATCGAATGCCACAGTATTTTGTATCTGGCGTTGACACAACATCTGTGGTGAACGGGATCTCCCTTAAAACTTTACAGTGTCACATCACGATCGTGTCTTCTCAAATACACAGTATACAAGATGAGTCTCTTTAATGCTGCCATCCCTAGCTACTGCAATCATTCCCCTGTTACAAGAATTTCCACATCCCTGCAGACATACTTGGAACGGACAGGATTAAAACAAAGTCAGTGACTTTTCCATATGGTTTGAGACACTGATTCTTCACTAACTTTTAAAATTAGTTTTATATAAAAGATCCAAGGCACTAGCTAGTAAGAGTGAAAAAAAATCTGTTTAAATGCCTTTTAAAATGCAACATTTTAACCTCACTGGAAGATATAAACACCAATAGCAAACTTCTTATTTTTATATTCAAGAGCATTCATAAAGACAGATTTTAATAAAAAGTATTAATTTTAAGTACCAATACAACTTTGGAGCCAGCTTACAGGAGAAAAAGGAGAAGCCAACAAGCCAAGAACCACCTTGTTTCAAAAAATTTTTTCAGTAGCTAATTTAACCACAACACAATACTGTTAAGCTACAAACTCAAGACAAAGTAAAAGACTGTAAAAATACTCATTGGAAAAGGCTAAATCGAGAAAGAGATAGCAGAGCATTTCAAAAGATTATGACTTCTGTAAGTATTTCTGTCAAGAGAAGATGTTCTGTTCAGTGTATTTTTATCTCAAGCCAAATGAAAAAGCAGCTGGTAGTGCCAGTTATGCTTCTCGGAGGGGTGGGGAGGAGGGGGACACACTCAACATACTCGCACACTCCTCCCAGTAGGTCCTCAGCATTTGCTGTAACAACGTAGAAATTCAGACACCAGAAGCACTTACTCTGGGGGGTGGTGTGGGGGGGATCAACACCAGCATTTCATCCCTCTTCGTTAATTATAAGTTAAATTTGGGACATGCCAGAAAATGGTTATTCCCCTGCCCCCCAAAAAAGGGATTTCAACAACAAAAGACCACTGCTGCCAGCAATGAAGTGAAGCCAGACCTCAAGACTTACATTTCTCCATCTGATTTCTGCTGCAGGCAAAGTAAGGTCCTCAGGTGCTGCTTTGGCAGAGGCCACGAATGAGGACACAAGTACTTTACGGCAATTGATCGTTGTTTTCAAAGACAAATTCAGATTGACAACAAAGCAGCCCTTCTCACTCACATCTTTGAAATGTTTGTCATGAAAGGATAAGCCTCACTCCCTCCCATCTGATATACAAAAATCCAAGCCTGTTTTATATTTCCTAACAATACTCAAGTTTGTATTTTCTTCACAGGTAAACTAAACATTACCATTACAGAAGTGACATAAGCAATGAATGAAAAGTGACAGTAGGGAGAAAAACCACTGGTGGCAATAGGAAAGTAAGCAGCTCATCATTCCCTTTTTCGCCACCCAGAAATAATAACTCCAAACACTTTAAACCTCAAACTGATCGTTACAATTGGCAGTACAATTAATTTAATTTATTTATTAATTTTTAAAGAATGAAGGTGTCTGGTTTCTTCTAGCAGTCCGTATTTTTCTGGTTATTTTAAGATCTGATATGAGACTCCATTCCTAAACTGGATAATTATTTATAGTTATAACTCAATATTATATACATTCTCCTGCACTTTGTTCCAGGTGCTTAACTGATGCAGCAACAGGAAGATCACAAAAACCCAATAACCCCCAACAAAGAAAGAGAATCATATTCAGCAATTTTTAAGATTCTTTTGAAACTATGCTGTGCTAATACACTATGCTAATTGCTACCCATCAAATTTCTGTCAGAGGGAAAATTGGTTAAAAGCAATGCATGTCAAAAAAAGCCCAAACATGGCAGGGCTGACACTTAACCCTTTGGCAGAAGCCATGCTAACAAGTCAGTTACTAACCTGAAAGGGAATTATTTCAATTCCTTATACACAACTACATATATTAATAGAAAATAAATAAATAAGAACAAGCATTGTTTTTCTATGCCAATTTAATTAACAGAACACAAGGAAAATAAGTTCAAGTAAGGAATCTTTTTAAAACTATGAACAGGTAAACAGAGAGCTCTAGACTTTGCAGTAACACAGGGAGCGAGACTCCTAAATCTCTGCAGCAGTTGTTTTGCCACCAAGAGAAACCTTTAAACATATTCAAAGAGTTAGGCTGCAATTCAGTAAATCTTGAAACCACTGCAAACTACCTAGTGTACTCAGTCGAGGCATTTTAACTACGCCAAGAATTAAACTAGGCATTACACAGAACAATACCAAGTGATGTGTAACTTTTTAATTGAAACCAAAAAAGAATAATACCCAGGAAAGCGATAGTGGTTCACCACTGCAAGAAGATTGCTCTGTATCTTAATGTGCTACCCAAAGAAACGCTTCTCCTAACAAAGGAAGTATTATTACTTGTCCTCGTTATGTTTACTAAACTACATGAAAATATAGCAGCTACATACCAGACCAAGATCGTAAGCTGTAATATTCTTTCAAAAAATATACACCTGTCTGCAACATACCATAAAATCTGGTATCCCTCCCCTGCCTCCACCATTAAAAAGTGCTTTGATTATTTGATTTGTTTATTAAGAAGGTACCTTTTCCAGAGAGAGGGGGAGAGAGATGTTTGTGCATGCATGCATGTGAGTTATAGGCTATTCAGTTCTTACAGAGACTTTGGTAATCACATCACCAGCTCATATAAGGTGTTTGGCAGTTGCAAGAATTTCAGGGATCAGTACAAGTCAACATCCCAGCAGTCCAGCTCTGAACAGGGCCAGCATTCTTTTTAAACTAAATAGTTACTAAAGTCAAATGTTTGTTCAAACACCAAAACATCTGCAATTGGACAGTATATACCACGTGAGAACCCTTTAATAGGGCTACTTTTTATTAGTCACCATGAAAGTAAATTCTCAAGTAACAAAGAGTTAAGCAGCCAGGATTAAACACAGCCAAAGATAAAATCATTTTCATTAAAGCTTATCTCATGACACATTAGTATTCTGACTATATTTTTGTCTGAGTAAGTCCATGCAACTCCTCATAAAGGCAATGTAGTACTGGGTTAACTAGGCTGTTAAGAAACTAAAACAACAGAACAAATGAACAAGCAAAAACAAACTAAAAAGCCGTTTTATCGAGTAAAGGATTTTGAGCCCATGATTTTATTTTAAGCTTAAACGTGGCGTAGCTGTTTCTGATAAGCAGAGTACATGACTGCTGGTTAGCAAAGTCAAGTCAACTGCAGACAAATGTATTCACAATGCTTGCACTAATTATTAAAACTTCCTTCATACATGTGAACTGAAGAGGAATTTTTCCACCTAATGGGATCGCTTCAGTAGTGCTTCCATTACGACAGATTTCTAACAACCTGCCACAGAAGTTAATGCCAGGAAACTACAGGATCAGGCCAGACAAAGAGTGAAAACCTTCTGTATGAGCATCCACTGGAAGGTTCTCTGGAAACAGCAGTTCTGGAAAATGTTCTGCACACAAAACCCGATCCCAGTTTCTCTGTCATTTCTATGGGTTTTGAATCATATATTCCTTTAAGGCATGTTCTTTCTTTCACTCATTGCCTTGTAAAAGACTCATTAAAAAAAAAAACAAACAAGGAAAGAAGCACTGACTAAACTGATAAAACAATGATAGAGGCTGCATCCACAGCAAACAAAGGCTGAAAACTTGAGAACTGCAGTCTTCCAAGTTCTCTGTGATAACAGGAAGCAAAACGTTTTCTTGTACAAGTAAACAACATCCTGACTTCACGTTACCTACCCACGAGCAAGGAAATAAGAAAAACCTTCCTCACCAAGGGGACAGAGTTTTAACAACTGCTTTAATGCCTAACCCCGGACGAGGGAACCTCCTCAGCAAGTGGCTGAGGCAGGGGAAGTCTGGAAATCGCTACTCAGAGTTTGAAACAGAGGTGCCGAATCTTTTTCGACAAACCCCGCAAAATTAAAGGGCCGCGTTGGCTGGGGATGGGGATGGGGGGGGGAGCACCCCCAGCCCCCCCGGGCAGCCCCGCCGCGGCGGGGGTGGGCAGCGACCGAGAGCAAGTTTGGCTGGGGAGAAGGAAAGGGGACGGAGGAGGGAACATCGCCCCCCCGCCAGGCTTTACCCTCGCCTTCCCCATCCCCCCGGCCCCTTCCCTTTCTCCTGCCGCCTCCTCCCCGAGCCCTTTCTCCCTGCCTCCCCCCTCTCTCTGTTCTCTGCCTCCTTCTCTGCGTCCCCCTCGTCTGCCTCCGCTCTCGCCCCGCTGGGGGAGGAAGGAGGAGGCCCAGTGCACTCACCTCTCCTTCTCCTCCCCTCAGCTGTTTACCACTCAGGGCTCCTCTAGCCCACAGGGCGCCGCCATCTTGGCCCTGCCTCCCCCTCCCCCCCCATTCACAGGGCGCTTCTCCTCTCGAATCCCTCCGCCGCACAAACTAGTCCCACCCCTCTGCCTCACGCCCCCCTCGCCCCACGCCGCGCCGCTCCCTCACCGCCCCGCTCGTCTCTTCCCCCGTCAAGGGCCTTTCTCCCCGTGGGGGAGTCGGGGTGGAGTGACGGCCACCCGCTCTCCCGCGGCGGAGGTATCTCGTCGGGGGAGCGATGCGGCTCCGAAGAGGTCGCGTGATGCGGGAGGCGGTGCTGCGAGGCGCCCCGGGCGGCGGGCACGTCACGTCACGTCACGTCACGCGGGGCGGGGCGGCGCGGGGCGGGGCCGGGCGGCGACCGGTAAACAAGGCCCGGCCGGAGCGGCCCGGGGCTCGGCTCCCGGCCCGGGGCTCGGTTCCCCACCTGGGGCTCAGCTCCCCGCCTGCGGCCCCGTGCGCTGCCTCCTTCCCCTCCGCCCGCGCTGCTCAGCCGGCCGGGGCGCGGATCGGGACCCGCAGGCCCCGGCTCGGCCGCTCGGGACGGGCCGGCTGAGGCAGCCGCGCGGCGGCTCCGCGGGCGGCGTCGTCAGCCTGGGTGCAGGCTCCTGGCTGGAGGCGCTTTTTCAGTGCGTGAATGTGCCGAAAGCAAATAAAAAGCGAATAAAAGGGCAGGCCTGTGTGCCTGCCGCGCTGTGACTGCTGGAGGGAAGCTCCAGGGCAGGCACCCAAAATCTGATCCCTTCCTACTCGATGAACATGCAAAGCTCCTTTCAGTCTTCCTATTTCAGACCCCGTAGCACTTCATGCACACCAGGGACAAGGATTATTTTCTTTCTTTGCTGAAATACAGCAACTCTAGTACACACAACATTTCAGCCTTCCTTCATGATAGGGTTTATCTTTCCCTGTGGAAAAGCCAGAGTTTAGGAAAGAAGAACGGAAATTACCTCGGGGCAGGTTCTCCAGCCTTCGGTTTTGTGTGCCACACCAACAGGTCTTCCACTCGAACGTTTCAGTCCCCAGGGGCAGCTCGGTGGGGATGCGCCGCGGGCGCTTGGCAAGCTGCTGGGGTAACCCTTCAATCCGTACGAATTGTCCTCAGATGCCAGCAGGAATCACGGACATTAAATCTGAAAAGTAGAAACTAGAAGTAAGAAAATAAAAGCGGGTTAGAACCCTATCTGAGCCGTACCAGTTGATTTTTAACTTCTGCAGCATTAGTTGTAGAGTTTCACAGCTCCCATCCCCGCAGGGCCGGGACGGTTCCTTCACGCTCCACCTGCAATAGGTCATCCCGCTTCAGGAGGAGATGGAGTTGCTTGGAGCGAGCATGTTTTTGATCTAGTCCTGCCTCATGCATGGCAATTAATATTTATTGCAGTCTGGACTGAATGATGGCATTTTTTCTCCTGCTGTGCCGAAGACATGTTTATTTAATCCGCCACAGAAAAGAGTGGAAATTAGGATGAGCTTCAGAAAAAGCTGGAAGCAATTAGTCGTGTTATTTTACTGTGACTTAATTACCGTAACATTCAAATTGACAAAGAAAACATGGATGCTACGGGAGGGGTTTGCTGCCAGATTTGAAAGGGAAAATGACTGCATTAGAATGGACATGATGTGTTATAATTAACCTGTTTATTATTGCTGAGTTGTACATTTAATAATCTATTTACTTAGGATGCAATGGAGCATATGAGATATAGCAAGAACTCACGGTAATACACAAAATTAAAGTGTCCTCGGATGCAAGCGGAACTCGCTGCACATCCACCATTGCCCGTGTGGGTCAGGGCCAGGACAAGCTTATGTGAGCCCAACTAAGCCCTCTGCAGCTCTCCGTGCTCTGCTGACCCTGAAATAAGAAGAGAGAACAGGGAAAATTATATCAACAGGAAGAACATAAAATAAGAATGACCACACGGGGTCACCTCAAAGGTCCTTCTAGCCCAAAATGGATCTCCGGCACTCTGTTTTTTTAATTCAGCTTGTATGAATCGCCTTTTGATGGCGATTTCAGTGGAGAGGAGAGGTGATAAGTTTAACAGAAGCCGTAAACAGAAATCTAGGGAGGAGTAAGAACACAACAAGCCAAGATGATAGCTGGCTGCGCTCCCATCCTGCAACTGTTTGCTCCGTAGGAACTCCTGAAATAAAATACAGGGAGAAGGGGTGGGTGAGAGCTGACGCGGACACAGCAGTGTCCCCATCTCTCATCAGGCATTCTAGTGTAGTGGAATAGTAATAGTCATAAAAGAGAGAATCTGTGCCCGTTATCTGAGGGATCAGTTTGTATGCAGGTATATCTGGGCTTTGCGGGATGATGGCTACTGGGGGAAGCAGGACAGCTGCTACTGGGAGATGTAGTCATCCTCCTTCTCCAAAGGACTGTGCCCGGTGCTCTTTGGAGCACCTCTGAAATCAGCTAGCCAGTGAGGTTTTACTGAACATGCTATTAGATTTTTTGCACCACTAGTTTTCTGGAGTTATTTTTGTGTGGCTGACTTGCTTTTACTCTCTCTAGTTTGAGAGCCACATTCTGCAGCCCCTTGCACTTTATGTCAATGGGAAGTCTGTGCTCAGGGGTCCTGGCAGAAGCTGGCTCCAAAGTTTCATAAAATAACATCTCAGTCCTTTCAGCAGCTCGTCATTTTCCTGTTTTGTTTAATTCCTGTAACTGTCTTCATATGAAACCCTGAAGCTGCAGTGTACATTTTGGTTTTCTGTTACAATGCTTGTTTTTGTAGCGGGAAATGTAATCCTTCAAATGCCTGTGTTTAAGAGGATGCAAATCAGCTTGCCAGCACAATGCTTTGGGAACGTTTCTTTCATGCAAAACCCAGCTAGATAAATAAGGAGGGGAGGAGGGAGAGGGAAAAGGGATTGTTTGCTTCTATAAACAACAAGAATTAATTATGCTCGGTAAATGACAGATGGGTTAAGATCAAAATCTGAATCTTTCTCAATGTGGGTGAAATCTACACTTCTATCTCTGCGTTGCATCAGAACCCATTGCACAGCCTGTCCGGTGCTATGGGGCAATGACAGGGCGCGATGACAAGAGCTGTGACTTGTGGCTGTCCCGGCAGAGCGCGCTAGGGCCAGCACGCCTGGCACCACCGCCCGCCACGGCGGGATGCAAAATACCTCCGCTATGAATCTGAAGTGTCTCTGGACCACATCTGCTCCATCAGGGAAACACCAGCCTACCGCCGATCCTGGTGCAGGGCAGAAAAAGGGTTATTGCTTCCTGGTGCTCTCACCACCCTGAGCTGCAGTAGGAAAAGGGACCAAACCGAGTCCTGGTTTAATGCAACCGACTGTAGAAAAGAGTGAAATGTCTTTGAAAGCTCTCGGGGAGCAGAAAAACTCCATGATATAAAGGCATTTCTCTGATGATGAGATCCTAGTACTTGGCACTCAACAGCTGCGTGCATGCTTATATCCATCTTAAATTATAAACTTCTCGGAAGGCAGCCCTGCTGTCCCAGTGCCAGCCATGCACAGAGCGTGCCGTAGGTGTGAGAAGGGATGACCGAGGGCACATGGAGCTCATGCCACTGGGCGCTTGCACAGTCGGGAAGCTTGTGATAATCAGAGAACAGGTGAAATCAAGGAATCGCTTCAATCACTTCCCCCCCAGGCATTTGGGGAGATGAGCTCTCCTTGTTTGTCCCCAAATAAGCATTGTGGCCAAGGATTCTTGCAAGAAAATCACTGCTCTCCAGCTCCTGTTCCCACCTCTACTAGAGAAGAACCGGGTGGTCTGAGAAAAGTCACTCTGCCTCTGCTTCATTCTCCCTCCTTCCGCCCTGCCGTTGCAGGGGGGTTTGGCAGTCGGTTATTTCACATTTGCAAACCCATTTTCAAACCTTTTTGAAAGCAAGTGATAGAAGTGCAAATTCTTATTATTGCTCTTGAAGAGCTTTTTGCAAAGATGCTTGTTAATGAGCTTGCTTAATGAGCTTTCTTAAATCTATATTTATATCCTATATACAGCTGTATATAGATAGAGCAATGCCTAAAATACGTATGGATTGCACACACATATGCCTAGGAAAATGAAGGCTGACTAACACGCATCTTTTTCAGTTATTACTGTGCAAGTATTTATTCCTTTTTCCTTGGAAATTGGAGAGATAAAAGATCCATTCTGGAATAAAATAATTTTGTGCATATGTGCTAGATGGTTTTGTTTATGAGACTGAAGTATGTGAGTGTGTGTATGTGAGACAGATGGTGTGTCTGTTTGTGAAAGATATGATGCGTGGATGAATGTGTGTAAAAATACAGGTTTCTTAAGAGCTATTCTGTCTTTTTTTTTTTTTTTTGAAAGAAAAGGGAAAATAACAAATGCCTGCTTGGTACGTTATTTCACCGTGTCATGCTCTTTGTCAATATGACAGAGGAGTGTTCTGCAGAAGGCGAAGCTGCCCCAGAAAGCGAAGGGTGCTGCCCCCAGGGTTTCGAGCTGGGCATCGTGAATTCTCTTCAAGTTTTCAAAGTCCTGGAAAGTTTTGATAAGCAAATACTTTCTGGGCTCTGCTTCTCTATTGGCTGTTTCTTCACCGCCAGATTTTGACACAAATAATCTGATTGAAAAATCAGGGAGGGGAACAGGGGCAAAAAAACAGAGAGAGAAAAAAGGAGAAGTATCTATTTCAGCAGACTGCGACTAAGTGAAAAGGTGGAAGAGGAATCCAGAGAGAAGACGACGTCTCGCTTGTCTGGGGGGATTTCAAGGCGAATCCAGTAAAGCGAAGTCCCCCAAACAGGTGATTTATTTATTCTTTTAATCACTTTTAATTTCATTGTTTTTCTCATTTCTCTGATATGTTTTTCTAAGCTTTTTCTTCTTCTTTGCCTTTGTTTGCAAATATGTAACATATTCCACTGCGTAAGTCACTTGTCCTCAGGATTCCTTTATAATAATGGCTCACTTAAATGAGTCAAACCTTTTAAAATTATATTTCATATACTTCACTCTCACAGGTGAAAATGGTAACAGTAGAACAAAATATAAACGATGTGACAATGGTCTCAGGTACCTGCGTCCCAGCAAGCTCCATGCAGTAGGAACAGTTTCCAGATGCAGACTTTTGTACTTAAGCATTGAGGAGAGGGTGGACTATATTTTTCCTTTTAATTGCTCTTTTACAGGGCCAGACCTTTAAATTCAGAAAACAGCACACCTCTGCTGACATCAATTAATCTATGCCAATTTTGCTAGATGAGAATTCAGTCTCTCCTGTTCAGGATTTTTGCTTCAAATCTATCTTTTACTTTATTATTTTTCCATCCTTTCTAAGTATATGCTGATTAGTGTAACAATTTTTAGCATATGGAATTAGCTATTTATAGATGCTCCGCATATACCACCAGATTGATTCAATACATTAAGCAGGAAAACAAATGATTTGCAAGTTCACACAGTAAGTGCATCTATACGTTAAGGGGATATAGAATTTGTTAGATTGCACTGTGTAAGTCTGTTTATCCATGGAAGCCTAAGGCAAAGTTTGTTAAAGCCAGTGGCATTCCCAACATCACTAGGAGCTAAATGAGGTTTCTAAAGAACAAATGCTGCAATTATATTCTAAACATTTTTTCTAGATACTACAGATGTACAAATATTTCTGTTCCACTTCTTGGACAAAGTTTCCACCATAATTTGCTGCCCCTGCCCTAGTGTCCATTTACCACAGGAATTAAAAATGTTCTGCTCATTTTTCCACTGAAAAAGCCGCATTCAAATTACTTGCCCCAAGTACATTTGATTTTGCAAGGGTGGACTGGTGAAGACATGATTAATTTTGCTGTAAAGAACTGAAATTCTTTTTGAATATGACTTTATATTTAAAGAGTCAGCGGTCCATAAAACCTCTTATTTTATTTGGGCTCTTAAAAATTTCAGACACAGGTTGTGTCCTGTTTTGTGCTTGTTTCTTCAAAAATGTAGTCTTCTGAAAGACAAACTATTCTTTAGTTTTGGAAGTTTCACCTTTGCCAGACAGAACAGAAAAAAGCAATATTAAGATTTAAATATAAATTAAGCAATGGGAAGGAAATAAGCCTCTTTTAGCCTAAAACTTTACACTCATCGACTTATACGAAGACATGTATCAATTGTAAGTTAAAATTCAGTATTTCCACTGAGTGTAGTAGGAAAAAGGGTTTCATCACTACGATTAACCTTGTAAATTTGAAAACAGGATTCCCTGAATTTAGAGGAAAATGAAAGTGAGCTTTAGAATGGAACTTACGCTGCAAACCAGGTTCCTGATTCAGCGTGGCACAGTCCTGCAAACACCTGATCCCCAGGATGGTGTTTTGTGTTACGAATCACCTCACTGAAGGAACCAGAGAGAACAGCTCCGTAATCCCATTCAGTGAGAATATGAGTGTCTTCTAAATTATATCAGAGGGCCCAATCCTGTATTTTGGGGTACTGGGCTTCATGAGGAACATAGGATCAAGTGAAATTAAGATCCCAAAGTCAGAAAACACCGCCTAAAAAAACCACCTTTTAATTTGGTTCTTGCACTATCTCCAGTGTTTCAGTATTACATTCCAGTTTTACATGTGGTACTCTGCAAAATCACCAGAGAGCATCACTGAGGATGAGGGAACTTTGAGTTTGAACATAGGAGGGGAACACGCAAATGCTGGGTTGCTTTCAGAGCTGCCTGGGGAATTTATAACTGGTAAAAGAAGTCCTTCTAAGGTGCTTCAAGTTAGGTACCCAAAATAGCAAAGCAAGTCCTTTTGGCTGTCTTTTCCTCGGGGCAGATTAGTACAACATTTTTGTACAGCTACATGAACGGCAAACAAATAAGAATGTCAATTTTAGCCGGCTACTGATTTTATATCCTGTATTGAATGCAAAAAAATGCCATGCCACTTCCATTTGGGTAGCACTCCTGCCCAAGCCATGAACTCCCTTGTGCACTTGCCAGTCAAGGTAGAAACTGCTGCCACAGGGGCTGGCAAGAACAGGCTCCATAAAAATAAAGTTTAATTTTTCGGAAAAGGTTGAAGCTAAATTCTGTTGGAAGCTTCGATGACTTTAAGATGTAGCGGGGTCTGTTGTCCGTAGCACTGCTTTCCCTGTGAAATACAGTTAGCCATTACTAGCAGCTGATCACTTGCTACTGATGATCTTGAGTTTCAAGGAGAGATTGTATTTTTTCTCTCACAATCTGTGCTTCTAGCTTTCCTCTAACCCAGCTGTGTGAATCACAAAGACAGTCCAATGCAGTTGTTAATTAACTATGCTTTGGGCTCCCAGTTCCTGTTTTCTCTGTAAAATGGGGTGGGGGAAGGTGACTTCCTTTTGTAACGTTCAGTGGTGCATTGAAGATTGTTGTGCTCGGCAGAGGCCCTTATCAGCAGTCAAGATACTGGACCAAATTTGACTTTTACATATGCTGGGGCAAACACATCCAGAAAATCCCGTTGATTCATGGGCATCTACTTTCAACCACCATCAGAACAGAACTTAGTGCCTTCGTGTACTTAGCGTATGGGTACTACCATAAAACACTGCAAGATTGCTTATGCCACCCATCTCCAGTCCGCTACCTTACCCGGCTAAGCTGTCCGGCTAATGCCTTGGGGGCCTCTGGCCGGTGGGCAGTGACTCCTCCAGCAGGCACTGCTGGGTGCGTGCTTTCACCCTGCATTCAGAGTTGCCCGCTGCCAGAGCCTCTTCCTCCACTCTGCAGGAAGCCCAGGGCAATTAATTGGTTAATTCAGGCAGAGAAATCAGATGTCTAAAGCTTGCTGGTATGAATACCGTCCATTGTGGACACAGTCCTGCCCCACCACATGGGAAAACCCCTTCGCCATGAGTGGAAATTCCATGTATAAAGGGTTTGTGGCAGGACTCTAACTTGGGGCACGTCTGTATCGTAGAGCGCGGCTCCGTGCACAGATACCCCATCGGGGACTGACCAAGAGCAGTGAGACCCTCTGAGCTGAGCACTTCTGCTGGGACGCGAGGTGCACAGGCCAAGCAGAGCACACTGCAAGAAGGGTTATGCCCGTCGCAGAACATGCCCGTGTTTGTATCGAGCTGGAGGTATTTCTGTGCACGCAGCCTTTTGCCAGGCAGAGAGACACTTTACAATACCTAGAAAGAACCTCATTAGAGAGTTACAGAAGAGTAAATACAGCAATGTACTTCAGCGTCCCTTCCCTCAAGGGCACACTTATGGTTCATTCTCAGTACTGTTTTGTCCTCTTTCTAAAATTAAATTAACAAATCTACTCTTGGCCTCGGTTTTCTCTTATTCATCTCAAGTTACATGCAAATTTCTTGGAAAAAGATGAAGAAAAACAGGTGAGTCATTTCAGAAGAAAAAATGGCTAGAGACACCAAGAGTTATCCCTGAAGGCATAGAAGAAACAGTGGGAATCCTGGACCAGATTTACAAAAACAGCTATAACTGCATTTCCAAAGGCAGCTGGGCTGCTGAGCCCGGGACTCTCACCAACAACAGCGGGTTTGGCGATCCACCTGTCCACAGCAGACCTCACTGCACGAATCCCACGCTACACATACCTGCCGCCGCAGGCACCTCTGTAAATCTGGCCCTTGGACCTTTAAACAAAACACCACTGGGCTATGTAATTACATTTAGCACGTACAGGTAGTGCGGGCGCTTCTCAACCCAAGGGAGCAGACCTTTTCCATCCCTGGCTGTTTGGGATTCCAGGAGCCCACACTGCTCTGTCCTGACTTACGCAGACGTTTCAGGTCATTCCTACTTAACAGGAGCAAACTTCGTTCTTTTTTAGTAAATAAGTAGGCTAAGCTTCAACTGCTCTCAGGAAAAACACTGACTTAATAATACACTTTCCCATCAACAGAGAGCCAGGACTTACTGCTGACTTTTCATATAAAATATAGCAAGATTTGCTTTTAGTGCTACTAGCCCAAACAATTACAAGGGAAAATGCAAATACCTATGCAAATAAGGCACCAGCTGATATTGCCGTACACAGCATCGAGCCTGTTGTCGTACTGCCTACAGGAGGACAGTTACTAGCCATGGGGAGTGGGCACAGGGCGGGCTGGGTTCTGGGTAGTAAAGATAACACATGCATTGCAAGAGAATTTTGTATGATTAAATTTCAGCCTTTTATGTTTGTTCCTAACCCATCGTTTCAACGGTCTGTGATATTTGAGTCAGATCCAAAAGGTAACCTCTCTCACCCAGCGCTTCTGCTCTGCCTCTGCTTGACTGTTGTTTGCCAGCCAGAATACAAAATACTCAAGCTACGGCCAACAAGAAGGAAACCCACCACACATCATGGCTGCGGGGATTTTCCACTGCGTCTCTCCTATTATTGATGCTGTTCCTATAATTATTATTTGTGTAGCAGTTTCACAGAGGAGCCCATGTCATGGCTTGGGACTGCGCTCTTCTAGGTGTGGTACAAAGGCTAAGACAGACCCTTTCTCAAAGGGGTGGTCTCCAACCTGTGGTCCCCACTGCATCCTCCCAGGGAGGGTAAGGTCAGAGATGCACCTGTAGCCAGAGCAGAGAGCTACAAAAGAGAGATTCTGGGTTCTGATGTATCCTTGCCACAGAAACAGTTTTGGTCTGTAACACAGCGCTCAGTTTAAGCATGCCTGTATTTCTCCACCTGCAATGCAAAGACAGCAGTAATCCTTTGCCTCAACCTAGGGGCAGATTATGAAGTGTAATTTTTATGGGGGGTACTGTAATCTGCAATCCCATCTTCAATCTGCAGTCCCATCTCTATATTCAGTGACAGAGGCTATCTGGCAGTAAGTCATTTTGCTTAGCCCCCTCCACAGCTATGTGTTTTCTGCAGAGTTGAGATCCATCAAGCACCTAAACCCAAGCAAACACTCCCTGCTCTTCAACTGAGCAGAGACCTTTGAGATGAACTCTCTGTCTCCCCAGTAGAAGGGTTTTAATTCTCATCCCTGCCGCATACGGAGCTGATGTGGTGGCGAACAAATGAGAAATTACCCCCCAAACCACAGAGATTTACCTGCCGTTATTCTGTGTTTCTGCCCAGGCAGTGAATGGAAAATGCCACGTTCCTTTTTGGTGAAGAGCAAAAAGGCTCATACCTATCATCAACACCGCTTTGTGGAAGATGACCTGCCTATACTCACGTGGGATCCAATAACCTCTCCCTTCACTGGTGAGTCAATCCATCCACTGGGCTTGTAAGAATGCACCAAGGCAAATCAATAATTGAGTAGGCAAGCTAAGGGAGTAGGATGAGTGAGCTAAAGAAAAACTAAGGGCTTCCACACAGGAATGTCAGTCTAAGGAAAAGCTGATCCCCCACTAGGTGCCCTCTGTCTCTAGGCCAAATCCACACTGTCCCACTGAAACCGAATTTAGATCTTCCCTTTGTTTCCTGCTGGGTTGCTGGGGAGATTTGAGATATGATTGCTGTGTGGAGTTGGTGACTTTTGGGAAAGGTGGCCAACTCTAGGCAACTAACAGTTGGGAGAAGAGCTTGCACTTGCTTGTCAGTCTTCTACAAACTCACAGCTCTGCCACCTTGATCTCCAGCTTGCTATGTTCACTGTCCACATTCTCTCTGGACCCACCTCCTCTCTACCCCAGTGTGTTACCACCTCCTCCCGATGATTTGCAAGGAAGGTTACAGCTAGAGTGAGAAGATACTAGTGATACCCTAACACTGACTGTGAAAGGAGTCGTACACACTCACCAGCGAAGGGCTGGCTGCTATATGCTATGTTAACACAAACCAACACTGCTTCTGTCTGTGCCTGCTGTCCTCCCTCTGCTCCTGTTCACGCTCTCCCACAGCCATCCACGCAGTGGCAGGGCCGCGGCAATTATCTTCTTCCTTCAGGCACCATTCAAATTTTCTTTATTCAAATCTAGGATCAACTTACCCTTTGTTCTAGCCCTGGCTATCAAATTAGAGTCCAGCCCTGTGATGAGTTTGATAAAAAGGAAAGGAGGGGACATTTTAATTTCAATTCCTGCCATCAGCCTTTGGCCATTTGTTGTCTCTCTGGCGCACAAGAGGGTTTGGACGACAGATGAATATTGTCCTTCAGCAGCCCAGTCCCATCTCCAGCACATGTATTGAAGCGCTGTCCATTTTAGATTCTTACTATAAAGCCTACTTCTAAGAAGTGCTGGTTGGTCTCTTTAAGGGCTGGGACAAGCATGGAGAAATGGGAGTGTGGGTAGGAGGAGGTGAGGCTCTGTGGTCACCTTTGCAACTGCGTAAGCAGTTACCTCCCCTCTCTGCTTCCCTTCTTGGCTGTCCATAAATTCAGGTTAACAATACCAAACTCTCTTAGGAGATGGGCGGGGAGGTTAATAAGTTAGTGATTGTTAGTTACCCACACAAATGAAAATGGTTCTAAATAGGGAAATGATTCTTACAGACACGCGGCCTTCTAGGGTTAATTTTCTCTAACTATATAGGGTATGAAGTGTCCTATCATTTCTTCCTGCCCCCCTCTACCTTGCCTATCTCATCCTGCTTGGAATTTCCCTTTGTCAGCAATGGACAGACCTTGATTGCCGTGCTGATTGCACCACTCTGCACTTAGTCAGGGAACTGAGCATGGGCTCATGTATCCAAGCATGAGTTCATACATAAGCACAAAACCCACCTTAACAGACTCTTCTCTTAACAGCTTGAATAAACTAACTGTGACTCCACTGTGTGATTACAGCCACAGAGGACAAGACACCGGAGGACATCAAGAAACAGGACCTAGAATGCGTGGTTCCAAAACAAGAAAAGGACCCATCTGAACTGAAAGAAGAAGGTGTCCCTGTCCAGTACCTGAGCAGGATGGTGCCAGGCCCTTCAGCTCAAGGTCTGCTACCCAAGACCACAATTGCAAAAGAGGTCAGGGCTGGGCTGGCTTTTGGAGCCCCTACGACTGAGTCCAGATTTTCAGTAAATGGCAGCTCTTATTTTGACATCAGTGGTCAAACTTGTCCCAGGCAGAGTGCATCAAGAGCATTCTGTGTTTCCCTTTACAATTCTGGTCTAGATCAGCATCTCCCTGAAGGATGACGCTATGATTCCCAATGAGTGGGCCTCCAAATCTCAAGGACTAATGCAATTTCGTGCTCTGTGGGTCAAGGGGGGTGGCCACATGGTACTTGTTCAAACACCACATGAAGCAGGGCTAGTAGGGGGAGTTAATATCCCCTTAGCATCCCCTCTCCCCTAAAATTTCCTCAGACTGAAATCAAAGTCATAATAAGAACTTTGTATGGGGATCAGGATTTGAATCAAAGAAGGAAGAGTTACCAACTGCAACTCCCAAGGTCAGGCAGGACATTAAATGGGGGAATGGTACCTGGGGAGCTTTTTTTACTGGTGCCGAGCTGCAGGCAACGGCATGACACTCACTTCTCCCTCTCCTTTGCAAACTCAGAGATGACCGTCCCAGGTCTGCAGATCAAAGACTGCATTAACGCGACAAGCACACCTACCTTCTACAAAACCGGCTTTTCTTGGGATGCTTTCCATTTGCCATACAGCTACCGACAGATGTCTTCCACCATGCAGTCAGCCCTCTTGGAGCACCCAGTTAGCCTGTACGGAAGCCACCTCCTGCCAAGCGCCGAGCCCCCTCTGGATTACAGCGTGCATTACTCCTCGGACATGGAGACCTACCACTGTGTGAAGTGCAACAAGGTGTGGCACAGGAGAACCTCAGGGATGGGGAGGGCCTGGAGTGATTTTCATTGCATGCATCAGTGTTTCAATGGGTTACACCAAAGTGCAATGCATGCGGCTCAAAATGGGTACCTACTTGTTCTCCTGACTGGGGACAAGGGCGCTAGGAACGATGCTATTCCCATGGCTCACGAGAGGGAAGAATCAAATAAAGTGAAGGAATCGAAAACAGAGACGGAGACACAGCTGCCTCATGTTGAAAAATCACTGGCATTTTGTTTTACAGGTATTCTCCACTCCCCATGGACTGGAGGTCCATGTCCGAAGGTCTCATAGTGGGATTCGTCCCTTTGCTTGTGAAGTATGTGGAAAAACCTTTGGACACGCTGTAAGCCTGGAGCAGCACACCAATATTCACTCCCAGGTGGGTAGCATGTTTCTAGAGAACCAGCTCTCCAGAGCTCACAAGTGCTTGGACTTTAGCTGTTGCTTACTCCATTATCAAGGAAGTGGCATTTCGCAGGTTACAAATGTGATGGCTTTCCTGTAGCACCCAGTAACAATGATAGGAACTCTGAAGACCATAGATCTTGGTCTCGCAAATCTCAGACTACCCTTGAGAATTCCTCAGATGGAAGGGGAGGATCGTTGCTACTGGTTCTTCTGTGCCTTGCCTCCTCCTTAAGGGCACAGGAGTTTGGATCACAAGTTGTAATCCATTTCCATAAGTAACCCTCCACACATTCTCTTTGTACTGCACCTAGCATATCAGTCCATGAGCCGAGGAGATTTGCTTATCAAATCTACTGTTCTCAACACTCTTAGCACTCTTCAAGCTCTGTCACATGTCTTGCAGCCACAGACATCCCATGATTTTCTTTCCCTAACAGGAAAGGAGCTTTGAGTGCAAGATGTGTGGGAAGACATTCAAACGTTCCTCCACCCTCTCCACTCATCTGCTGATCCATTCAGACACACGGCCCTATCCCTGCCAATACTGTGGCAAGCGCTTCCACCAGAAGTCGGATATGAAGAAACACACTTACATCCACACCGGTGAGAAACAAAATATTCCCCATAAGCAAATGCAAATTAGAGTCCATCATGTTGACACACATATATAGTCCCCAGACACAGAGATATTGGACTGGGGATAAGTGTCCAAAGGCACTGGGAAGTCATTCTTCCCTGTGTGGTAAGACAGCAGAAGGTCTAAGCATCACTGAGATGCGTGTCCCCTTCTGTGTGACAAGGAGGTGGTTATCAACCAGCCGCCAGTGCATGTCATGGTGGTACCCAGCCCTGGATGCAGACAGGGCGTGGGCCACGCAGCTGGGGAGGACTGCCTCTGGTTCTTCTCATCCTCTGGTGCTGGATCAGAGTGCAGATGCATTAGCAGGACAGCTGGGCTGGCAGCACCCTGATGCCCAAGCATACCAATCAGGTCTGAGTCTGCTAAAGGGCATTTCTGCCTCCCTTCTCTCATCTGCCAAAATGTTCCTTACCATTTTCTCTGCCCTGCAGGGGAGAAGCCCCACAAATGCCAGGTATGCGGCAAAGCCTTCAGCCAGAGCTCCAACCTCATCACTCACAGCCGCAAGCACACCGGCTTCAAGCCCTTCAGCTGTGAGCTCTGTGCCAAGGGCTTCCAGCGCAAGGTGGATCTACGGAGGCACCGAGAGACCCAACACAGTCTCAAGTAAGGGATGGCTCCAGGTCTTTGCTGGAGCTCCCACTGCCAGTGCATGCACCAGGGAAGAAGACTCTCCCCAGCATCTCCATCCAGTGTGGGGCTGCCCACCTCATAAAGCTCGTATAGCTTCCTACGTTCCCCTGGGGACTGGCAAAGTCATGTCACGTTGGCTTTGATGTTCTGTCATCCCAGGGCCTTGCACATCCCAGTAGGTGACAAAGAAACCTGTGGGACCTCTCACTTTTCAATTACAACAGGTACCAGCCCAGATCTGACATCACCTGCTCAAGTGCAAATCCAGAGGAATTCCTCCAAGGTCACTATTACTCTGGATTTATACCACATGCAGAATTCATTTCATCAGACTGACCAGTAGTGAGGTGGGAACTCCTGGAGTAGTGGCAGCAACAATCTGTGCCAAGCTAGTGCCATAACCATATGCTGCTTTGATGGTTAGGAAGATAAGGCTGGGGCATGCAAATAGATTGTATTCAGTGAGCTGTGTTCAACCTGGACAGGGCTTCTGCAGAGACTTGCCCAGGTCATAAATTCTGGTAACATCTAAAGTCATTTTCTTTCAGCGGTGCATTTACTGTGATCAAATGACAAGTTAACTGTGTTGTATTTTTAGCTTGGAGTGGGAGGAAAATACTGAAGAAACAGCTCCTATCCCTAGCTGATAGCAGGGGTCTCTAAATGCATTCCTCTTACACGCCATGCTGCAAAGATCCCTGGGTTAGTGGCAGCCAGCGAGCTGCAGCAAGGGCCATGTCACCACGCTAGGCATCAGCTAATAAGCCCCATGTCTCAGTACCGTGTGAGAGCGCCTGGCTGCTCTCGGAATCCAGGCTGGTATGTCCCACAATATTTCACTACATGCTGGACATACTGGTTTAGAGCTGTCCTGGGCAATCCCGTGTCACTGCATGGCCAGGAATGGCGCTGGATATCAATGTCAAGGGCCAGACCTCTGCTTTCCAGCCACACTTAAAGGAGGAAGTGACCGAGCCCGTAGACATTGCCATAGCATGCAAGTCCCTTACAAATATTACACAAAGAGCAGTGTTATTTCCTCCTCCTTCTTCCAGGTCTAGGGTTTGAAGCAAAGCACTGAAAGAGCCAGTTCCCCTCCAAGCTCTGCTACCTTCTCACTACATAACCTTTGGCAAGTCACTGCACTGGGCTTTTATTTCTCCACCCCTCCTGGGGATGTGGAGTCATTCACTCAGGTTTGTAGAGTCCCTTATGTTCTTAACAGGAAGGACAAAGTATTATTATAGCATTAAAAAGACAAGTGCTTTCAGTTAAGCAGGGCATTGTAGCAGCACACAGCCCACTCCATAACTACAGCCCTGAACGCATGGCCTTGGACAACGACGCCAGTGGGAAGCAGCCTGGAGAACAGGCTGTGGCACTAGCCATTTCATGCCAAATGCTTACGAAGGAAGGCTGCCATCATGGGCAAAGAAGAAACGGTCCAAGTGGGAAATTCATTTATTGCCAGGAGAGAAGAGGTCTGTCCTGCCCTCAGTTACACTGCTCTAAATCCAAAGCCATTCTCCTGATGAAGACCTAAAACGTACTCACCCCTGGTTTATGCTGTGCCTAAGCTGTTAGTCATTGATATGCATTCTGGAAGCTCAAAACAGAGTCTGTACCCCTGGCTTTACTTGTACACTGTAAATATGTATTTATACTTATTCTAATGTATATTTTTATTGCACTATACCAGACAGTGACAACATGTACAGGCCTGCTGGGATTTATCTGATAAATCTGTTCCCTCTCAGTAACTGGGCTAACACACTGTATTTCATGTTAAAAACATCCATTTCAAGAAAGGCTCGTACTTGGCTCTGGAGATGCAGATGGTGGGGATGGAGGGGAAAAGGAGCAGGGACAGAGCACAGCATTGCCCCATACAGTTCGAGTAGAAATAAAGATGGAAATTCATGTGCAGAACAGGGCTCCCAAACTTAGACATGAAAGAAGATGAATTTGGGGAGCAGGGGCCTATTGACTGCAGAACAGCGACGAACAACGCTCAGGGCCTGCATCAGGGGACATTCATCTTCAGCGACAGACTTGTGCAGAGCCCCAGGCAGGCAGCAAGTCAGCTCTCCGGAGCAAGAGGGCTGCGCAGCTACAACCACATCAGATGACACGGGATCGTCTGCCCAGCAGACGGTGTTATCGAAGCCCCCGCTAAAACTCTGCTGTCCTTTCCTGGGTCATGCCAGAACCTGGCCAGGGCAGGGACTCCAGGGGAGGCGTACAACATGCAACAGAACTGAGCCTAGGGAACTGGTCCCCAGGTCCTGACCATGACACCAGGCGCACACACGTGTGAACGCTCTCACACATGTACGCACGCACAAGCCTTACTCAAGGTAAAGTCATTTCAGCTCATTAAAGCTGCTGCCAAAAACGCAAACAGTGTTTGTTATTCCCCTTGTCCTCCACAAATCTGCAAACAGAAATATTTAAAGAGCATGTCAGCATCTGAACTGCTCAGGAGCTAATACCCTCCAGCCCCCAAACACACGGGCACACCAGCACCGCCTTCCCTGCCTGTGTCCTGGGGACAGCAGATGTGTCTGACTCATCTGAAGCTCCCCAGTTTTGGCCATTCTGGAGGGAAGTGCTGACACACACCAATCGGCACCGTGGCAAGACTGCCTGTAAAACCACTCATAAAAACAAATCAGACAGCTGGTTCTTCTGAGCCTGCTGAACAAGGGCTACTGTATCCATCAGATTTCCATTCCTATCTTTGATTTCCATGGTACAGAGGAGGTATAACCTTCAATGGGCGGCTGGGGTCTTCTGTGCTAAGGCTGTGCTTCTCCAGCCAGCTTCTCCCTCCTAACAAAGCACAGATCACCCCGGTCCTGTCTTTTATTTCCCCAGGACTCTAGGGCAGGCAGCTGCTTTCACCATTATTGTGGTTACTGAGCCCAGAGACTACTGAAGAGCAGTTACACCCGAGGAGACAGTGTCAGCCTTACCCTTATATTTGCAAGGAGCTTGGTGAGCCCATCCCCAGGAGGTGCAAGGACTGCTTTAGATGGATGGGCAGCGAGTAGAGAAACACACTGGGGTGGCCTTAGGCAGTGTGCTGCTGCAGAGCCGTGCTCAGAAAAACATGTCTGTGGCCAAAGCAGCCCGGGGGGCCCGGCTGACCCACTCCCACAGGCGCTGGGAGCATATCTCCAGAAACACGGGCTGTGGATGGAGGCCAGCTGGCAAGGGCGCCAGTGAGACGGTACAGCCAGAGTCAGAAGGTGACCTGAGAAGGGAGCAAGAGGAGAGGGAATTAACTTGCAGTGTTTTCCACGAAGGCACTACAGTTTCTTCCCCTGGAGTAACAAGGCGCCACTTTCAGACAACCAGGTAACACCGCCTGCCTCCTTTCTCCCTGAGCCCTGTCCTTCCTTTAGGTATATGGATGTCCGCAGCCCAGAGGAAAACTAGGCAGAGCCCCACAGCCCCTTGGTCGCTGCAGTCCCTCATCAGGGAGAGCCGACTCCTGAGGAGGAAGACAGAGGGACCAGAGCCTCAGGAGGTGACAGCAGCATTCTGCATGGTTCCCTGGGGTTCCCTCTGCACCGCCTGAAGCTCTGGAAACGGAGGTGAAGGAGCGAGGAAGGAAGCAGATGTGGCATCGCCCAAACCTGGCCACACCAGGCTGGGGAGGGCCTTCCTCTCCCAGCATGGCACCAGCCATGGGCAGGCCTGCTGCATGGAGAGGGCAAAGGGCTTCCCTGATCCTTGGAGCTACTGAATCCACACAGTGGGTACCCAAGGATGCTCAGCACCTGTCAGGATCAGGCCGTGGCTGTCACCAACTCCAAACACACCTGGCCTCGTTCTCCAAACATGCAAATCCTCCCCAGTTCTGACCGCTCTGAAAACAACCCCTTTCCCACCATCTCCCCTTGCATCAGAAAAAGCATTCTGGTCGGTCAATCAAGGAAACAGATAACAAAAAGCAAAATCTCAACTAATCTTTGTGGCTGAAGAAAGAGCTGATTGTTTTTGCCTCTCTCCGAGCCCACCCTGTATCCTGCACTTCCCCAGTCCTCTTCACACCTTCTTCCCTTTATGGCCAGCGAAAGAAAATCCTGGTCTTTGGGCTGTTTTGTTTAGCAAATGAGGGACATGCAAAGCAGTAACCCCAGGCATCTGTCAGAAGGAGAGAGGTGCCTCTGTGTCTTCCAGACAGCCTTCAGGTGCTGAGAGCAGCAGCCCAGAAATGCTATGATCAAGGGTGGATTTAAGTTTGGACACAGGATGCATCTTTCTCTTCCTAATGAAGACAGAGCCACAGGACTCTTGTGGGAAGCGAGGGGTGTTCCCAGCTAGCACAGCATTACACTGGAGCTTGTCTTCAGGTTGTATTAACCTCCACGGAGTGGAATCCTAGAGAAAGCAAAACCCTGAAGTTTTCATGATGTGCTGGCAATGGTTAGGGAAGGCCTAAAAGGAACTGAGAGGAAGGACAGGGAAGAATTAGGCTCCAGTTGGGTACAGGTTGCATTGAAAAAAAAAATTATTTGCTGAGTCCAGTTGCTTCCCACCCCAGACTTCACATGAAAGCATTTTCAGTGGAAAAAAATATAAGAGCAGAGACCCTTGTCCTCGCAGCAGGTCATTCCCCCAGGCCCCCGGAGTCGCAGGCGATGGGGACACACCAGCAGGTTAGTTCTAGCCCATCAGCAGAGCACACAAGGGGAAACCTGAAGGCATTAGACAATCTCCCAGAAATAGCTGCATACAGACATTTCCTTGCTTAGGGCGAACATTCCTGCCTGCCGTTAAGGGCCTAACCTGGGAACAGAGAGGGAGCTTGATCTGCAAAGCTGCTACAGAATAAAAAAATGTATACCTCAAACAATTTTTTATCACTTATTCTGCTCACAAAGCAGAGATGTTTTTCCACTTTTCCCCTGGAATAGCACATCCACACAGAGGAGAGAACCCAGAACAGCCACACCAAAATTATTCAAGGATAGTTAAAATCAGTTGGTTGCCTCCGTGCTGGATGAGACCTCAGAAAACGCAGATCCCTGCAGCGCTCCTGACCCACCATCTTTCAACTAACAGTCACCATGGACACACACTGATCTAAAGGCTGCAGCCCTGAACTGAGACTTGAGATCTGCCACGTTCCTGCATGACCTCGGGCAAGGCATGAGCGCTGGGTTTCTGAAGTGGTTCAGCACACTATGAAACTCACAGAAAGCTTCACCCCATCTGTGAGAGAAGGATAATAATTCTCCCTCTCCCCTTCATTTCACTTGTTTATTTCAACGGTAAGATAGTCAGGAACGGGACTGCCCCTCCTTATCTTCTACATACAGCACCTCGCACAATGGAGCGTTGATCTCAGCTGGAACACCTAAGTGCTACTGCGATACTAATAACGAGTGATAGAAACTTAATTCAGCAAAGCAACCTAATTCTGTAACTGGCTTAGAAAGAAATCCTCCAAGTGAGACCCCCACGTTAAAACCACTAAATGAGCAGAGAAACGGGGCGAGCAGAAACACAGAGACAATAACCAGACAGGCGCAGCATTTCCACAGGTGAATAATATTCCAAGGAGAGGGACAGAGCTAGATATGGATGCTACGAACATCCCACTTGATGCCCTCATTTTAAAGGTGCCGCTTCAATACAAGCATTTTTCAATCTGGTCCTTAGGCTGATTTTGACCTGCTGGCCCAAGGATGATCTGTGTTCACCGTACCAGATGGCAAGGCAGGCAGGGAGCAAAGAGTCCCCAGGAATGGGGAAATCTGAGGCTGGGGAGGAGCTGAGCGTGCACTGGGCTCAGCTTTGGTCTGATAAGTTTATCAAGCACTGCCGGCTGCTAACTGTCAGCCGGTGAGGCGGGCCTGTTAGGGAGGAGGAACAGCTCCCAGGGCAAGATAGGACAGCCCATGCCTTATCGGAGCGCCTGAGCCAAAGAGGGAACTGGAGAGTGAGCACTTTCCAACCACTTCAGCTGAACAACAGACAGATTGGCAGGAAGGGCCTGTCAGCCCTTCGCTTCTGCCACCCAGGCATCAGCACAGAGCCCCCATCCATGCAAATAACCCTGGTAAGTGCAGCATGAGAGTTGCAAATGTGAACATAGGGGCCTGAGGGAATGCGTGGGGTAGGTTTTCTGAGGAACGTTGCCCAAAAGGGAGTCAGATTTACAGCAAACAATTCAGATGCTTACTGAGCAAGCTGCTCCTGTTCAGTGCCCAGAGCAGCAGCTCTCCCCCATGCTGCCTTCCCTAGGTTTGGGAAGAGAATCTAGCATTTCAAAATAACACTAGTCACTAAGCTTTGGTGTACAGATAATTGCTTTGTTTTCCCTTTACTGTTTCTGAAAAATAATAAAAAAACCCCTAAGTGAATAGAAGAGGAAAAACCCAGCTGTTTCCATCTGAGCTGCAAAAGTATGGGCCAGCAAATACCCCTCCACACTTACTCCTAGGGCAGCAGTAACCAAATCAATACAGCTGAAGATCGTAGCAGAGAGACTCTCCTACATCTGGATGAACTCCCTTGGACAAGCACAGCCTGTGCAAGCTCCCCGTCTGTATACCTCAGCCATGACGGGGGGTAATAAGATTCCTGCATGGCACATCCTCTGCTTGGCTTCCCTGCTGAGGATGTGCCGTGCAGGATAGAACCGGCATCAGACCAGCAGCTTCAACATCCTTCAGCTAGTGCTAGACCGTACGGACAGCTGTCATTCAGCATCCGACCCACCTTTGGGTCTTTGGCTGGGTTCAAGCTGGTGACTTGGGTCCCACCTGTATCAGGGGATTTTACTGAGAGCTGGCCCCAGTGCAAGCCCTGACCCTGTGCTGGGAGGACGTGTTCACACTCAGCTGCCTGGATGCAAGTGCTGTCCCAAGCCCTCCATGGGATATGAGGCAGGAAACTTTCTGCAGCAGCAATGGAGGCCAGGATATCTCCAATGTGAGCTAGTCACTCAAAGGCTGCCTTTCTGGTAAGTAACATATCTAGGGAGCAATTTACCTCCTCCTAAAGCACATGTCTAAAACAGGACAGAAGGCATGTCTTCAACGCACTGAAGGGAAAGGGAGCCTAGTATCTGTAGACATCTAAAGTTACATGAGATGAGTCACACCCCTGTGGTTTCTGCACCACTCTCAGGCCAAATTTCTCACAGCTGTTTCTGCTCCAACCCATAATCTACTCTTCTCCAGGCCCTGAGCAACCTCTTAAGCTGTTTAATTCCTCTGCACATTAAGGGCTCCTAAGCAAGCTCTAAGGACAACAGCCACGTTCAGCACTGGCCAACACAATTCTGAGGTTCAAGGCTTCCTCATGAAGAATGACGAGTTAAAAAAGCCTACCCCATTGATTCCGCCTTCCTTTTGAATAATTTTAAAGCAATGGGACTTTATCTTACATCCCAGACCCTTCTATACTAGGAACTTTGGTGGGATTTTTGGCAGTGGTCAAGTCCGCTGGTTTCTTCTCTTTATAAAATAGAAGTTATCTCTTGTCTCAGTCGGGGAAGGGGAAGTCAGAGATGATGGAGCATTCCTGTTCTTGAAAGGGCCCCATCCTGACAGCATGGGCATGGTGAACCAGTGTGTCAGTCAGACATCCCTGCCCCAGCTCCTTATTTAGATCCAGCCTGTAGTAGCTTGACTGTAAATCAATCAGGCTCAGTGGACACCCAGGTGCGACAGCACCTAGAAAAGAGAGCCCAGGAACTGCAGCTGTATTTTCTGATATCGTAGCATCATGGAGAACGCTAAATATGAGACTCAAAACTCAAAGAAGGAGGATTGTATTCCTGGCTTTGCCATTGTCAGCTCATCTGAGCAAGTCACTATCCCTCTCTGTGTGTCAGGTTTCCCATCTGCAAAGTGGGGATAACACGGACACACTCCAAGATCTACAGATGAGAGCAAGGTAGAATTACTGCACATGCACAGCAATATTACACTGGAACAGCAGCCAGCATTGTGAAAAATCCCACAGAAAATGCATAAAGCATCAAAGCAAAGTCTCTGCATTGTGATCTGCCAACCTGATATGCATTTTTCACTTTAAAATATTTGCCCAAATTTGAGTAGGGCAACTAGAAATGGAACTCGAGTCACCTGGACTTCCAGTCTTGTTTCTTAACCAACTTTCTGTCTTACCTCCTTAAAGTATAACTTTAAGCAGAACATCCCAAGTTAAAACTCTGTTCTCATGAAAAGTATCATGTACTATTGGTGAGATTTTAGTTCTGAGTTCTGGAAGATACTTATAAAACTAGGCACAAAACTCATTTTCTAGTGCCATACATTAAGGGCAGAGCTGACAGAGCAGGAGAAGGTCTTTGGTTGCAGAGTGAACACACGTGGGACAGCTTAGGTTTGCCATCTTAACTGGAATTTAAGGAAACGATTAGCTAGAAAGTCAGAGAGCCACGTCTGTGTGCCTGCTGCATACTGTCACAACAGTGATGTTGGAGGACTCGGAAATAACAATGATACTTTGCATTTAAATAGCACATTCTGCCTAAAGATTTCAAAATGCTCCACAAAGATGGAAACACCTTATCTCTGCTTTCCTGCAAGGAAACCAAGAGCCAGCAAGAGAGAAAGTAACTCAAGGTCATACAGAGAGTGAGTGAAAGACCTAAGAAATGAACCAAAGCATTTTAGCTCCCAGCTCTTAATTTGATCATTAGGCAGTCGGCAAAATTCAGACCCGTTGTGGTGAAAACAGCTGCGTGAGTTGTGCCAGTGGAATTTGGTGTATCCTCTCCAAATAAACAGGCACATGAATGCCTTGGAGCCATGGCACATCACATCTTTGCTCACACTACACCTTGCTACTGCACGTCTGGAAGCAGCCTCTGCATACCATGACCTGTTTCAAGCCAAATCCCTATTTTCTTAACTATGTGTTCCCACTGAAGTGGGCACAATATACAACAGTTGGCAGGATTCAGCCCCTAGTCTAAGAGTTCTCTCACAGCATCATTATAAATTTTGCAGGAGAAACAACACAAACCTTGTGGTTGTCAGGATCAATAATTTATATTTTTGGGGCACCACCTCCTCGGCCCCGCTTCCTCAATCCCAAAGTCCCCAGCAATCTTAGCTCAGAAGGGAACGTGACTCAGGCCTTCAACTGAAGGGCTATCATCTACAAACCCTGAAGACTGGATGTAGCCGTGGTTTTATCACTGGCCACCAGCTGCCTCCAGAGCTCTTGCCTCCTCCCCAGTGATTCAGCAAATCTTCTTCCAGGAGAAAAACAAGCAAGCAAGTGAACAAATCACAATGTCAAATTACAGAGATGAGCGGGGAGAAACTGCGGCTCAAAGGAGGGAGATAAAAGCTGATGAAGTCACCCCATCCGAGGGCTGAAGGGCCTGACAAAGACTTGTTTTAGGAGGAAGGGCAATAATAATGTGAAAAATAAGGCTGTAATTTGGAGTCTTTACACCATGAAACATTGCTAACAATAAAAGAGAACACAACCTGGAAGGAAACGAAGCCTATTCTGCCCTCCGCTACCTGGGCATTGCACAGGGCGGATAGGGATTTTTACGGGTGTAGCTGAGCTGAATAGTCCATTCTGGTTTACACTGGAACACAGTTGCACCAAGCAAACTACTTCCAGAAGGAGTTTCTGCTCTCCATAACCGAGATTTTCAATAGTTTGGAAGCCCATTATCAGGCATTTTGAACATCGCTGTTCCTGAAAGAGGTTCTGTGTCCTTTGGCATCTAAGGCATGACAGAGAGCAGTTAGAAATAACATTTTAACTTCTGATGGTTTTGGCCACTGTATCATATTTATATATTATAGCCCTTCTCCATAAACTTTTTGTTTCCTGCTATGCCTGAGGTGGAACACAATATCAGCTTAACAGCTCATGGTACATGGTCTATAGAATAGAAAGTAAAGAAGAAGCTTCAGCCAGACTTCAGCTAGGACAAAGTATTTCCCCTAATGGCATTCAGCCCAGACACTTCAGTCAGAGCCCAGTCTTCCGAAAACGCCATGAAATCCTAACAAAGAGTGTTTGCAATTTATGGAGAACTCATGTCATGTTTGCGGAATCTCTCAGCCCAGTGGGTCCTCTGATATCTGTGAGACAGAGATACAGCCTTCCACTAGATTAAATGCAACACAAAAAATAAGCACAAAAGGAAGAGCTCAGAAACTGTGTGTACACACATCGTGTATGGATAAATTGAAGCTGACTTTAGTCTCGTATTGCTTTTACATTCTTCCTGATTTACCTCACTAACCAGCACAGAGATCAATGTTTTGACACTAAATTACAGCTAAGCAGGACTGACTTACCTTGCTGTGGGTTTGTATATTCTCTGTGAACATTTATGTATTCACCTCACCAACAACTTACAGCTCACAAAACCTCCTTGCCCCCTCTCCGAGGGAGCAGGGGTTCGGTGTACGTACTTACTGCACCGACTGCTCTTTGCTAGCAAACACAAAGGAAGCAACCACAGCACAAACCAGAGGACCCCCTCACAAGCTCAGCCAGGGCCATCTAAACCATGTGTGAATGATGCCAGGGCGGTCTCCTTTTAAAGCATTTCCCTATGCAGTGCTGGCACCTGCTCTCACAGGTTTGGGGGTTTCCTCTCAAGTCTAACAATAATCAGGTGTGCTCTTAGAGCTCGAGTGGCAGAGCCAAGGGAATTACAGTTTTTAAGCTGAAAATGCGGTACTGCTGCACCCTACAGGCTGAAAATAGCGAATATATAATTCCTGGTTTTTAATCACGATTTCTAAGCCAGGCTCATCGCTTTGGGGAGGGAGGTTGGCTCATGGCTCCTGGGTATTTGGGGCTGGCGGTTCTGCTTCAGCCCCATCCCAGAGGTCTCACGGAATGAACGCACCCATTGCCCTCCCTGCTGGGACGAGCAGGAGGAACAGCAGCGGCTGTAACACTGAGACACAAACACCCCCCCCCCAGACACACCAAAAACCCTGCCTGAAGGACTCCACAGCAGTGGGGCGAGCGGGGCTCAGCTGTGCTGGAGCTGTCCCGCAGGCCCTGGCCGTGCGCAGGGTATCCTCAGGAAAGGGGGAGCTCAGGGATGGCGGGAAGTTGGTTGCGTGGGGTGGAGATGGGATGGAGACCTTCACGTGTTTAAACTGCTGCCCTGTTCTGTTTAATCCCTCTTGATTTGGCACAACAGAGGCAGGCATGCTTGAGAAACTGCCTGGCAGCAGACACCTCAGCAAAAGTCCACTGGAGGACTTGCCGAGTGAGGGGAGCTGGTGAAGACGACTGCCTCCCCCAGCACGCTCCGCACAGCGTGGGATGCAGTGAGCCGGGCTGGCTGCCTGCTTCCCGGGGGCTGGAGCCGAGGGGGGAGCGTGCAGGAGTCGATGCCATATGTTCCTGTGACCGCGCTCGCCGGACCTGTTCCCTCCTGGCCCCGGCTTGGTTTTGCCAGAAGAACAATCTGTGAGATCTCCCACAAGAAACATCTTTCATTTTCTCACTGTAGTCCTTCATCGGCACGTTAAAAAAAAAAAAAAAGAAAAGACTTCAACTGCATTTCCATCTTGCCTTGTCCCTGCACCCTACTGAGCTGCAGTAACTACAGCAGAGCAAGCGCAGAGGGTGAAGCCTTTTGTGCTGCAAACACATTGCATACAAGTCAGTAGCCACCTGCCTGAAGGTTTTCTCTCAGATAGTACAGGGGACCTCTGTCATTGTGCAACTGGCTGTAGCTTTGCAGGGTTTGTTTTTAAATTCACGTTTTCTTTCCTCAGTGGTGTCCCAAGAGTCTCGTATGGTACCAGTGTGTGATTCCAAAATCCATAGGGAGGAGGGGCCGAAGGTAAACCAGCACATTGCTCACATGGCTGAGTCCCTTCTCTTCTGAAATCTGGAGCGCAAACTTCCATTTTCACGTGGTCCCGTGAAGGCCCCGAGTCCGTGTGTGCCACAGGCAGAAAGCAAACCCGGTCCTTTCCGCCTTTCTTAGGGAGGGATACAACAATCCCCAGGTGTCTGGTGAGAACCTGATTGGCCTCAGCAGGGCCCGTCGCCCGCACAACGCTATCTTTGTGAACTTTGGTGATGAAGAAATCCCAGCTAAACCCCTGGATGCTGCCGTACAGACCTGGAAGAAAGTGTGCACCAATCCTGTGGATAAAAAGGTGGAGGAAGAGCTGAGAAAGGTACGTGCCTTATTCCTGAGCTGGGCTGAGCACTATAGTGTGGCACGCAGACCTCGCCGAAAATTGTTGTGGTTGTAACTATTGCTGGCTTCTCTGAAGGTTTTGTGATTGTGTTTCCTGTTTAACCTTGTTAAGAGTGATATGGGCCTGCGTAATTAGGCCAGGAACCCAAACCCAGGCCTTTGGTTTCCACTCCAGTTTGATATCAGCTGTCCTTTGTGCCCTTAGCAAAATACATATTTGTTTTTTCTGTTCTCTAATCTATCAAACGAGAAGGGCTGTACTGGCATATTCTGCTAGGGATTAAGGAATATTTGGTGTCCCAAACAGCTGCAGCTCCCCTTGAAATGATGGATGGGACAAAAATTTACCAAGGTATGACAATGTCACGTCAGGAAAGTGAGTGAGCGGCACATACCTGAAATGCCACCAGGGCTCTGAAATTGTCTTCCTTAGAGTTGCCCGTGTTCTGAAAATGAATTTGCAATTTGTCTTCTGCAGAGCTCTCCAGCCCCTTTGGAGAGTAGACTGGCTGCTGGACAGACACTGTCTGTTTTTTGGAGGATAACAATGGGCAAATCCGAAGTCCGACTGATATAACAAGTCTCAGTAGACACCACTGAGACCACTGTGTTCAGTTCCATGCTTGTTTCTGCTTTACTTTAGCTCTTTGAAGTCCGTCCTGTCTGGTCTCGGCATGCAGTAAAAGCCAATGTCCACCCGGACAAGCTGAAACTTCTGTTGCTGTGTTTGGCCTATTACATGGTAAGGCTGCACATCTGCCCTTGTGCCTGTCTAAGGCTGTTAAGAGGCAGAGCCAGGGAGCATCAGCTGGGTGTTCCTGGTTCTCTACATCTTGTCTACATCTTGTGCAGGATGCTAGGCCTCAGACCCTGGGACATAGGGTTCCCATGCTCTGATTTTGCAGAGGGCAAGTTGAGCGAAAGGACTTTCTGAGGTCATCTAAGTCATTACCATCACATCGCACCTCCCTCCTTGCAGGTTAAAGGGTTTTGTTGATCTGATAGCTCTCCTCGCCCCACCTTGCTAAAGTCACCATACCCAAGGATCAGCCAGCCTTCACACACCAGTCCAGCACCTCTGTTTCTGAGCTAGGGATATTCTGCAGGGTGCTTGCCCTCAGTTCATTTTTGGTTTTCTTTTTTCACCTCTAGGTTACGCCCCTAATGATATGCCCGTGAAAGCAAAACGCAGCACATATAACTACAGTCTGCCCATCACTGTCAAGAAGCCAGGTATGCTGTGCCAGCAGAAGGGCTTTCTTTGGTTAAACAAGCAGTGAAGATGGCAAAGAGGAGCTCGCTTATGAGTCTGGAGAGGATGAGGATGAGGAGGAGGAGGAGGAGGAAGAGGACTTCAAGCTTTCTGATGGGAGTGAAAATGAAGACATTCTGGACTATGTGTGAACTCGGTGAACAGTCTGGCTGCTGCTGGACAGAATCGTCTCTGCTCTTGTTCCTTGAGTGCTGAGGGTTCAGCCACCATGCCCAGGATGTGGGAAAGCAGAACTCAATATGATTTCAGCCTCCTGCACTTGTGTGAAGCTTCTCAAGGCTTCAGCATTTTTTATGTTCTCTGGAGTTTTGTTAGGCTGAGATATTTCCTTAGGTTTGGCCTCCAGCCCACAAAAGCAACATCTGCAGGGCTCTCACACAGTGCCGCCAGTCTACCTCAGCCATGGTTTGGCCTCAGTCTACTGAAGGACAAGTGCGTAGAGGCCCCCCTGGTTTACCTTAGAGCCAAGACGGGTCATGGCATTGACACACAGCTGCACTCCTAGCTATATATATGTACACCTCCATTTGAGGACTGTCTCAGGTGTGCGCTCACCATGGCTCGCTGGGAGATCCTGTGCTTTGCCTTGTGCTCCTACCTCGGGGTAACATGGGCTGCAACCGTAAGTACCAAGGCATTTCTTACGGCTTTGCAAGACATTTTGCCTGTTCCTGTCTGATTGAGCAAACTCCTGCTACATCTGGTCTGGAGCCCATGAAAGAGGGCCTGCAGACCGTGACAGCCAAGGCAGGGTGTTTTCCTGCCCTAAACACGGCAAAGGCTCTCACCAACATTTTTCCAACAGTTCCTGCACAGTTCTTTGTCAGGTCTGGCCTGGTTTACATCTTAAGGCTGAAGGTCCTCACCTTCTGCCATTTATCTTTGGGAGTGCAGGGGAATTGCTGCTGCCTGTCTGCTCCAAAGGGCAGCCTGGAGGGCATGTGCACGGGCACATCTCCAGCAGCAGCTACCTGTGGGCTTTCCACAAGTGTCCAAAGGGGTGGCTGGGGAAGGTGGGCTGTGAGTGGGTCCATCTGGGGGACTGGGCAGGGCAAGGTGTGGGTGCTGGCAACAGGGGAAGCCAGAAGCATGAAGGACTGTGCAATGGATTTTCTCTTCTCAATGGTACCACATGTAGCTGGGTGTGGTGCACACCGAGGGCGGTTTTGTGGAAGGCGAGAGTAAAAAACTGGGACTCTTTGGGGACTACATCGACATCTTCAGAGGCATCCCCTTTGCTGCCCCTCCAAAGACTCTGGAAGACCCCCAACCTCATCCTGGCTGGGATGGTAAGATCCAGCTTTTGAATGCCTTTGGTTTGGGGTTTTATTTTTGCTTCTCTCTCTTTAGTCTGTTATTGACAAGCCAAAGATGTTGTTGCCTGCTTTTACCTACTAAGCAGTGTCAAGAAAAAGCTCTTAGTCTCATGGTGGGTATGAGAGAATGTGTCTAAATGTTCCTAAGCAATTCAGGTAACCACATGAAGTAACAAAACCTAAGCATGGCATCTGCATCTCCCCTCGCCATGCCTCAGCTGTCCAGAGCTAGTTCACATGGGAAAGGGTCCCACTTTGTCACTCCCTCAGACCAGCTGCAGTAGCTGGGGAAGCTTTGCTGCCTCTGCACTGGACTCACAAAGGAGAGGATGGATGGACAGACAGCTTGCAACCAAAGGATGGAGTTGATGCCTCTAACTAGGACCTGCTGTCTTCCCTCTCTCCTCTCAGGAACACTGCAGGCAAAAAAATTCAAAAATCGCTGCATGCAGATGACGCTTACACAAACTGATGTCCGCGGAAGCGAGGACTGTCTCTATCTGAACATCTGGATTCCTCAAGGGAGGAGACAGGGTATGTGCTTGGCAGAGACCTGGGGAGGAGATTCTCAGTTGCCTTTTGTGGACAAATTACTCTGGAGCATCTCTCAGCAGCTCTGTTCCCATAAGTGGGCAACTGCAGGAGCACTGATTTTCAGAAGGAAAGGTGGGAGTCATGTCAGCCAATGTCCCTCAGCTACAGCCTGTTGGGAGTTTCAGCCCCTTCTACAGAGCATGGACTTTCTTGGCCATAGGCTCTTGCAAAGCATCATGTCTGTTCATGTCCAGGTGGAGCACAGCTCAGCGTGTGGGTATGGGGATGGATGGGCAGCACCTTCTAGCTATGTTGTGGCTCACACTGCTTTTCTTCCTCATCTCCCAGTCTCTACCAACATGCCAGTGATGATCTGGATCTACGGCGGCGCCTTCATTGTAGGAGGGAGCCAGGGAGCCAACTTCCTTAATAACTACCTCTATGATGGCGAGGAGATCGCCGTGCGGGGCAACGTGATTGTGGTGACCATCAACTACCGCTTGGGGCCCCTGGGATTCCTGAGCACCGGCGATGCAAACTTGCCAGGTACCATAGCTGCTCCCTCTTCAGGGGACTCTGTCACGGGTCCCCACCTTATCAGCTTTGCTGTGCCCTTGCTCAATGGTGGGTGCTCTCTGTTGCTCAGGGAACTACGGGCTGAAGGACCAGCACATGGCTATTGCCTGGGTGAAGAGGAATATCAAGGCCTTTGGGGGTGACCCAGAAAACATCACCATCTTTGGGGAATCAGCTGGTGCCACCAGTGTCTCCCTGCAGGTGTGTTGTCCTTGTCAGACCCCACCAGAGCCACTTCTCTTCTCTGTAAAGGGGAGAGGTGGTCCCCTTGGCACTCTGCTGCTTTCCTCCACACACACTGCCTGATTAACGTCCTCTCCTGCCCGGGGACAGCAATGCTCACCCTCTTCACTTTGTAGTCACTCTTTCTTCTTCAGTTTTATCAGCCCCACTGCTGCAGTTATGTGTCCTTGCTTTTGCGACCTCCGGTGAAATAGCATTTACGTGCCATATCCCCCTACTCTGCTCCTCTTCTCACCATATCACCTTTTAACTTTAACTGCTGAGACTGTTAAACAGCACGAGAGCTGGCAGCTTCCCCGGGCCTGGTGCACAAGCTGTGAGGGGATCGGGTTGGGTCTGGCAGGCGATGGTCTCTTCAGGATTTTGTACCTGAAACCCCTTTGTTTCTATTTTGCACCACAGACATTGTCCCCAAAGAACAAGGGCCTGTTCAAGAGAGCCATCAGCCAGAGCGGTGTCGGTCTCTGCAGCTGGGCCATCCAGAGGAACCCACTCACCTGGGCTAAAAAGGTAACGTGCACGTCTTGCTTGAGGGAATGGAAAACAAAGAAAGGGATTCCCTAGAGAAGAGCATAGCTAGCAAGGGATTCGGTGGGAGCCATGCTGCCAAATGCAGAGCTCTGGAAACATGCTGCTTTGACATTAAAACTAACCTCTGCCCCCCTGAAGCTGGTAATGAAGCCTGGCTTCGGAGGGTAATGCTGGGAGGTTTCTCTCTCTCTCCTCCTGCAGCTTGCGGAAAAAGTGGGCTGCCCCACAGACAACACCACTGCCTTGGCCAACTGCCTGCGCGTCTCCGACCCCAAAGCTGTGACGCTGGCCTACCACATGCAGCTGACCCACCTGCCCGGTAAGTCCCCCGGCCCGTGCTGCGGTCCCCCACCCACACAGGGCCCACCGTGCCTTTGACGGGACGCTGGGGTGATTGCCGGGAGTGTTGAAGCAGTGCTTGTGTCCTTCAGAAAGGGGACAACAATGACAGATCTCGCAGTTGCCCTTCTGCCGGCAGGTGCACATTGCGCTGAATGAATGCTGTTCATCGTGCAGTGGCAGGGGTGGCAGAGGAATTATTCAAGGGGTATGCCTTGGCTCCGAAACAGCTGCTTGGGCTTTCTGTTCTATGAAAGCAGCAAGAGCAATTCCAGAACACAGCTTACAAACAAAAAAATAATTGACCAGAACCCTGCTATTTTCATTTGAGTCGCTGGGTGGAGTGTAGGGCTCTCACAGCAGTTAGGGAATGCTTCTGCTCTTGCTGCCTGTGAGAATTTCTTTTCCAAGAAGACTCTCCTCCGCTTGCTCTCCTCATGCTCCTAGTAAATAGCCCCAGTATTTAGCCTTGCTCAGGACAGAGAGTGGCCAAGCCACTGCTGTGCAGCTGCACTGGCTGGAGCCGGCTGTCCTGGCAATGAGTGAGCACAGCCAGATGGGGTGGGGAGAACTTCTGCTCTTCCCTACCTTTGGCTGGGCTTTTTGGGAAGGGGCTGGGGGAAGGAGGAGAGGAATTGTTGATGTTACCTGCCGGTACTTGGCTGGCAGATCTTTTGTTCCTCTCCCCCGCCTACAGGCATGAGGCTTACTGAACGTGATCCTGTGGTCACGCTGAAGTCACCACCCAAGCTCTCATTCACCTCAGCCTATTCCTTCCACAGCTCCTTGAGCCACGGGATATGCCAGGCCACACTTCTGTCTTTTCTCAGCTCCTAACAGACTCTGGTTTTGTCTCCTGCTGCAGCTCCCCTAGTTCTCACAATTGTCCTCGCTCCTGTCGTCGATGGAGACTTCCTCCCAGACATGCCAGAGAACCTCTTTGCCAACACTGCTGACATTGACTACATTGCTGGGGTCAATAACATGGATGGACACATCTTTGCTGGCATTGATTTACCTGCTATCAACCGCCCATTTGTGAAAATCACTGCGTAAGTGAAGGATGCTCTTAAAACCCTTAACAGCAGGAACCTTATCTTTAACGTAGCCCCCAAACTCCAAGGACTTAGACCTGGGTGGACAGGACACTACCTTCAAAACAGGATGTCGCTCCAAGCCAGGGTGCCTAGGGCATACGTTGCCAAGTCCAGAGCCTTCAAGAGAAAGGACCAGCTAGTGGGGAAGCCTCCTCATATACCTTTAAGGTGTTCCTGAACTCAGCACCAGTGATAGGCTTGGCAGCTCTGATGCTCTCTGTCCAGAGCAGGTACATGCCAGACATGCTGGGCGCCTGCCCTGTAAGACTCCCCTTTGCGGACAAAAGGAGCTTGTGGCCAATTTGGCCAGGAAGCACATGCCCGCCATCTAAGACCTGGAATGAAATCACTGGTTTTTACTCCACCAAACTGTTGCTAACCAGAGGGTTGGATGTGAACGTCAACGGGAGCTGGGATCCATTTCCATGAGCCCTGCCCCACTTGAAACTGCCAGTCTGTAGTTAGTTGATACTACTTGTCTTTTCAGGGACGAGGTCTATAATTTGATCAAAGGACTTACCGTGGACAGAGGTGAGCCTGGAGCCAATGCGACATACAATCTCTACACGCAAGCGTGGGGCGACAACCCGGACCAGGAGGTCATGAAGCAGACAGTGGTGGAACTGGCTACTGACTACATCTTCCTTGTTCCCACACAGTGGGCACTGAATCTGCATGTGCAGAATGCCCGGTGAGCAGCTCAGCCCTGGCAGGAGCCCAAAGCCTGCCTGAGGGCCGAAATGCTGCGTTTCCAGCACAGGGGGCTGAGGAGCACGTTAAGAGGGCTGAACATGAAGGAGGCAGGCTTTTTGGTACTGAGTACACACTTACACATGGCTCATACAAACACTATTTCTCTAATGCTGCAAGGGAGTCATGCTAGGAACTTGTTTTGAATTCCCACTGAAACAAGTTTTTGCTTCTTAAAACCAGCAGACTTCATCCTGGCAATGTTTGATGCCATGAGACGTGGCAGTTGGATGATATAAGGGTTAGGGTGAGAATCAGAAATGGGAGATAAAAATTACCAGATAGAAGGATGTTTTCTCCTGAGAGCACCTCTTAGATGCATGTGAGCATCTTCCAAGGCTGAATCTCTGGCTCTGCCGGTATTTGGAGCGTGGTTATGAATCTGCACCCCTTTTTCTGCTCTCCACTTGCAGCTGCTTAGCAAGTCTATTTTATTTCTCCAGGAATGCCAAGACATACAACTACGTGTTCTCCCAGCCATCCCGAATGCCCTTGTACCCAAGCTGGGTAGGGGCAGACCATGCTGATGACCTGCAGTACGTGTTTGGGAAACCCTTTGCCACCCCCCTGGGCTACCTGCCCAAGCACAGGACTGTCTCAGGTGCCATGATTGCTTACTGGACCAATTTTGCCAGGACAGGGTGAGTGATTCCGGTTCCATATTTGGGGCTTGCTGCAGCACTTCAACCTGCTGCTTTTGCCTATTAACTTCTCAGGAGCAATTCCCAAAAGCAGTGTCCTCTGTTTGTACTTCTGTTGTGAGCCTGGCTCTGTGTCTCCCAGTGGTGGAGTTTGCTCTGGGTCCTCCTCATCCAGAGAACACCTGGGGACAGCAGAAGCATTTTCAGAACTTGTGAACTCTGCTTAAACTTAATGATGAGGTTTGTTTCTGAATCCTGACGTTCAGACAGGAGTTAAGTCCCTGTTTGCAGCCCGGGACGATGCTAGCAGGGACCAAGGGAGGAGACTGCAGGTCGGCAAGTCGCTCCTAGCAGGCAGAATTGCTTTTGCTTGTCCCAGTGTCACACTCTCTCTTTGCACTCACTCAAAGCCTCACTTGAGCAGGCGGGGTCCCTGCCAAACACCACAAACCTTGCTGCATCCACAAGCTGCCCTGGTGAAACTGAACTTCTCAGTCTCCTTTTTCCCCAGTGATCCCAACAAAGGGCATTCAGAGGTTCCTGTTAACTGGCCACCCTACACCGCTGAAGGCGGTTACTACCTGGACATCAACAGCAAGATAAACCGGGACTCCGTGAAGCAGAATCTGAAACACCGGTACGTGAACTTCTGGAACTCGGTATATCGGAGTCTGCCGCAGGTTGCCAACATCTCCCTGACCGAGGAACTGCTGTGAAGCTATGAAAAAACACCTTTTAAAGATAGGCCAAATTCATTAAATGCTTGCTTTTAACTGAGCGATTCTGACTTCTCCATGTCTTTGCCGTGACGGGATTTTCTCCGTAACATTAAGGTTGGGCAGCAAGTGACACCCAGTCACTGGGCAAAGCGTGTTCCCCTGGCCCATGGGACAGCAACATCCCGGGAAAGCGGCTAACAGCGGAGCGGCGGCTCGGCCAGCTCTGCCAGCCGCTTGGCTGGAGGTTTGCTTTGCCTTGTTGCCTGCGTGACCCCCGGCAGGACAGGCCCAATCCCAACCTGTCCTCTGGATATCCCCATGTTACCGTCAACACCCACGCTAATAACAAACAGCTCTTAGGTAATTAGAGTTGTAATATATGCACGCAAGCCAGCTGGTGAACCGTTGCCATACGGGCACAGAAATCAGCTCAGGAACTTGAAGGGGAAAATAAACCCGGGGGGAGGCCATTCCGCACTGGTTCATGGGCACAAGTCCCTGCTTGGCAGAGGCCAGGCCGAGCTGGGGAGCTCCAGCTCGGAGCCCGGGCTGGAAGGGGAGCACGAGTGCCCGCCGGCCTCCACCTCCGCACCCACGCCGAGCCCCGGGCCCCGGGCCCGGCCAGGCTCCGCGCCGCCGCTCTAGGAACCATCGTGCGGCGGAACCTTTGTGCCGCGGCCCGCGGGGCGGGGGGGGCCGTCTGGCGGGAGGGACCGCGGTGGGGGAGCGATGGCGGCGGGGAGGCAGTGGGGGGAGCGGGGCTCGGCCGTGCTGGAGCTGCCCCGCACGCCGCGGTTGGTGTGCGTGGAGTACCCGGGGCTGGTGCGGGACGTCGGGGCCATGCTGCGGACGCTGGGAGGAGAGCAAGGCGTGTCGCGGGTGAGGGGGGGCCCGGGGGCCGGGGAGGGTGGGGGTTACCCGGGCAGAGGGGGTGTGGGGCGGGGGGCCCAGCCCCGGCCCTGGGAGGGGGCTGGAGGCAGGAGGAGACCGGGGCCACGGGTCTCCCGCTGTGGGAACCCCCTGTCCGGGCCGCTGGCGTCCGGCAGGTCCCCACGCAGGCTCCACGCGTGGTTTTGGGGTGATGCCACTCGCCTGGGCCGCTGCTGTCCAGGAGCGAGGAGCCGGGAGGTGTCGGGCAGGGTGGGAGCAGCTGCGCGTCCCCCCGATGCGCTGCGGTGTTGGTGGCACAGGGGTTCATGTCCCTGAGGTGGTGTGAGGGGAAACGTGGGGGTAAACCCCATGGTGAGAGGGCGTGGAGCCAAGTGGAGTCCAGGGGAGATGGGCTGTGCGGGTGCGATGCTGACGGAGACTGTGCCTGCCGTTGCTGACCCAGATCTACGCGGACCCTGCCAAAAGGCTGGAGCTGTATTTCCGCCCCAAGGACCCTTACTGCCATCCCGTATGTGCCAATCGCTTCCCCACCTCCACCATGCTGCTCAAGGTGAAGAGAAGGACCAAGAAGAAGAAGCAGTTGGACACCGAAGAACAAATCCAGCCAGAAGTCCAGTTTGAAATGGAAATTCTTGGCACTGTCACCACTGTTTACAAATTTCAAGGTAATAATACTTGGATTTGTGTCCACATGGCTTAAGGACGAGTATGTCTGATGGGAGAGGGAAGTGTTTTCCTCTAAGAATTTAGGACTGGAAGGACAATCAAGTCTGTTGTTACAGCCTCCTTGCTATATACACCTTTGCATAAACTTATCAGACTCCTGCTCCTGAAAGTTGAGTGTTGTGAGAAATCTTGTGATATACACAGTGAACTTCACGATGTTTTACCTTTTGTTTCTCACAGGAATGTCTGATTTCCAGTACCTGGCGATGCACTCCGGTCCTGATGGCAAACAAACCTCTATGTATGACAAAGTGCTAATGCTCAAACCAGAGAAGGAAGAATTTTTCAATAGAGAATTACCTCTCTACATCCCGCCACCAATTTTCTCACGTCTGGACACTCCCGTTGACTATTTTTATCGGCCAGATATACAACACCGGTTAGTGCCTTTTCTTGTAATGTAGTAAATAGCTCTGTTGGTTCTTAAATGGACAGGTAGTGAAACATTTTGCTGGTTTGATATATACTTCTAACAGACAAGTCCTCAAGTTAAGATTTCCTTTTCCATCACTTGAAGATGCCTCCAATCCATTGTGATTTCAGTGTTGTTATAGGATCTGTGCTCTTGAAGCATCAGAGCAGCACTAAATACATCGTACGTGTATTCCACCTGTTTAAACTGCTGCCCTGTTCTGTTTAATCCCTCTTGATTTGGCACAACAGAGGCAGGCATGCTTGAGAAACTGCCTGGCAGCAGACACCTCAGCAAAAGTCCACTGGAGGACTTGCCGAGTGAGGGGAGCTGGTGAAGACGACTGCCTCCCCCAGCACGCTCCGCACAGCGTGGGATGCAGTGAGCCGGGCTGGCTGCCTGCTTCCCGGGGGCTGGAGCCGAGGGGGGAGCGTGCAGGAGTCGATGCCATATGTTCCTGTGACCGCGCTCGCCGGACCTGTTCCCTCCTGGCCCCGGCTTGGTTTTGCCAGAAGAACAATCTGTGAGATCTCCCACAAGAAACATCTTTCATTTTCTCACTGTAGTCCTTCATCGGCACGTTAAAAAAAAAAAAAAGAAAAGACTTCAACTGCATTTCCATCTTGCCTTGTCCCTGCACCCTACTGAGCTGCAGTAACTACAGCAGAGCAAGCGCAGAGGGTGAAGCCTTTTGTGCTGCAAACACGTTGCATGCAAGTCAGTAGCCACCTGCCTGAGGGTTTTCTCTCAGATAGTACAGGGGACCTCTGTCATTGTGCAACTGGCTGTAGCTTTGCAGGGTTTGTTTTTAAATTCACGTTTTCTTTCCTCAGTGGTGTCCCAAGAGTCTCGTATGGTACCAGTGTGTGATTCCAAAATCCATAGGGAGGAGGGGCCGAAGGTAAACCAGCACATTGCTCACATGGCTGAGTCCCTTCTCTTCTGAAATCTGGAGCGCAAACTTCCATTTTCACGTGGTCCCGTGAAGGCCCCGAGTCCGTGTGTGCCACAGGCAGAAAGCAAACCCGGTCCTTTCCGCTTTTCTTAGGGAGGGATACAACAATCCCCAGGTGTCTGGTGAGAACCTGATTGGCCTCAGCAGGGCCCGTCGCCCGCACAACGCTATCTTTGTGAACTTTGATGATGAAGAAATCCCAGCTAAACCCCTGGATGCTGCCGTACAGACCTGGAAGAAAGTGTGCACCAATCCTGTGGATAAAAAGGTGGAGGAAGAGCTGAGAAAGGTACGTGCCATATTCCTGACTTGAGCACTGTACTGCAGCATGCTGTGCAGGAAAAACCTGCATGCATCCGTTTTCTCTGACTTCCCCAAAAAGTCTTGGTGATTGTAACTGACTGATACAGCAAGTATCAGTAGATGCTGCTGACACTGCTGCCTTCAGTTCAATTATGCCAGTCCAGATTTGAATCTGGCTTTGCAGCCAACTCACGTTAAGTTCCTTTTTGCGCCACTAGTTCTTGCATTACCATTCTGATAGCTCATACTAAGGGCCAAAGGCCCCGATACAGAAAAAAGTCCACTTGGAAAGCTGAACTGCCTTTAGTAACCCACTTCCCACTGTTTCCATGCTTGTTTCTGTATTATTTTAGCTCTTTGAAGTCCGTCCTGTCTGGTCTCGGAATGCAGTAAAAGCCAATATCAGTGTCCACCCGGACAAGCTGAAACTTCTGTTGCCATACTTGGCCTATTACATGGTAAGGCTGCACATCTGCTAGGAGGCAGAGCGAGGGGGCATCAGCTGGGCGTTCCTGGTTCTTTACAGTTACTGAGGTCCCACCACTGAGTACCTGAGCTTAACGTTATGTAAAGAGAAAAAGGGAAGGAAAGCTTTGTTTTTGAACAGAAGTTAAAACCATGGAGGATTCAGTAACTGCTCACTCCATTGGTTCTAATCAGCTTTGCAGTTCAGTCAGACACTCAAATTGACTGTCCATCTGGCAACGACAGCAGAATTTTTCCAAACAAATATTTTGTGGTGACCTTGCAGGTTGGTTTGTAAAAGCACACAAACATTTGGGCTCTGATGCATCGATTGCCCAAGTTTCAGTGTATAAATACTAGTGTGGCAAGTGAGGAAGAAGCTGGTAAAAGAAATATTTTTGGGGCAACAAGAGTAAATATGAGAATTTTCTAAGAAACTCTGCAACACTGTACTGTTTTTTTTGTAACCATCTTCCCCCATGTGTGTTTATGCAGTTAACAGGTCCTTGGAGAAGCTTATGGGTTAGGTTTGGGTATGACCCCAGAAAACACCCTGAAGCAAAGATTTATCAAGTACTGGACTTCCGAATTCGCTGTGGAATGAAATATGGTAAAAGGGCCCAAACCACAGAGACGCTCTCTCTGCTTTCTGGTTAATCCTGGTAGTACTTTTCTTTTTACTTGTTTTTCAAACTCTTTTGCCATATTTCTGCTCTGATGAAGATGACACCTTTTGAGGTCATTGCTTACAGTAGTTCCTCTATAAACTCCTTTAATACTTTATTTCATAGCATGCACTATGTCCTTCCTCATTTGGCACATTCCAAACCCAGTGGACAGCTGGCTGACTTTCCTCCTCCATGTGTTCAAAGCCCAAGTGGATGTAGCAGACCGTCTTCCCTCTCGCTCAGGGGAGGCACTGAGCAGTAGATTCTGTTCCTTACGTAGTAGCTTTTCCTCAAGGACCTCAACGTCTTGTGCAGGATGCTAGGCCTCAGACCCTGGGACATAGGGTTCCCGTGCTCTGATTTTGCAGAGGGCAAGTTGAGCGAAAGGACTTTCTGAGGTCATCTAAGTCATTACCATCACATCGCACCTCCCTCCTTGCAGGTTAAAGGGTTTTGTTGATCTGATAGCTCTCCTCGCCCCACCTTGCTAAAGTCACCATACCCAAGGATCAGCCAGCCTTCACACAGCAGTCCAGCACCTCTGTTTCTGAGCTAGGGATATTCTGCAGGGTGCTTGCCCTCAGTTCATTTTTGGTTTTCTTTTTTCACCTCTAGGTTACGCCCCTAATGATATGCCCGTGAAAGCAAAACGCAGCACATATAACTACAGTCTGCCCATCACTGTCAAGAAGCCAGGTATGCTGTGCCAGCAGAAGGGCTGCCTGGCTCTTCGGTTTCTTTGTTTACCCCATCCTACTCACAGGTCTTGAAGGGTCTTTCCGTGTTCCAGCTGAGCCAAAATTGGAGCTTTATTTCTGGTTGTAATATGGTGCTGCTGTTAAAGCCAGTAGAAGAGTCTCCTGCTGGAAAGTGTTGTGAGAGTCCTGGATGCACGTCTGGCTGAGCCACAGTATCTGTTTGTTAGCAGACAGAAGGGACTTTTGCAAACAACACTGTGGGAATTCAGCATTCACTTCTGTTCTGTAAGGGGAGAGTTGTTCTCTTGTCTTTGTCAAGGGAGAGTAGAAAAGATTAAAATCACGAACAAACGCACTGCGGAAGAAGCCGCCAAACTCACCGCTTTTCCTGTGAGTGTCCAATAGTGTCTCTGAAGAATGAGCAACACGTGCTCAGTTGCTAGGTTGGTCTGGTTTTTGCTGACCAGCAAAGTTGAATCAATATAGAGAAGTGACAGTATAATGCCACAGAGTGAAAGATGTCCCTAATTAGGACTCTCTTATTTTTTGTCTTTCAGTAAGTCACACAGTCAGTGTACATGATCTGAAACAGGGGCTTGGTACGTCTGGTGCATCCGCTGCAAAAAATCCTGCCTCCAGCAGGTATAAACTGAAGGTAAGCATTACTCTCTCTTACCAGAATCTTTAAATAGCTTAGTGAAAAAGGGGTGTTTCCTGTTTTGCCAATCATTGAGGGCAGTTGTGAGTTGATATCCTCAGGTTTTCCTGGGAAGCTGCTAATTGTACGTGTCACTACAGAACTTCACCTGCTGGGCACTGAATGTATTTCTTACATGCTGCAAGATGGGGTTGGTACTCTCAGCCCTGGTCTTAAATGTGATGAGCATTTTGTTTCAGTTGATAAGATTGGAACTTTATAGGCAGTGAAGTGCAAAAAATTACCATGTGTTTATCAGGTCATCCTGCAAAAGCCAGCAGGGCAACACAAATATTTAAAGAGGAGTCTTTTATTTTTCCCTTTTTACTAGAATGAAACCTATGATCTGCTGTTAGGCAGTAACAGGCTGCAGACAGAGTTGCAGTTTGAAGAGATGAAGTGCGTTCTCAGCACAACTGTGCTGTTGTGACTATGGCTGCAGCGAAATCTTGCTGCATTCCTCATTCAGCTCTATCTTTTGCCATATGCAGACCTATGCCTTGGAACTGACTTGTGTTGGAAGTGCTTTGTTCTTGAATCAGCGCATCGGAAATACTTTTCAGTTATGCTAGAGTTATCCTGTTACACCATTAAATGCACGTTAATCCTTTCTTTCTTTCCTCCTCTTAGGAATCCATCTACATTTTCCGAGAAGGAGCCTTACCCCCTTATCGGCAGATGTTCTACCAGCTCTGTGACTTGAATGTGGAAAGGTACCGCGCACTGGCAGCTGAGTCTGCTGTTGGAGCTAGATTTCAAAGCCTAGTGTTTATATCCAGTCCATTCCCCTCTCTCTCTCCTTGACCAGAAACTTAAGAGCTATTTAGCTTCTGAATAAAAATAGAACAGGCTTTTTGCACGTGAACTTCCTTTCCCATGCGACAATTATGTGAATAACCAAATATGCTAGTCCAACTCAATGAAGTAAAATGGAAGCAAGACATAGCCTGTCTCATTTGAAGCGTACATCTGAATGTAGAATAACGTTTCCTTCCCTTTTGCTGCTTTTTAGCCTACAGAAAATCATCCGTCGGAATGATGGCACAGAATCAGAATGCACAGAGCGGGATGGGTGGTGCCTTCCAAAGACTAGTGATGATCTGCGAGATAGCATGTCTCTGATGATAAAGCAGATAATCAGATCCACAAGACCTGGTAAGGACGCTTCTGAACATCAAAGTGTTTTACTACCTTACTGCCTACTACAGCGTATTACTACCTTCCTGATGGTGTTGAGACGTTGTGGGCTGAATAAGGATGTTGCAGTCAGCACTGGGGCAGCAGCGTTCCTGTATTTGCCTCCTCCTCGGTGCTACATCTGCTACATCTGGTATTCTTTGCGTTCTGAATCACTACAGCGTTGAGCTGAGGCTGTTGTCCTGCAGCGTGAACGTGGGCTGGAATTTGGAATGGCTGGGAGTAAAGGCTTTCTGTTTCATCTTCCCAGTATCACGGCCTTCAGGTTTTAAATGTCTTTGCCCAGTGATAATCAAGATCTTGCTCTTACTGATGTATCTGTTGGTGGCGTGTTACTTTTTATTGCTGTTATTAATTGAACAAGAAGTGAGGAAATTATTTTTGCATTATGCTGGGCCAAAGCAGTATCTCAGTGGATTAGGTGAGAATCAGCTAGGAGAGGAGGCACAGCACTGCAGATCTGCTGCTGTTCTGCTGGCGTTCCTGGAGTATGAAAACAGATTGCTTTGGGCTTGATCAAATTCTGTTAAGATGTGCAACATTAGCTGTGCCCCTCTGGCTTCTGCCTTCCTCTCCCTTGTTTTACGAACTCTACTGCAAATGCCCCCGGGTTTCACCGAGCGAGGCATCACAGTGTCTGTCTTTCTTTCTTCCCAATTAAGCTCTTTTTTCAAGTACAACAAGCAGTGAAGATGGCAAAGAGCAGCTGGCATATGAGTCTGGAGAGGATGAGGATGATGAAGAGGAGGAGGAAGAGGACTTCAAGCCTTCTGATGGGAGTGAAAATGAAATGGAGACAGAAATTCTGGACTATGTGTGAACTCGGTGAACAGTCTGGCTGCTGCTGGACGGAATCATCTCTGCTCTTGTTCCCCGAGCGCTGAGGGTTCAGCCACCATGCCCAGGATGTGGGAAAGCAGAACTTACATTTAGATGCCGACGATCTCTCTGCACCGACTTGCAGTGCCTGCTGATGGGCGTCATTCTGGATGTTTGGGAGCCCGTGCCTATACTTTCCTAATTGCTGGCTAATAAGCCCTTAAGCAAGCTCAACGAACTCCCAAGAGCGAGCCCAGAACCCAAACCAGCTGGTAATACACCAGAAAGGAGGAGAAGTTGCATTCCCAGATCTCTCCTTGTGTGGGAAGTGCACCTTGGCCGAGTTGGTGGCCATGTGGAAAACAGAAAAGGTGCCTGAGGAGGTGCTGGGGGAGCACTCCAGTGCCACTGGAGTCCCTAAGGCAGGTGCTACCCTTCTGCTTGTCTAAGGGGAATAAAAATACTGTGCCATGACTTCAGCATCGAGCCTCGCTGGTGATCGTGGAAATAAAGCCAGCAGGAAAACACGCTTTCTGGCAGTGAATAATTCCCCTCTGCGGTATGTAGTGTATGTTGTCCTCACTAGCTGGTGCACTTCTCAATTCCATTTTGATTTCCCCAGTAGTTAGCAAGGATGGAAGGAAGCAGGCAATGGGGCAGAGCTTCAGGTCCCCAGAGCTTGGCCACTCATTAGTCTGCCATTGCCGGCTGGATTGTTACCACCCAGTCACAGAAATTAAGGATCTGCTGGTATTTTCTAAGTCTTGTGCATTCCCTGGTGTGTTAGGAGTGCAAGGTTTCTCGTTCATGGCCAATAATATGCTCTAATGCATGGTTTAATATGATTTCAGCCTCCTGCACTTGTGTGAGGCTTCGCAAGGCATTTTTTATGTTCTCTGGAGTTTTGTTAAGGCTGAGAGATTTCCTTAGGTTTGGCTTCCCAAAAAGAAGCCCACAAAAGCAGCCTCTGGAGGGCTGTCATACAGTGACACATAGCTGTGCTCCTGGATACGTACGTGTGTGTGTGTGTATACACGTGTATATATATATACGCACACACACAGACTCTGCATTTGAGGCCTGACTCCTCAGGTTTGCACTCACCATGGCTTGCTGGGAGATCCTGTGCTTTGCCTTGTGCTCCTACCTCGGGGCAGCGCAGGCTGCAACCCTAAGTACAGAGGCATTTCTTATGGCTTTAAGACTTTATGAGGGGGGCTGTGCGTCGATCTGTCTGTCCAGGGGCACCTCCGGCCAGGGTACAGTGTAGGTCCTGGCAACGTGGGAATCCAGATGCACGAGCGGCTGTGCCACAGGCTTACCCTTCTCAACGCAACAGGAAAGGAAGAAAAAAGGAGAGATGCACTGGACATACCAGTGCCAGGTAAGAATACATGCTCGGGTATTACAGGCACCAAGAATAAACACTCTCAGAAATGCTAAGGAAAAACACCCGAAGCCAAGCTTTCTACCAACAGGAGGCCCAAGGCCAAAGCAGCCAGAAATCACCTGTGCCAGAGTTCATTTATTTCCCAGCTGTTTTCAAAATTCCTCTGTCTGGGAAGACTGCAGCAATGTGGATGTTTAATTCTGCCTGAGCAGGTAACGGCGTTACCAGCCCTGTCTGGACAACGTGTACTTTCATTTCCAAAAGCTGAGGCTTTAAACTAATCTATGTAGCCAAAGGCACAGAGACATTCTGGATAGTGCAGCTGCATCATTAATACCCCCACTCAGAATCACCACACCGTCCAATTAATCTCCACTGATGTCTGTGCAATTATAAAATAAAAAATAACCATGCTGGCCGTGCTGGAAAATGAGCCCTTGAGTGCCAAAGGAACGATGCCTCAAACCAAGGCAGACCGCTGTCTCCACACCATAAGGACCAACCATTGCGTTTGCTCTTAAAGCCATTGCTTCTATCAAAAGGAGTAAAACCAATAAATTGGACATCACATTTATGCAACTGGAAAATGCGCTGGTCCCAACAACTCACAGGTTCAAATGAATAGGGTTCATTTGAAAATCAGGCACTGGTCCCTCAAAACCAAAAGCCTGTGTCTTAATTCAAGCCCAAAACAAAGCTCAACTCAGCACAATTAACATAAGCTACGAACCACAGGCGCAAGTGCCGCCTCCTCCACGGTTGGGCTCACTCCTTTTTCTCCAGGAACGTGCTAGCGTTTTGGGGAAGGAGGACAGGACAACCCCTGCCTTGGGGGAGAGACATTTGAGCATCAGTATTTTATTGCAAAGACTAATTACATTGCTGTGTACAAGTCACACCAGGCAGTGTGCTCCTTCATTGAAGTGGTACAAAATACATATGATACAGCCAGTCCCTCCAGTGCCGGTGGGCTGCTGGGGGACGCTGGTGGGAAGGGAGGGGGGTGGTGGCAGGCACGAAGCAGCGGGAAGACCCTGGGATGCTGATGCCTAAGGGCAGAAGCCAGGCTCTGGGCAGGGTGGGAGGCAGGAGGCTGCCCCTGCGTCAGGGAGCCAGGGGCTCCCATCATGTGCAGCGACGGGCGATGCCACCCGAGGGGACACGGGGCTGGGAGAGCTCGGCGCCGGCCACGCTCACACCCAAGCAGCCTCTTCCCCGCCTGGTGCCAGGAGCCTGCAGCCCAGCGCCTGCTACCAGCCCCCGGAGCGTGGCCACGCAGCCTTGCTGCATCCCCAGGCGCGGCCCAGGCCCCTCTCCTGGAGCTGGGGAAGGCGCTGCACCCGCCCAGCAGCACGGACAGACACGGACAGACCGGGAACAGAGACGATGTGCTGGAAGGAAGCGCTTAAAAAAAAAAAAAAAAAAAAAAAAAAAAAGAGATGGAGCCAGGAGCAAAAAAAGGTCCCCTTTCAGTTAGTGTTTCCTACAGTGATTAAAAGAAGTATCTGCCCCTGCTCGAGCGACTAGTGGTACAGAAAGATGAGAGGGGGTGGCTGGCGGGGTCTGCACCCCGCGGGCACGCAGAGCGACGCTGCTGCTGCCAACGTCCCCCCCAGCAGCCTTAAATACCAGAGCGGGGAGGTGGGGAGCAGAGAGGGGCTGCGCTGCAGGGCAGGGGGAGGCTGGATTAGTAAAATGTACAAGTTCGTCTCTTCTATTTACAACCAATAAATATTGAAAAAAAAACCAAACCCCTCAGTAAACTTGTTCTATACAAAAAAAGTCTCATTGCTGCTTCTCCCATGGTCAGTGTTTGAAGAAGTCTGGTTAAAGCCCAAGGTGAGTGGCACTTTCTGCAGGTCAGGCAGTGGCAGCCGGGGCACCCAGAGCACCCCAAGCTCTCCAACTCCTCGCCCGCCTGCGCAGACCCAAGGTCTCTATTTACACAAGTTCGGACAGAAATTCGCTCTCCTCCTCCTCCTCGTTAGGCTGGCAGCGCTGCGGACACAGCGCAAAGCTTCCCCCGCCGGTAGGAGAGACACTGGCATTTGATCTTTGGTGCAAGTTTGAACGCGGGCGGACAAAGTCCAGCTGGAGGATGTGCTGGATCGGGGAGAGGAGCGAGACCAGGCAGGCTTCCAGTCGTCAAGAGCATGAGGCGTCTGCTCCATCCCGGCATGGACACAGCTCTCCTCCATGGGGCTCCAAGCACCAGTGCAGGGCTGCATCCTCTCCAGCTCCCCTCCCAGTCCAGGGCGTCCGCGGCTTCTCCCAAGGGAGGGACAGGCAGAGATGCACGGTGGTGGCAATGCCAGTTATCCCGGGGAGGAAGGACGTGGAGGTAAAACAACGCCAGGAAAGCCGGGAAGGAGAGCACCCCGCCACGTGGGAGGCTTTGCAGCCCCGGGGCGATGGCTCATGCTCCGCTCCTTGCAAACGGCCCCTCTGTGAGCCACCGCTCCCCGGCTCGCTCGGACACAAGGCACCTACGGCAGAGGCGGGCTCCAGCTCTGGGCTGGCCGGCAGCTGGACTAGTGTCGCACCGTGGAAGGTTAAAAAAAAAAAAAAAAAAGAAAAGAATAAAAGAGAGATATCCCCCTCCGCTGCCTTCCTGCGTAGAAAAAAAGACCTGATTGAAACGGGAGCTTGTGCAGAGAGAGGCGGAGGCCGACACCAGTTGCCAAAGCGGCCCGGCTCTCGGTGCAGGAGGGAGATGCACGGCCGTCCCCCGTGGGCGAGGGTCGCTCCTCTCGCCGTGCCGGGCGGCACAAGGACTGGCCGCAGCCGAGCTCGGAGCAGCCTGCCCCCAAGGCCCCGTCGGTGATGGGTGGCAGTGGGGCTGAGGCTAGAAGATGCCTTTGGCGATCTTCAGGCCTTTCTGCTTCATCCTGGGCAGGGTGGAGCTGGAGCCGTGCTTGATCTTCACCCCCTTGGAGAAGCCCCGCTTCTTGAGCACAAAGTCGTAGTTGGCAGCAGAGTTCATGGCGTAGAAGACGTTGGCGTTGTCAGGGATCTTCAGCTCTGGAAGTGACCAAGGATGGGGGTCAGTCATGCACCCTTTCCCTGAAAGGGGCCCAGAGTGGGGCTGAGCGTTGTCCCCGGGTGCTGGGACCCCTCTTGCTGTCACCTCCCAGCCCAGCTCTGAGCCGGTGCTGCCCAGGCTGCCCCCCATGCCCCAGCACACACCTCTCTCCTCTGAGATGATCTGAACGAGCTCATAGTCTTCAGGCCGGTCCCCATCCAAGTTGTGTTTGGCCATGGCTTTGCGAATAACGACCGGGGTCTTATCCTGGCTCGTCACCTGTGAGCACAAAGCATTATTAACCTGGGGGGTGCAAAATGCTGCAAAGCCTCCCACCACCGTCTCTCCTCCTGAAACGGGCCATGCCCACAACTGAGCAGGGCGAGCCACCCCTCCCCGGCGTCACCACGGGTGCCCCGTACTAACCAGGATGCTCTTGTACATGTTGCCGTTGTCCACAGCCAGGCTGACGCGGATGATGCAGCAGTCGTCGACCTGCTGGTTGTAGAGGGGCAGCGAGAGGGAGGAGTAGCTGGAGATGCCGGAGACTGAGCGCTTGTGGGTGCGGGAGGCCGTCACTGGCGTGGAGGAGACAGAAGAGGACGAGGCACTGCTGGAGCCCGAGCCGATGCCCGATGTATCCAGGGAGGAGAGGGAGGTGGATTCCCAGAACTGGAGGGCAGGGAGGAGAGGGGATGCGGAGGACACAGTGGTTTTAGCTTCTCCATCGGCCACAGACGGGGCGTACCAGCGCTGGGGGAGGGAGGCCAGAGGGATCTCACTGACCTGTGACAATGGGGGACCGACACGACTACAGTCGCCGGAGGCACAAGAGCCCTGCCACGCTGCCGGAGCAGCAAAGGGCAGGGGCCTCCCCAGCCCCAGGGGGTCAGAAACAGCCCCCGGGACCCCCACCCGCTCCCCCCAGCTCCAGCGCCAGGGCAGAGGCAGGGCAGCCCCCGCACGATGGCCGCACCTGCCTCTGGAGGCCTGGACCCCGCAAGCTGCCCCGTACCTTCTTCTCCTGGCAGTCAGGGGACTCGGGGATGAAGCTGATGTTGATCTCCTCCACGTCGGAGCTGCTGGAGCCGGCGGAGGTGACACTCACGGAGTCAGTGGCGTCCCCGCTGCACAGGTACTGCCCGCACTTGAGCTGGTCGAAGGATTTCGAGTGGGAGCTGCCGCTGGCGCAGGGCTCGGTGCTCGGCGGCTGCCGGCTGCCAGGAGAGACGTGGGACAGGTGAGAATTGAGCAGAGCGAGCGCGTTTGGATGGCAGGACAGCGGCCACCCCAGCCTGGTGCCCTGCAATCCTCAGCCAGAGTCGCCCTGCGCTGGCGCCCGCCTCCACCCCGCATCCCGCCGGGGATGAGCAGACTCACTCGCTCCATCGCTTGATGATGCCCGTGTTTTTCTTTGCCTTCAACGTGTTGCTGGCTGACTCTGACAGCGGCTCGATCTCGCACGACAGCCCGTAGCTGCAAGGGGAGAGACGAGGGTTTGAGCTCTCCGTGCTGGCAGGGCGAGGGAGGCAGAGCAGGGAGTGCGGCTCGGGGCAGCTGCTGCTCAGCAGCAGGAGATGAGCGGTGGGACCTCCCGATGCACCGGCAGCAGCACGGCCCCGGTTCCCGCTCATGCTCACCTCTCAGCCTCGCTGAGCCGCTCCAGGCTGTGGAACCAGTCCACAAACTGGTCCTCCTGTGTGAAGCTGTAGTTGTTGCAGGCTGACTGAAGCAGCTTGATCTGGGCGATGACTTCAAACTCCTGGAACAAACGGAGGCTGTGAGACCAGATCTATTTGCCAGCCCCAGCCTCTTTCACGAACAGCCCAGCCCCACACATGGAGAGAGATACGAAGGACCAGAATCCCCTTCTTCAAAAATGAAGAACATGACAGCAAAAAAGGAGAGGGATCAACTCCAAAGTGACCGGCGCAGCCTGGGCTTGCACCAAGCCCTCCTCCCTCCACCCGCTGTGCAGCTGCCAGGGCAAAGCTCTCACCTTCCTTCTCTTCTCAAAGTTGATCAGCCCGCCCTGGAATAAAGGAGACGAATGTCAGTGTGGAGCAGGCAGAAAAAAACTGCTCCCATCCCTCCCCGCCCCCCGGCTTGCTGCCACTGCAGTGCGGGCATCGCTGCCGAGGCAGCGCGAGAGCAGCCCATTTCCAGGGGCTGACAGAGGTGGATGCACAGGGTGCAGTGTCCAGTACAGGATGCACAGGGTGCAGTGTCCAGTACAGGACGCATGGGGGACCAGCCCTCCATTTATCAGCCCAGGCTCTGTGGAGGAAGGAGAGGAAGGGGAGGACAGAGATGGAGGTACATACGTCCAGGAAATCCTTCATGGCGGTGTCCAGCATCACCAAGTCCGTGAGGAAGGTACCAAGGTAGGGAATGGTGCCCTGCATCACGCCCTGTGGGGACAGCAAGGGACAGCGGGGTCAGCAGAGAGCTGGGACCAGCCCGGGCAGCCGCCGCAGAGGGGGCACGGGAGCAGCCGTGCCAGACTCACCATCTCTCGCTGCTGCTGCTGCCGCTTCTGAGCCCTCTTCGGGTTGATCTCCAAGGTGGCAAATTTGGATGTGCCCTCCTGGATGGTGGGGAGAGGTGAGGATCAGCGCGGGTGGGAAACTGCACTAATAGATGAGCTAAAATTCACCCCTGCTTTTGTTGGTACAGCTTTCCTTGTAGAGGGAAAGGGGGATGAGGGGAAGAGGAGGAAATCACAGCTGAGCTTGTTCGTGGCTCACAGGGAGGAGAGGCTTAGTGAATAGGAATTGCTGCTCCCGTTTCCAGCTCTGTATAAATAGCTCCTCAATGGGATGTTTTGTTCCCTTTTGCATTCTGTGTCCTCTCAGTCCCCAAACTGGAGCTAGGCTGGGAAGCTGCAGAGAGGCTCCACGGGGCAGGATGTTTTTGCTGCAGCCTTCATGAACCCTAAAACCCCACCTGAAACCAAGAGGCCTTTGCACCAGGCTGTTAAAACGCAGCTGCCTCTGGGGCGTCACCTGGTGCACTGGATCCCATCCCACTGCTTATCTCTGCTCGCTGAATTGCTCTGCAAGCTTCAGGCAACGACGACTTTTGGGTGAAGCAGAAAGCCCAGCCTGACCCGAAACCCCTGCTTGCTCCTCAGACTCAGCAGGCCCTGCCTGCACCCCTGCCTGCAACCCCAGCAGCGCTGCCAGGGCTTTAGCCTGGTGCCTGGAACACCACGGAAACTTCTGCCAGCATCAGCCCGAGCTCCCTGCCAGCGACGGGCAAGACAGGCAACGCGGGTGCCGCTTCCCCATACCTTGATGAGAAGCTCCCGGCTCAGCGAGTGGTTGTTCTCGTCGGAGAAGATCTCAGAGAGCTCGTGGAAAGTGCGGAAGCTCTCCCTGCTCAGGGAGAAACATGGGGAGAAGTCAGCAATGGTGCCACCCTGGGGCCTCCTCCTTGGGCTCTCTTCTGCTCGCCCAAAGGACCCCTGCAATGCTCACAGCTCTAGCAGGGCCCTGCTGTTTGGGGGCTGCTCCAGGGAGGAGGAGTGATGGTGCTTTTATTTCCTCACCCTCCTTAGGTCCCTGGCAGCTTACGCTGGCCCTTGGGTTTCGGGCACACTCCAAGAGGCAAAGCTGGAGCTGAGATGATCCCATCTACACATTCAAGGGCCACAGCCACAGCACAACCTCCCCCTTGAAACCTCCCCGCGGCCGCAGGGGCCCAGCAGGCGCTGCGTACCGTAGGACCTCGTCCCAGGTCTTCTTCAGCCGGTGAACGGCGTTGCACTGCAGAGCCGAGAGGATGGCTCGGAGGGAGGAGAAGTTCTTCAGGATGCGGCACTCCTGGGGGCAGACAAGGAGATGACGGGAGTCAGCGTTAAAGAAAGCCCAGGGATCTGCTGGGATTTGCACACTGCAAAACCTCAGCCCTAGGGCCAAGGTGGGAGGTGAGCAGGATGGTGAGCTGTCCTACCCGAGCCACTTCGATCCACCGCTCCACCACTTTAGCCCTCTGCTGTGGCTTCAGGGACCGGTCTCCGAGACATGTGGCAATGACACAGTTGGCCACGCTATTGAACTGCGAGACCGTGGCCCGGATGGTGGGCGCCAGGTGCTCTTTGCCCTTCTTGTCTCGCTGGGACCAGATGCAGCCCAGGCAGTGGTAAGGCACCACTTTCTTAAACAGCTCCTGGAAGATCAAGGGATGGAGACAGGTCTCTTTGGGGTCCCTGGGAAGGGAACAGGCCAGGAGGAAAAGGTGGAAGGGCGGAGACAGGCCTGTGCCCAGAGCAGCAGGGAGCAGATGGGCAGAGCACCATCGACCCGGCTGTCGAATGAATACTCACAGCATCCATCAGCGTGAACTGTTCTGCCACCATCTCTGGGGAGAAGGAGAGGAAATCCGGCTTCCCGTCCCCGACCCCGTCCTCCTCCACCAGCTGGAAGGCGCAGCCGCCGTGGTCCACAGCTGCGAGAGACGGCGCGAAGCTGAGCACTGCAGCGCTGCCGTGAGTCGGGGCCCACGCCAACCCATGCCAGCCCCCTGCGGACACCCACATCCCACCTCCCAGGCTCTTAATTCCCATCTGGCTTCACGCCTCGAGAAACGAGGCTCAGATAAAAGGATAGTCATTTTAAACCTGGACACAAGTGTCTGCAGAGGATTAAAGGCAGATTAGCTAATCCACTTAGAAATCCCACTTCGGGTGCAGCTGAATTAGCTTCCCGGTGTACCTCCATGTAAACGCAGGCAGGGTTTATGGGGGCTCAGCCACGTGGCAAGACCCGAGGTTTTGGAAACCCTCGATGCCAACCAGTAGCACTCTCTCCACCTGCAGCCCCAAACGACCCCCGGCAAGCGGGGAAAGGACCCCACCTTCCGCCTCGGACTCGCTCTGCTCTTGCTGCTGGAACTGGGCCAGCAGGATGCGGGCTCGGCGCTCCAGGTCCGAGCCGGGGATGTTGTGGCACACGTAGGAGATCAGCTGCTTGAGGCAGGCGAAGTCTGGGGGCTTGCGGAAGTCCTCTGAGTACTGGTCCAGCCAGGCGCCCAGGATAGAGGAGATGGTGCTGTGGGGAGGGGGGAAACACAGGCAAGCTTGCGTGAGAATTGGGTGCCAGGAGAAACCCGTGTGCACCCTCACGAGCCCCAGGCATAACACGCGCCTTTGTACAAGAACCAAAGAGCTATCACCAGAGCCACCCATCTTGTTCACAGCGCAGTCAGACTTACTTCTTCAGCTCCATCCTCTCGTCCACAGCGTGCCTGGCATGGTCCCCATTCGCCTGCACGTGGAGTTTGCCGTACCTGGTAGGGCAGAGCGAGGAGGCAGTGAGCATCCTGGCCTCAGCTGTGTCTCAGCACTGCCTCTTCTCCCTCCACATCACCCCCAACTCTGCCGGGGGGTCAAGAGGAACTTCTCATGCACTGTCCTGCTCCCCCCACTCTGCCATGGCCTCTGTGTTATGGGAAGAGGAAAGCAGCCAGCACTGACCAACTCGCAGCAAGGTACCAGCTGGAAGGGCTCCAGTTCACTGGGAAGTTGTGTCCTCCCTGCCCTGCCCCAAAACCTTCATGCTGATGGGATGGGGAGAAGCCCATCAGCCCTCCAAGACATGGCAGCAGAAGACGCTGGGGCTCTCCTGGCCAAGGGGGCTCAGACACTGGCCACCCCGGCTGCGTTTTGGGGCTCAGGGCAGCCTCACCTGTTAAGCAGCAGGTCCAGCACTTGCTTGGTGGTGGCGAAGGCCCGGTAAGTGCACAGGAAGATGGTGACGTAGGTGGAGTCATTGCCCTTGAAGGCTGAGACCAGGTACTCCACCAGCTTCTCCAAGGTCCCAGCTTTTATCGTCCGCACCTTACACGTCTCGTAGAGGTTTAACGCCGACTCGTTCTCAAACTGCCGGGACAAGAGCAGAAGTCAGTGAGCTGGATGAAAACAGACATGTTCAAGTGCAACGCAGTCCCACCAGCTTCACAAGCCGCTTTTGGGTCGAGGCTGGGACCATGGACGCCCTACAGCACCTGGGGCTCTCATGATGGGCCTGGGGAAGGGGAAGCCAGGTCTCCTCTGACACCAAATACCAGCAACTCAGCTGAGAAGACTTGAGCATTTACGAAATCCCAGGAAGGGCCTCAAGGTTGCCAAAATCTAGATGCAAATAAGGGTTGCCCTATTTCGCAAAATGGGGCTTCAGATTGTTTCCCCCGTGCCCCTTGCTGCAGGGCAGAGGCCAACGGGTGCTTCCATGTCCCGCTCCCAAATAAATACATGATTCCCAGATAAGGCTTGGAAGGATCCCCCTGGACAGGAGCGTATGGGGGAGCAAGAAGAGGGCAGGACATGGGCTGGTATCGACCCTGCCATCAGGTCACCATGTCTCTGGCAGGGCAGCATCTGAAAACACCCCGTGGCAGGAGGCTGGCGGAGCCCCCGGCTTACCCCCAGCCATCGCTGCCCTTTGTTGGCCGTGTGATGGAGCTGCACTTTCCGGAGCGATATGCTGTAGATCACACCATCCTCCAGCTCTTCTCCGATCTCCTGTGTGGAGCTCTGCACGGGAGGACAAGATACACCGTGAAATAAAGAGGGTGAAGCATGGCAGAGATGTTCTTGCAGGCTCACACGAGGCATCTCGGCAAGCCAAAGGCAACAGCCGGCAGGCAGTGAGAGTCTCCCTTGCCTGCTCAGAGATGCAATCCAGGCGACACCAGTCTTCCCGGCCAGCTTAACCCTGCGCCCACCTGAGCCTGCACACAGGCAGAGCCAAGACTTTGGGAAGCTGCTCTCAGTCTGCTCTGTGCCCCCTGCCTCTGCATCTCAGCCCTTCTGCAAACCCAGGCTGCACCAGCGGCGGGTGCCAGGCGGCGAGGGGAGCAGCGGGCAGCACACCCCCATACCCAGCCCTGGCCGCTTCCCCCTTCCCAAGCCTTTGCCTTTCCCGTAAGGTGACATTGCCGCCCGGTCTGACTGTAATCTTGGTAATCTGCCCCTGTGGGAACTGAGCACCTTGGCAATAAACAACCGTGAAACCAAGCTGCCCATGAGCTTCGGCAGCGCTGGCCAGGCACACAAGGCAGAAACTCAAGGGGGGAGCTCAAAGCTGGGCGAAACCCCAGGGAGCAGCACTGGGGTGGGCTCGGGCGCAGCTGGGACAGGTCCCTGCGCCCCTGGGGACAGGCCCCTCCGGGCCACAGCCCGACCCAGCTATGAGGCTCACATTTCTGCTCTGGGGAGATGGAGACCACCTAAAATTTGGTGAGGGGATGCTTCTCGGGGCAGGTCTCCAGCCACACACCTGCCCCAGCTCCCCCAGCCCCACATGCCAGCACGGGGCTCGGCAGCGGGTCCAGCCCCACAAGGATAATTCGGTTCCCTCCTCCTCCTCCTCCTCTCTCACCACGCTCTGCTGAGTCAGTGCCTCTCTTAAGAGGATTTATCCAGATCCTTTTAAACACCACAGGGATCTCCCCCGCCCTCCATCCCCCATGCCAAATGGCGGGACACGGTGTAACGCGCGGCAAAACCCACTGCTCAGCAGATGGGGAAAATGCCCGAAAGCAATAAGCCATTTAGCAGGGGGAGGTGACCATGCGCCAGGGTGCAGGGGCTCGGGGACAAGCCCCCCCTGCACATCACACTGCTAGCCAGGGGCACAGCCAGCCCGCGGCTTTCCCTGCAATCTGCCTCTCAGGAGCACAGAAAACCTTCAGCAATGGCAACAACGCAGAGCTCGACGGGGAAGAAGCTGGAAGCTGCCGTGGGGTGACCCAGGATGGAGCTCTAGGAGCACCGCTGCTCCCTGCAAAAATTCCTCCTCCTCCCAAACCACTCCCGTGAATGCGAGAACAGCCGTACCCAGGGCCCTGGCTTCAGACGATGCTGCACATCTCGAGAGAGGCTGAGCAGAAAGCGCCGAACACGACCCTGAGCTGACGTATCGAACGTGCACCTAGCACGCTCTTTAACCACCATCCTTTATCATCACCATCACAGCAGCGGTCACTGCGCTGTTATCACACCTTGCTCAACTCAAGTGCTTGTTATTAGCAAGGAATTAAGGCAGGGAACCACAGCCAGCTCAAACAGCAAGGGGAAAACTTTAAAAAGCCTCTCATTCACAGTTGTAATGAATGAGGACAGAGAATCCCCCTGGGCAGGGTTATTTGACTTCGCCCTCGCTTTCTGCTGAACCTGCTCTTCTCACTTCATGCCAGACTATCAAGAGGTTTGGTTTGCGGAAGCTCAAGGGGTTGAGAGGCTCCTAACTTCGGCTGTGCTGTGAACATCAGAAGTCTTTCCCAGGATTCACTGGCTTCCAGACCAACCTTGACAGCACCCGCACAAGGCAGCGGACAGACAGACATCCTTCTGGACACCTGCGTCAGTCCCCCTCTTGTTCTATGCTCTGGGATAAATCACGGCATAAATTTATGTTCAAGTGTAAAAAGGTCTGAATTTCAAGAATGGAAAAGGCACCAGCATGGTGTGCCCTGAGCCTTCCTAGACAGCATGACATGAAAATACATCTCCCTTCTGTCTTGACAAACCCCCAGGCTGGCTGCGGGGGTAGTGCAGACCTGACCCTAGCTTCCCCCCGCTTAGCTGGCCCAGGCCCAGGCAGGCTGGCAGCCCCGAGCCCCGGTGGTTGGCACCGCCCAGCCTGAACACTGACAGGGGCACCAACAAGCCCCTGAGTCCACCCCAGCCCAAACCCTGCTCCTCTGCAGCCCCATGTCACGTCCGTGCTGGGAGCCCCGCCAGAGCGGCCACCCATGCCATTGGCCCCGGTGCGGGGAAGATGAAGCCGTTTAAGCACATCAGCAAGGGGAAGGGGAGCTGGTGCGTAGCTAAAGGCACCAGCAGCCCAGAGAGCTGGGCTTCTCCCCCATCACCTCTCCACCAGAAGTTCACAGGAACGAGGTGCTCCTATGCCAGGCGAGTCACCCCCAACCCCACAAGCAGAGACGCCTTAGCTGGGAACCGGGGGCACCGGCACAACCTCGGGAGAGAGCTGCCGGCACTGCTAAAGCCTCACGTCCGCTCTAGATCAGCCACCTACAGTGATGCTACCTAACTCGATCCCGAGTCAGCCAAGTTGTCCTTCTTCCACCTATAGATGCTGTTTCCAGCAAAAAGAAAGAAAAGCTGTAGGAACTCTTCCCAGTTTGTCCACAGAGACCATCAGACCCTGGTGCCCACAGCTACGTGCTGTCCTCCAGAAGCGACAGCAGTAGACGCCTCCTGGGCGTGCAAGCCCGCTGCCCAAGGCGCAGCGACAGAGAAAGGGAATCACTACCAATGGTGCTTCACATCAGCTCCCCCAGGCTCCCTCCCAGTCTTTATCACCCACCCTGCAGATCAGCCCTGCCCTGCGTATCTTCCAGTTATGCTGCCTTTGGGCTGGAGGAAAGCTCTGGGTCCAGCAGGACCAGACTCCTGCACAATCCAACTCAAAAAGAGATCTGGCTGGGCAGTTGTAAACCCTAGACACAAATATCAAGAAAAATCAGATGCTTGTTGAGATGCAGTTAAATTAATAAAGAAATCAAATCACATGGGAGGACAAAACGTCCCAGGATCAACCCATGAATCATTGGCAGCCTCCGTGCAACTACAGTGGAAACTATTGCCATAACCGTGCAGGGGTTTTCACTCCGTATTTCGTGTCATGTGCGGAGGATACACCCATTTTGATGTGCGTAGAAGCAAATTTCATTTCCTTCCTATATTCAAGATTGTCAGATTCATTCATTTTTTGTCTTGCTGACTTGTGCGATATCCCCCAAAGTTCCCCCTTTGCAAACCACACACAAAGTATGCAGCTTCCCAGCGGTCTTCAGCCAGGCTCATGCCAAGAGCCAGGCAAGCTGCTACACTGGTACATTTTAAAATTTGGCTATTTATATTCTGCGTGAGCTTCCTCTTTCCTACCGCTGCTTCTCCAAGATGCTGATTGTGCATTCCGCGCATGTTGGTTAAAAACCAACGAAGCAAAAAGCAGCAGCAGGACAGAGCCAGTGAAGTCCCACTCCAACACCTGCACCAAATGCACGTTCCTCCCTTTGCAGATGAGGAGACACGGGGTGGGAGCAGGGCTGGGAGAGACACAAAACCTTGAACTGTGGCTTACGTACATGCTGGCCACCAAGGACTCTGCAATCCTAAGTCTGGCACTCACACCAGTTCCCTCCAGGACTTCCAGCGAGTCAATCAAAGATGAACATCTTCAACCAAAGATGAACACCTCCCTCTTGGGAGTTGGACTCGATGATTCTTATGGGTCCCTTCCAACTTGAGATCCTCTATGATTCTATGAAAATGGTCTCAAAAGAGCTTTGACAAACAAGTGCTGGTACGTATTGCTGCAACAGCTAATGCTCCCCGTTGCCTGCCCTACGCATCTGCTGGAGTTTCTGCCCCTCATAGCAGAAGGGAACACGAGTCGGGCCTCAGCCGGTACAACCACAGCCCAGCACCCACGTGCAAACCCTCCTGCAGCAGTGGTTCAACCTAAATAACTGAGCACCGCACTGCGGCAGAGATACAGGTGAACATCCCTTCCGCTTACTGCATCGCGCTGGTAGAAGAGATGCAGCCAACAGGCCCAGACAGCGCTTTAAACTGCTGCAACAAGATTCAGCAAAGCTTTTCGTGAAGGCACTAACTTTGAGCATGTTGATGCTTATGGCATTTGCACCTTCCACCAAACTCACACCAAAGGGACTCAGCACCCCAGAAAATTAATTCCAATGTATTTCAAATTGGGCACCAAAAAAGGGAAGACGTGGAAAATGAACATTTGACCACGATTTCTCCAGCTCAGTGTGCAATCCTGCTCCTCTCCACAGAGCAGGAAAAAGGCCTCTCGATGGAGGGGCACAAGGAAAAAACACATGTTTAACTTAGGGGTATCAGGCGCCCAATTCTGCAGAGTCGGAGGCTTTTGCAAAAGCAGCCGTAAGTGAACTCTGCAGGAGTTCATCCCCTGAAATATGAAACTGGAGGTCCGCACCAGATGGCTTGCCTGGTTTTGGAGACCGCCTCTTCCAACTGCAGATAGCCCCGGGCTGCGTGAGCAACCAGCTCCCCACCGTAGTTCAAAGCGTTTGTGACTACACCGGGGAGGAATTCCTACTCCGTGCAATAAACTCTTCTACTCTCTAGTGAATGTTCTAGTACACGGCACGGCGTTGAACCCCACGTCTTCACACGGAGGTTTAATAACGAGCTCTAAGATGTAGCCAAGGTTTACAGGCCTGGAGGAAGGGCTGTGGCGTGAGGGACCCTCGCAGGAGCCAGGCAGAGAGCAGCAGGGAATCTGCCTGCGTCTCTCCTCATCGGCTGAAGGGAGGGGAAAATGCAAAAGCCAAACAGCAAAGCAAAATATTGGCTAAGGATCTGCATTTTCGAAAGTGTTTGAGATCAGTCACAAAGGTGGTTTTAGTAAGATAGGAGTAAAGTATAGGATTAAGTGTGAGTGTGACAGCATCCCTGCACGTTACACACAGACAATTATCCAACAATTACTAGGTCTTAAGAGCTCTGGTCCCACGTGCCCCTGGGTTAGCACACTGGCCTCCAAAGACACAAAATAATGAACTGTTATTGGAAAAAGGTATTAATTTCAGCACACGTGGAAGAGGCAAAACTGCTTAAAGTGCTTTTACCGATGCTGCCTGGACAACAGCTGGTTTAAAGATCAAGATGTTCGTGCTACTCTGTTCCCTTTCAGCTGGGCTACACGAAATGCCTCTTCCACAGGCAGGTATAACACAGCACCGAGAGTTTCTTTGCACCACGATTTCCAAGGACCCCTGCTACCAGCCACAAGAGAGAAGCAGACGCTAACCCTGCCCATGGCACATCCCCGCGTCGGGAACCTGTGCCGGTTGGGAATTAACAGTGTCCCCTGGCTAAAGAGACAAGAGAAAGCAGAGCTGAGCCTCAGAGACATCACCAAGAGTTTCTTGTTGAAGCTCCATGTTTGCACAAGTTGAAAAGGACTTGATGAAAGCTGGTAAAGCCAGAAACAGAAAGTGGGGGTTTGGTCTTTACAGTCCCCAGTCTCTTCTCGGAATAATCCCTTCCCACCGGCAATGGGAAATGGGCCTTTTCAGAAACGAAAGAAACCTGCTTCACCAAGGACCGCGTCCTCCACGCTTGACACAAGCCCCGAGTTAAGTTTCGTTTCACTCCCGGGAGCAAATCCCGAACCCATACAACGAACAGCAGCGACTTTGGGGCCTCTTATGTAAACCGAAGCGTACGACATTATGTAAAAGGAAATACGAAAAAAGCCACCCCCATCTAGTGAAAGGAAAACAACTACAGTTCCGTGAACCAAAGATAAAGACCGCAAAAGCAGAAGTACCCTCTGTCCTACCCATCCAAAATAAGCACACGCAGCACAACACCCTTCCTCACGGGGACTTCCAGGCAAAAAAGCCCCGCGCTGGATGTTCCCCCGTGGCTCCGCCGGTCGGGATCGTCCCATCCGCCCCTCACACTCATCGGCGGTTTCCTTCCCCCAGCTGTGCTCAGGCTGGCTACAGAGACTGCCCAAAGCTGGCGAGGAAACTGCCGAATATCCCCCGTGTTCGGGGAAAGGAAAGGTGCCCCGTGCTGGCGTCTGCCTGCCCTCGGTGACCCATCGCACGGGCTTTGGTGTAGGAGCCCCGGGGAGGGCAGGAGCGTTCTTGCTCCCAAACACCATCCCAGCAAGGACCGTGGTGGCACTGGGGTACAGTGGTTTTTGCTGGCCACGGGCAGGTCGATCTCCTGCCGTCTCCGTTCTCCCTGAGCTGTGTTCCCACTGCTGCTGACGGAGCTCGAGTCCCCCACCGCAGCTCGGCTGCCCCCAGCCCCTGCCCCGGGCGCTGCTCCCCGCACAGAGATGTTAAGCAGATGGACATGTCTCCTTCGGGTTTTCGACGCTCTCTGCCTGCCTGCTCAGAGCTGCCTCTGACCAGGACCGATTCCAACAGCCCATTAAAAAACAACAACAAAGGAGGAAACAGGAAAAGAAGATAAAAAGGGCCAGAAGCTAAACTTAAACCCACTGTGAAAAAGGGGTGTTTTTGCCAGGACACCAAGGCAGTGGCGACAGCTGAGAGCCTGTTCTCACCCCATCAGCCACTGGGCTCGGCAGCTGGGCTTTCCCGACACCCTTAGCTCTGCTTTTGCTCTGCTTCAGGTGTTTCAGCATGGAAAGCTTCACCCAGCACCCACAGGGAACAGCCCCGGGGCTGTGCATCACCCAGCACCATGCGCTCCCGGGGAGCCGGACGGGGCAGAGGGAGAGGGCACAACACTCCATATCTGCCTCTTGTGGGGATTTTATACCTCCTCCCTTGGGGTCTGGGGCTGCCCGAGACCGACAGCAGGTTTGATCCTGTGTCTGCAACCCAGAGGGGTTAGAGACAATATTCAAAGGCAGTCTTCTCCACCCTCACGGCTTAGAAAGAAGAGAAAGCAGCGGCTGGGGATCGGTTACAAAGGCATCTTGTGACTTGCACGCAGTGAGTCAGTGGCTGGAGTGAGGATTAGGAGCTCAGCGCTTGGGTCCAGAAACGAGACAGAGCAGATACACAGGATTCCTCCCCGACTCGCTTTTGTTCTGCTTTTAAAGAAAACTAAGAGCCTTCCCACACATAGAAACTTTTTCACTCTTTTTATGGTCTGGAAATCAAGAGTCAAAGATCTGCAAAGTTGCTCCGTGTCCATTCCATCCCGCCCCAGCCTCCAAGGGGGAGGATCGGGCCCCCTGAGGCAGGGGTGATGCAGGTGCTGGGGGATCAGCCTTGCCAGGGGGGCTCCCCAGGGAAAAGCAAACTCCATCTGCAGCTGGCAGAGCCCGGGACACCAGGGATGATTGCTTAACTCCAAACCCTGTGTTTCCTGCACCCGGGAGTACATGAAGACCACCAGCACCTCTCCCTAGACATTGGCATCCTATGTGAAAACGTCACCAAAGCAGGACTTCCCTCAGGTTCCCGACCAGGGGACGTGCCGGGAAGGCTCCCTTCGCAGGCTGCTGAAGGTTAGAAGAAGACTGAGTGCAGCAGGTTTTGCTTCCTCTCTGAGTTGATGGAAAAAACATCCCGCCGACACAGCAGTTCTAGCTCTTGCTCCACAGTCCTTAGCTTTGTGTTCGTGATCGCTTCGGCGTGCGTTTCAGCAGCATCCATGCTCAGCGCCAACGCCTACGCAGAGTCAGGCTTGCATACGAGGGACGCAGCTGGCCTTTGCTTACAGAGCAACTGCTCCGCTACAAACTCGTCTAGAGCCCGGAGGGGAATCACTGGAAGTGAAACCAGAACGGCATGACTGGTGACAACGGGTGTATAAAAAATTAATATGTATTGCTCTATAAGGGTAAATAAAGATTGAGTGGTTCATAGTAAGTCATTTCAGCTCAGAACAAAGGTCTGTGCTTCACCAAGATGGAACAGAAAAATCTGCAAAAACCGTAACAGAAACAAGTTGAAAAATTATTATTTGGTGTGTGTACAGTAGCACCTGTAAGTCACGTGCAACCTGACAGCTCTATAACACCTTGTTCAAATGCAAAGAAAAACAGGGTGTGTGTCCCAAAGAGATTACAGTTCAAGCCTGATCTAATGTTTCTCCGTTGATTCCACTGCTGAAACAGGGCCCTGTCACACCAAGCGGGTTATTTCTGCGACAGCGAGAACTGCTGTATGTATTTGGAAAGGGACGGTGACCAGGTTGGCACTCGGAGCTGACGCACCTTGAAACCGAGTGGTATGCTCATTCCTGAAATGTCAGTCGTATCTTAACACACGTGAACCGGAACAGCCAGCCTTGTTTGCTGGTGCGACGCCAGGGTAACGCTTGCCCCTTGTGCACATCAGCATTTGCAAGCTATGTGTTCACCTATCCCAAAAGTCAAGTCTTTACGTTCTCGGAGACACGAAGCCTTGAGTCATTCTCCTGCTCTCAGCTTGTAGTCCATGTGCCAGCCCAGATAGCCAAAAAATTAATTTTAAGAAGTATTAGCTGCTCCTAAACCAGCTGCTTTTGTCAAACCTCCCCCTTGACCCCAGCATGTACCTGACCTGCACGAACGAAGATCACACCTGGGCACACACCTGCAGCACAAGCAAGGCACATGGGATATGCAGAAGGGGCAACGCAACAATGACGGCTCCAGCGACTGCCAGGCGTAAAACATCAGCCCAGACCTAGGAAGCGGCTTTCAGCCCCCCTCGCCATGCTGAACCATCCCACCAGCCCCACGCTGATGCTCCCAGGGAGCTTCGCCACACACCATTCCCGAGCAGCCTGGATAAACCGTAAATGACTGCCTATGCAGTAACCCACCTGCTGCAGCTTGCAGAGGGAAAAAGAAAGCAAAGTCCTTTCTTTCTGCAATTTTAAAGGTGCACAGATTGGGGTGGACAAATTGGAGGCTGTCCAAAAGCCACAGCCCTGTCTGGCTGCAGGCTGGCTTACGGTAACTGCACCATCACCCTTCGTTTCAATTTGAACAAGGTTAATTTCAATTTAGCTCAGACACATCCTTAGCTTAGATAAGCTGAACCAAAATAAGCCCTCGTGAAATAAATGTGTCCACCCATGTGTTTACACTACCTTACGTCAACTTACATTCCCTCCATTAAAGCTGGTGAGATTGAAGCGTGGGCAAAGCCGACAAGCCTAGACCTCTTGGGCCCCCATCCCCAAAATCCCGACGCCCCAGCCTGCACAGAGGAGGATGCCCGGGGGGGTCCGGATGCCCCCGGTCCGCCCTGACCCCAGAGCAGGGCAGGCTCGGGTGCTCTCCCAGCCCGGCTCAATGCCGTCACTGTGCTCCTCGGGGCCGGAGAGGGGCTTGCGGTGCCGGTGGCGCACGGACGGCCTCGCCGGATGGCTCGCTCTTTGTGTGCGTGTCTGCATCAGGGTGACCCAGTAAACAGCTGAAGCAGAGAAAATGCAGGAACAATCCAGCGCAGGGAGGCAGCGAGGGGCTGCCGGTGAAAGGACGGGAAGAATAAATGCGAGCCTTTGTTCTCCGGCCGTGCCCCTCGCGCCCGACTCCCACCCCGGCCGGGATGACGTAGGATGCCTCCATTTGCTGCCGGCATGCTTCCCGGGCCGCCCTGCGCCGATGTCCAGGCTGAGCCCATCTCGTCCCAGCCTCCTCCTGACACCCACAGCCCCAGCGTGTCCCATCGCATCCCAGCTGCAGGACTCAGGCCATCCCCTTCGCTCCCGGGAAGGGCTACTGCAGGCTGATCCCAGAGAGATTTTCCTCTTGGATAGTCCCCCCGTACTTGTTCCCCTCCCTGGGGTGCCTGTGGGAAGCTGGAAGGGGGAAGAGCAAGCACTTTTGCTTTGTAATCAGGAAAATTTCACCTTCAGAGCATTACTTAAATAGGTGTCGATGAGGCAGTAGGTGCTATATAAGCAGGTACAGAGGCAGGAGTCAACAAGCCAACACCTGGGGGGCCTGCAATCAGGATGCTCACTCAACTAAGTCTGATTTCCACAGCTGAAACAACTGAGAGCTTAAGTTTAATTGGCACCTTTGGGGAGAAAACAACTGAAAAAAAAATTAAAAAAAGATCCAGCTGTTGTCAAGTGCCTGAACACGCACACCGGGAGCCCAAGCAGCGAGGTTTGGACCCGGGCCCTGCCCCGAGCGCTGGGTGTGCCAGCTCCTGCGCATCCAGAGGGTGGAGAGCGGCTGCGGTAGGAGGAACGTGGGTGTCCAGGCAGGGTGCAGGCAGCCGGGGCGGTGGGATGAATTCCCTCCCCGGACCCTCAGCCCTGCACTTGCAGGTGTGGGTCCTGCCGTGGACTGTGTCCGAGCATCAGCCAGAGCGGGACCTGCCGGCAGCCATCCCTCCATCCCTCCGTCAGCTGTCAGCCAGCCCCCCGGGCGTAGCAGGGAGAGAGCAGGCAGCTTCACGCAGGGCTGCTCCACTTTCCCACCTACCCTGATTCAGCACACACTTTTGGGACCATGTTTTCTCCCACCACTTAAGACACAGTCTTTTTGCAGCGATGGCTGATGACAAAGGCGTACCAGCATCTGCAGCAGCACACCTGCGTTTGCTCAGGGACACCGGGATATCAACCCGGCACTGGGTCACCGCAGGCATTTGCTGGCAAGCATTCCCTCCCGTTACTAGAGCTCTTTCATGGCAGGTAAAGCACCACACAAGTAAGCCTGTTCCTCCTGGCCACAGCACTTTGGCGAGCCAGTACGGGCACGCTCCCACCCTGACTCGTCTGTTTCTGCCACCCTGCCCCTTCATCCCCTGGGACTACCAGCACCCCTGCAGCTCGCCCTCCCATTTAAAATTATTTTGAGGATAAACCCTGGGATACCCAAAAAGCTAATGTGCACAATGACCATGGGGCAGCATCGGTGCGAAGAGGGCAGAGCTGCCCACCTTCCTTCCCTGCCTCCTTTCCTTTGACGTTACCTTGACTAAGACAGGTCAAGCCTCCAACAGCCCCATCCTCCTAGAGCTGAGTTTTGCTGAGGAACATGGTGAAATCCATGGGAATGAGGACTGGGAGAGATGGATTTTGTGGGATACCCCCCCCCAGGCACCTCAGGGAATAAGTGTTTGTTATGACACTGGCGCGAGCCATAGCTACGCCATGAGTCAGCCCCGGCGCGCTGCGAGGGAGGGACCAGCCTGGCCCGTCTTCGTGTCGTTCTCACTGTTGCAACCGGGACTGAATCTAGTAAACCGCATTGTCTAGAAACCCAGTAATCACAGTGACGGTCACTAGCAACGGGCACCGCCGCCGCATTGCTCAGCACGGGGATCTGGCCAAGGGGCTCTGACCAGCAGAACTGCAGTTGGGACCAAACATCCATTAAAAAAAATAATCAAAAGCAAACAAATAGCAACATTTGGAGAAAAGCTGGGCTGCTTAAAATGATAAACCAAACCAAGCATTAGCCTTGCTCTGAAAAGTCTGCAGTGATCGTTGGGGTCGCAGCATGGGAGGAATGGGGGTGACACCATTGGCCCCAGTTCATACCCCACATCCTCCAGCTCCTGCAGCTCACTGGCTCTGCTGCTGCTCCGACACATGGAGCCAGACCTCACCAGCAGCAGGCCACCAGCTGAGCCTTTTAGGCAACTGTCTTCGAAGAAAATCCCTGGGGTTTTGGCCTAAACTGGAAGGTGAGGTCCTGAAGCCCCCGACCACACGAAGGTCTGTGCTTCAGCATCCTTGTTCACATCCTACAGCTGAGTTTTTGCCCTGCCAGTCTTGGGCAACATGCTTTGCTTTGCCCAGCTTGGCTAAACAATGGTTTCCTGAAGTTAGTTCCAACTCTTAAGAAGCCAACCCAAACCAAACACATCATTTCACAAACGAAAACGCCGGCTCGAGCGGGGAGCCTAGCACAGGCTCGCAGCTTGCGAGTCTCCATGGAGACCCAACCACCGCAAAGAGCAGGGAAAGGCTGCGTGGTTTTGCTCCATCACATGAAAAGAAGTTCTGGTAAGACGGGTAGCGAGCCCTTTGAAAAGCAGGTTTCCACACAGGCCTGCTGTTTGTTAAAGTGTGGTTAGCAGAAAGACAAGCCGCTCTAAAAATAATGCCTCAGCATTCCAGATGAAGTTGCTTCCAATGAGTTTCCTCTCCAATCTGCTCCGTTTGCAAGTCAAAACAACTTTTTTCCTGCCCTGTCAGCTCTGAGGGCTTGGCTGGTGCCTGGCAGCTGGAGCCATCTCCGTCCTGCCTCCGCCGACCCCAGGCACCCGCTGCCCGGGCACCCAGCACCCCACACGCGGAGCGGGAGGATGCCCTTCCCCGTCCCAGCATGTTCCTGACGGCAGGGCTCATCGAAATCCAGCTGCGTAATGAAAACAAACTCGCTGCTGTCAAGCCGTGCAAGTGAAACGGGCCACGCGTGTGCCTGATCTCCACTGACACTGAGCTGTCACGTAACTCCTGAGCCCCAAGTATGTTAGAGAGAAACTCGCAGCGATTATCTAATGTACAGGCTCTGCCCTATAAGAACCTGTACCAACGTAGCGCCTGCCCGGAATGTAACCAAAGACTTTAGAGATTATTTGCATAACGTTATTAAAAACAAAACAAACAAAATCACATGGAGAGAGACAGAGGCTTTAGGTGCTGCAGAGCTGCCACTTCATTGCACCGAAGGAGACCAGTGTTTTGCTCGCTGCAGCCCACGTGGCACGGCCCATGCAGAGATTTAGGAGAGGACTTTCCTGTTGCCTCTGGGAGAGCTGTTCCCGGTGTTAAGAGAACAAAGGGCCCATCCACAAAAGCCCTTCTGCAAACGCCAGATTACATATGTGAGCAAAGACGCTCCTGCGCTCGCATGCAGTGTGCACCTAGAGCAGGCTCGCCGTGCAGCACCCTCGCACCTCTGCCGCTGCTCCGATCCCCTCCCCGCGTCTCCATCCAGGCGGCCAAGCAGCGAGGCAGAGCCTCCGGGGAGCGGCTGGGATTATTCCATGCCAGAGCTCAGCGCTCCCTTTCCCTAACGACGCGGGAGCAAAGTCCAAATGCAGCTTTATTGGAGCTCCGCGAGCCAGGCGGGCTGGGGCTGCGGCAATGTCCGGGTGAGCCCTCACACGGGGACAGGAACGAGACCAACCAACAGCTGAAGTAGCCGAACAGCTCAATTCTTCCCCTGCTGCCAGTTTTCCCAGGCAGGCACGCTCCAGCCTGAGGCCACGATACAGTTTCAGTGTGATGCTTAAACAGGTCTCCCTGGGCACCAAGTCCCTCCTGGCCAGAGCCCTCGTGCCGGCCTCCCCCTTCAGCCTACAGATGCTTCTCGCTGCAAATGAAGGTCCCCCAGAGCCCCACGGCAAGCAACACGCATTCTGGACAGGCTGCGGATGCTGCTGTTGGGCCTAACCCAGCACCACGCGCACTAACCACACGGGATGAACAGGCTAATCTGTGGAGGCTATGAGTCCTGCAACTCAATTCTTTCTCCCCAAGGCCCAAGTGATGCTCAAATCGCGACCCCCCCCATCCAGACCCCACAGGTGCCATCCCACCAAAGCAATGCACAAACTCGGACCCGCCACGAGTTGCGCTGGAACCCCCCGGGCCCCCCGCCAGCAGATCGGCCAGCTTTGTATCCAAATCCCGCTCCTTAGCAACGACATTTTTTTCCCCCCTCTTGCTGGGTCCGTGGGAGATGAAGAAATATCTGAGAACTGAAACAGCCCTGCTGCAAGTATGTATTTAAGTAAGAGGAACACATCCGCTCAAAAGCCAGTCACTAGCAGCTCTGGAAATAACGGTGTTAGAGAAAGTATAAGCAGGGGATACCCAGCCTTTAAATGTGGTCTAGAGTGACCTAAATAAACTCTCTGCTCCTTCAATTACACATCCCTCGGGGGACAGAGCGGCTGGCAATTAGAGAGCCGGAAAGGGTGATGGAGGAGCCGCTAGTGGTGAAGCCCTTCTTATGGCTGGACCAACTCAGGTGGCCTTAAAGCCAGCCGTGCCCTGGCCCTAACTGGGGGGTGGTCACAGCCAGCCCCCCAGCTCCGAAACAGTGGTGCCGGCTGAGCGAGACCCATCCCCACAGGCACAGCTGGCCTGACGCTCCTTTTGCTCATCCCACCCCAAACCCAGGCACACAGAAGCATGGAAATCCTCCGAGATTGCATTTAGTCGCCCCTGCCCAGTAATCCCACCTCGATAGCTAGAAAACAGATGGCTGTAGCAGAGCAACAGTGTGATCTGGGGGGCCTGGAGCACCCCGAGCTGCAGCACGGAACCTCCTGCTTGCCCCGTTGCAGGGAGCCCCGGGAGCGAAGCCGGGGCACAGGGGTGCCGGGGATAATAAATAAAGATTTCCATTTCCAGAGCTGCCAGTCTGGTACTAAATCCACTAAAACCTCAGCGAGATCCCAGTACCGGAGGGTTTCCCACCCCTATGGAAACATGGCACAGCAGCCTTCAAGTAACATGATCCTTACACAAACACATTTAGAAACCTCTCTCCAGCTTCTCTCTAACCATATCAAATAATAATAAAAAAATCCCTCCCGCCTCTGTTATTCCCATCCTGCAGCAGCCACCAACAATCAGCATCTCAGCCTGCTCCTGGCCTCACCGCCGGCTCCAAACCCTTCTGGAGGGGGGCCAGAAGGTAGGTCCCCATCCAAGAAATACCAACAGATGATGTCCATCTGGCAAATTGCAAGGGGCATATCAGGTTGTGCCTGGGGGAGAAGAACGGGCTGAGAGAAAAGGATCTTCTTCCAAAGGCACCATAGGAAGCTAAAAGAAAATAGCTTTTAAGAAATATCTTTGCCCCTCCCTTGCCTCCTTCCCAGCTGTAAAGAACAAGCACTGATCTCCAAGGCATCTGGGCTGAGCAATTCAAGTTTTAGAGGATGTGTTTAGCAACTGAAAATCTCCTAATTGTTCCGAAAACAAATAGACCCAGAACAGCAAGGACACAAGCTTTTTTGATATGCATCAGCCCAGCCACTTGTCTAGAGGTTCGGCAACGTCGGTCTCATGACAGTTTCAGTCTGTGTCATCTGCAGTGCTGTTCACAGCAGGCTTGTCCAGCAAGGACCAGGAGGAGGGCCACCAAATTCACTTTGTGGCTGCCACTGGACAGGAAGGATTGACACTGATTTGGGATGGATTGGAACTGGAAAGGTCAAAGCAAAAGGTCTGCAAAGCTGCTCTGTCGATCCCTCGCTTGAGACAGTTTAAATTTTCCATTCCCTGTGGTTAAAATCACGGCGAGAACACTCGGCAGCACGTGGCCACGAGACCTCGAAGCGATGCCTGGGTGATCGACACCGTTGCTGCGGGACACAGGCAAAGGTCTGCCCTGCCGACATCCGCGGGCGCTCAGCCGAGGAGCGGAAAATGAGATCCGCGTTCCCCGCAACCTGCCCAGCAGCTTTCCAGGGATCCTCTATTCCCTGTGGGACCAGACTATCCACCCCATAAGCTGGCACAGCTCCATCGAAACCAGCTCTGTCCCAGCGCAGGGGACACGCCGAGCCCGGGAAGCACAACACCCTTTGGCGGAGGTGGCAACCCCAGGCTCCCTCCGCGGACCTGGGGACCGGCAGCAGCGCTGCGGGGCTATTAACGGGGGTTAGCAAAACACTGAAGGTCTCCGGGGGTTTTCTTATTCAAATAATCTGCCTTCTCCTCCCAGCGTGCATCTTGCAGAGTAACTCTACCCGAGGATTATAACCACACCAGGCTGCTGCCAGGACAGTTGTCACAACACTGACAATCGTATTTTTTTTCCTTTCCCCAGTTGTGCACCAATGCCGGCAGGCACAACCCGCCCGGCGGGGCTCAGCGAGCAACGTGGAGGCCCTCGCACGGGAACACGCTAGAGCTTAGCGGCTCTCCGAGCATCTCCAAGCTGCTTGGGAGGCAGTGGGTCACCACACACCGCTCTGGGATGCACCTTTTCTTGCAAATGGATGGCACAGAGAAGGGAGGAATCCGTCTGCAAGTTGTTTGGGGCTGGGAGGAAAGCCCAAGCCATCAGATGCCGGGACCGTGCTCTGACCATTACGCAGCACGGATCCACGTACAGCCCAGAGCAGAAATCTGGGCAAAAACGACTTCAGAGGAGGTCTGGCGAGCAATTGTCTCTCCGCTGTGCTCAGGTGAGCAGGGGCTTGCTCAGGGCCAGCGTGGGCCATGCAAAGCCGCCCTCAGCCCCAGTGACTTTTCCTTTGCAGCCCCCGTCACCCAGGACGCTGCCAGACCCTCTCCTGAGCTCCGGAGCCTCCTCCGGTCGGGGTGCACGGGGGCTCGCACGTGCCAGGCAGCCTCTCCCCTGGGGTAAGAGCAGCACGCCGCATCACCCCCTTTTCCTCCCCGCTCCTCCTGCTCTCCCTGCCAAAAGCGCGGCCCCTCGGCCTCCCGGAGCGCAGAGGGCCGGCGAGGCTGGACTTCCTGCCAGGCATAACACGAACCAGATGATGTACTCCAAACAATGTCAGTACGCCCACCCCCAGGAGAGAGAAGCAGGGAGGAGAAAGCGGGGGGGAAAATAAGCTGGACGGAGCTTTCATGAACTCTGGGCAGAGCTGATGAGCTCCTGCCACCAGGCCAGAGGTGAACCAATACAGCCGGAGCCTGAGATTATCCCTTCCCGTCCGTGGCTGACCAAGACTTTCCATCGCGGGTTACGGGGTAGATTGTTTAGCGCTGGGAGAAGGAGCCATCACCCCCCGAAACGCTGGCCGCCCTCCCCGGATATCTGCACAGCAACTCAGGAGGTTTTAGTGGCGATTCCCGCCCTCCGCCGCCCTCCTCCAGCGGGAAGCATCCAGAGCTGAGAAGCACATCTGCAGCTGGCTCTAAATCCCAGCAAAGCCAGACTTGCTGACCCTTGCTGATATTAACCCCCGCACCACCAGCACGCCGGCGCAGGCCAGCGCGCAGGGCTCAGACGCTGCCCTGAAAGCACCACCTCTGAAGGCCAAAACCTTCCTCCCGCTGAGCTTCTCCTAACACACTGTGTGCTTGGAATCAATGACATTCCCGGCACGTCGAAGATGATCATCCATCATCTGTGCCAAAAGGCACAGCTCTGACTCAGATTATTTCGGGTGCCTCCGCACGCAACTGCCATCAACAAACCACTCAGGCTGAGATCTCCAGGGGACCAGTCCGACTCTGAACCGCCTGAGGTTGAATGCAAAGAAGCACAAATATTTTGCATCCTCCAGCAAAGTCCTCCCAATGCCTGTAACCTTCCCAGAGGACACTTTTGTGGTTTGGACAAGCCTGGAGCCTTTACAAGCAGCTCAGATCTGAGCAGACTCCTGCCCCCAGCAGCCAGAGTCTCAAATAAAATATTAAAAACCCCTGGTTTTAGCAATCTGCCCCCTTCCCTGGTTTTCTTGAGGGAGAGCGTCTCTTTGGTTTTTCCCAGCAGAGAGCCTGGCAGCCTGCCTGCCAGGCAGTGGCACAGGGACACCAAGCAAGAAAACCAAGCAGGGGCACCCGTTTATTAAATAAAATGAAACAGCACTACACGTAGCAGACTGCCCGCAGCGATCCCCTTCCCAGGCTTGGGCCGGCTTTGGCCAGGCTGCCAGCGAGGCGGAGAACCCCAAACTGCCGAGAAGCGTGCGCCGGGGCCCGCTCCGCGCTCCCACCCTGCAGCGGGCTGAGCGCCCCCCCCCCCCCAAACTCATCGCAGCAGTGACCCCCCCATCCCCGCACTCACCTCCAGCGGCGGCAGGTCGGGGTCGAGCTGGGTGAAGCTGTGCAGCACCACGGGGCTGTTCTCCCCGGCCACCTCCAACCTGACGCCGCCCCAGAGGCTCCGCGCCCGCCGGCAGCCCTCGAACATCCTCTCGGGGGCGGGCGCGGCGGCATGGTGCGGCGGGGCCCGCCGGCGGCTCACCATCGGCAGCTCCGCCGCATCCCCGGCGCCCCGCTCCGCCGCCGGCCCCGCCAGCGCCCCCGGAGCGCCCGGGGAAGGCGGGGATGGACGCCCGGGGAAGGCTGCTGGGGGCGAGGGGGGGGGGGGGGAAAGGCAGCGGGCGGTTCGGGGGAACCGGGAGGCGGCGGAGCGGGGCCGGGAGAGCCCGCAGCAGCGGGGCAGGCGCCGGGAACCCGCAGCCGCCCCCGCCGCCGAGCAGCCTGATGTCACCGCGGGGCCGGGAAGGAGCCGGCGAGGCTGCAAAACCAGGCACTGGATTTCCTCCCCTCAGCCTCCGCCCGCCCCGGGGGCCGGCCCGGCTCGGCACGGCCCGGCCCCCGCGGGAGGGGAGGGACGCGGAGCCGGGGGAGGCGACCGAGCCGTGAAAAAATCCCCCGAGCCCACACAAAAAGCGAGGGGGGCGGCGGGGGCCCGCAGCTGCCGGGGGGGGCGGGAAAGGGTGGGCGATGCTCGCCCGAGACCGAGCCGGAGGGGGGAGCAGCGGGGGTGCAACCGGGGGGAGCAAAGCCATACAGGTGCTGGAAGAGGATCCTTGTATCATCAGGTGTTCCTACAGCACCTAGGACTGGGGTTCACCCCCCCCCCCAAAAAAAAAGTAGTATTAAATTCAAGTGCACGAATATTAACAGCCCGTATTTTTGTCTGAACAGACAAGTTTTATCTCATCACATGAGCTCAGCGCCGCGCCAACAGTGCCGTGTGTGTTCAGAGCTCTGCCCAGCCCTTCGCTTGCCACAGCTGGACTTTATGGGGTGATGCGGTCACGGCCACCGCGGGGGCGGGCGGCAGTGTCCCCCAGGGAGATGAAGGGATGTGACCGAGGCCCCGCAGCGAGTCAGTGCCGGGAGCTGGGTCTGACCCCTTCCCTGGCCCCCGAGGCGCGGGCAAAGGGGGGAGCAGGGACCAGGGCACCTCTGCTCTGTGGCAGGGACTCGGAGAAAGAGATGTGGGCCCAGGGGACAGTGGGGCTGCAGATCCCGCTTTAAAGAGGCCCTGAGCCTCCAAGATGATGCTGAAACCCTGCAATGTAATTTTGTTTTCAGAGGCAAAGAGAAACGGCCAAAACTGTTTGTCATTCATCATCCCTCCGCGCTGTGCACAGCGTGCTCTCACCCTCCCCTGGCTCTTCCCCTCACAGGCCGCTGATAAACTATCACAGGGTCCGGGCAGTTGCTGCTGACAACACCAAAACCCAGACTTTTACACCTCAGCTCCCTGCGCAGCTGAAATAACATCAGCCTCCCAGGGCCCTCCAGCCCCGCGGCTTTATTTCCAATGAGAAGACGGAGCCGAGGCTCGCACGTCCAGCTCTGCCGAGGGCACCAGCAGCTCCTGCCCGGGCAGGAAAGGATTAACAAAGCTGCCCGGGATGCAACGTGCTTCAAACGTGAAAGTTTACCAGGCAGGAGGATGAGCGAGGACAATGTGGGCTATTGTCCTGCTTATCTGACCCGCAAAGGGTCACGGGGACTTCCCAGGACACCCGGGGAAAGGGGAGCCAGCCCTGCTGCCCAAGGCAGCCCCGCGCCTTCGGGATGCTCTCTGGGGGGTAATGCAGATTTTAACACAGCCCAGGCACAGGGCCACAGCCCTGATCCCTGCCCAGGTCACCCCGCGGCGCCCATCAGGTCACCAGAGCTTTCTCTGCTGTGGAAAGGATGTGACGATGCTCAGCGCAGAGGTGCCCTCAGACCCACTGGCACGTCATGCAGAAACTGTGATACTGCAAGATGTGCTATGAAACGAGATCGGTGGCGTGCATCGTTTCCCTTGGTACATACAGAAATCGGAGGCAGTGCCCAATTCTGTAGCAGAAATCAGCGTTGCCTCTCTGGGCTGCAGGGTCTTTGGGAGGGAGACGGTGCTTTTCTTCGGTGTTTATCTCTTAGGGCAGTGCAATCACAGCCCACCGCTGGAATTGCGTGGCACTGCGCGAGTGCACATAATAAACAACAGCACTACTCATTTTCAGTTGGCAAAACCCTCCAAAACCCTCCAGCTTCATCTGAGCTCTACGGAAAGATGCAGCTCTCTCTTTGATGGGCAATTTTCACCGGTCCCTTGGTTGACCACTAAAGATGGTTTCAGGGGAGAAACACTTCTGATAATGGATAATAAATAATATAAGGCAGGAAGGCAACTGCGAGCATTTAAAAATAGCCAGCCAGTTTCCTTTCTCCTCTCCTGGGAACCTTCTGGGTCTGAAAAGCAAAACACTCAAAGCGGGGTCAGGAGCCCAAGTTCAGGATGTTTGCTCAGCACAGCTAACCCTAAACACTCAGCCGTCAGGGGCCAGGCTCTTGAAGATCATGAGATTCAAAACAAATAACTTTTCTGGGCTTCTTATTTGCCTCCCAACATAGAGCCAAAAGGGAACACGCAGCATGATGCCCTCAGGTTTCTCCCCTACACCTTTGAAGGTCTAGAAATTGTTGAAAAATGCAGTTATTTTATATGCACGTGACTCCAGGAGCAGGGGATTTAAGATGACTATCAACGATTGAGTGACTCATTAAAAAAATATCAATTTAGACTTGGCAAACTCAGCAAAAACTTTTCACAACACACTCAGCACTTTGCGTCCACCTCAGCTGTAAGCGTCCCGTCGCCTTCAGCAGGCGTGGGAGCAGAGACGGGCACGGGAAGCGGGCGCTGCGGGAAATCCCTTACTTCGTTTCTTTCTGCCACTCAGCAATCAGCACTCCGCTGAATAAATACAAACCCATGTGGCCAACACTGGAGCATCTACGGATCACAAATCTACGCTCCTCTGCCGCAGTCTCCAGCCCGCAGGCTTCCCTGCACAGTAAATAACGTGGAGCGGGTAACACAGAGAGGCTTTTGCAAACTCTAAGCCAGTTTCCCGGTTTAGCTCTATCCATTTGGGTTAGGACCTGCAGAGTCAGGCCTTAGTTTGTTTCTCAGTAACGGGGCTCAGCGCGGACCCCGAGTCGTCTCTCCCCGGCACGTACAAGCTCGTACACGCAGCCTTTCAGCATCCCCCTCAGCTCCATCCTCCAGCCCTCCCAGCAACTGCCCTCCTTCGCTTTCATCTCATGCTCCACTTCCGAGAAGGGCTTCCCAGCATATTTCCTACAGGACAAAACTCGCGGTGACCCAGTTCCTGTGCTCTATATTGCTGGGGCTTTTTTTTTTTTTTTTTTATCCACAAGGCCATGGGCTGAGTGAGCGAGGCTGCCCACCCCAAAGCATCGCTCAGAAATGCTTTCACAGCAGTGGCTGCCTCCTGCATGGCATCGGTTGCCTGCAAACACCCCCACTGCTCCTGCCATCGCCCCAGGGCACATGCCGGCACCCCTCGCAAAACCCGTATTTTCTGTGAGCCTCCAGCGGGACAGATGCCAGAGCAGAGAACTGAAAAAAGCTGATCTCAGCCCCAGCCACAGAAGACAAGAATCAACCCCAGCCACCTCTAGCCGAGCCCCCCTCGAGCATCGCATGGCACCAGCTTTCGCTGTTGGACAAGCGGATGAACAGGGACCCAAATCAGCAGCCTCCGATGGGAACCGGGCTGGTTTATGTGGGAGTTGCGACGTTATCCGGCCTCTGTCCCGAGCTCTGGCACCAGCTCACAAGGCGCGTCGAGTAAATCCCCGCAGTGCTCTGTGTCAGGCTGCTCGCTATAAAATGGAGACGATAACGCTTCCTTCTATTGTAGGGGCTGGGGAAGCCCTTTTCCTTGCTGTTCGTAAGGTGCTTTGGAGGAAAAGCGCTACCGATAGAAAAGAACTATTAACTAAAAGTCAGGCTGTTCATCACACTTGCATTGAGTCCTAAATCAAACCTTGCTGACATTGAGATTTTCATTTGAAAGGCTTTCATTGCCACTGCCCAGGCTCAACTGGAAGATTATTTTATAAAGAAATAATAATAATAAACTAGTACTATCTCTTCTGCTTCAGAGCCAGGGAAAAAAAAACAACCTCCAAGCTTATGCAAGAAGGGAAAACGATGGCACTGCTCCGTTCAGCACACTCTGTATGGAAATGTTAGATTAGAGCAGTTGCTCCCAGAATTTGGGGACCAACGGGTCGCAGCCAGCCCTCAGTCCCTCACAGACCCAATTCTCGCTTGCAAACACAGTCAATGCCCCTACGTAGCCAGATCGGAGGGGTGAGCCACACACCACTTGCCACGGCTTAGAGCAAGCGTGGATTTTAGGGAATCCTCCGCCGAGTATTTCAGATCCAGGGCAGTTGGATCCCTCCCTCTCCCTCCGGGTTTCAGGTGTTTCTCGGGGCTGTCTCCCCGGCGGACCAGGCACCACGAACTGTTTGTGCTGGCAGGGAGGAAGGCTGACTCGGGCTCTCCGCGCTCGGTGCCCCTTCTGCCAGCAGCACCTGTTCTCCAGCTGCAACACCCCCCCTCCCCACGGCCCCCCACGGGCAGCTACCGATTAAGCGCCAGGTTAATTCAGCAACGCAACTCTCCTCCAGCCTCTCTGAAGCACGCCAAACGTCGAACACAGCAAGGCAAGCTCCTAATTATTGTCAGTTCCTAGCAGAGGAAGCACACCAAATCCCCGGGCAATTAGGATCTAAAACTCTCCATCCAGCTTTTCTGTGTCTCATTTCCTGCAGCCCCTGTGCACAGCTGGGCTACGGCATCTCCTGCGGAGCCTGCTGACTTCTGAAGCTCAGCAACGGCGAGGCAATTACGCCACAAGCCTTGAAGACCCAACAGCTTGCAGGAATCTTTCTCCTTGATCCTACTTCTTATGCCATCCACTTGGCCGCAGTATTTGAGCATCTTCCATTAGGGCAGCAAGGGACAACACAAACCTTTGTTTTTCAGGCTTGCTGACCTCTCAAAACTCAGCAGAATAAGGCCAACATGGGGGGCGGGGAGGGAAAAATCAAGCCACTTCCTAAGAAACAACTGACCACAGCACGCTTTGTGCGGGCATTTCTGGGGAAAGGCACCTCGACTCCTTCGCAGCAAAGTGCCACACAGCCATTTACAGTGAAAAGAAAATACTCAGAAAAAGAAAAGGCAAAATAGAACTGCTAACATTAAAATATGCCCAGAAAGCCAAAGACAACAGGGTCCATCTTGTGAAAAGCACTAAGAGACCTGACAGCATTTCCAGGGCACTGGTGGCAGGGGCATGCAGCAAAACGAGCACAAAAGCCTGCCCAGAGTTCGCTGTTTTGAGGGGACCGTAAAATACCCAGCGCGTTTCGGTACGGCCCATCCCCACGTCGAGAGCGAACCGCAGCTGCGGCTCTGGGTCACAGCGTTTTCCTTTTCCACGTGCTTCACTGCCGCCGTCCGCGGCTCCCCTGCGTGCAGAGTTCAGCAGGCATTAAGCTGCTGAAGCCTGACAGGCTGCAGACACGCCAGAGCTCCTCTGGTAAAGACTATTATTTCTTGAGCTGTTTGTCTTTAAAGGCAGCTTTTATCTCCCTATCACCTTTCTGCCAGAATGTTTCAGTCAGCTCTTTTAACAAATACCACCTAAGGTGCTTGTAACTAAAAGAAAAACAGGAAAAACATTTTTCTGTGTTGCTTAGCGATCAGCGTACGACGAGTTCAAGTCTCCCAGGTGCTCAGAGTTATTGTAATTTCCATCCTTGCTTGCAGGGTCCTCTGCATAAGAGTTGGGAAAAGAAAAATCACTGGCAGAAAAGAGCAGAAAGGTTGTGAGGCCACAAAAATTGGCAGGGAAAGACGGGAATGGGTGTAGCCCCTGAAGATAGGGGAAACTCCTTTCTGAAATCAAAACAGCCCTTCTCATCTACCAGAAAAATAAGGCGACCCAGTGAGATTTCATTATATATTGGAAACACTGCGATCGCTGATGTTGGGCAAGGTCCAACGGTGGCGGTTTCATTGGCAAAGCACCCTGAGCCTCGCAGGGTCCCCCAACAGCTGGAGCCACTTTCCCGCAGCCAGCGCAGCACCCCGAGCCCCTCGCTTCCCACCCCGTCCCGCTGCGCTCCGGCACGGGGGCTATGCAGAGGCACAAAGCAAAGCGAATCTGCCTCCCGGCTGCATCGCTTCCCAAAAGAAACTCAACCCATCAAGGAATCTACTGGGCATAACTTATTCCCCTCACTACAACCTTCGTTGAGGGAGGTTATGTGCTGGATTTTCTGCGCACGCGGCTGTTCCTCCCTCCAGCACCTTTGTACCATACTACTGGGGCCAGACTGGGAGCACCAGCTCAGTTCAAAACACCGCTCTGTTAAATATGCCAAATATGTACTGCAACAACCGGCTGGTGACTGCCTACGAAACAGGGAGCGGCGTCACCCGCCGTTACGGCCTTGGGATGCACGTGTCTGCTGGTGGAGGGCCGAGCAGCCCCATCCCTCCCCAAACCCCCTTCAGCCTAGCGCAGCCCCTTCCCAATCACCCGCAGAGCAGCAAGAGCTCTCCGTGGCCAGGCTCGTGAGCCCGGGTGGAAGAGAAACAGAACGAAGCCCTGGCTCTGCTCACCTTTCAAAAATACATTCAAGGGCAGGCAGTACTTTTTTCCACCAACGATAACCAACCAAAATGACACGTTCAGCTGAATCGTGTAAAAGGAGACTCTCAGAAACAAGAGGCTCTGGCAACCGATCAATAGAGAAATCCCAATGGATAACGAAGAAACTTTGCTTGGCAGAGCGCCTGCCCTCATCCTCAGCTCCTATCCCAGCACGTTTCTCGCTCACACCTGCCCTGGCCGACACAAGTGGGCTGCGCTGCTGCAGCCATGGAGCGACAGGTACACCTACACCACTGCGCCAGACGGACAGACAGACAGGTAACTTGGACCGGCCTTTGGGTCTCACTCTCCAGCCAGGGGAGCGGGAGGGCAGCTTTATTCTGGCTCTCCTCCCGGGCTAGAGAAGGTGGAGAGAGGCTCGCCCCCAGCCCTCTGCCTGGGTGGCAGCTCCTGCCAGCACGTATGGGGCATTGCTGAGCGCCTGCACTTGCGTTGTAGCTGGGGATGTGCTCTGACCCCGCTTGTTCTCCCTGGGGACAGGGATGCAGGTTTGCATCTGCGTGACTACCATGACTGATGGAAACGCCGCCCCAGCACGCTCAGACTCAGCTCCCCGAACCTGATCAGCACCATACGTTCCCCTATCATAGAATGACGAGTCTGAACACACGCAGGGGAGGGAACGGGGCCATGAAGCTGCTACGAAGTCCAAGAGAAAAGTGATGCCATAGCACAAGCACGGGAAGCAGCGCATGGAGTTGGTATGTTGCACGAGATTAAATTATATCCAAAGCTCAGTTTAAACGCATGACCCAAACAGGCTGCAAGATGCCAGGCTGCAGTGCCAAGCTGATCTGAAGAGCTATGGGTAGCAAAATAAAACAGATTTACCTATAGCCTAAGTTTAGTACAGAGAGTTAGCCCAGTATAGGAGTAAGGTGGAACAGATTTAAATGCCAGATCCTGGAAATAAGTGAAGCAACAGTAAGGTGTACCACACACACAATGTTAACACCACAAGTAAATAACTGAGGTTACTTAAAATAAGAAATCCAGTTAAACAGGAACAAAGCCCCTTAATGGAGGATATGGAAAAGGATGTTCCAACAATGGTCCTGTATCTTCTTCGGCTGCACAGACGTCAGGGAAAGCATACATCAAAACCCGGACGCGTCGCAAAGCCACCATGAAAGCTGCAGGAAAGCTGACTTGATTTGAAGTGAGGAGTGAAACCTTGGAGCCAGGCTCCGGCAGAGCGAAGAGCTGATGTGATTGAAAGTGAGCAGCCGAGAGAGGAGCCAGAGGCCCCGGAGCAGCCGCAGGGATGAGGGAGAGGAGCTACAGCAGGAGCGCGGCAGGACAGACGTCCAGCAGCTGGACCGGCAGCCAGGGCACCCGGCTGCTTGCTGACACCGTGCAGCCCCTGCCAAGTCATTTGGGCCAAATTCACCTCGGTCTGGGCTGGGAAGCAGTGAGTGGACATGAAAATATTCTGCTTTAACAGCCTGAGTACACGCTTACTGGTGTCGGCCACGTGAGAGTCAGGAAAAGAGGCTGGCAAGAGCTGGAAAGGGAAAGTTTCATTGCCCAGCCCTGAGCCGGGTATCGCAGAGATGAAACAGTCAGTCACATGGCTGAAAAGTCAATTAAGAATTGTAAAAGTCTTTCAGTATTCCCAGGTATTGTTAGATGCTCAGACAAAGGATGTTTAAAAAAATGATTTTCCCTTCAGTAATTACCACTTTAAAAGGTTTCCGCTCTGCATTGTTTTAGCGGGGGAAGTTACTCCAGCGCCTCTCTCAATGGCCAGCAAAACTCTTTTTGTTGTGAGTTTTTGGCATGGAGGAGCAGTTTCTTCCAAACAATACTGTACGCCGGCAGCCGGGGGCCAGATTTATCTCTCGGTTACAGTGGCACAAATATCAACAAACTGGGCGAGCACCGCTGAGTCACACCGTGGTGCAGTCCAGCCGCCGTGCTGCTGACCCTCCCGACTTTTTACCTTCGGTTCCATGATTTATGCTGTTTTTCCTTCAAGTCTTGGCTCCGGGGATCACGTTGAGTGCCGAAGAATTTCAGTTTTCATTAAAATAAAAAGGTCATCCCCTGAGCACTCAAACTGCTTGTGGTGTTTCCTATGGTTTTGTGTCTCGAGACAGTCTTTGGTGCCTAAAAAAGTACGAACTGAGAATGAGAATGTTTTTGTGGTTAAAGCGTTTGTAAGAAGCATCTCCCACGTGGATGTTCTGGTGTCTAATAATACATGAACTCATGCTACAGATGTTTCGGGGCATTTACGAGATTCTTTTCCTCCTCTCAACTATCTCGTTTCATCATATTTGCAAAGACTTAATTATCTGCGAGCCCTCGGTCAAATTTGCGTGAAGGAGGCCAGCAGGTTCAGAAGTCAGCTGGGAAGAGAGGACACAGGCAGACAGACACCACGATGGCATTAACCTCATTTTGGTAGGAAATTAGATTTTAAGAATTTTCTGCCCCACTCACTGCAGGGAAAAAAGCTAGAAAACATGACCCGAGAATTTGCAGGAGGGTCAGCGACCAGACCGGCAGTGAAACAAGCTGCTCCCTAAGGGTCTCATCCAGCTTCAGTGAGACTTTCTGCAGCAGCGAGGGAGCATCTGCCCCCGATGAGCTGCTCCCATCTTTGACTCTCATGGCACAGAAAGGATGGGCTGCTTAATCCATTCCTGAGCAGCCAGCATCATTGTGGGTCAATTTATTTTTTTTTTTTAATCTCAGCAGTGAACATTATATACGTATCGATGATTAATTACCCATTGCTATTTGCGACACACTGGTAAGGAGCGGTGTCAGTGTTTCCATTACACGTGGGTGCGTAACCCGGTGGCACGCAGGTGCAACACCAGCCGGAGCAGGCACTGAGTCACGTTTTTGCGAAAGCCAAACCCCCAGAGAGCTTCCCTTTCCCCGCTTCCTCGCCCCGGCCCTGGTGGAGATTAACCGCCTTTTGCAAAGCTCTTTCCTGCAGTGGGCTCGCAGCAAGAGGGCCGGGGCAGTGGGTACGGTGAGCGATCGAGGGCCCCTGGAAAAAGTGGTTTGTTGTAGGTCTTGGATGGAGTCTGGTGCCACGATGCGACAGGCCGGAGGGTCAGCAGCAGCCCTGCCTTGTGCTGACCCCAAAATAACTGGGCAGGGCCAGTTCCCCCCAGGGCAAGGGCTGTGGGTGCAGAGGCATCGAGCCCTGTGCAGCGGGAAAAGGTGGAGCTGCGCCCCGTAGCTTGTCTGCCTCCTCCTCTGTGCTTCCCCCATCCCTCTGCCAAATAGAAAGGGAAATCCGGGATTTTCAGTTGCTTTCGATTCCCTCTTGCTCCGAACTCAGCAGGGATGGAAGGGATTAGTCTCTGTTTCCTGGCTCCAGCCAGCTCCAAGGGCTGCCCAGGCGGGAACCCCCCGGCCAGGGGCTCCCCGACCCACGACCGTGACGCTGCCGGACCCCGCATTGCTGCAGCAGCTGCCTCCATCCTGCCTCCCCCCATCCTCGGCACATCTCCCCAGAGCCCCCAGACGTGCCTCCCAGCTGCTCTGGTCGGTCAGCCTGGGGTCTGGCACTACAAACCGCATTTCCCCTCCTTCCTCACTTGGTTGCAGTTTCTAACTCATACTTAGTTTCCAGCATGGGAAGTAGAAGTGCTGGGGAGGGCACTATGATGAAAGAAAAACCCCAAACTCTCAGAGCAATGCACGTAGGAGCCTAAAGGGAGAAGAAAAGGATGAGCAGAAAGGGGTTATTTTTAAGGCGGGTTTTTTGAGTGCTGTTTCCTGGCAGGCAGGAGACCAAGCTCCCTCGTCTCGGGCCACCAGCGCTACTTACTGGGGGTGTTGCTCTGCGCTCGTTTCCCTGTCGCCACCATCACAGCCAGACACTACCGAGACTGTCACACTGCTCATCCCGACCAGCATCGCCACATCTCCAGAGTCAAGGGCCTGGATCCTGCCAGCTGCCCTCGGGAGCTCCCAGCACCCAGCCCCAAACTACAAATGCAGACGGCAGCTGTCAGCAGGATGGGATCAGGGATTCCCCACTCCTGGGCTGCCAGAGGGAGCAAAAACCCGAGGTGTCCAGCCACCGAGTGCTGCCACAGCCCCAGCACCCCCGGGGACAACCCCAGCACCAGCCCAGAGAAGCCAAGAGAGGAGCAAGGACACAAGGCAGAGGAGATGCCTGCAGGAGTCTGCACATCAGATGACACAAGAAAATCAACACATCAGCCTTTGGAAGTAAACAGCCCTCGGGGTTCATAACATCAAGACTTCACTTTAAGACACCAGAAGTTTCTTACCATAGGAGCACAAAGGAAGACAAGCACCTGAGACGCTGCTCACGACCAGCACTTGCACGGAGGTAATGCCTGAAAGCCTCAGCCAGGGACCACGATGTCGGGGTGCGCACTGCCGGCCCGCAACATGCTTCCCTCTCCAGACAGCGTGCGTGATGCCACGCACATGACTCCGGAGCCAGGAGTTAAAAACACCAAATATCACAAATTCTGCCCAAACCGAACCACCAGCCCTCCTGGCCTGTTACATTACAGCACTGTCATATGACAGAGCAAACGGCTCCGTCGCCGGGCAGGAGGATCTGGTGAGAGCCATCTCCTCAGGCCGAGACGGAGCCAGTCCTTTCAGCAATGTTAACACTAAAACAATGCAATTAAAGCACTCCAGGTTCGCACTAGACAGAGCCAACACTGAGCCGCATCTGGCTGTCCCCCGTCACTTGGGCTGTAGTGTTTTACCACCTCGCAAGCACATTGCACTGAAACCAAAGATGCTATTTGCATCAACACAGCACTCGATAACACAGCCAAATCAAGCTGTTTCAGGACGGGGCTCCTGACAGCATGGTTCCTCAGCCTTATTTGAAGCTCACATGGCTAAATTCAGCCCTATCTGAATACAGCAGCAGTGCCTATCTGAGCTCGGCAATGCTTAAGCAAAAGAAAATTGCTGTCTTATGTACGGGGACACTAATGCACAGTGAGGGTCAGGGGATCCACCCAAGCCATGTGTTGGCTCTGGAGAGGTGCTGAGGGCCCCAAGGCACGTCGGCGCTGGCCAAGGAGCAGCCATGCAGTGACTCTGTGCCAACGTAAGAACATTTTAGTGACAGCACAGACCGCAAGAGCGGAGCTTGTGTCAGCAAGAAGCAGTGCCACCCGCGTCTGCGGCAGCAGCCACATCTGAAGGCAGGCAGGGTCCAGCTCAAGGCATTTAATTGCGCGTCAAGCGCACACAGGGTGCACCTCTGCTTCGGTATTGCCACTCGGCTGTCTCAGCTGCCGCACGGCCCCGGGGCTTGCTGCTTGCTGCCAAAACATGGGGTAAATAAATAGGGCCAGCTCTGATGGAGCCCCTGGATGGGAGATGCCCAGGGCTACATCCATGCTCTGCTGTCATATTTGTGGCTGTGAATGGGGCGAAACCTCCGTTTCCCCTGTGTCTGCAGCTGGCATACTCCAAATCAAGTGGCTGTATCGATGACAGCCTCGTCCCTGGGCCAGCCCCGCTGCGGGATGCGGCACGGGAAGCCACACAGAGGAGGGATGGGGCCGCACTGGCAGGCAGGAGACACCCACGCCTACCCACTCGTGCTCTCTGCTTAGGGAGGGCAGGAGAGCCAGGGCCAAAGTGCTCCTGTGCTCTTGCAAAGACCCCAAGCAGGCACCGAGCAACCCGCCTTTGATTGCCTGTTACGTGCCAAACCAGTCAGTGAACCGGATTTGCCTTATTTGAGCACACACGGGCACCGAGCAGCACTGGCAGCCCTCGCAGCACGCTCCTGTGACACCTGCTTCTGCAGGCGCTGCACAGAGCCCCGACGCAAAGTGACAGATGACAGCAAATTGTATTGACGGGCCCTTATTGAATCAAACCATCAGGAGGCAGCTGCTCCGCGGCCCGCTGCTGACCTGCCATTCATCGGGGTACCCAGCCCCGGGGTGCGGGGATGGAGCCAACTACCACCAGCAGCACGTGGGCAGCGGGACCCGACTGGCCATTCTCAGCAGTGCCCCAAGCTACAAAAAATGCTGTGCTGAGTTCGAGGGTCCCCACGGTATCCTCAGGATGAAAAGTGAGAGCAGAGAGCGAGAAAGCCAAAAGCAGAGAGAAGAGATCCCATTTCACTTGAGAAAGGGAAAGTGCAAGAGGCAGAGCCTGCACCTCTCAGAGATGCACGTCTACAGAGTAAAAGCTGCCAGAGGAGCAAGCTCTTACAGCGCCCTCAGATTTCAGGCAGAGAAGCTGGTGCTGAAGGATGGGAAGGAAGAGCAAAGCAACAGAGAAACGCTCTGGGATGTCACCTTGAACATCAGTTCATGTCCTTAGCTAGAGATAGGTTGTAATGCCACCAAAATCGGTGGGTTTGCCTTGATTTACACCAGTAGAGGATGTGGCACACAGTATTTTACCTGAGTTTCTGCTCCACAGCTAGCGCCAGCAAGCATGGATCCAGCCAGGCCACTTACAAAAATACATTGAAAGCCGATCAATTGAACAATTACTGGAAACATCAGCTCCTTCTGCATTTGCAATACATGGAGAATTAGCATTGCTTTAATTGCACCAATAACTCCATTGGAGCAGCAGTGAGAGTCGGTCGGGCAATTCCTGCCCCTGTGGCGGTGGAGCGCCGGCGAGCACCCAGCACCCAGCGCACGCTGCGGCACACGCCTGGAGTTGCCACCAGTGTGACCAAGCCCGACCTGTCAGCTACACAAAGGCCAAGCATGGATGCTTGGTGAGTACCACGTAGCTCAAAATCCGCAAATGGGATGTCCCAGAGGCAATCGTGTTCGGGCCGTAATGACAAACCCCCGGGCAGGATGAGCCCCCGCGGCAGGCTGTACCCCAGGGAGCCACGTCAGATGCTGGTCGAGGCTCCAGAGGTCTGAGTTTTCATTCCACTTTGGCAACCCTCATCTTCCTGGCTGCAGCAACACAGTCCTGCTAACCGCTTATTTAAACTGCAACCCTGATATTACTGGCCTGGCACTCCCATGGCTGTATTTCACTTGTTTATTCAGTCGATGAACACAGGCGCATGCGGAGGTGAAGACTTTGGACACTTTAGCACCAGTGAACCAAACTCAGCAGCAATCGGTGACCCTTTTCCCCATCCCTTTAAGCCAGTGTAAACACTCAGCTTATCACACCAACCATTCCCCCTCTGCAGCCTCACCAAGGGCTGGAAACGGGGACTGTCACCACCCCAAAAACTCCTGGGACAGCCACTCGCAAAGACACTGCCTCTGCCATCAGCCAGCCAAAGGTGCAGACGAGAGCGCTCATCGCCTCGCACATTCACATTCGCGGCTCCTGGGGCCAGCGGACGGGGCAGTGGTTAGATACCCGCCCCGGGACCGATGGAGCCGGCACAGAGGCAGGGAGGCAGCAGCGGGGTTACAGATGTGGCCCGGGGGCTGCGGCGGCACCCCACAGCACTGCTGCGGGAGCCATGGACAGGCTTGACGCTGCCCCGTACCTGCACACGGGCACTGGATGGGCTCAGCCCTCAGCCTTGCCAGGGCAATTCCCAGCAAGCCCAAGACTTTACAGCTCGCTCCTGAATTTCTGCCCTTACAGATGAGAATGCAGCCTGGGAGACTTCTCCCATAGTTTCTAGTTTTCTCCAAAGAAACCGAGTGACGATTCGCCCAAGGAAAACGGAGAGTTTGGCCAAGAGCAGGGATGAAGGGATTGGTTGTTTTGTCTGTAACTGTGGTCAGGAAACAGTCCTAGCGCTCATTTTCAGCTCCTCCCTCTCGATAACATCTACCATACACAGGCAGTGGAAAAGAAACAGCCTTTGATATAAACATGACACAGTTTGATCTATTGCGGGGCTGTTTGCAGCTATCGCTTCACCCCAACGCTTGGCTTCAACCTGTGACCAACGTAAGCGCCAACTCCCCAGCCCCGCTTGGCTCTCAGTTAAAGCCTTTCCACCCCTGACGTGCCCAGGCTGGCAGAGCCGCACCGAGGGAGCGGAGGGATGCTGCCGGGGATGCAGGAGATGTTGAGCGTCCCAGGCCTGGCAGGGCTCAGTTGCCAGCAAGTGTTCATCAGCGGGACAAGAGGATTTCACGCCGTACAGCCCACCCCGCTCACCAACCCACCCTGTCACCCACAGGTGCCCACTGCATCCATGCCCCACAGCAACCCCGGGAAGGACTGAGCCCCACTGACCCAGCGCGGGGGAAGCATCTACCTCCCAGCCTTGGGAATTAAGCCTTCCAAACTTGGTGAGGAAGGTGCATTTCCAGCCCCTTTACAGTGCCATAAACAGGACGGCCGTCATCCCACTGTGGGACAAAACCATCGACTGCTGGACTGAATCCCAAGGCTGGCTCTGGTGCCCGTTGACTAAGCAGATCCCTTCACCCCTTGGTACTCGGGCAGGAACACCATTCCCACCCACTCCTGCAAGGATTAATTAGGAGCCATTTACACAGCACTCCAAGGTGATACCGGGTGCTGCAGACAGGAACAACAAAGCTGGAAATTAGTAGCTCATTACTGCTGATCTGAAAGTTTTTCTTCTGTGTGCCAGAGGACAACATTTCACCCAAGCTACCCAGGTTGCAGTCAGCTAAAACACTTAAAGCTCAAGCGAACAAGATCTCAAATGCGGCAGGGAATAAACCTGTGCTACAGCAAACCTGGGAACTAATCATTTGTTCCCATCTCCAGCTCCTCTGAGCCTGGCTCTGAGGTCAAACTAAGCTTTCATCTTCTCCTGTATTCCAGTACGCTGGGAAAAAAATAATATTAGGGGAATAAATTAGCATGTGAAATGTAATTTAACTAATTAGCCCACTGGAGTGGAAAATATTTGCTAACCACTTTGAAGTCAAACCTACTGCACTTATTAGGACATCACAGAGGAGAAAGGAAGGAGGCGAAGGGGGGGGACCGCCAGGACAGGCTCCGGAGGGGGCAAGTGCCTGAGCAGGACACCGAGGATTTCACCTGATCGTTCCTCTTTTCTGCTCACTCTGTAGTGCTGCACTCCCCTCTGACTTGCTATTTACTGGCCACTGCGACAAGGGGGTATTTCCCAATGATTTTCGCTGTGACACAGGGCTGGGTCAGCTGCATGGCATCAGCCTGGGGTGCCCAGCCATGAGCGGACCGACCCGCCGGGCAGGGGGGATGAACTGCGAGATGGGCCCGGGCAGCAGCACCCCACCACCGCGGGACGTGGGCTCACTGGTCCCTCCCAGCCCTGCGGGCTCCCGCTCGCAGGCAGCGGATATTGCCAATTAAGCTGACAAGACAGCGTGCCATAAAGCTCCATCATATTAGGGAACTGCCTGAGATGCCACAAAAAGCCGTTATATCACTTGCAACGGTCCATTCATTGATTTCCCCATTTCCCCGATACAGAAACTGTTGCTCTTTTATTAGCAAAGCTTTTGAAATCCCTTACCCATAATAGTAAGAGAGGCACCCTGGGAAATTTTGCAACTGCTGTGGCTGAATTATGAAATGGAGGGATTGACAGCCCCATCGAAACCTAGCAAGGGAGACAGAGACGAGACCTTCCTCTGCCCGACGTGAACCACCGCGTTGGGGGTAGGCTGGGGGAATTTGTTCCCTTTCCAGCTCTCCACCCAGCGAACATGGGCACAAGCAACCCACCTCTCCATCACCTCCAACAGTCTACTGCCAGCTGGTGAAACACTTCCCAAAGGAGCCCTGCTCCATGCTGGGGCAGAGCAGTTTTCCTGAAAAACAGGAGCATAAGATGTTAACCCAACAGAGCTGCTGTCCCAGGGGAATGGGCTTGAGACAGGGGCTCATGTCTTGGCAGGGTGCCCTGCTCCAGGCCTTGCCTGGCTCCCCTGGCTCCTTTTTGAGGCCAAAGCCCTGCTCCCCTGGGAACCCCACCTGAAAGGGGTCAGTTGTGTGTTCATCGACTGGATTTGCAGCATGAGGAAAGCCCATTTTTCAAGCCAGGCCTTCCCACAGCTATGGTCCAACTGGTGATGGAGACTGGCAGACAGAATCATGCAGAAGAGCTCGGCTGAGGTTATTTCCACACTGTGCCTTGCACGTGCGGGAGATCCAGGCCAGAGAGATGGCAGGGTTTGTCCCCCGGGGAGGGCAGAGACCTGACAGCAACGCGGGTGCGCCAGGTCTCAGCGGGAGCACACGCAACAGTGACCAGATGCTCCCGTGGCCACGTCAAAGCAGGTGCCAATGGGGATCCGGGGTGCAGCAAAGCACAGCTCTGCTCCCGCGGCTTTTGGCTTTGCCCCATGCTCCCGCCTGGGTCTCCGGTGCCGCTGCACCCTCCTCCTCCCCCTGCAACATCCCCATTCCTCACGGTTGCATCCCAGCTCCTCCGCCTCTCCCTCTGCCACTCTGTCCCTTCGCTGCATGGCAACTCCCACTCAGGGGGATGGAAAATACTCGTCCGACTCCTCACCCACAAAAATCAAATGGGGTCCTGATTAGAGGAAGGTTTCTGAGCACTCTGGGAGCATGGCTGGCTCTGACATGGAGCACGGCACACAAGCACGTGGCACAGCTCCGCTGGCGGTGGTACGAGCCACGGGGAGGGGAGGGCAGGGAGGGCTCACTGCAGTGTCCACAGGGTGTTTTGGGAAGAGGGGATCTCGGTGATGGGGCGTGATGCTCTTTTTGCAAAGGGCAGGGAGGGTTGCAAAGTGCCAACTCAACTGCGGCGATGCACCCGCCACCTCAGAGCACCTTTGCAAAGGGCAGCGGGGCTCGGGGCAGGTGGGTGACACAGCCAAGACCCACGGTGCTGGGAAAACCTCCAACTCCCTTCCCATGAAGTTGATTTGTTTTACCCTCTCCCACTCCTGCCTCCTGCAGACCTGCTGGAGCGCTCCTGCACTTGCAACAGGTCAGGAAGGCAGCGCTGGGCTGGGGCCAGCCCACTGCGGCACAGGCAGGGTTCGACCGCTTGTTAGCGCATTCCCTTGCTGAATTAATTTCTGGGCCCCCATCCCTTCCTAGAGCTTCCTTTGGGTGCCAGCATCCAAAGGTCCCCATGTAACACAGCTCCTAAACTTTTCCCAGCCTGCTTGTGCCATCTCCAAGAAGAAAGGCAGTTCATGAGCCTGGAAGTCCTGAAATAGAGGGGGAAATGCCAACACGGCTCCCTCCGCCATGCCCACGCAGGCTGGCAGAAGCGACGGCGGTGAGATGAGCAGGTACCCGCACGCGGGTAGGCGGGAGACACCAAACCCTGCCTGGCTGAGGGGAAGCTTTCGGCTGTGAAGGAGGAGTTTCCCCATTGCTCCACAGACAGAAATGCTGCTGGGGACTTCCCCGCTGGCATTTCCCCACCGGCCCGTGTTTTGCAGCAGAGGGAGGTGCCAGCTCCACAAGGGCGCGGGAGCAGCTACAGCCCCATTTTCCAGGAATGGAAAACGGAGCGAGCATCCTCAGCCTCAAAGCAGCGTTACGCGACCACGGAGAGGCAGAGCAGTCCCTAATCTGCCTCCTGCTCATGGGTGCTGTCAGCCAATGCTCTCCCCTGGGGGTCTCATCCTGCCCTGCCCAACGCAGGAGAGGGTGGGGGATGAAAGCACCAGTGGAGCCCTGGGCTGCGATAGGTGATCACGGCCAGGAAATGCACATGGTGCGCATGCAGAGCCTCAATTTAAGTGGAAATGGGGATGCTGGAGACCCCGCTCCCAGCCTGACCTCCTGGCAGTTCCAGTTTCCACAGGAAAGCGCTAGCCCTTTCTGTCCTGCACAATGGAGCTAACGCCCCAGCAATGACCTGAGCGCCGGGGACGCCCAGATGTGCCAGATTACTGACCGGTGCCTCACCGTGACACAGCTCCCGCGACTGGCTGTGACCCAGCAGTCGCCAAGGGGTTAGTGGGAATTGTTAAAAACCCAACCGACCAAACAAAAACCCCTCTAACACAGTACACAACCCCTTTAATAATGATTTTTCTTTTCTGCAATAAAACCAGGGATAAGATTAGCAAGCAGAGGTCATTTCCAAGCAACCCAGGCCAGGGCATCCCCCATGCCCCGTCCCAGCCGCTGCCCAGGTGAGCACAGGTCTCCAGCTCCGGCTTCCCCCTCTGCAGGGAGGGAAGCCTCCACCTGAGTCGGGCAAACCCTGAGGATCCCCCGCGCTGCACCACGGGCCGCAGGGAAATCCAGCGCCAGATTGCACTACTGAGCAGGAACGGATATCGTGTAGCGTAAGCCTTGAGAAATCTGCTGCATAAAAATCAAGCTAAATGAGAATAAAGCATCCAGCCGCTGGTTTGCCCGCTCCAGCCCATGCTCCAGCCACCTCCCGACGCCCGGCTGCCCTCCCTCCTTCCCACGCGTGCTGCAGGAGGCACCTGCGCTTTCGGGGCGCGTTTCCCACCCCGGCACACCCCGCCAGCTCTGCAGTGGCCATCACAAGTATCCTCATTAGTGCAGCAACACAGTACAGACCGGCAAAGCCCTGGGGTGTTTCTAAATATAGAAGGCTCCCTGCAAGTCCCCTGTCCCTGCAGACACACTTGCAGGCTGCTGAGCTGGGGCTGGGGCTTCCCGCCCCTGCCGAGATCCAACACATCACCCTGCAGGAAAGTCCTCCCTCCTCCAAGGGAAGCAAGCTCGTTTCTGTACCGTCATTTCACCTCTTTCAACAGACACATCATGTAGAAGAGAAGGTAACATTAACCATGACATACCAATTGTTTGCCATCAAAAAACCCCAGATTTAAGGCTCCTGCAGTGACAATACAAACACTAAACACACACAGCAAGAACATAGGCTTTCCCTGCTCCAAAATCAAAGGAAGTTTTGCCTCAAATTTGAACAGCACCTGGATCCCACCCAAAACCCTTACAGAGGCGGGACACCAGCCACTCGCCACCCACCAGCTCTGGAAAACATTGCCCCTATTTCAGGTTCTCCAGTAGCTTTATCGCAGGGTCCCTTCTTGCACAGGTCCGTGGTGTATTTCTGTGAGGGGCAGAGTTAAGGTGACAAGAGGAGCCCTCACCAGGAATCCCCTGAGCCGAGCACATCAGGACACCCCCACCTCGCTGCTGCAACCAACGCCAGTTTTTGGATCATGGACCAAACCCTGCACTTGGTTGCAGCTGCAGCACAGCAGCAGAGCAAGAGGGCAGGACCGATGCCCACACAGACGGCAAGACCGGACAGGGCAGTCACCAAAGTGTGTGAAGGCAGAGTCAAGCGCTGCGGCCGACCGCTGCCTCCCAGGTTTTCACACCCATCAGCCACCCCAGGGCAGCAGAGCCAGGACGCACACAGCAAACACTCCCTTTTGCACTGAGCGACAACACAAGTCTTTTTCCGTATAGAAAGGCTTCCCCTCCCTCCCAAACTCCTCCTTTCATTTTGGTGCCCTGGATTTGGCAAGTGCAAGACATGGTCTGCCTCAAAATACACCGCTTCAGGGAGGAAACGGTCACATCTGGAGGCGGTGCCAGCTCTTGGCATCTTTCACTTTGCCAGAAGTTCACCACCCCCGGATAGCGCTGGGGTGGGGTCACGGCACCTCTCTGCCCCTTGCCCACCCACCCCGTCCCTGGAGCCAAAAACAGGCTGGCGGCTCGCTTGCCTTCTACTTACATCATCGTCCTGCACGCTCAGGGGGATATCCAACATGCACATCTGCACAGGCTGCACCAGAGCCTTCTGCACGTTGAACAAAGGTTTTGCCTCCATCTTCCCAGGGATGGAGGGGCTGCTCATTCTTCTCTCTCTCCTCTGCCGCTCCTCTTCCAGGAGCGGGTCCAGCCCAGGCAGCGGAACAGATTGGAGATCTCTCCCTGCTCGATTTTGTCAGCACATCTTGCCAACAGCTGCTGCTTCTGCTGCTCTAAGAGGTCTCATTTCCTTCCTTGCAAATCAAAGAGGAGCTGCACCAAGAGGCTGTGCGTGCGCGTGTGAGCAAGCGCGCCTGTGTGTGTGTGTGCGTAGCCGGCGATGTTCCTGAGGTCGGTGAAGCAGCCCTTTGCAAGCGTACCACGGCACGCTGCCTTCCCCCAGCCTCTCCTTTCTTTCAGGGCAAGCTCGGTGCTGGCTCTGGCTGCTCTTTTGCACCGGCGTGAGGTTTTCAGCCTCATCTACATGCATGGCACTCGCAAACCCCGTGCATTGTCTCAGAGACACAACAGGTCCTGCCTGCTGTTGCTTTCTGATTATGATCAAACTGCGTCTGCAGCAGCTACAGCATTTCCCTCTGGCTGTTGTGGCAGGCAAATAAGCAGAACTGGAAGGATGAGAGGGTGTGAGACAGAAAGCACGAATGATCTGAGCCGGAGCCTCCCCTTTTCTTTCCTTCCCTTCCCTTCTTCCATCCCTGCTTTCCATTGTCGGAGGCAGTTTCAGCTCAATGCTTTCCTGTACTCCAAGGACCACAGTGAGGCTTAAATAATTCACATCCAGAGCGTGCTTGGGAACCTTATGGCACTGAAAATGCCACGTGGCCCTAAAAGACAGTGAATATTGGTGATCATTTTGCTTGCAGGTCAATTCTGTGTGGAAAGTTTTGCCCAGGTGAGCATGGCACCAGCTGCCTTTTCCCCCAGAGAGAGCCTGCGACTCCAAAACGGAGTTATGCTAAAGGGAACATGGCACAAAATGGGGTGGTTTTGCTGCAAAGAGCATTTTCCTGCAGAATTTGCACCAACAGTAGCAGTAGGATGAGAGAGTCGACATGGAGCAACATGTGCATCGCTTGCACACACGTATTGTGCAGACATTATTGCTCTCACAAACAAGAGTAAACCTGGGGCCAAGTCCGTGGGCCGTCTTCTCACCCTCATCAGCTGCAGAGATCAGGCTTAACAACTGGGGGAAACACCCAGGGTGTCTCTCTCTAGAGAGGGCAGCAGTAGAGAAGCAGTCTGGTGGGTTCATCGACCCGCACCCAGTGAGGGGAGTCGCTGGGGCCAGCTAAGTACCCAACAGAGGGGCCAAGTCAATAAAAAGTCCCCATTGCCCTCAAACAAACAGGCGTTTATGTCCTTACAGCTGCCCTTCTCGCTGGGCCCAGCGGGGATGACATAAATAGGGTGAACAGACCCTGCTCCAGGCAGGCATTTTTGGGTGGTTTCCCATGACTGCAGGCAGCAGTGGGTCCTGCTTTGGGGCTGCCCCTTGCCGCTTGCAGGGCAAGGGTCTGGGACAGCGCAGCCGTGTCCCGGCTTTCCCAAACCCAGCTGCTGCCCGAGGCCACGGGCCCGGTGCACAGCACTCCTGGGTTTCAGAGCAGCTCCAAGGAGCCCTGCTGAGCCGGGCATTCCTGCGGCGTTAGGTAAGCTGGGCTTGGCGAGCCCCGCTCAGCGCCCAGCCAGCGCCGGCCCCGCTCCCTCCCGGCCTCCCCGGCTGGGCTGAGTCATTCGCACAGGAGCCAGAGCCGGCCAAGACGCCGGGCTTAGACGGGTCTCACACACACACACGGAGCCTTCGTGCCGCTCGCGGCTGGAGCTGGGCACCTTCCCAACACGCTGGGGCAGCGTGGGACTGCAGCAGGATCCAGCCTGTTGCTCCCGGGAGAAACAAGGGTGAGAAAACCAGTGCTTACACGCTGCAGGAATGGGAGCTAACGGACAAGCCTGGAACAAGACCAGATAGGGTTAAACCCACCATAAATAAGTTTTAACTGGAAATTAGCAAAGTTTCAACCACCATATGGCCGAGATGAGCAGCAGGACAGGAGGCAGAGGGGAGGAGAGACAGGAGATCACAGCTACAGCACATAGATAATGCAGTATTTCCAGGGCCATCTCCCAGCTTCTGGCTGACAACATTTTGGCAACCGACTGGCTCTTTCCATGGCAGAGATGTAGTGCCACAGCCCAGGAAACACCCTGGCATGGCCGGTCACTGTCCCTCTACGTACACGATGTCTTGGTGACTCAATGCAACGCACACTCCCATGAAGGACAGTCCCATGTTTCACACTGCTGTCACCAGCAACAAAACGTGCCCCCAGCATGGGCAGTACCTACAGCTCTGGTTCCAGGAAAGGTGATTCAAACCCGTGCTCCAGCCCCAGCTCAGGTTACTCACCGCCCCGCAACAACAGGTCGGCAGAGCACCGCTTTCCAATAACAACTTTCCAGTAACAAGCTGGGCTTGGCCAGCTGAGATTGCACCTTCCAATGGGCCTAATTGACTGCACCGACATCCTGAGGACGCAGATTTCACACTCAAGTGCCAAAGTCTCCAAGGGTTACCATCCCCAGGAACCCACTTATTATCCCGCTCGGCAGCTAATCTTTCCCATGGGAACGAGAGTCTCTGCAAAGGTGGCGTGGAGGTGTAGGAGTCCCATCATCTGCTGGTGCCTGGCTCTCTGGGTCTCCTCCAGACATCACGGCAGCAGCAAAGGAGAGACAACAGCGTTGCTACCCCAGAGCACATGCTTCTGGCAGGGGTTCAGTCTGCTCTGCTGGTCCTCAGAGCCCAGCGACCTGCCACCAGGCAGCCGTAAGGATGCCAAAGGGATAACCCTCCAGAAAAGTCACAAACCACACAGGCAGACTGCGAAGCAAAGCAAAACTACAAGCGCAGAATCCCAGCAGAGATGCCAAGCACAGCAGCAGAGGTTGGACCACAGAAGAGCCACTCTGGAGAACCGCCTCAAACCAACAGCAACACAGTGGACAGGGGCCGACGGGACATGAGAGCTGCTGTGCACGGAAGGCTTCGGCCAAAGGTAGCCAGCCACATGTCACGGGCATCTGCACAGTCCCAGAGACAGCATCTTCCCCCCGTCACCAGGGGCCAGCTCGCGAGTGCCCACCCCCCAGTCTCCCCAGACACCTGCATAAGTCACTGGGGAACGTAACGGTCCTTCAACAGAAAGTGGCAAAGTGGGTTTGAACAATTTCCCATTGGGAGATTTTCAGCAGAAGTACAAGGCAAAGATTCCCCCGGCATCAAACCAGCCCAGACAGGACAATCCCACGCGGATTTTTGAACGACAGCCTCATCCTACTCCTCCTCCAGTCTGTCTGGCACGAGTGGGAACCGTGCGACGATCCCAGATCCTCTGGCAACAGCAGCCGAGCACCTTAAATGCACCGCTGCATGGATAACAGAAAAGCCATCCCCACAAGCACAAGACTAACTCAGTGCTGGAGCCCAACAGCAGCATGTGCCAGCCCAAGGAGCGGGGAAGCCCTGCAAGGGGTGGAGGAGAAATCTCCCCGTGGTATCACCTTACCCCAGCAACCACTTCAGCAGACAGGGAAGCCCCAGCACAGCCACTGATTCTTCCCCATTTCATTTTGCACTGGAGCTCTATTGTTTCCTGCAGATCCAGCTGAGCAGATGAAGCCCATCGTGAGACCTCACTGCTTAGCAACGATTACTGGAAAAACACTGTTTTCCAGTAACAGTCTTGGCAGGAACAGAGCAACTGCAGGGTAAATAAATTGCGATCCCTACACTGGATGCATCCTGCTCCACTGCTGCCCGGGGAGAGACCGACGCCTGCGTTAGGAAGTGCATCCATTCCTTAAGGTCTGAACAGCCTCTGCTACCTGGCAAGCACATCGTTTTGAGCACACCGTGATGGACCACAACTGAATCTCTGCATAGGTGGACGCAGGTTTTGGTGACAAACTCCCGCATAGGAGGATCTTAGTACCCAGCATAGCTGCAATGGTGTAAACATCCAGAATGCTTCAAGAACCAGCAACCAACCTCTCTCACCACGTTGGTCGTTCCTTACTCCAAGTGACTCGTGAGGACAAAGCCCCACCTAAGGAAGGCCGACTCCAATGCTTGATGTGGTCAAGCATCAAAGACTTCCACAAAACTAAAGAAATTCCACAGAGATAACAATGGCGAGTTTGTTTTTCAAAGGAAGTTGCAACTCCATGTATTGTCTGCAAGCCCAAACATCACTGCATGCTGCACATGCATGAGAATGCTGTACTTGAGAGAAATGACACAAAACTGGTTTATTTTCACTGTACGAGGCTGATAGAAAGGCAAAGAGGAAACAAAGCAGCATGACTAGTGAAAGGCAAATGGAAAATCCCACCAGCTCTTCCCCTTTCGTACTTATCAGTAATAGAAAGAGGAAATCTGCTTTCAAAAACACAGAAATCCCAACCTGATAGCATCCCTCTGAAGAAATGTGGCATTTACAAAAAGCCTACGGGTAGATTTAGAGAGGCAGATACAGGCACAGACATGAAGGTGGATGCCTAGTGGGACTTCCAGGAGACCACGAGCAGGTAGGATACCTATTTCTCAGCAAAAATCTATCTAAGCTCATGGGTGCCTCTGTATATCCCATTTGAAATCCATCTGTCTTACCCCAAATGAGTTATGAGAACAAATCCCATTGATTTGTATCTGCATCCTTGTTTTCAGGCATTTATTTGAAGAAGCCACCCTTGATCCCTCAAAGTTACTCCTGATAGTGGCCACAGCCCGTGCCACATCTCGTGCCTCCAGAAAGCCCATCTGGTATTCAGCATCCTGAGCTGAACAAATTCCCGTGCTCCCCAGAATAGATACGTATGCAAAATTAATTCGCAATCAAGCCCGTGCGAAGTACGAGACGGCCTTTTAAGAGGTGCAGAGCAGCAATTACCAACGCAAAGTGAAAGCCAACAAGCATTAAAGGGGGGTGGGGGAAAACTAATTGGTTTTCTTGGGATTCCTCCACACATTTGCCACTTGAGGTATTTCAATTTTCACGCTCCCTGGGGGCTGAAAGCGCACCCTGGGAGCCATCGTGTCCCCGTGGGGAGGGGATGGGGATGCTTCCCCATGGCCTCCCCCTCCGTGGTCCCATGATGCGGCTGTGCTGGACCGGTCTCCATGGAGACGGTCACTGCAGCAACGGAGCCCAGAGGTGCAGCTCATGGGGCTGCGAGAGGATGCAGGGAGACCGAGGACCACCTCTCCTCCCTAGGAAAGGGACCGTGCTTGCGATCCAGCTGCCTCATCCCGTGCTGAAAGCGCTTTATCCTGTTGAAATCAGTCCCACGGGAGCTGGTAATATTGAGCTGTCATGGTGGGTACGGCACTGGGAGGGAGCGGAGCTTGAGGCTGTCATGGCAACAGTTTATTGAGTTTCCATAACCGCACTCCCCCCGGAGACAGGGAGAGAGCCCAGGCTGGGGGCAGTGATGCAGCAGCCCCCAGGTGCCCAGGGCTGGGGGGCCCAGGGCGGGCAGAGCTGCTCAAAGAGGGGCACTCGCCGCTCCGGCCACGATGCCATCAGCCATCGCGCAACTGCCCGTGCACCGGGCGGAGCAAGGACCCCGTCCCTGGGCAGACGGCACGGAGCAGCTCCCCACTCCCTCCTGCCCCAAGTGGCACCAGCACCCCGTACCGTCACAGGATGGGAGGGCGAGGAGGAGGACAGCCACCATATAACTGCCTGCAGTTCATAGCTGCCCCCGCCACCCCTTTCCTCATTCACCCCAAAACTAATATCAGTTTCCCACTAGGTTGAGCCCTTTTAGTGACATCTCCCTGGCCTCCCCACCCCACGTGCCCCACACTGCGCTGCTGGAGAGACTCGGGCGCAGCTCTAATGCCGGGAAATCCCTGGCACAGGGCCTGCACATATTTTGTGCATATATTGCTGGGATGACTGTATTCACGCACGGGTGCCCAACTTCCCAGGCTGGGCATAGACGGCAGGCTTGGGAGCTGGGCGCTGCAGAGGTCCTAGTGTGGGAAGATGCTACAAACTCCCATGTGCCCATCACAGCAGTTCCCTGCCAGCTCCGAAAGTGAGGAAAAGCCCCATCATCTCTCAAAACATCTTCCCGTCAGGGGAGCCCACAGCACTCCAGCATTAAGACAGACCGGGGCCAAGAATAAGCTCCCAAACGTCAGCACACCCTGGCTCCTCTAGGGCCAGCTCCGGACCATGCCCTGGCAGCGCAGCCGCCATCTCGCTGGGACGCGGGCAGGCACGGCGCAGGGCACAGCAGAGCTCAGCCGTTCCCTCGTCGGTCCGGCAGCGTGACCAGGCGCTGCTCGCCACAAACAAAGTCTTTGCTGGAGAAGAGAAAGGTGCAGGGGAAAATAGAGAGCTGAGGGTACCAGCAAGCCACGACAATCCCTGCCGTTACCAATTATAATTTCTCTGCAAGGGTTTATTCCACCTGCCAACCAGGCCAGAGCAGCAGCCGTCTGCAGTGAGAGACCAGGCTGGCAGCAAGGCCAGGGCACCTCTCCGGGCACACGTCTGCGTGCATCCAGGCCTGCGCGCAAACGGGGCACGCAGACGTGATGCTACACGTTGCTATCTGGAGCACGTGCCAGAGACAGAGCATCTACTAATTCACCCATTTGGCCGAGCCTGCAGCCCGGGGCAGGGTTGCTCCCTTCAGCATGTTTTCCAGCACTTAGCTGAAGCTTAAACAAAACCAAAGGAGGAGATTCCTGTGCCCCCACCCCTGGAGCCTGCTCTCGCCCGCAGAAAACCGTGCCACGGAGTCTAAAACCGTCTCAGCTCCTCATGCATACTTTAGCCTACATAACACATGGCCAAGACGTTATCTGCAGATCCACATCACTGCTCTGTGTCACTTGGCAGACAACGAACTGCAGGCTCAGAGAGATGAGACATGGCTGTGGCAGCTCAGAGGTTTCCAGCCCTACGCACTAAGCCAAAGGCTCTCCCCATCCTGCCTCTTCATGCTTGCTTTGTGGGCTAGGGGGTTTAAAGAAGTTTCCACCATGTGCAGTCCCCTCTCTGCCAGCTTGCATTAGCCAGGGGGATGGGAAACACTTGGGAAACATGGCCAGATTCCTGAAGCAGGTTGACTTTCCTGGAAGTTTCTTTCAGGGCTCCCGTTCAGCTGCTCCCCACCCTCCTGTTATGACAGTGAAGGGTTTGACATTGCTTCCTCGGCTGCAAGGGGAGCCAATGGCTTTTGCCGACCTCTCCCAAGAGGCATGGCCCCGGATCAGAGAGGGAGAGGCATTTCAGCCTGGACCCCCCTCGCAGGAGGGTGAAGGGGGCAAGGACACGGCAGGGTGGGACTGGCCAAACCCCGAGGCTGTCAGCTTTGGTGGACACAGTCCAGAGAGCAGAGAGGCCCTTCCCTGACCTCCCCGAGGGCTGCGGCTGGACCTCAGCTTTCCCAGGCCTGGCCCCCACGCAGCACGGACGCGCAGCCTGCCACGGAGGGGGCTGCAGCCCCGGCCCCATCCCCGGCCAGCTCTGCAGCCCCTCGGTGCCGGGAGCCCGCTGCGCTTTGGGGATGGCGAGTTGTGAGCTCACTTTACACTGCACAGATCAATGAGCCGTCCCACCAGCCTGCTGTCCCCAGACGCTTTCTTAGAGCAGAGAGCAGGGCGAAGCCGCCTCAGGCATTCCAGCGCAATGCCTGCTCTCAGCTTTTAAGCCAAGCCCCTGCTTTCAGCTGGAGAAAGGGAAAATGCCTGGGTTCACCGCACCAGCCCAGCAGCGGGCACGGGAGCTAGGGCACACCAGCCAGCGCTTTGGGACAGGCAGGCGGTGCCGTGGGGCTGTGTCAACATCCTGACTGCCCGCGTGGTCCCAGACACCGCGCCGACCAGGACCCTCGCAGCCGGAGAAACACGCGGCCGGTGCTGGGAGGCCGAGAGCATCCTGTGCGTTTGCAGGAGGCCCCACTGGAGCGGCACGCAGCACGGGAGGTGGTCCATCTGTCCTCCCTCCAGCACCGTACCCGTCTCTCACCGCACACCCAGCACAGCCATCTAGTGACTGCACTGTAAATCGGATGAAACTCGGCCCTGGAGGCCCACCATTGATTTCCGTTGCCTAACGACAGGAAAGCTTTATAATCCTATTAACTAAACACCCTTTCAAGCAGCACTGGGAACAGCGCAAAGGGGAGTTGTATAAGTGGTTAGAGCCACCCGGTGCAGCGCCCGGCTCCGAAAGGTGCTGGGTGAATTCCCCAAAAGCGGGGCTGCAACAGCCGCAGCGGCGGGTGCAGTGGCGGCCCCTGCAAAGACATGTTGGATCCTACCAAGAAACACGTGCTTCGGCTGCAGGCCAGGGTGCAAAGGAGCGAGGAGGTCTTGCACAGGAAAATGGTGCCCACGCGTGCAAACTTGCAGGACTTGGCCCTTGAAATATTGACAAATATAACTGCATTTCAATCTCTTCCTAATTATCAACATCCTGGTAACACTTATAAACGTTTCCCAGCAAAAGATACACTGCTTTGACGAAAATATATAAACATTTCATGGAAGTATGTGAATTTCATTGCAACTTCCTAAGGAGAGAGGATGTATTTCAGAATACTTCTGTTTGCAGAACATTTCAAGATTGCATCCCTCCTGGCTAGTTTGCAACAACAGCCAGCGTGGGGGGGGAATCAAGCTTGCAGAGGACGCAAAATCCCAGTTTCCCACCCAGCCCCAGGTACCCCAGACCCATGCTGCGTTTCCGTATGAGGGCAAGAAGGCTCTGCGCCCCGGCGTGCTCCGAGGAAACGCTGCTGATCCAGATGCAGATGCCTGGCTGATACCTCATCGGACTAAAAGCCCTTTGGGTCCAGATCCCCTCCAAATGGCATGGCTGGGATATCTGCAGCGGTTAGCCTGAGGAGGAGGGTCTGCGCTGCAGCAGGAGGGAGATAACTGCCTTTCCACCAGTGGAAATGCACCTTCCCCAGACTGTGGATGCATTTATCAGTCATCTCCCCTTCCCTTCCCTTTAATTAGTTACCCACACAGCACTGCAAATTGCCAGGCCTAATATTTTCCACGACGGGTTGTGAATGCAGAGGCACAGGACGGGCTTTTTGTCTGGAGACACCATGCTGCAGGCATCCCCATCAGCGCCACGCGCAGCGACGGAGCACGAGGTCGGGCACAGCTCTCCGAAACAAAACCTTTCCTCCTTGTAGTGCTTATCCCACTGGGGGCAAAATAAACTGCCCTCCACAAGCACTAGGGAAGGAGCGTGTCCAATTCCCCCGTACTGGGACAAGGCTGCGGGGCCACAGGCTCCGGCTTGCAAACCCACCACACCGAGGCACGGCGCTTGCACCAGCCTCGTTATTTTGGTGCCACCGAGGACAGCACAGCCACCAGAAGCGCCTGCCTGTCACCATGGAAATGCTGAACGGGAGGGTTTGAAGCCCGCTGGGACTTCCAACCTCTGCCAAGCAAAACAAGGCCCTTAAACCGCGAGCCCTGAGTGTTTGTATGAGGAGGAGACTTGTGCTCCCCTTGGTCTGTCGGGCACGAGGCAGCTCACGTGGGACTTCTCCCAGGGAAAAAGCCACCCGGAGAAGGGACAACCCCCCCGCTCCTCCAGCCTCCGCACAAGCAGAGCTCAGCCCCATCCCTCAGCTGCTCCTGCCCTGGACCAGCTGCCCTCTCCCGGTGTGCACCCACCAGATCTGCCCCGCAGACGCCCCACAGCTCAGGCAGCAGTGGTTTTCCAGGTCTGTACAGCCAATGCTTTTGCACGCCTCGACCACCGCTGCCGTGGGAAGACTCCTCCACCACCCCCCAGCAGACCTGACCGCTGGCCCTCCCCCGGGGCTGCCCAGCCTCCTTGGAGGGGCTAGAAGGCAGCAAGGGCTGGCCGTATCCCTGTTCCCCGTAATTCAGAGCAGGGCACGCAGCAGCAGCCACCCTGACCAGGGTGTTTCCGCCTGCCCTGGCCCTTGCCATGCCACCCCGGCCGCCCGTCACTGTTTTTCACACCGGTGGCGTCTCCTCCCCAGGGAGGCGAAGAGCCGTGACCGCATGGGACCTGGCACCGAGCGGGATGGGCAGGAAACACACGGTAGGAAATCCGCTGTGAGACGGAGGCAGCGGGGCCAGAAAAGCAGGGAAGGGTGGCTGCCAAAGATTTCAAAGGGGCCTACGGGCTGCCCTGTGAAATGACCCCGACCTCCCCATCCCGTGCCAACAGCCTGCACAGAGCCAGGCGGGCTCCTTCGGCGCTGAACACGGCCTTTGGAGTGTTCGCTTCCTGCCGTCAGGCCAGGCAGGGCGTTTATAGCAAGGGAGCGGGAAACCGATTGGGACCGCATGGAGGAGGAAAGTTAAAAAGGAACAGCGGATGTCCTGAGAAACCCGTGAGGGTGCAAGCCAGACACGGCTTTCAGGGTAACATCAGCCAGCACGTGCCTTCGGGGAGGCTGCGAGCAGGTTCACGTGGCCGCATCGTGAGTCCCGGGCAGAGCATTGCCCCCGGGCTGTGCCAGCAACCTGCACCCCAGCTGCACGTCCCCTCCTCTGACCATGCCAGGAGCACTTCTCCCGCCACACAAGCGATCCCTCCTCACAGCGCTGGCCAGCCTCCAGCAGTCAACACCTACACCACACCTCACTCATTTTCTCTCTCCTCTCCTCCCTTTCTTTTCTAGGCCCTACAGGGAAGCGTGGAGCCTTATCTGGGATGCCTTGACATCCCAGAGCTCTGGCACCACATCTAAAGCCTCTGATTTTCTCCAGATCCTACACAGAGGCAGGACAGACCAAGGGAGGTCTTCTCCACCCTGAGCTGCAGCAGGCGAGCGACCCATCGGGGCACTGCTGCACCCTTCCTTCCCCCCCCCCGCCCCCGTCTTTGAAATCTCTCTCCAGACAGGGTGGTGAAGGACTGTATTGCAGCTACACCTACCCCAGGGAGCACGCGAGGTTCACCAGCCCCGAGCCCAGGAGGGCAGGAGCCCGCGGGGCCATGCCGGAGCACAGCTCAGCGAACCCAGGAGCAGCAGGGGGCTGTAAATCTTTGCAGAGGATGAACTGCCGCTGCGTTCCCGGGCCTCGAGGGAGCGGGGACTCTGTGATCCCCCGTCACGTCACCACCAAGCCGCCTTTGACGTCAGCTCACGTCTACAAACATTGTCTTTGGCCCAAGGCCAAAACTTGCAATGCAGGGGGAAAATCAGTGGAGAAAGCAAATACCCGCAGAGCGAGCCCGCAGAGAGGCCGCTCCAAGAGCGCTAGGCGGCAAGGGGCAGCGGGCCAAGGGCGAACGCGCAGGCGCACCCAGGGTGACTTGTGAGCCAAAAGGGCCCCAAGAAATCAAGGCATCAAAAATGCAAATCCCCGAGGAAAACAGATGGGTGAACCCTCCCCACAGGTCACGCAGGCTGAACTCGGGCAATCCCAAGCAGGGAAACCTGCTAACATCTGGAGGCTCCGCTGCTGCCAGCAGATCCCGCAGCAGCCGGGGCCGGCCCCAGGCAGAGCAAACTGGGTATTTGGGAGACAGCTCAGCACCCAAACTGCTGCCTGCCCACGGCTGCCACGGCCACCCATGAACACCCAGTGCTGCTCCAGCCACCGGGGCAGCACCAGAGCACCTTCAACCACGCTGCCCCATGCGCATATGTAAATGCTACTGCACCAACACTAACAGCACAGATGTGGCAGCCTGGAAAGCAGCAAAGGCACCTCTCCCAGCCGCTACTGACGGAAAGGTCACGCGTTCGCCTGTTCTTTACCGAGCGGGAGGGAAAGCTGGGGGATGGGTTGACTGGTGACAGTGGGAACCAGCACAAAAGGGAGCTGTGGATCAGGGCTTTCTTTTTATAGGAGGGATACAGTGATTGACACGGCCTCACAGCAGGCTCGCGGTGGCTTTGGGATTGGACCTCGGGTCTCCAAGGATGGAGCTGGCTCATATTACTCATCACCAAGAAGCCAAAGGCAGCTCCTCCTTGGTGAGCAAGACACAAATGCCAAGCTTCGCTGAGCAGATCCGCTCCCCACAGCGGAGCCCAGCTTGGCGTGCGTACCGCTTTCCAAGAGAGCCAGGCGCCTGCCATGCCCCGGCTCCCATCACCACTGACCCTTCTCAGCACTGAAGAAGACAAAAACACCAAGCCAATAACTCATAAGGAAAACAATAGTGCCATCTGCTGCACAGCACCGCTTGGCCCCGAGCAGCCGGACAGCCCGCGGCCTGTCCACACAATTCGCACAGGCTTACGCAGGTCGCGCTGGTCACAACAGCAGGCAAAAAGCATCCCCAACCAGCACGAAGCCAGGCCCAGAGGCAGCAGCAAGCATCACTGCAGCGGGAAGGCAACCTTACAGCAGTCCTGATGGCCACCCGCAGCTGTACGGTGGGGTACAGGCTCTGGTTTGCACGGGAGAGCAAAGGGCAGCAGGATGGGGAGGTGGAGCAGAACAAGAGAGTGTCCCAGAGCCCGCTTTAGCGACCGCAACGCGTGAAGGAGATGGAGGAAGAAGCAAGCTCATTTGGCAAAAGCAGGCGAACAACCCCTTTCCTCCATCTGCACCCTGCAGGTGAAGCGCATCTTCCAGCCTCTCTACAGGCAAGGGGAGGGGGGAAAAGGCAAACAGCCCCTAACACCAACCGAGCCTTGGCGAGATAGCTGACACCATCCCGAGCTTCTCCTTTGGAGACAAATCCCTGATTCTGGCACTAGATACCATGCACTCCCACGTGTACTTTGTCACCCTGATATCCCAGGGAAACTCCAGGTAGTGGAGACACCTGGGAGAGCAGGGGCGGCCTGAGGGAGCTCAGAGCAGTTCCTCTGCACCTCCAGCCCCAGCAGCTGTGGCTAGTTGCCAATTAGCCACCCCTGCTCCACAAGTGATCGCCATTTGGTGGCAGGTGAAGCAGTTTCTCTGCATGCACCGCCTGGAAAGCATGCTGGCATCCTCCGTGAGGCATGTGTTGCTATAGCAATGGGAAAGGTATCAGAAGCAAAACCAGCGTTGATGGATAGTGCAGATTGCTTTTAAGATTACCGCTGCTTCTCAAGGTCCGGTAGCCAGGCCCCACGTAAGGGACGGCACAGTGAAAACACTGCGAGGCACTGAAAAACACAATCCCAAAGACGCCCAGAATGAACAGAGTCCTGAAAAGCCCCTCCTCTCCCCACATAAAGAGCCATCTCAAAGCAAACTGACCCTGAAGAAGATAAACTGCACTGAGCTACAGGATGTCAAGTCAATCCTCACAGTATCCCAGACCAGAGGTTTATTCTGGAAGCCTGCAGCAATCGCTGCATCCTCTGTTCACATCTGATCGGCCCTTTCTGCGGGCACATCCACACACGCATGAGCGGGAGCTCCAGATGGAGCAGCTGAACCACACTGAGGAGGGACTTTGCGTCTCTCCACCAGCGTCCTTCCAGACCCTGCTGCTGGCTGGACTCTGGCTTGCTGTTGCCTGTTGCCAGCTCGCCCTCCTACCCCCAACGGAGCACCACCAAGAGTTAACTCCTACCCATTGGCGTCGCTTCAGACGAAGCTCCCTTCTCTGCCTCGGAGCAGATGACCGAGAGAGACACAGAAATGAATTCAGCTCCAGCCTCGCTCGCCTGCACTCAGGCTCTCTGCGTCCTGCCCTCAGCCAGGCCCCAGACCGCTTGGCCACCATCTGCTCCCTTCTCCAGGCCAAACGGCCATTAAGGGAGAGAGGGGACGAGTCTGCAGCTCCAGGAGCTTGGTTCAGGATGGAAGCCACCTTCTGACACAGCTCACATTCAGGTTTCAGTTTTAAAGGCTGAAGTTTACCCTTGCACACGAACCTTTGCGTTCGCATGTCATGACACCCTGAACAACACACCTGCAGCAATTAGATCAGAGATGGAAAAAAATCTCCTTGTTTGCTCAGCTTATTTACTTTGCAGCACTCGGTTTTCCCAGTTGTTTGTGTGGATCTTTCCCTTAGCAACCAGGGAGAGAAACATTTATGAGGCATGAAAAATGTAGCTGTACAGCCATAAGAACTGGCAGGGTGCGGCTGTGGGTGCAGCTGGAAATTCCTCCTAACTGGTAGTCATAAATGACGAGACTTCAATGAATTACACCCCTTAAACAGCAAAGTGGCTCGTCCTCTTCAAGCAGCACATGCAGGAAGAATCAGGACTTCTAGCCTGTGCTCTCCACCATACCACCCACCACCCAGGATCCTAGCCTTGTAAGAAATACCGCTACATGCCTCAGTTTACCCATCTATAAAATGGGGGCAAGTATAAAAAGTGACAGGAAGGCTAAAGTTGAGACCTTAATACAAAGCACTCCATAGGAATGCAACATGCATTCCCCAATATGGAAGGGAGACGGAGCTCTGGACATCTTTTTCTAGACAGCTTTATACCTCTAAATTCCTGGATCTCCCAGTAGGATTATTCTCCCCAGCCCACAGCCATGGTGACAGAGTGCTCTTGTTCTTGACCCTTGGCAGGGTCAGGATCCAAAGCCCGGTATTTTGGTTGCCATTCCCCTTTTCCAAAGAGATGTACCACAACGCTGCGTGCGTGCACGCTGGCACTAGCTCCTGCCTCACATGTTTACCCCCAACAGAGCTAGCTTAGCTTTTGTTTATAGGCTGGATCAAGGCAAGTGAGGCCCAGACCAAATGGCCCACTGGGTGCAGGAGGCGGCTCTGGAATCCACGTTTTCCAGTCCAAAAATGGATCCCAGCCCACTTTTCCATCACAACATCAGCCCTTGGGCTCCCAGGAGCCATCGCTGCTCACTTACCTTCCCACCACCCCCACAAGGGCAGCAGCACAGACCCCTCTTCCCTTCCCTTCCCTTCCCAGGGTTGGGTCAGAGGGGAACAGAAAGTATAAAGTCAGAGGAGCATCAGGACCAAACAGAGCACCACGTTCTGATGAGACCCCCAAATTTCATCCCTTTGCTTCATCCTCCCCTGCCCCAAAAGCACCAGTGGGTTTGTGAGCATAGAGCTTTTGTCCACCGCAGCTCAGTTTAGCCTCATTTAGCCTCATTAGCACACAGGCAGAGACAGGGACCCCCTGGTGCCACCTGGCCTAAGCGCTGCCCGGAGAGCTGCAGCCCTGGCTTGCTGGCACAGCACGCAGCCAGCTTCGCAGCCCGCCAGCAGCCACGCAGCTCAGTGACGGCTGCAGCATCGCGCTGGCAGCTAGACCCTGTCCCAAACTTCCATTCCCAATCCTTCATCCCCACTTCTACCGCCCGCACTTACCCATTACGCAGCTAGAAAGAAAAAAAAAAAAACAAACCGATTCCCCCCCTGCAACGGCTGCTGCTTCTCCTCTGCCAAAGCTCGGGCTGCACAGCAGGGGTCCGGACTGCTGGCACGTACAGTGTCCCCTACACCAGCGGACAGGCACCTGCAGTGCAGACCCCCAGGAAAGCTCCGACGGAGCCCACCCGCTACCCGGCACCGCACACGCGTGAGTCACCCGCCGCCGACACGCGTGGGCCGCCGTGAGCCCCCTCCGGCCGCGGTGCCGAAGGGGACCGAGCCCGGCCAACCCCCGCAGCTGCGCACCGGGGCTGGGGGGCACCCGGCAAGCGCCCCGGGGGGACAAAGCCGGCGGGCGAAAGGCACAGCTCACCTGAGTGTCGGTCATCATCGTGCCCCGCGCATAGCCTCCGCCGGCCGCCGCTCCGGGGCTCCGCGGGGCCGGGCTCACCGCCCCTCCGCGCTCCTGCCCGGCGGCCGGGGCCGCGCCGCCCCCGGGGAGCCGCCGCTCCCGGGGAGCCGCCGCCGCCAGCGCGGAGGGCGGCCGGGAGAGCGGAGCGCGGGGCGGCACCGGGCGGGGGCGGGAGCGACGGCAACGGGAGGGCGGGGGCCGGGGGCCGGGGCCCGGGGCCGGCTCCGCCCCCGGCCGCGGCCCGGGCCGGTGGGTGCGCACCTGCGGCGGGGGCAGCTGCGCCCCGGGCGCCCGGACGGACGCCGGCCCCCGGGTACCCCCGGGCGCCTCTCCAGATGCACCCGCTGCCTTGGCGCCCTGCGCACCCCAGACCTCTCTGCGGGTGACCCCCCGAGGAGGTGGGTGCCGGGCGGGGAGCGGGACCCGTGGGAAAGCACCTTGCAGGCCTCGCCACGGAGCGCGGGCGCTTTGGAGGGTTTTGGCACCGCGCTGCTGTGCAAGCTATAAATAGGAGAAGAGCTTCAGGCCAGAGCACGGGGTCATGCGCTGGGCGAGATCCCCCTGCGCGCGCTGCTGCCAAGCTCTCCCCAGCACGACGCCTCTAACGAGGCGAGCCCGGCACCCCGCCGCATCGGGACTGTGCCGCCAGCACATAAACATCCACCCCCGGCGGCCTCGTCTCTGCTCGACCCAACACCCAAAATGGGGGCACGGAGGGACCCGGGGAAAAAGCTGCTGGAGATTTCGGTGCCCAGTCGGTGTGCTGGAGCGTGAGCTGGTGAGGCAGCGGAGGCTGAGTGAGTGGAGTTGCCCTGGAAACTGCAGGCTGCCCGTGAACGGCTCCAGTACCCATATTTTATATTTATGAGGCTGATGACATGTGCCGTTGCAGAGTGATGCCAGGAGAAGCAGCAGCTGAGAGAAGGCTGCGTCACTCTCCATGGCCGAGTGCACCCAGCCGGTGCAGCGCTCCTGGCTCGGGGGTGCAGAGCCGGCCACCGCACTCCTGGGGACCAGCACCCACAGCCGGCACCCACGGGAGTGCCACCGCATCTAACAGCCCCTGCCCCAGGAGCCACTGAGGACCAACCCCACCAGGGTGGCTGCGACAAGACACAGCCCATCACATCTGACCATCCCGCTCCTCCGTGGCCGCGGGTCAGCAGAACCAGCAGCTCTGGGCGGGGAGCGCAGCCAGGAACGGAGAAGGTGCTGCCAGGCCTCTCGCTCTGGCACTAGATGCTGCTACAGAGCAACATCGCTCTAATTATAGTAACGGTGTCAGTGGGAAAAATACATACTTCAAAAGGCCTATAACTATGTAATTTGCTGCTGGCAAAACTCACTACAAAAAAAACCCAGAATGAAGCATTTAAAAAGTAATTTGTACTCATCTGATTTGCTTTCAATTAGCTAAAGGTTCAGCAGGGGGACAGGGGGGATGAGGTGGGCATACCAGCAGCAGAGGTTTCTGGTTAAAACTGCCTTTCTATTCATACGGCTTTATACTAGTTTTACATGAAACAGCGACATTTGGTGGATCTGTATTTAATCTAAATATAGCCCAAGAAAAGTCAAGTCAGTACAGCATTACTCTTACACTTAGAGAAAGGAGGGAGTCAGGGGGGTAGGCAGACATTTAAAAGTCACTTCTTCGGTACGTTTTGCTAGCAATGCTTTCCTAAATTATTCGATTGCGTGGACCTATGTGTGGAGCAGAACTGCAGGATTGGGGATTTAGCGTGAGTAAAGTGCAACCCACCCCTGTAAATTCCTTCTGCAGTTCCTGCTGTCCCTGAAAGCGCCTGTCACCATCACCGTCACCGTCACCCCACCTGGAGAGCAGCTGTTGCTCTCTGCATGTTTCAGCCCTGGGGATCCCACAGGGACTTGCTGGAGCAGCGAGGTGAAGCAGAGCAGGGGGAAGAAAACAGAATCATAGAATCGTTACCGTTGGAAAGGACCTCTGAGATCATCGAGTCCAACCGCTAACCTAACTGCCTGCCCCACCTCTAACCCGTGTCCCTAAGCACCACATCCACGCCGTTTTTGAATACTTCCAGGGACCGTGATTGCACCACTTCCCTGGGCAGGCTGTTCCAATGCCTGACCACTCTCTCCGTGAGGAAATTTTTCCTAATATCCAATCTAAACCTGCCCTGGCACAACTTGAGCCCATTTCCTCTCATCCTATCGCTTGTTCCTTGGGAGAAGAGACCGACCCCCACCTCGCTACAGCCTCCTTTCAGGTAGTTGTAGAGAGCGATAAGGTCTCCCCTCAGCCTCCTCTTCTCCAAACTTAACAACCCCTGGTGCCTGGAGCTGCCCTTTGAGATGAGAGCAAATCCCTGCCGAGAAAGAAACTCACTCTGTGTGTCTCACATTCACTAGTGAGCAACCAGGACTAGTTCCTGTGCGGGCGCAGAACAAGAGACAGTGCCTGCCTTGAAAAGCCACAGGCCAACCAGGTAAGACAAGGGTAGGAGAGTAAAACTAGCCGTTCTGGCAGGGAGCTCACAGCCTTCCAGCTCCTTTCCGCCACCGTGCTGCTTTTGCTGTATTAAGCCAGCCAGATGCACATTCCCCAAGCTGGTTTTGTGCAAGGAATGTATAACTGATGTTCTTATCCTTCCTCATCTGCGTCCGCTCAAAGATCATTTCATTTCCATGCCCCCCAACCGCAGATCTCGCACAGAGAAGGTTTGACGAGGCCGGTCCTTTCGTAACTATTGCTGCGTATCGAAGTGGTTCAAAATGACCTTTCTGGTCAATAATGTCAGGCAACACCACCGGGGGGGAAGGTTAAGGGAAATCCAAATAGGAGTGAAAAAGGGTGCAAGTCTGGCTTAGTGGAAATGGTTCTTGTCCTGTCAGCGGGGAGAACGAGAGGATCACGGTCTGGCCCCACCGAGGATCATACTCAGCGCTGGAATTTTCTGTTTCTTGCCCCCCCAGAGAAGTGTTCCCTTTGGGGATGAATGCACCATGCAAGTCACCGGCTGGGACAAGGAAAGAAAAAGCCTGTCAGATGGATTCTTAAATTAGAGGGACAATGAATGATGAGTCTGTTCCAGCCGAGCAGAAAGGGACGGATGGAAGAAGGGGCCCTTGGGAAGGCAACAAGCCCCCGATCTGAGGCTTGGTTAAGGACAAACAGGGCTTGAGTCAGAAATACCTTGAAAGCCTGATCAGATCCTTAGGCAGTGTAAATCGGCTGATGATTTATTTACATGTGGTGATTCACTTTTCATGCATCCGTGTTTCCCAGTCCAAAGTCCCTTGGCACAAGGACACGTGGGACAGCATTGTCCCCTGTGGCGAACGGAGGAAGACCTGACATGCAAGAGTGCCAGTGTGCTGCCTTGCTACCACGTGCCTCAGTTTCCCCACTGCGCAACGCATGTTGGTGGGGAATCCAGATCAGAACGTAGGTCCTTGTGAAGCTCCCACACTGCCCGCAAGCCTCAGGCTGCACAATCCAAATGAGAGAAGGAAAGCTGGCTGCTGGTGCTGGGGGAAGGGAATTAATCAGCAGGAGATGACAGCAGAAGTCCAGGCTTTCATTAATTACAGGAGGGCATGAGCTGATTCAGGGAGCATCTCCCACACTGCACTGGGGAGTGTGTTTCTGCAGTCACATTCCTCTGCTCCCTGGAGACATAGGGAGTTTCTAGGTACTGCTTCAAATCTCAGCCCTGTCGAGCAGAACTGTGTCACATAACGCGTGACACAAAACCTTCCCCTGGGGAGAAGCTGCGGGCCTGCCGGGAAGATAAACATGTTTGACACTGCACAAATCAGACTCTTACCGCGTCAATCACAGGGTCTTGGATTCGGCCAAAAGGCGGCTAGGAAGCAGAGCCAGAGATCAAGCCTTTCACAAAAGTTTTTCAGAACAGGTACCCCAGAAACACAGACCACCCTCTACCATGCATCATTTGTGCTGGAGAACTCCCTCTCACGGTACATTTAGTATAGGCTATGAATATCTGCACAGGAGTTCACGTAATTTAGTACGGCAGAATGAAGCCCAACGGCTGCGAATACAGGCTGCAAACACAGACCAATTTAGAGCAGCATTAAGGCACAAGGGGAATTAGCCATTGGCACAGCTGATCTATGGATTTGTGGCTGCTGTATCACTTCATGATTTTATTGGCTCTGAACGTTTTTCTAAGAGATCTAGCACAGCCCAGCTATGTATTGCGAGCTTGATACTGACATCGGGAGATCAAATTATCTGGCTTGCCCTGTGCAGATCAGATTAGACAGTTCCTTCTCGCTTGTAAAAGAATTCATATGTATACATATAGCAACCGGCATAATGAGACCCTAATTTCAGTCATGGCCTTTGGACACAACTGTTTTACAAATAAGGAATATACAGTATTAATCCTGGGTTTGGTGGGAATAGATCTTTTTGGAAATACTTGGATAAGGATCTTTCTTCACCCTTGTGGCTTAGATGTTGTGCCTGGTTATGAAATATAAATGTCTTCGGAGCAGATTCAGTTCTGGTTTAGTTATGCAGAGGGGGGTCTCCCTCCAGCACCACAGCACTAAGAACAGTCTGGAGAAAATGGGATGGGGTAGACCCTTTGCTGGATAAAGCATGAACCAACAGACCCAGCTGCCACGAGGGGTTTTGAGCAGGAGGTATTTTGTGTACCTTATCTATATTATGGGTACCGTGAAAGCTTTTCTAATTAGTCTTCTGGAAGATGAAATGCCTACAATGACACTGGCAAGTGCCATTTTCAGCTTGCTCACACAGGACTGAAATGACTCGTTAAGTCATCTGCAATCTGTGGTGGGGCCCTAAAGCTTTGAATACTTGATACGCTGCCGTACAGCAATTTTCTCATGTGAAGAGAAGCAAGAACAGTCAGGCACTTCTTCCCCATTTTCTCTCTCTCTGCCAAATAAGCCTTTTTTGGTTTCTTTTTTTTTTTTTTTTTTTGAAACTGTTCCCTTAGAAACAGTCAGCTTAGCCCTTTCACCTCTGCTTCTCTCTGCGCCGTACAGCGCTGCCATTCTCTGCTGCTCCCCGTGGTCCCTCTCCCTGCTCGCATTAAATGAGCACAGCCCAGACTTGCGCAGCCCTTTCGTATAGCATGCCTCAGGAGGTAACGGAGAAGATGTCGATGGCAGACATGCTGCGGCAAGGGAGGTGACACATGAACCTCCATGCTGTGACCTCAGCTGACGATTACGCAGTCGTCGTTGGCAAGCCGTGGCTGTTCCCCTGTGTTTGGCCCCCCCCGGCCTGTTCACCCGAGTGAGCTGTCAGGCTTTAAAGGCTGCAAAACGCCTGGTTCAGCTTCTCATCGCGTTCACGCAAAGAAAATGTTCACCCCAGCCTACTTCCATCTCTAGACTGAACTCACAGTTTCACTAGAGCATTTCATTATAAAATGAAACCACCCTGTTTGCTGGAAATGCATCAGCTCTGTCAGTTCCAGCCGCTTCTAGCCAATTTATTTCACAGAGCTTAGAAAAGTTGGAAAGGACTGAAGCAATGGATAGGAACATGAACCTCTCAATACCAGATTTTCTGTGTTGGAAAAGATTACATGATCTACAGAGACATGTGAACCAGGGAAAAGGTTCAGAGCACATCTGTCATTGAAATAAACCCAAAGAAGTTCATCTGGGTCTGAGCTGTGCCAGTTCTGTCTAAACTCGGGTCTCTGAAACACAGATTGGAATCTGGCAGATAACAGCTATATGAATTCACACTATTTGTCCTGTCAGACCAGGGTTCTTACTGGCAAGGGCTGGCACCAGCTCTCTGCTGAGAAGGTCCAAGAAATCCTGCTGCACACTAATCAGGGATAACTTGCTCTGAGCGCAAGCTAACTTGCTCCGAGTGCAAGTTTCCTCCTGATCCTGATAAAGGGTGTGAGTTTAAATCACAATGCATGAAAATTTGCCCTGCAAAATTCCTTTTTTTTAAGTGAAATGGTCTTTACTAAAACTCTTGGTCTTCTCCACAGGAACGTCAAATGCAGTCTACAGCTTCCGCACGAGGGAAGGAGGAGAGGCAGGCGCTCATCTCTTCTCCGTGACGACCAATGACAGGACCCGAGGGAACGGCAGGAAGCTATGCCAGGGGCAGTTTAGGTTGGACATTAGGAAAAGGTTCTTCACCCAAAGGGTAGTGGAGCATTGGAACAAGCTCCCCCGGGAGGCAGTCATGGCGCCAAGCCTGACAACATTTAAGAAGCAATTGGACAACTCCCTCAGACATATGGTATGATTGTCCTATGCAGGGACAGGAGTTGGACTCGATGATCTTTGTGAGTCCCTTCCAACTCAGGACATTCTATGATTCTATGAAATACGATTTTGATCTTGCTAAGTTTCTGCCAGGCCTGTGGAAAGCACTCAGGCAAAGGCATCTGCAGCCTTGCTATAAGGACAACCTTGCATTTGATAACTGGCCTTTTGGATGCCTTTTTGTGTGCTGTTGCCTCAAGCAGGATGGTTGTATTTACAAAGATTAGGGACGTAGAAACCTCTTCATTCTCACCTCCACTTTGGCTGCTGCTTCTGAAATGCATTGAGACTCCTGTTCTGCAGAGAAACTATCCACATGTTCCTTTCTCAGTTTGTTCACACTGGAACAAAAATTCATGATGGGGGGTGTTCTGTGGGAGCTAACATGCAGTGGGTTTGATTGTATGGAGGACATCTCTGCAGGGATCAGACGGTCAATCTCGTATCTCTTTGTAGTTCTTTTCCACTGTGGAAAAACGTATGAGGTGAATTTCAGGGGGCTTTCGCTTCCTGTCATCCCATAAATACTCTGGAGAAAGCACTTTGGAGGGTTTGTGGGAGAGGAAGTGCCTGTTGAGATGGCTTTCTTCCTGCCAGGCTGCCATGATCCCATTGGCTTTGTCCGTCAGGATGGTCATGTGGCAAGTCTTGGTGAACTCATAGACTTTCTTGACCAGCCCTCCAAACACGGCTCCTCCGTAGTAGAAGTCCCCTTCTCCATCAGGGATGTAGGCTGCTGAAGAGCTCCTCCTCTCATAAGGGAACTGGCTTCGAGGGACGTTGAAATAGCCAGGGTGTATGGCCGCTACTATATCACCCAGGGTCTCAGGCCCCCAGGCATTGTAGAACACCATGTCGATGTCCAGGCAGAAGAGGTAGTCCACTTCCTGATGGCTTCTCTCCGCTATGTGCTTGTTTATGGCCTCCATCCTGCGCATGGAGATCTCTTGCCAGCTGGGGTATTTCTTGATGGGGACCATGACAAGCCTTCGTCCAGGTTGCAGCTGGACATTGGGAATTCTCTCAGGGTTGTCAGTGAAGATATAGTAGTTCACCCGATAGCCTTTCATGAAGTGTTCCTCTGCTGACTCCAAGAAGCGGCCCACAAACCTCGTGTATCTGTGCAGACACAACATGTGAATAGCACAGCAGAGACAAGGGGATGCATGGCGGATTATGAAGGGTACTTCAATAAATGGAAGAAGGCAAGGGATAAAGAGTGTTGACTAGCTATTGCTGCAAGGATCCATACACTATACATGCAACAGGTAAAAGTATAGTGGAGGACAAAGAACAAGTGGATTATCCCTGCTTTGACCAACCAACCACCTATCTACAGCTCTAATTCCCAAGGCACATGCTAGTTCTTCAAAAATACTGACCATGCTTCAGGTACCTTGGGTGCCGAGTCTGTTCTCTTGTAGGCTTGTACGATTATGGACACAATACTTGGGCATAAAAGTTTACTACAGATTGGGACAGATGTCAGCTCTGCTGAGGACAAGAAAAGCTAAAATGATCTTTCCACAGAGGAAATACATCAACCCAAGAACTGTGCCCACTGAGTGGTTCACTTACTTTCCAACGGCAAAGGCTGTCACCCCTATGGTGAGATTCAGCGGCCTGTAGGCTCTGTCTAGGATCTCAGAATTGAAGGTTCCTTCCCAGATGATGGGGGCCAGCCATGGTGTGACTGTCAGCACATCCTGACGCCTGAAGGAAAAGAAAGGGAACGTCAAAGAAATGTAACGGTTCCTTTTGGTTTCAAGGCCAGTAAATGGGTAAGAAACACTAAAAAGGCAGCAAGAAGAAGAGTGTGGGTATCAGCATTAGCTCATTATGGATGGTATTACCTTCAGATCTTTTTCCCTGCCTTCTTATTTAAGGTTACCAAGCATGGACATTTCAGTTCCTGGGATTAAATTAAACCCCGTTTAACAAATTGGCAAAAACCCGGGGATCTACTGAAATCTCATTTAAGCTCATAGGATTTTTCTGCTGAGGAGAGTTTAATGACCACTGGACTCACAGAACGGGAAGTTATGCATATTTGCTATCAGTCTGATGCAGATTGCTACATACAGATTAAAACACAGGTAATAATATGAAAATCACTATAAAAATGTATCCCATTGCTTGTTATTTAAACACAGCTTGCAGCATGACAGTTTATTTTTCTAGTATTTATATATAGCTTTAACACATTCAGATACAATTTAAAATTCTGTATGTGAGCCAGCATTCAAATGTGTAACAAAGTTACAGAAAATCCTTAATCTCCTGTGTGGGTAGAGGAAACATTGAATATACACGCCACAGAGTCTGATCATACCCCATTACAGCTATGCAATGCTATTTCAACTTTCTTCTTTGTTTTCAAGGTTTCTTTCTTACCTTTTTGATTTTAAAACAAGATGTCATTTACAATGTGTAATGTACCCTGGCCTGCTCCCATTCGCCCCAGACCGTGATCTGTAGCACTCTGCTGATGACATTTGTCATGCCCGGCACAGGGCCGCACCTGGAGGCTGAAGCAGTCTCTCACCCGACACACGCTCCCGAGGCAGTGGAGCACAAGAAGCAAACCGAGGGGCCTGGGGGGAGCTGTGTGATGGCTGAGGCAGCAGGGCACTTTGAACCCACATCTCCTACTTTCAGTCTGACTGGATACGAGAACAACAATTTCACTCCCTCGTATAGTAATGCATATGATTAAAAGATTAAATTATACAGGAAGAAGAATTTGGTTTGTAGAAAATGTACTAAGTGAGCGAGCCGTTCTCTTTCTGGGTTAATTATCCTTTTTTGGAGGGGGGGGGAGAGAAAGAGGGAAGCAAATCTGCAAGTTTGGTTCTCTAAGCAGGGCTTTTTTCATTTCACTTTAAAGGGCTGCATGGAGTTTCCCAATGACTCATTTCCATGGTATGTGTCCTCTCAGTGCGCTCCCTTCAGAAGACACAGAGCACTAAAAGCTACATGATTCTCTCCGCATTTAGTCCAGTATATACTAGCTGATTTTGCACATTAATTTATTCCAATACAGAAGAGAGAAATATTCAGTCCTAGCACGTCCTGTTGAAATAGCGGGGGGAGGGGGGAAGAGACGTACCAACAGGGTGTGTTTATTAACTTGCAGAAGAATGGTGGCTGCTGAAGGTGAACTGCTAGAGATAAGAGTCAGGTCATAGGAGGTGGACCAAAGGAGACTGCTAACAAACACGAGCTGACAAGGAGCGCTTGCCGAAGTCAATTCTTAGCTGCTGCTACCTGAAACCTTCCATGTCTGTTTAAACTCACTGGTTTGACTGCTTCTCATAGAGGCTTGTCTGTGTGAGTGCCTGCAATTTCTTCCAGCGTAAGATCCAGCAGGTTAGCTGAAACCATTGCTGAAGGTCATACAAGGCACTGGCTTGATTTTGCCCTGAAATGGATTCAAAGCTCTCCCACAGCTGGCTACAGCTCCAACACAGTTCCAGAAGGTATTTCTCACTGTCTTCTAGTTATTACATATCTCCCATCTCAAAAAGAGTTCCTGGCAGCAACCATGTAGACACCCGTGTGTGTGTGCTAATGTATTAACTGGGAGTTTACAGTAGGTATGTTAGCAAGTATACAGTGACTAAACTCAGCCTTATAGCAGCATAGACAGCTGCAGACAGCCATATGGTGAGCCACATTTTGGAACAAGGTCCCGTGTTCAGTGTGTACCAGGACCTTGAAACTGTGAGTGCCACAGAGCAAAGTTTCTGCCAAACCAAAGTCAGCAGAAACAAACAACAAAGTTCAAACAAAGAAACTTACTTTGGAGCCAGCACTCTTGGCTGCTGATAAAATAACCTGTAAAAAGGAAGAAATAGCCACTGAATAATACACGACTATGCCCAGAAGAGAGGAACAGCAGTTTAAAGGTCAGGAAAGAAAAAGCCAGTACTTACTGGGGGAAAAGCTGGATTAGCTTCTCCTCTGTATATTGGAGTTTCATGGAGCTGCATGATGGGGTGGGAAAAGAAAGGGATTGTAATGCTTTTCCTAAAACAACACCCAGGTTCAGCTTCAGGACCTGCTGCTGTACTGACAGCCATTCAAGTCCTTGCTCCAGTTGCCGTGCTCACTGCTCTGCCTGGTACGGAGAGTTAGACATTGCCTGTACACACCTTCAAGGACTGCCAGAGGAGTAACCGTTGTGAAACAGAGCACGCAACAGAACAGGGACAGAGAGAAGCTGGCAGCTCTCTAAGCCTGAGGGTAAATGAGAGTTTAGGGGTCAAAATCTAGGGAAGGACATGCTTGTTGGGGACTGCCAGTACTGGCCATGTATGTGCTCCCTTCCCTGCATAACTCTTCCTGTTCACCTAGGGGGCTGAACTACCTGAAATACATCACACTTCAGACAGCATTCGGAGAAATAAGCATCTTACTAGACACAATGTTTTTTAATGGCTTGAAATAATCAGAAATGTCTCTATAAGAGATCATCTTTTCTATTTGCGTTTTTTTTTGTTTTGTTTTTACAAGATCAGTAGGTCATGATAAAGGATGGGAAAAGCCGTGGCTTCTGATGTTACAGCTATGGTCCGATATGGCAGTGAAGTCACTTAGGCCATGTACCCTGCTCCTCCACAGTGTAAATTCTCTTTTATGGAGCTTTGAGATAGCTTTTAGGACCCATGCTAAGTCAGTTAACTGTACATCAGTTTGCATCACGCAATGAAGCTGACCCTTAAACTGTAAGGTTTCTGGAGAAGCAGCTACCCTTTCATTTTGTTCAGAGCAGGTTTCTGGTCTGTGACTCAAGTGCTGCCGTAACACAAACACATTCATAAAGTGAGCGGAAAGCACAGATCGTAGAGTGAAGAAGAGGAACACGATTAGGAGACTGGGGGGTTATTCCTGACTCTGACAGAACTCCTTATGCGATGGCTCATTTCACCTCTCTGACTTACGCTTCTCCATCTAGCGAGCTGGGATACTTAATCCACATCTCAAAGCACAGTGAGATCCTGTGTGTACATGTGCACATGTGTGATTACACCCTGATAATAAAGCCAACGTTAACTTGTTAGTCATGGTCTCTGTGACCCACAACAAACAAGGCCTCACTCATGCTGTACAAATACAGAGCTGTCCGGAAGGGCAAGCAGACTGAAGCAGAAAAGGTTGCGTTATTACCGTTTTGTTTTACGAGAGTGACTAATTATAGATTCATAAAATAAGGAACAAGTGACTACTTGTTAATAACTACTGATACTGTCAGTGAAGTACAGCTCCTGTAACAATGATCTGTGTGATCAATTCCATACAAAATGGGATACTTACAAGATTTCTGGGCAAGGAAGATAATACGGGAGGTAGTGCACTTTTCCATTTCCAACCATAGTCCTGGGACAGCGAAGAAACATTTTAAGATAGGCAGTGTTGAAAGATATCTTCCTAGGATTTTCCAAGATATTCTCAGAATCTGGCACAGATTTTGAGAAGTAACTCTAGCTAACTGCTTGTCTACTTCACTAATTACTGTAGGATCCAGAGTATTCACGTTTTAACGTAATATACTGCTGCTAAGGCATAAATGGGAACCTCAGGACAAAATGAGTTCAGAAGCATCCAGCTTGTAACATCAGGTCTAAGTGTTTTTATTTACATCAAGTGGTCTATAAAATATAGGTCTACACATTTTTGAAAAGCGTATACAGATGGAGATGCATAAGGCAATGCTCAAAATGGATAAATACGCGATATACAGCGATGTGACATACCGGCACTTCCTGGAACTTTAAATGCTGTGTGTGCATTCTTTAATTTGCGTAGCAAATAGGCTGCGCAGGCTTTTTTCTCCCTTCAGCTTTGATCACAATCTATATAGACTTTTACATACAATCACTTAACTACTGGTGAAATGCAACCACTCACAATGCGAAATAAGAGCAAATTACAACATCAGAAATACAGTATCATTAAGAATAATTTAATAATGAATAATTTAATAGTTAACAGAAATGCCTCATCTCAGATTCCTTTCAAACAATGTTTGAGTTTGCTCAGGAGAATCTGCAAGGCATACTCAGTATTCAGTATACTCCAAGCTACAAACATTCTCAATGTTTGAAAGCAGCAGTGTTTGATAGTTGCAAAGCTATCCCTAGTTACATTGGAGTGAGTTTGGACTGTCTGAAGAGATAGATAATCATCTCTTTTAAGGCCTGAACTGAAACGTAACTGGAATATTCTGTACTTGAACATTTGTTTGTGAGTCAGATATGGTGTTAGCAGCCTAATTTAGACACAATTGGTCTTTTTTTTCTCTCTCCCTTCGGAGGCTTCTCCCTCTACTAGTGTTACGTTATCTATCATCGTATGAATTACTGTTCTTTCTTACAGCTCTAACAAATGCACTGCCTATATTTTTCTGCTACTATTCTTTTTACCACAGCATAGATGTAGACAGGATGTTTTAAATATGACCAAGCTTGCCAGCAAATGCTTACCAGATAAACGCAGTAACAACAAACAGACAGACAAGAGATCCCAACACTTTCCTGGAAATCATGTCTTCTAGAGGAAAAAGAAGGGCAACTTCTTACTACCAGCAGCTTTCAATCTGCAAAGAACAAAGAAGCAAGGGAATTGGCTATAAACACCTCACCATGAGAGAAATGGATTATTTTATTACAGAAGCATGAGGTTCTCCAAGCAGTTTCATTTCATTCATTTCTTCCTGAAATCAGGAACACGGAAGAAACCAGAGCGTAAGAGCCAGGCCATTTAGGCACTGAGGCAGTTCCTGTAAACCATTTCAGAAACCTCTCCATTTCAGTGGGATCTAATCACGGTTATAAGTGTGTGGGGATCCTTTCTGATTTGATTCTAGTTTCTGTAGATTCCATTTATTCATCTAAAGCGTGCACCCTTTGCAATTTAATAAATTCACCAAAACCAGTCATATCAGGTGATACATAGAGCTAATACAGTTACCACTTTAGCTGATAAACTCCATCTTTCACAGAACAGTAACTGCCAGAGACAGCTCCCTCCAAAGGTGCACGTAGGAGAAAGGTAAACTGAGGACCGATACAAGCAAAGAAACATTACATGACAATAATAATGCACATTGGGTAACAATATTTCTCTGTAAGTCAAAGAAATTACTCCCTTTTCAACAGCCATAAAAATCAACTTCCCCTAGCGGAGACGTCTTGCCTTAAAAGCTCAAATTAATCCCTTTTCTGTTCACAGGGAAGCAAAGGTTCCCCCAGGGTGAACCACGGGCCCTGTGACAAGCACACAAAGCCTTTGCATGTGGCCTCCAGAAGGGCACATTAACGGTTATAGGCTACATTCAGGATTACCTTTAGTGAATACAGAACCACGGCACTGCAGATACGTCTCTTGTGCGTGCAAGCTCACTTCTGCCTCCTCGGCATCCTCTGTGTCCACATGCAGTGCTCTTCTGCAAAGCAAGCTCGCCGGGCTGCTGCTGTAGGGAGCGTAAGGCGGTCTCGAGTTAGAGGAAAGCACTTTCTAGCATGTGACTGGAGCCTGGGGGGGGAAAAAAAAGGGCTGTATGTCAAACTCTGATTTATAGACAGTCAGTAGCGTTGGTGTTAGTGGGAAGCACTTCACAGGGCACTTCTTTCGGGGAGGCTGAAGTAAGCATCACAGAAATCTTTTCTGTCCTGGCGCTTGGTAAGGCATACAACAGCGCTAATGGATCTGAAAAGTCAGTGGCGATTTTCCAACTTTAATATCTTTGGTTATAAAAAGACAGGCAGTAAAAAGTTCTTCAATTTGCTTTATTATGCCATACAGAAATCCTCTCTGGTGCTTCTTCCTCACTCTCCTGTCAACCAATCTAATCAGATTTCACCAAGAAGCATTGCAAAAATCCCACCTTAAAAAAAAAATTATCTATCTGTACATCTCTCTCCCTCTGTCTCTCAGGGCATTCCACCATTTAAAGCCTTCACGGATTCATGCTGAGCAGATCTGGATTCTTGCCTAAAAATGCTGCAGATTCACAAATGTAGAAGGATTTGTAACCAGCCTGGACAAGTGCGCAGAGGGGGGTTCAAACAGTTGCTTTTCAATCATTCTTTGAGAGCTGGCTAGACATAGGGTGGGCAGGCAACCTATGCCCGTGCTTTATGGCCCTTCTCATCAGGAGGCTTCCCAATTCCCAACCAGGATCTCACTTGCTGCAGTTTAGGTCTGTGCCTTTTCATGACAGTGTTCATGCACCTGGAGACTCCCTTTACGTATCTGAAGTCTATGATGTTTCCTTCCCTCTTCTATTCTGTGAGCTCAACCACCACAACTCCTTCAGTTGTGCTTTGTAGATTATTAACTTCAAGATCCGTGATTATTTCTGTCAATTCTGTTTGATCTCTAATCAGTCCATTCTCATGAAGTGCGGTGCCAAAACCAAACCAAATACTTCTACTGAGCCCTCACCACTATTGAGTAAAGCAGGATTACCCCACAAAACTGAAATGCTGTGACAGTTCATGCATTCCTGTGTGACACTCGCCTACTTTGCAAGAACACAGCACTGGTGATGACATTCAGCCTGTGGCCAAATGTAATCCACACATCTTTTCTACGGAACCTCTCCTAGCCAGGTCTATGACATATAAGATGTTGTACTTGACTTTATGGAATTACACTCCATTTTCAGGCTATTTGTTTTTCTAAAACATCAAGCCTTGATTGAATTCTGTTTTCCGTGGTGCTTGCAGCCCCTCCCGGCTTGATACCACTTTCCAGTTTCACAAACATCCTCTCAAAATTTTCCCCCAAAGCACAAATGAAAACATCAGACAGTACCGCTTTGCAGATTGTCTCTGGGGATTCTCATTGCCTGCACCTGACCATCCTCCTGCACGTATCACCATGGCGTACAGAGAGCGACAGCATAGAACTTGGGTGATGGGCAAGGACAGAGGATAACGAACAGATAGAAGAAAGGAGAATAAAAGTTATCCTCAAATTGAATAGTAAAATTAACACAGAATAAGAGAGATGGGTGTTCTGGTTATTTTAGTGCAGTTTCAGCTATTCTAATAGGCATAGTGTACTTCTGTGTGTCTTTACAGAGTAAACATCTGATCCCTCAGGAAAAGTAATACACATATTTTGAAATATTGCACCATTAGAAGCACAGCTGATGCATTCCCCCTTTGCGTCAACTTCTCCGTTACAAATCTGCAAGAACACTGGAGCCAGATGAGTTCAGAACATCTCCTTCTATCTAAAGCCATCTCATTGACATTTACTGTATTTGTCCTCAACTGATTTACAACTCCAGGGTTCACAACGAATGCAAACAAAAATGAAATAGATGTGGTTACAGTTAGTGACAGAATCTCCTAACAAACAGAAAAATGGCTAAAGCATTTTTAATAGTTACACAGGCTCCTCGAATTTGTTCAGAGAGTTTTTTAAAAGCAATATGGTTGAAAATAGCTGTATTATTCCTGAATGAACTTGCTTAACCTCCCAGAACAAAGCAGTACTTTATCTTCCAGCCCCGCCTTGGAAAGCATTCTGGATTGCAGATAAATACCTCACTTGTAGACCATTCCATGGAAAATATTCTTTGCAGATCAACTGTTTCAGATTTCTAAACCTGTATTTCAGATTTCTAAAACTGAAGTAGCCGAGCTGTGCGTGGTGCCGTTCAGAATGTGAAGAAAGAGGATATCCGTGGGAAGGGCTTCATCTGTGCTGAAGAAAAAAGTTTCCTTGCTGGACTCCATTATTAAACAGGCTGCCTTTAACTATTATAACTTCAGACTGCACCACGACACAGACATATTCAATCATGCCTGAGTCTTGAACATGAACTTCAGTACAAATCCACTGCTTGGGCTTCTGGCTTTTCAGATTCTTATGTTACAGCTAGCACCATAACGAGTTAACTTCACTCTGGCTGAGATCCGATTAGGAAGCGCTGCACAGAGTCTACATTTCATTTACAGCACATTCGTCAGGTTTTTTATTTCAAGAGGCAAAAAATAGCTCTTTTCACCGTTGCACTTGCTCAGTGCAACAGAAATAAAAATAAAATAGAAAATTCTGTTAGACTAAATCTATAACACCACTGATATTAGTACAATCTTGCCAGTTTACACCAACAATGATCAGGACATCAGCAAGATTTGACTGATCTCATGTATAGAATTGCTTAATCTTCTGGATGGATCTCTTCCACCAATCTTCCCAACGCTGAATTGTCAGCAGCTGAGCTGTACTTTCTTCCTGGATCTGGGCAAACTGCTGCTCAAGTTTACATTTGTATTTCTGTATAAACAACAACAACAAAGGACAAAATTGGTAGTGATGAAATATAATTTTACTTTGCCTAAATCCAGGTCCTGATCCACTGTGTCAGAAGATTGCATACAGGCCACTTATCTTCTGCCTTTGACAACAGAACTATATGAACAATGAATTATTCACTGCCTTCCTTCTGTGTTCCTTTTAAAGATTTCTGAAACTAAATTATCAGTAGTATTTAAATTTTGCTAAAAATGCAAGATCTTCATTTCACTTCCATTAGCTCCTAAGATTAAAGAGCTGCCTTCTCTAGAGAACAGAGAGGAAAGCGTGTCTCTCAAACATAGAATGCACCTGGCTCTTGCCGGAACTTCCTAAGTCACGAGTATAAACTGAACTATTACAAAGCTGCTAAAAAGGTATTTCGCCTAAACAGAAACTTGTAGACTACCATGAAAACCTCAAGGCACCTTTATTAAAGAGTCCATGCTCCCAAAACATAAAATACTCTATTTTTAATGCAACATACGTTCAGGAAAATATTTCTGTGGCATGCATTTACTATATCACACCCTGCTGACAAAATACGTTCACTTCAAAACTGTACTGTAACCAAGTGCTTAGGTACCATAACTGGATACATAAAACAATCATGCAAATTTATCGTTTTAATGGCATTTGCCATTGTTGACAGTGCGTTTTACATTTCCATATTAAAAATATATATTTTTTAAAAATTAATTCAGTTCACTGGCAGCATGAGAACTTCCAGGACAGATGCATAAACACTGACCATTTATTTCCAAATTATTTAACGTAAGAATATTCTCCTAATTGCTGAACGCTACTGTTTCACAAGCTATTGCCAGTGCAAGTCAGAGTCTCAGAGCTGTCTGGAATGTGTTCATTCTTCTAGCAGACTTAGCGAAGAAAGAGTGATCATTTTTATGGTGGAAACAATGATCTGTGATGGTTCAGGATGTAAGATAGATATGAAGTATCTTACAGCCCTTCACCTTTTATGGAAAAATCGGCCTTTGTGATCTAAGGCTAGACCTGTAGGCTTTAGAAAGAAAGGTGAGTGAAAGCAAGCTGTATTGAAATGGCTTTGTGGCAGCAGCTACTTTTTGAATTGTGATGCTGCTGAAATGCATGGAGTGTCCTGTTTCTGACACCATCCATGCTTCTCTGCTGAAACAGTTCCCCATTGTAATGTATCCGAATGAGAGGGCTCCCTGAGAAACCAACTCTGTCTGCTTTTGACAGCATCGCAAAGAAACGGACACGAGAGAGGATTTCTATGCACAGTGACTATGTCTTTAAGATCTGAAAACACTGTGCATATTAAAACCTTATCCATATCTGTAATTTTCTTCTTAAAAAAAAAACCAAATCCACAACAGTAGCAGCCCCACTCACAGTCCTTTCCCACAGACCAACCTTATATACAGCATCTCTTGCTTCTACTGCTGCTACGTGGCCCAGCGTAGTCTTAGCTGTTGTAACTGATGCAGTTGCTCTGCAAAGAACAGAGTCTGACTTGTCTGTAAGAGTAGTCACGGGTATGCCTGGCCAAGTCCTTTAAAAAAACAAAACAAAACAAACAAACAAACAAAGAAGCCACATGAGAGACAAAGTTAGAAAAGAGAGCAGATTATACTAATTCATGTTACTTGTACTTAAAGTGCAAAAGATTAAATGCTTTTTTTAATCTCCACAAAGGGATTACCCTAAAAACTACCTTATTTAGTACAACCACCTTTTCTTTTAAAACCTCAGGATCTCTGCGCAGTAAATAGAATTCTTATCTTCTGAGTGAAAATACACAGTACATTCATAGATTTGAAAGTGCTGAATTGACAAATAGTGGCTAGCAAAGTGGCATAGCAGTAAAATTGAAATTGTATTGCTTTACAATACAATACGCAATTCACTTTTATTTATTTGGATCCATTGCTATTCTTTCTTTAAAATCATCGCCCACCCAAACTGCCCCATAACTAGTTAAATGACATTACTAATGATGAGCATAGTATTAAGCAGTTTCAACAAGTGCAGCAAAAAACTATGAGGACAGCGTCCAATACTAGTTTAAAGAGAAATTACATAGAACAGTGTTCAGTATCTTCAAATATTACCTGCTCCCACGTTCAATTAACTGTTTAACTTCACAGATATCCAGAGGAAGTCCAGCTTGTTTACGGCGGATTAAAGGGGATGTCCCCTCTCTTGGTGTTCCTGTTTCTGGGAGAGAGTAGAACATAGGCTCAGCACCAACAAAACAATGGCAGCAGTACCATTGCTTTGAAGTAACTATATGCTGCTAGATGCTCTTCACTTTCAAGAAATAGCTGTGCATGCTTGATCATGCAAATCTGTCCGTTTAAAGTACTATAGCATATAGAAGTCTCCTCTTCCTAGGCAAAGTCTCCTGCAATCTTTGAGAAGGAAGCAGAGGCCTGAACAAGCACTCTCTTCTTTACTTACTTGCTACTTGTACATCATCAACAGTGATACTTTCATCTAATTCCAGAAGCAGCTTTTCAGTGAAGGCAGCTAGTGCAGAAACAAAGTTCTGAGCACACTCAGCAGCACAGTCCTGTTGGGACATTGGAGACAGGCGAGAGGAATTCCTTTGATAATCTGATCTCCTCTCCTCTTAGTTTAGCTCCAAAAGAACTACACAAATATCCAACCTTGACATTTTGCAACAGCTGCAGATAACAGACATAAGGCTTGAAGTTGCACATAGCAGGGTCTAAAAGTGCCTCTCTGCAGTATTCTCAACACTACCTGATTACCTAAGGTAAAGTACAAAAAGCTATAGAGTTCTGTGAATAGTTCCCCAGTACTTGAATATTTGGGTTAAGCATCTAAACCTGATAAAACCAGCTACCTGTAAATGCACCTTCTGCCTAAATATATATATAGTCTGCAGACAATATAGAATTTTGAGTAAGTGGCCTGAGAGAAGCAAAGAGCTTTAATGCTGGGGAACTGACTTTCAATAACCCTAGAGGATGGAGCGGGAAAAGCGTTTTGATTCCCGAAGCTCTCCTGTAAAATTCTGCTTATTCTAGTTCTCAATTTTGTGTCGAAAAATGTATTTGCACTAGTGAAATGCACACAGAAGAAGCCCTTCCAGGCATTTGTTGTCTGCAAGTAACCAACCAGAGGATGTCACTGTTGCTCCCAATTTAGACTTAGAGCCAATAATTCTGCCGTTAAGGTAGAAGTCATCTCTTCTTTAGTATGTTCTTTGAATGATACAAAAGATCAGTTCGTTCCACAATAAATCTATGCACGTGTACATATGCGTTTATGTATATATTGATCTAATGCTGATAATACATAAAAGATATATGAACAGGATTGCCTAAAACTGAAAACATTTTCCAGTTCACTTTTGATGGGGAGGGAAAATGTATCCAAGATGTACTCTCCTTTCCAAAAGCAACATCTAAGTTCATATTAAGGCTTTACAATTACCTGCAGCATCTGTGTGTTGAGATGGATACCATCAGCTTGGTCTTTTTGCCTTTTTATTTCCTCTTGGCACAAAGCGTCCAGCTGAAGGAAGTTGTCTGGGTGTCCCAGAGAGGGATGTAACTGATTCTTGTGCGCAGCCTGTGAGTAAATACATAAGAAAGAAATGCCTTCAGCAAAGCATGTGCAATTGAGTCACAATAAGGAAGAAGTAAAACCACACATTTCTGTATGAAAGTATTCAGAAAGACAAAGAAAGTGTAGTGTATTCCTTGGCTGTCTAGAGATAAGCCTTGCAGTGCAGTATATACCAAATTGCCTATCTGCTGGAGAACAGGGCCTCTGATCTCACCTTGGCTTCTGTTCTCAACAAATAATAATCTCTCCTACCAAGTGGTAACAAGGTATTTTTTATATCTTTGTATTTCTTCCTGGATTTAACTTAATACTCAGAGAAACAAAATCTCAAGATACTACTCTGTAACATTTTCTGCATGATTTCCATTATGATTCTGTTATCAGTTCTGGTAGTAACAGACAAAATACACCTCTTTTTTGAAAGATAGTAAATAATGATATTTCATTATCCATATATCATAGTACCTACCAATGAGTGCACCCATACAGTATGAGCTGTATAGCCATACCACAATGTCACAGCCCTTAAAGAGTTTACAATCTAAGTGTAAGATGACAGGCAGAGCTGTACAAGATTACAAGAGGCAGCCCAATGCTGGAAGCAGTGAGAGAAGGGACTGAGTTACTAGAAACACAAAGCTTCCAGTAGAGCTACGCAGACTAACTGCAAACACAGGAACTAAATCTGTGGCTAGCTCAGCAGTGAGTGATTAAGCAAACAGTGAGATTAATAAAAAGAAAACGTTGTAATTCTGATGTGTTTAGCACTGCTTACGCTGGAAGCATTCCAATATGTCCATGATACATACCTTCACACTTTCCCAGTCTTCCAGCTGCTTATTGAAGACCTGCCGAATCTGGCCAGTGGAATAGCTGAGCTTCCGCTCGTGTTCTTTTAAAAGACTATCAAATGCCAACTGGGAGACATAAGGGAGCTCCTTCTCAAACAACTTCAATTGATCCTGAAATTCTTTTTGGAAAAGACAGGGTGTTTATGTGACACAGAAGTATTCATTGCAAGGAAAAAAAAACCAAAACACTCAGCGGAGTTGAATGTACACGGCAAGGGCCAAACCACCTGGAATTCTCTCTCATAGAGATTCTGACCCTGCCATTCCTTTTTCTAGGTCCAATGCTTTGAGAAACATACACTTGCTAAAAGATGTGACCTTGTTCAGGTCTTTCAACTTAGTCGAGTGCCCTTCTACCACGCTTTTTGTAGCTGATAATATATAAAAGATAATATTGGCCCAATTTCCAGTAAAATCAACTGGAGTTTTTCCACTGAGTGTGATGGATTAAGAAAGCTACATAATTCTCGATCACTGTAATTTTCAGTTTACATAACTGAAAAATTACGTACACAAGAAATTAAAAGTCTTAACTGAATAAATTTACCTGTAAGACAGGAATTGTAGTAAACATCTGTCTGACTTTGGTATGACAACAGATTCTGTTTGAGCACTTCTGCACAACGTTCAAATGTCTCTGGCAGATCTTCAGGCATTGTGATTTGAGGTTTCTCTTTTTGGTAGAACTCCTTCAGGAGGTGAAGATAAAACAGAAAAGCTGTTGATAACACATAAGTTGCATCTAGGCATATAACAGTAGCAGGGATATACAAGGCTATCAACCGCTCTCTTATTTGAGACCCGTTTTCTTCCTCCGATTCTGAAATGCTCAGTTAATGTTTATAAAGAAACCTGTGATTAAAGATACACTGTATCAAATGCTACTTAAAAATGAGATGCGCTGGCGAAGAAAGGAAAATTTTTGGATGGCCATCCAAACGTGGAAAAGAACCAAATTATTTAGCTGACACAGGAGTAGACCTATGAAACCAAAACTGACTGAAGAACACTGGGTTTTCTTACCTCAGCAAGGCAGAGCAAGCTGTTATTGCCTGTCCAGAGAATATTCATAATAATCCCCTTAAAAGTACTGAAAACAAACAAAATAAAAAAGTAAAAAAAAAAAAAAGAAGACAATCACACTGTAAAATGATCACATTGGCAATATTTACTGTTTTTCAACTATTTTGTTCAGGTTTATTTTAATACATTTTTCAGAGTACACAGAAACGAATATTCAGAATGCCTAAGAACCTTCACCCCCGCTAGTACAGATTCTCTTCAGAAGAAGCAAGGACTCTGAGCTATTGTAAATACTTACTGGAGAACACCTCCACATCACTGGAACAAAACCAGCAATCTTAGCTAACTTCCCGTGCTGAAAACTTACCCTAAGAGCTTCCCATGCATTTTTGAGAAACCAAAAATATTGGAAGGTGGGTCTAGGTGTTTACTGGAAGTATTTTGAAACACAATGTGCAACAAAATTTCCAAGCACTTAAACATCTTAGGCGTTAATTTTAATAGTTTTGCATGGCACATATGAAATATCTCAATTCTATATAGTAAAACTGCACATATCAAGAAAAAAAATGATAATTTTCTTAGAGAAGGAGAATGAAACCATTTAAAAATCACCTCCTAAAAATCACAGTTTGTTCCTTGTTTATTCATATAAATGTAATATTGAGCACAAGAATGTAGTGTATAAAATTTATTGATATTCTTAGAGGTGAAAATAACTGAAAGACAGGCTATTTTACATCTTCCAAGCCCATTTTTTGTAAATGTACAAAATGGGCTCCAATGAGGCCACCCATTTCAGACATTAAACAGAATAAAATGGATGACTTTTATATTCACTATTATTATGCTGCAAAAAGGAGCTGTTCTGTAAACACGTTGGCCCATAAATATCAAGGTTAAATACCTCAAAATTCAATGGTGAACTCTATAGTTCATGATTATAAATAAATAAATAAATAGATAAATATAGATAGGTGGGGTTTTTTTGCAGATTAACTTCTATTTCTGCAAATACATATGACTTACTCAGATTCTGGAGGCTTCTCTCCAAATATCTGGAATCTCTTGTCAGTGAGAACTGGTCTGGTGTATTTCTGTGTCCTAGGGATGCAAAACATTAATTTGAAACTATCCACAAGTATTTTCCTTCTCTGGCTGATTATTTGACCTAGTCAGTCACATGATGGACATGAAACCGAATAAAAATTGGGAAAAATGTAACTCTAAAACTAGTATTACATGAAAATATTTTGTTGATGGAAAAAAATTCTTAGGATTCTCTCCTCAACGGCTCTTCAAAACTTTTCTGTTGTTCTCACTATTACAGTAGCTCATTTCATCTATCTATGGACTAAGCTGAAGACATACTGTTTAGACACCAGACCTGAAAATCAAGCCATATTCATTTAAGGGTGTGGTTAGTCTATATTTCAACAGCTTCAAAATACAAAACAACAGCAGATGAAGGAGAACAAGAAGAACGTTTTTCCAGCCAAAATCTGAAAAAAAAAAATGCAGAGCTGATCATGAGGACATAAACAGGGAAGAGGTCCCAAATGATAAGCATTAAGAATTTTTCAAAGAACAGGCAGTGGACAAAGTTTAGGTAAATTTCTGCATAGGAATATAAGTGGAATTCCTCCTTTCAGGGGTCTTACCTTCCTGGTGGCTTCTTTTTCTTAACAGATGACTTCTTGGGGATCTGAGCGGCAGAGCTGTAAGCAGCAGAGTTCTGAGGACCTTCATCAGATACTTTTAAGTGAAAATTCTTCTTTGATGTGGGAAGACTTGCTTTATATTTAGCAAGGAAAGATTAAGAACATCATTGTATAAATGCTAACTGAAGTCTTTTTTTATACAGTTATATAGCTTGTGTTCTCATTTCTATAATGATTCCTTACAACATTAAGGGGACAACTATAGGAACAACCATTTCTGGCAGACAGAACTGAAGTAATGCAGCAGTGGCAACAACAATAAAAGGTTGTGCACTGGGGCATGAGTAATGGGAATGTCATAGAAAATGTGGTAGATGGGAGGAGATTTAAAGCAACATAAAGGCAGCGAGTAAGAAGCAGAATCAATGGGCTATATTCATAGTCTTGGCTGTGATGGGGACTTAGGAATGTGGAAGGGAGAGAGGATATTTTTGGCAGTGGCTGGAGGAGTCGAGCTCTGGAGAAGAGAGATGAGGAACACTAGGTAGGGAGCAGTTGGGGTTACCTCTGCACTCACCTTTGAGTGAATGATAATACACTGTGAGAAGGATCCCTGATCCCCTACCTGTTTTCATGACTTCTCTTCTAATTCCTTTCTCCACCCCTTTTCCCTTTTGCTATCACAAATATGGGTACTCTTTACAAAATTATTATCTCATTCTGCAGCATTCATTGGTTAAGAGCGAAAAATCATCTTATTATTGCAAAGTAAAGATATCCAAGAAAAAAAATTGGGATGCACAACTCTCTCAGAGCTACCATGTAAGCCACTGGCCTGGAACATGCTAGACCTGCTCCGTGATATGCTAGGAGCTACAATTTAGATGAATGTGATGTATTAAAAGAAATGCTGGCATACCTGGTATTAATGAACGCAAGTGATCACGTCTCTCCTGATTTCGGCCTGAAGATTTTCTGGATGGCTGAATTCTGAAACAAAAAAAAAAAAAAAAAAAAGAGCTAAGCGGCTATTGAATACCCTGCTATTTTGTATTATATACTATATTACATGTTACATAGAGAACTATGTAAGTTCTCTATCCCTACCATGTGCTAAGTGCAGTTAAATTTCTGGGATAATATTTAACAGATAGGATTACTTTTACAACTGACAGTGTCAATATAAGTACTTTCATGGGACTAACCAATTTTTTAACTCGAATTTTGGAATTTCTGCTCCCTACCTAGTGTTCCCATTTCCTCATCTCTCTTCTCCAGAGCTCAACTCCTCCAGCCACTGCCAAAAATATCCTCTCTCCCTTCCACATTCCTAAGTCCCCATCACAGCCAAGCAAAACTGCATTAAAACATTTATTTGCAAATCACACACATACTGTTCATTTCACACTTTGTATGTTCATTCAACTATGTAGCATGTAATCACTTTTTAACTAAAATAAGGCTCTAGAAGACAAAAATTTAACACCTAAAATTTATCATAGTGCTATAAACTAGATGTCACTTATTATTCACATTGGGGTATTTTTTGGCTATTAGAATTCTTGTTCTTAGAAAAAAAAAAAAACAGTCTCAGCTAGACTGATTTTTAAAGCTAGACAATCAGAAAGTATGCAGTAGTATTACTTAGGAACAATATATTCAATAGTTCTGTATATACAAAGGTAAACTAGAAAATATGAATTCAGGAAAACCTTTATATGCTTCCGGAATATAAATTTTTAAAATACTGTGGTGAAGCCCCTTGTAGCGTTATCATAAGCCTCATGAAGAGAAGAGGTATATATAGCAAATAAAATATAAATAAAGATAATGACAGATAAATACCTGTAGGCAAACAAGTACTTACTCAAGTAAATTTTTGATAACGCTTATTGATAAATCATCAACTGCAGACTTTCCCATTCTGCTTGGATTTAACAAAGGAAATTTGACAGGATCCAGCCCCATCACCATCACTCTGTTCTCATCTCTGAGACACTCTGTTCGAACGGCAACAGCAATCGGACCTTGTAAGGTAACATCCGTTGCAAGAGGGGTAAAGTCCTCCTGAAATGGGAAGAAAAATGAAACCCTGTTGACTGTAGCAGGCAATTAGTGAAAGCATTACATGTAGTTACTGATTACTAAAGCAAATCTTCCAAGCATACACTATTTTGCTTCACAGGCTGAAAGTCAGTTCTTTATGATTCTAGTAGTAATGTTGTTACAGCTATACAATGCTGAGACACTTGAAAGTAGTTAAGAGTACATTCTCATAATTATCATAAGCAGTATTTAAGTATATACCCTTAAAACAATGATCCACTGCAGATTACAAAATAAAGACAGACTTTCCAGGCAAGGAAGGGAAAAAAACCCACACACTTGATAAGAAAAAAAAATCTATTCAGGACACATTTGATTTTTCTTTTTTAAATTATTTAAAGAAACCCCTGAAATATGTATCTATGAATAATGCTACACCTTGAAAATGAATTCTTGCAAAGAACTGAGCAACTCATTGTGATGCTGTGCACCTTTAACATTTAGGAAACTCAGTGATGACTGATTTACTCAGCCTCTTAAAAAAGCTGACCTAATGTTACAATGTCCTGGACAGCTTGGCATAATGCAGCATCTTTCTTCATTTGAAAATTCAAAGCATGGATTCTGAAAAACCTTTAAAACATATAAACATAAAAATTCACTCAATATTAAATACAATATAGAGAAATTAAACGCTATCTTACATTGTCATGTGTCCTCGTTGCTTTTACTAGCAAGCAGCCAAGATACTGGCTCCTATTTTTCAGTTCTTTCAACACTACTTTGGCAAAGTCATACAGCTCTTCGGAAGTCAAAGCCTGAAAGATATGATAATACAGATGGTATTTACTAAACTAGCTACTTCAGACTTCTCAGATACGCTGACTGTTGCACACAACATCATTTGACTCTGTTCTGTCGCCATTTTATTTACACATATGTGAAAGCAATAAGATTGTATAGAGGCTATGGGTTTTGTTTGGCAAACAGGAAAACAGGTGCAGGACCTTCCTGAGCAAAAATTCTGTGGTAAAGTACTCTTTCTGCTCACCCCCGAATGTGTATAAACGTACGTCTACCTCAAAATATTAGTTTATACATTATACAAACACGCACAGTGAGTCAAATTAACACCAAGTCAAATTAAATACCATTTCGTGCTGATTAGAACTTACTTCTTTATCTGCAGTAGGATGAGCACAAGCATCTATCTTCTGATGGAGCTTCTCCAGATAAGAGTTTAATGTCGCTGCCTGCAAATTGGAATTTGCTACCTAAAGCAGAAACAGATATTGGCGAAGTGAAATCCCATTCAAGGGATTTTCAGAGGCTCCACTTCAAAACCACTAGACTCACAGGTAAAAACAATCACTGGTACTCAGAGGAGAAGCAGAAAACAGTAATTCACAAAAGCAACACTTCACGTCCTTTACTGCACCACACAAAAATGCTGGTCTATTCAGATGGACATACTCAATGTGCTGCAAGACCATAGTGTTCCAGCATAGCTGCAGCAGTAGTAAAAACATAGTTTAAGCTGATAATGACAGAAAACAGGTTTTGAATGAATATAAAAAGTCTTAATGTTTGTCCACTCTGAATTCAGCCAAAAATCTCTTCAATGGAATAAAAGAGAAATTATTATAGCTCATTTAAACAAAGTTCTGATGTTTCTGTTTGTACCTCTGATTTGATTTGCACTCGTAGATTTGTCAAAAATCGTTGGATCTTCTCCATAAAGACTCGATTCATCAAGAGATAACGGAACTTTGTTTCAGACTGATCGATAAGTTCAGTAGCCTTTAAGAATGCCAGAAACAAGAGACAGAACTAATTAATTATTACTTTTTAAAACTTTAATAATAGAACTCACCATTTCTACTTATTTTTTCCATCCTGTAATTGCCACACAGAGCAGTCTTACAATCCTAATCTGGGAGCACGCTGATTATAAATCACATCAAATATGCCAATATAATACATAACTTGAAAGAATGAAACCCTGCACACCTGCTCCAAGCAGCTCGATTCCAGTTTCTCCATATCTGTCTTGATTAAGCGTTCAAAAGAGTCAATATGTTTACTTTCTTCCTGAAGACGCTTGCTGAAAGACTTTACCTCCTCAGGAGAAAAGTTACCTCCCTCCAAAAATAATCTGAAAGCAACCAGCAAAGTAAAAGCAATTGGCTAGGAGTCTTCCTTTCTCAAAGACTATTTTAGCTAAGCAGCCCTAAAACATAGATATCAACACAAATGTGATGAAAACAGTACAATAATTGTGGCTTAACAAAATAAATTTGTTTTTTTTTTTAAATAGCAAACTAGGTGAATAACAAAATAAACTTTAATTTTACTGTTCTGCCTATGCAGCAAATGCTGATGCCCTAGAAATAGGTAACTATAAACAGGCATTACCTAGAAATAGGTAACTATAAACAACACTCCAATGAAATCTCTATACCTGCAAGCTTTGAGAAAATCCACATTTGAATCCCTTAATTTTCCTAAAGCTTCCTCCAGATAGTTCCGGTAACTCCTCATGGAAACCTGGATCACTTCCAGATGATTATGTAGCTCTGAGTGCAGACTGTTGCTGAAAGAAACTAACCTAACAGCAAATAATAAAAGACAGGGAAAGCATGTAGAAAGAGGAGCACACGTTACGATTCAGAGACTGCTGGCTGTAAAAACATGAACAAAATCTGAGAACTCAAGAGTGGTTTAGTATTCTGAAAGCAACTCACTGAACTGTGATCGTTTTGATGAACACTGGGAAGATATCAGCAAGCAGCTGATGCTATTGAAGAGTATCCTTCAGAACCAGTTAGTCAATTGCTATTACTGTGCAGGTTCAGTAAACTGAACAGATGAAACATCTTTTCTACTTTAAGACTGCCAGTGCTTTGAAAATATATGAAAATTGTCATCCATTCAGTACTGATTTTCATTTCTTCAGGGACAGATAAAGGAAACAAAAATTCTGTACATTTTTTTAAAGTTTCATGAAGCAGTCTTCATTGAAGAGTAATGACACACAAAATAGATTCAGAATGCAAACCAGGAACATCTCAGACAGCAATCAGGAGTATTTAACTATGGAAATTCACAGCCAGCAACACCTGTGGCACACTTACTTCTCAGTCATAGGAGCACTGCAGAAGACAGACTCCATGTCATGGATTCGCGAATGTAAGTTTTTGCTGATGTTATTTTGCTGATCACAAAATTTGATAAATTCAGCTCTCTCCTTTTTCAGACCTTCCACCACCCCGGCACAGTGGCACTCTAGACACTCTTTGTGAAGCAACAGTTCCACTGATAAGAAAAGAAATTTTACAATATCGTCATTATTCCCTGTTTACTGCGGACTATCACAACCACCAGCCAACCTATTATCAGAAGCAGTGGTAAAATAAACCGAGCCAGATCTCAGTGGCTAAAATGTACAAATAAAATACATCTGATTCTGTTTCTTTGACTTTTCTCCTGTGTTTGACATATATCCCAGGCAGCTCCTAATCCATTCAAATCACAAATGTCTTTTGTTTGCTCTAAGCCCTCGTTTTCCTTTATTTTTGGTCACTGCTGACATCTCCATTATCTCTCTATTCTCAGTCTTGTAACAAAAGTAAAGGTAAAGGATTTTTTTTTAATGGAAAATACACTTCTCCCTATGTTTGTGGGGGGGAAAAACAAAAATCATTTTTGGTCTCCCATCTGGAATGATAGTTGGATAAATCAAGAACCAGCCAATGAGCCTCAAGAAAACTGCCAGAGCAGGCACCTGTCCTCTTTGCAGGAAAAAGTGGAATTGAAAAATTATTTGCCTGTTCTCCCAAAAGAGAATTTTTTATTATTTTTATTATATGTTAAAGACAAACAAACCTGTCTTAAATAATGTTTTTCCACCAGAAAAACCTGACACTTGTCATACAAAAAAAAAAAAAAAAAAGAGTTCTAATTAGTGGTCAATCTGTAGCTCTTCAGTGATATTCCATATTGCTAAATCCTTCCTGTCCTGTATTCCAAAGCCAAGCCCTGGCATTTTGTCTCTCCCAACACTTGCTAATCCTTTTTCTGCAACACTTTTAAAATTATTTTTGTACATTGCAAACTCTTGTTAATTGCAAGGAGAATGAGGACTCAAAATATTGACAATAGAAACTGAATGTTCTACACCTTTTACAATCAAGTGGTTGATCAATGCACTGCTGGGTATTTTCCAAACATAAAATAGCACAAACCAGTACGAGCTATAGAAAAGAAACATCTTTTTTAAAATATATGAGTAACATATTTTACTAGGAATTAGTAGACACTCAACTGCTTCCTATTGTCCTCTACTACTGAGTCAACTGATGCTGAAACAGATTTTGGTCCACTTATGATCATCTCTAAATGAAGACATGTAATGCTGAGAGTAAAAAAAAGGTTGGTACCAGCTCTAACATTGTAGATATTTGTCTGTATATTCTCCTGCCTCTGTTGATGCAAGTGAAGACGCAGCTGAAGTTCTGAATTCAGCTCCTCTTTCTTGGCAGCTACAAAGACACGGGAGTTGGACAAGGACTCTGCAAACCATTTCTCCAAGTGTTCAAAAAAGCAGAGGCGAATCCTATGATTGAAAAAGAAATATTGCAGTGAGGAACAGTAAGTAATAAATAAGAATTTATTAAATATATTAATTCTAAGAATTTAACTTCTGACTACAGGAAGATATGGTTTCATTACCATTTGCACAGTACTGGTAGAGTTTTTGAGCTGGCTGCATACTACTGAGTACCAGGCATTTTACCTTCATGGCTCTGCAGGGAATTTGGGCAAATTACTTGCCTTTCTGGAACATGTTTTCTCACTAAATAATTTTCTGTAAAATATGAATGTTCTGTAAGAGGTAAACACTTGTGTGGTACTTTGAGAGTCATGGATGAAAAGCAATATAAAAAATTTCTCTTATTTTTATCAATTTAAAAAGAAGAATAACATCAAAATAATTAGATAATTTTTGCATCTTTAGTCTAATGTTTCTTCCGAACAGCTGAAATTTGTCTATTACCTAAAGGGAAAGAAAGAACATAAACTGTTTTCTACTAACCGTTTCTTTAGCTCTACAAACACGGTTTCTTTGATAAGTACATATTTCAGGTACATAGGAAGTGATTCTTTTTTTTCATATTTTGTAAAATAAGTCTCTGGGATGTCAGTCTTTCCTTCCTCTTCAATTCGAAGAACTGTGTAAGAGTTTCCACTAGAAGTGGAAAAGGTCTCAATGACAATTTCAGAGCTTTCTGTCTTGCTGCTGTTGAACATAGCCTAGGAAACAACTGGAAATCATCATCTGTTACCTTTAAAGGTATAAGCATAGAATCAACAGTGCGCAAGCTAATGTAAGAATCCTAAGGATATTAAGAATAACGCTCTTGTTCTCAATGTGAACAACACTCATACAGAGAATATGCTTGCAAGTCTCAATAGGCAGAGTCATCAATGTTTTAAAAGGTTTTTGTTATGGTAATAAATTCACGTAACTAAAGACCTGAAAAACTCATACTTAGACGCGAATACAGTTTAAATCATTCACTATGGGTTAAGAATACTATGATGAAAGAAAGAAAGATATTTAAAAAAAAAAAAATCTATGCAAAAGGTTTTTACAAGGGTAAGAGCAGTGCATAAGGAATAGTTGTAAACTCTTTTATACGCTCCATTTCCCCATAAAAAAGGATCTAAAGCCCTAATAGTCCAGAAATAAATGAAAACAATAAAGACTCCTGTGTGCTTTGTGTACAAACTAAACCTAATCTACTTTAAGGAATTTAGACTTACCTCAGCAAAAAGAAGACTTCATATTCATCATTGTTTTGTGCAAGACTTCCTTTGCCTTCAAATTTATCCTCTTGTTCACTTACCTGTGTAAAGCTTACCCCCTGTTCTGCATGCTGAGTTTCTTCACTTTCACAAGGAATACTCTTCCCATCTTCTTTTTCCTCTGTTTCTTCAGTTTCCTGTTCAAAGGTCTCCTCATTCTCAGCTGTGTTCGTTTCTTCATTTTCTCGTTGAGAACTGTCCGTCTCTTCCTCTCCTTCATTTCCTTGCACAACGCTCTCAGCTTCCTGCTCCACCAGATGTTCAGCTTCTGAAGCCTTCACTAGTTCTTTGCAGTTAAAGTAGAGTTTTACTGGTCACAATCCAAAGAAACACAGATTGAAAAACAAGCCAGCAAAAATACCTGTTTGTACCGTTGAGGTATTACCTTGATCTCGAAATGTGAAGTCTGTCTTTCCTTGCAAGTTCTAAAAGCAAAACAACAACAACAAAAAACCCCACACAGTTTAAAAATAAGGATTTGCTTGCTTATAAGAAATCCATATTCCTTCTCCAAATATATCTATTTCAATAAGATATGATAGTCTTGAACGGATCACTTATCTTCTAAAGAAGCTATAACACTCAAATTGATTAATATAATTTTGTTACCTTGCAGTTTTCTGTGAATTTGCTGAAATGCAGTTTGTAACAAGGACAGAGTTAAAAGTGTGGGACAGAGTGTGTTTCCCCCACCTCTATTTCTGCCAAAAGCACTTCAGTCCTATGGCCAAAACAATGCTTTAGTTTATATAATCTAAATTTTAAAGGTAACGTAAATTTTCCCAAAAGTGAAAAATTAAGACAGCAGTAAGATTTTAAACTAGAAGTAGTTTGTTTTCTTTATACCTGTTTGAAGATTTCCTTTACATTAAAATATTGGCTGATGGATGTACTGTAAGAAATCAATTCCTGCAAAATAGCTTCTGGGTAAGCCATGACTTTATCCATTAGAATTTTGTTGCACGTCTCATACCTGTCAAATTTAAGGTCACTGTTTAAGAGACTTAAGTATGTGTAGAAATAAAATGAAACATGACTACAAAGTCTTTAAATCCGAATCTAACTTTTTGACCAATGTCATAAAACCTTTAGGCTAAACGTTGTACTACATCTGTTTGGCCTGAATACAATCACATCCTGGCTTGTTAGTAGAGATTAGTTCATTACAAATATATAAATGCACAAAAGTTAAGAAATATTCACAATAAAGTATTCCAGATCTTTCATTTTGGATGGGAAATCATTCAAGACCTGTGCTTACATAAGGAATATTAGAAGTGAGAGGTCAAACTACTGTCTTTCATGTTAGTTCTGTATCATGCTCAGCTGTGACTGAAGCTTTTCTGGTTTATTTTCGTTTTACTTCGAAATGAAAACTAATGGTTCAAGCTGAGTCTGGGTTCAAGAAAAATCAATGTTCACACCTGTTTTCATTTACATTTACATTTGTTTTGTCTCCCATATGAAGATAATTATGGGGAAGTTATGTATGTGTTCAAATGTTCAGATAGATTACATTCCATCTCTGCAACCTCTCACTGTATTTTCACTCACCTAAAAAGGTACATTACCTTTGGGTTATTTTAAATTGTCCTAATGAATATGAAAAGTACTGAACCAACAGCTCTAAACACAATTACAGTGTGAGGTGTGTGCATGTGTGTGTATCTGCCCCTCAGGTCCACACTGCTCTTCTAATCTGCCTCCGATCTAACAGACAGAAAAGACTTCTGGGTGTGAAAATATAGCTGCTTCCTCTCTGGCTACTTAATCCTCAAACCTTCTGCTAAGATCTTCAGCAAGGAGAGTGGTATATGCCAATTTTGATGTGATTTTTAAAGATGCAAATGCCTGATCATGAGAAATGTAACAGGAAGATTACCAAAATATATACTTTGGCTATCTGAAAATTATTAGTAACTTCTAGTCCTTGCAACTTTGAAAGAGATCAAATCTGTGAGCGCAGCTGATGGCACAGACCTGCTTTCCGACCCCTGCAATTCAAGAATCTGAACTACGACTTTCACCTTCTGAATGAATAATTATCCCATTGGCATGGGTGACATAGTATACTACATAATGGTATTGATCCAGTATATTTTTTAAATGATATCAGTTTTCCTTAGTCCTGCTTCTAAAATGTGGGTATTATTTGCCTTAACCTTGTTCAATATGGAAATTATTTTATGTTACATTCTTACATGAAGTAGCAAGCGGTGTTTTTCTACACCTTCACGCTACAGCATAAACAAGACCTAAGTAGTACAACCAACATTCAAATATGCTTTACTTTTTAAGTTTGCACTACAAAATTCATACCTAGCTTTAATGTCATCTAAAGAAGAAAGGGCGTTCTCCAAATATTTCTTCATATTTTCTTCAGAGCTTGCTGTTCTCATTTTATCCAAAATTACATCCAGATTAGCTTCCATCATCTACGGCCACATAAAAAGAACCCAGTAAACGTGATTTAGTAATTACTAAAATGCTTCACAACTATTTAGGATTCAAATAATTTAATTATGTACATATATTTACACCAAGAAGGGGAGCTACTTTACCAAAACTCATCTACTATGAAGATCTTTCATAGATAATGAACATCTCTGATGCTGCCGCCCCAAGTTGCATGTTACACCCATAATATGAGGACCTGACATACAAACAAGACTCTGTACCTGCACAAGATCTTATGCATAATAGAAACTTGCAGCCGCTTAATACATAAAATATGATCTTTATCACTGTTGCCATATAAAGAATAAGACAGGACTGTCCATTAAGTGTGAAACAAACAGCTAGCAAAAATTGTAGCTGACAGAATGAAACTACGCTGTAGAAATTCCAGTATAAATGTCAAAGATTATGTTTTAAATTTTATACCAGGTATTTTGAATTCCAGAGGGTTCTCTGCATTAAGAAGTCCTTTCTTTACATCATACTGCATCCTCGGTTTTATGTTTATACCTGTATTAAGTTATCCTGTTTCCATCTGCATTCATCTAATTTCTTCTGAAGTTCACCTTCCTGCTGGGACAGTTTGAGTTGATGGACATCCCAGAGACCCATGGCCCCCTGGAAATAGCTGTACAGGTCTCTACAATTCCGCTCATTCTGTTTAGCCAGCTCCTCAAAGTCTCTCTAAAGAAATACATTTAAGTGAACCAGTTACTATTAAACTGTTTGCTGGAAGGTGAAATGAATGAGTAAAAGGGGACACATAACATGATAAAAGGCTGCCTGGAAGTACACTATCAGTAGTCAGCATGGTCTCTTCTGCTTGGAGAGGAAAAAATAGTCCAAGTAAACTGGATAAGAATGTGGATTTTTGTTCTAGAAGCTGAGAGTATCAAAACTTCTGTTTATTCTTCTGGTGCTGTAGAGCACAGAATCACCAGGTGCTGCATATGCCCTGAAGTACCTGGCCATCTATCATTTTAGGAACAACTGCCCAGTCATTTTCATGTACGGACTCATAAAAGATAGGATTGAAAGAAATTTGGGAGATCATTTAAACCTATTCCTCTGCCTCCAGGCAGGATGGGCCATACCTAATTCATCCCTGACAAGCTATTATAAATATAAACCAAACAATTCTGAACTCTTCTCCTTGAATCACAGCAAACTTTTTTTATTTGTGGGGCAGGTGTTCAGTCACACTGTGGACCTCTTGCTAACGTGACATCGATAGCCTAAGATGCACGTGGCGTTTCAGGCAGCAGCGCAGGAAGAACAGACTGCTCCCAGAGAGTAATAACAATAAATGTAATAAACATACATCCATATGCTCCAGTTCTTCTTCAAACTGACTTTTTAGTTTCTCAGTCAACGGAAGTAAGTCAGAATTCACAATTTCTTCAGCCTCTTTTTTTGTACAAACATTCCGATTCAACAGGTTGTTCTAAATGAAAAGAATGCTAAGTTATTGACATGCATATAATGTAACAAATATTGTGTGGCTTTTAGAGAGCATGGCTAAACTTAGTGTTTCTTCTTTTCTTGTGAATGGATAGAGATTCAACCCCCTAGATCTCACATTCTGTTAGGAAACAGTACAACTCTATTGGGACACAAATGGAGAAACTGAGGCAGAGGTGTGGAATTTCTTTCCCAAGATAAGACAGATTAAGCACAAAGGCTGAGGGTTCTGACCCTGCAGCCTCCACCTAAATGTGGGACGGTTCTCCTTTCATTACTGGCATTTGTTACTGCTTTTACTCATTTCAAGTGCAAATACCACAGGCTACTGTGAAACAAAATGGACAGTAAGTTTTCTAACAGAGTAAGATAGAGGTTAAAAATTAATTTCACTTGTTATCTCGATGTTTGGTGGATCCTCAAACATGTATTGCTGTAACAAGACACTGTACACTGTTACCAACAATCCTTCCAAGAATTCGCAAAGCTATGACACTCACCTTGCATAACTGCAATTCTGCCAAACATTTTTGCTGGAGCATCTCATACTGGATGCGTATTTTCATCATACACTGCACATTGTGGGCATCTGAAGGACATGGAGGAACAGACCATTGTAAAGATTTCCATATTTCACAGTGCAGCGTGAAATGGAAACATGACAGAGGACCTGGGCTGAGTCTCAGCACAGGTAATATATCCCAGTAGTGTGTTCACACTTGTACGACACTATCAACCAATAAAATAAGATGTTTTAATACAAATCTTTTTATCATTATGCTTGAAAGTAGTGAGCTATTTACAATTGCTAGCAACTTCGTGCTATTATACAGGCTACAAACATTAACACAGGATGGGCTCTGGAGAAAGAGAAGGTAGACACACAGAGGGAAGGCACACTACAGGACTCAGTGAAAGGAACCATCTCAAATACTTCCCCTCTCATTCTCCAAGAGGTAAAAGGGAGTATTTTTGTATGATTGAGAACTGATCTGCATTAAAATTAACCTTCTGTTTTCCCCAGATTAATTCTAACCAGGTCGGTTCCTGCTAGATCTCACCATGCAAAGACGCTTGTGCTGGCAAAAGGGAGGTGATGCAATAGACAGCTTATTGTGGTCATATTGCTAGCTCAAAGCAACTTAGAAGGTACATGGAAATACATGGAACAAAGAATACAGCAAACATATACTTTCAAAGCAACTGTCTGACTCATTACTGCCTGGAAAAAAGAAAGAAAGAATTGCTTGAATTCCAGACTGTTTTTATGATTTCCCAACTTACCTATACTTTTGTTTAAATTCACCAAAGATCTGTACCATTCATTTATCTCAGCTTTTGTGCGTGTTGGAGGCAACAAATCACTATTGAAATAGGAAACAAGAGTCAGATATCTTCAAATACAATCCAGTCAGTTCTTAAAGGATAAAATTATGAATCAGAGTAACCATACTCTTCTGCTTTATTTTATTTACAGCTGTATCAGCAATGAAAATAAAACAAGATGACTGCTGTTTTTCAAGGCCACTGTTTACTGACAAGGAACTAACTGTAACATGTCTTCTTGCTACATACACTGTAAAAGAAAAACTGTAAATATTGTAACGCATTGCACCCAAACCATCTTCTTCTTGTCAGGATGGACGTTCAAACATAGCAGTGTTGGATTTCTATCAAGACTCCTTTCTTAATTTCTTATACAAATTAAACTCCCACACAGAAATAATGCCTTGACAAGATCACCGATTTTTACTTATCTACCCATCCTTGTCTGCCCCTTTCTACTATGTTTCAAACGTTAGTAAGATTTACTTTTGTGTTTCTGCATTTCTAGCCTGCGATCACTCCCTATTTAGTGCAACTGGTGCATTAAGAAAACAGGAATGCATTTTTTCCATTAAAAAGAGCTTTACAAAAGAAGTTTAGGGTCTGCCTTACTGCTGCATTGTACGATTGCACACTGAAAGGGAGCAAAGTGAATTTTGTAGTCAAGTCCCTCATTAACTCTAGAAATAATTCTATTTTCCTTTGTTCCTGTTCACTCTTTTGTCATACCCAAGGTGCTGCAAAGACTCCAGTCTCCTTTCACTAAGTAAAATCTGATCCGTTATCATATTTTCCATTTCTGTTTTTACAGTTGGGGGATTCTGTATTTCTTCATTTGCCATAAATTCTCTGTAGGATGGAAGAATACATTTAAGTAAATATCTGTTTGGGAAAAATTCATGTTTGAAATACAAATACAAAATATGTTTTATACATACCAGGTAAAAAAAAAGAATGCTAAATTCTTTTAGCTTTTTAGTTTTATAATGGAAAAATGATAAAATATTACTGTTTGTAGAAAACACAATTGAACACTAGTCACTTTGTGTTATTCATACTCCAAAATATAACTGTAAAATTTCTGACCTGAAACTGTGAACTACATAGTTCTTTTGGATGAGCTTCCAGTCCTTGACTCTATCTTGCCATGTCAATCGATGTGCCAATTCTGTCTTCATCTCTGATTTCATTAGATTAAAGAACAGCTTGGCAATTGCCCTCTGATTAGCCAACAGTGCTCTGTTAATCATCTGCGTATTAAAAAATAAAAGCAGGAATAAAAGCAGCATATAACATGCAAAAAAAAAAAAAAGCCCGTTCTATGTAAAATGAGGGAAAAAGAATAAAAATGATAAAGGATAGCCTGCAAAATAGAAAACTCTCCTATATCACAGTGATTGATAGGTAGAAATAATGAATTTCAATTGGAAAAAAAGACATTCTGGGAATATTCAGATTGCTACCTTCTCGCAGGTAAACCAGACTCTCAGTATGAAAGATTTACCATGGCCTCATCATTCATGAACCTGTAAACATCAGCTGACAAGAAGAAGGAAATTTCCTCCAGTATCACAGTATACTTCCTCAGTACATCTGTTATCTGTGCAATAAAAGAATTAAGAACAAAACAAAAAAAAAATCCATATAACTCAAATGTCAGTTTCCCAAGTTAAGCAATGATAGGAACAAGACAATTTTTTCTGTTAGAATAAATTCAATTGGCTGATAGACAGATTGAGAAGTGAATCTTAAAATACCTATCTTAAATATCTTAAATACTGATTTTTTTAATCATTCATAAAAACAGTAATGAAAACATTCCCTTTTGTTACTACTCAACTGAGTTCTCTTTAATATCCGTGATAATTGAGTGCTCTGCAGACAGGCTGCAATCTGAATTTAAAAATCAAACCAACGTCCTTTCATGTACCTGTAGTGAATCCACCACTGGTTGTTTTAAGCAGACAGGAAATTTAAGCAAATGTGGTCATCTCTGGTATTTTTCATAACTAAACAAACAGAAAAGTTACTGGTGATACTGTTGGACCTATTCATCACGTCCACATCACAAAGAGAGGGCAAACTGATGCAGGTATAACAGATAGCTTTTGTCTGCCCATGCAGACGAAGCAGCACGGACTTCCTTATGGACTGTCCGTTTATTTATCCAAACATTTACTGTGATATCCAATGACTTTTACAGGTCAGGCTGAAGCCCGCATAACTGTAGAATGTCTGCTACTGATACCCAGCCTACCCATACTAAAATGAGCTAAGGCACATCTGTGCACGTTCTCAGCTGCAGCACAGGTATGTCCCAACAAAACAACATGAGACCTGTTGACAGTTTGACCTAAATAACCTGCAGAAGAATAAAAGCAGCTCACATATTCCTTGCAGCTTTACTACAGGTAATTGTGGAACAAACACCTTGTAACTGGAAAAGAAGTATCTTCTCCTGATTACATGGGTATAAAATGAGAGAATCATCCATCGGTGAAAAGACAGTAATCACCTACACAACAGAACCCCTGGCAGACCTTTTCGACTCCTGTGGAAACAAGCTACTCTTTGCTCTACATCCAGCATTATGAGCAAATAATAATCTTATGCTTAATTAACAGCTATTAAAACTACAGCTCACTTTATCAGCTCGACTCCATTCGACCTTTCTTAAGGATTCATCCGTTTCCCTAATCCATTTCCTTCTGGTCAAAGATTCCTGATGGATGATGTTCCACTGTTCTTCCAAACCCTGCAAGAAGGATTTACTCACAATCTCACTGAAAAGGAAATGTCAAAAAAAACCCCGACCAACCAACCAACCAACAAAAAAAAAAACCCCAAAACACAAACAAGCATTTATACCTTAAAACTACAGCAAGACATGAGAAGCTATGTTACACAGGCCAGGTACCAATAACTAAAGATGAGAAAACAGCATGAGCTGCCTTACTTCAATCGAGAAACCTTCCAGAGTAATGTCAAACTCAATCTTTCTAAACAGAAGTTCAATTTTTCTATCAGATTCCATCAGTTTTGTCAGAAGGACTTTTCCAGGCTCCAAAACAAAGGGTTCCATCTCCTAAAAAGGTAAGGAAGTCAGTCTGATCTTTTGAATATTAAGACCTGACCTTAGTATAGCACTCCAGACTATCTGGATTACAAAATCCAGTCTTACCCTGCCAATGCAGCCAAGCTCGTGATACATTGAGGTGACTGCTGCATCATGACGGCCTCGCCGGCGTTCTGACAGGCGTTCCAAGATATTACTCCTCGTTTCCTCAGGAACTGCCAAGAAAGAAATGAGGATGACATAGCTTGGAACTGTTGCTGCTGAATCCATAACGTGTCGGTGAATCACTAAATCCACACTGCGACCTCTGTAGTTTGTACAGCTATGACAGTGCACGACAGCTTTCCACAGGAAGGGAAATCTATGCAAATGTACGTTAAAAATAGTAAAACATATTTTAAAATTTCCTTTGATTTTATTAATTTGTGATTTTCAGAAGGGTAAAAGCATGGAAGCTATGAACTAAGTTCAGGTATGATGGAAAAAAACTGCAGCTTCCAAGAATGAGATCTGCTTACATCATAACTGGAATTTACCACCTAAACACAAACTGTGATTGACTGACAATTTTACAACCATTTTTTCTATAAGCAGACTCTTCATCTCAAAATGACTTATAAGTCATCAAAAATGTGTCAGGTCGTTTCTGAGCTTGATTTTATACTTTGTTCAGCTAAAACCATTATATGTATGGTGGCTTGTAAAAACGTAAATTGAAATACCTGACATTAAGGGAAATAAATTTTACCAACAAAATCAGGTAGGGATCCGACTTCCTCAGCTGCATTTACATCTACGCTTTTCCAAGCCTTTTGAAACGTTGTAGCTTCTCTGAAACAGAAAGAGAATAAAGCTTTGATTTCTACTAAATACGTAAGAGTAGGGATCTGCAATCGGTATAATAGTCAATTTAATTGGCAAAATGTAACATTTAAGTGAACATAAGCATCATTCTAACTTCAAAGAATGTGGTTCAAAGAATTAAAGTTGCTTCTTCTGAGATGAATTGGACTGAGTAATTATCTATCCTGGGTTGATCACAACCTCAAATCTGCTGTGATGGCATAAAAAGCAGTAATGCTAGATTTAATACAGCTAAACTACAAAGACATCCACACTATCTCTAAAAGGTATAAAAATCTATGAATTGTTAAGTAAGAACTAGCTAGAAATGTGGAAATAGCCTTTATCTGCCCACTGCTCTTCCCCCCAACTGGGGCACTGTTTCTCCTTGGGGGAAGTGAGAATAAGGGTGTCATTATTCAGCAAAGAGTTAGGGTGAACAGGATGGACGCGCTAATTTCTTTTCTTGGTCATTACATAATCATTACTGCATCATCACGTAAACCATTAACACAGTTTAAATATCGTTCAAAAATATATATCAGACTGGGCTTATATCTAGATTGCTTTGAACAAAAAAGACACACAATTTCTTTTTAAAAGAAAAGCCATGCAATACGTCTGTCATTGCAAATATTAGCCTGTCAGTCGGCACTTTAACAGGCAGCAGCTCATTATACTCAATTTACACCTGGCAAGGAGACAGTCTATGGCAAGCCGTTAGTGCTGTGACCAAGACTGCAGGAGCGTCTAGCTCCCAGTGCAAACCTTACAACTTCATACCTATAGTCATGAACGTATAATTGGGGTTTTATGCTTCTGTTCTCTACCTGTATGACGGTGGCTTTTCTGTGGAGTCATTGCAGGGCGTTCTTTCAACACGCTTCTGCTGGTAACACGGTAGTAGCCTGGCATCAGTAGAAATTTCTGAGTCCCTAACCAAAGCGAGCCTTTCATTCTTTACAGAAAACCTAGTCTTGTTCCTTACTTTATCCAAAGAGCGTACTAAGTGAGCCTTCAAAGAACCAAAATCAAAATGGTTAGAATTCTTTCCAACCTACTGAACAGAGAAAAAACAACAAAATAATAGATAAAAAGAGCAGGGCAAAGGTGGCAGAAGAGATGGGTAAAATAATTAACACTACTTGGCCCATGCATAGCAATTTTCATCCAAGACTATTTGCAAAATAGGAAAAAAACGATATCCCTTTCCTCAGAGAGGAAAACTGAAGCAAATGAGATTGTGTGCCCAGCTTATGGTTATGAGGAAAGTCAACAGCAGCGTGAGAAACGCCTGCACCTGGCTTACCATGCCTCTTAATGTACCTTTTACCGCTGCGTTATAATGATTCTACCTTCAGCTAACGTATCCTGATACACGGTGAAGACAAGGGAACACCCGTAGGTGCTTTAGAAAGTATATGCCGAAGATTACACAGTTGTTTTCTACTAAAACAAACAAAAACCAGAAGGGTTGAAACTGACCTCTGGCCTGAGGTCACCACTTTAACAGCCAGCGAACAACTGGCCCACCTAACTAACTCATTGGGCTTTTACCCCTTTACTTTTTTTTTTTTTTTTACCTGATCTTTAAAGATCTGTCTGCAGACTTCCCCGCTGGGCAGGAGGCGCACAGCCCCCGCCGGCTGCATGCGGCCCCGCACAGCCGACCTCCCGGCCCGCTTCCAGGCGAACTGCGATTTATGAGCCGGGGCCCGAGGGGAGATAAAACAGTTCCGTTTTAAAAGGTTCTCCTCAGGGTGAAACTACACCGCCTACCGCACGGTTTCCGCTACCTGCTAACGCTGCTGGAGGCGAAGCAGTCGGCGGAGTTAAAAATCCCACTGTGGTGATTTACCAGAGGCGGCAGAGCCCCGCCGCGCGCCCGTCGCCATAGCAACGGAAAGGGGGCGTGGCGAACAGCCCTCCCCGTTGCCATGGCGGCGCGGGAAGGCGGGGTCTGGGATTGCCCCGCCCCCCTCGGGCGATGCTCCGCCCCCCAGAGGGCTGATCCCGGGCGAGGGGTCAGTTGCCCGATGGCAACCACCGCACGAGGGCTTAGAGACATGGCCAGCACCGTACGCCTCTCCGGGGGAAACACCAGCAACCGGCATCCTCCCTTTAGGAAAATAATAATGCTAATGACGATAATAAATCAATCAGGTGTTTCTGTGGGATAGGAAATTTAATTAACAAACACACAACAGGCTTTTGGGTCGTTACTGGGAAGCCACGGCAGTGCCTGCCCCTCGGGCTGGCTCCCTTGGGTGCTGCCTCCTCCCGGACGGGGTAGCACAGCCGCACCAGACAGACGGAGAGAGGGACAGCCCGTCGCTGGCAGCACCCCCCTCCCCAGGCCGCACGGAACAGCCGCCTCCCTCTCACTTCAAGCCAGCTTTTTTCAAGTCCTCCGGCAGAACCCGGCCTTTCTTCCGGGCCCTGGCTTTCTTCTTCTCGATCTTGTCCTTCTTCTTCTTCTGAATGTTCTTGCGACGCTTTTCCTGCCGCTGCTGCATCTTTTCTACCACTTTTTCTGTCCGCTTCTCCCACTGCCTTTGGCGTTGCGCTTTACGCTTCTCCTTACGCTTCAGAGCTTCTTTCAGGCGCTCCTCGTTGTCACGAATCTTCACGCCTTCCGCCTTATAGAGAACGTTTGTCCATTTCATCTTGTTCTCCAGCTCCTGAGCTTTCTTCTGGTCCTTATCCTTGAGCTCCTCCAGCTTGTTCTTCCTGGTCTCCAGCCTACTCAGCAGCTGCTTGTAGTTTTTGCCCGTCAGAGGAGTGATGTTGCCTTTCACCGCTTTCCTCTTCTCTTTCTTCTTCTGGACCTTGCTCAACTCATTCTCTTCATGGACTTCGACCCTGTTAAAGACAACCTCAGCTGTGCTCTCCTCCTTTTTGCTTTCTGGCTCTACCGGTACCTCCTCGGTTTCTTTCTTCTCCATTTTTGCCTTCATCTTCAACTCCTTTCTTCGGCGCTTCTTTCTCTCTCTCTCGTACTTCCTTCGCTGCCTCTTCTCCAGGACTGCAGGGGGTAGTTCTTTGGCATCATCCTAAGGAGAAGGATGGACATGCATCAGGAGGGGATAAAGGGATTAAAGGGATAAAGCAGAACTAAAAGTGGGATGTCCTCAAGTTCCTGATTTCAAACTTCTCGTAAGAAACGCACTACTTGTGACAAGAAGCCGTGGGCTCAGCTTTCAGAGGCAGCAAACACAGTAAGGGCATTTCAGACCCTTTACTCTCTCCCCACACCCCGGAGCTATGTTCCCTTCCAGGCTCTTAGTGCTTTTCCTTTTCCTAAAAATCACCTTCCTCTCCTGCAAGCCAGGCCCTACCTTTTCTGACGTGTTTTCCCAGACCACAGAACACGCACAGGTCTCCCAGCAACACCCACAGCCACTTCCTTAGGAGATGGAATTAGCTCAAACCCTGAGCCTTGTAGGGTCCCCACATCCCCTGGGAGGCTAGGGAGAATTTATATTGCATAAACACACACATGGATACAGATTAAGAGTTCTCATACTTGTCCAGAAGCTTTTTTAATCTTCTCGTGTAGTCTCTGACGCAGGAGATTCATTGCGGAAAAAGAAGGGGAACCCAGTTCACTTCCGCTCCCTGAAAATGAGAGGCAGAAAATAAAAATACTTAAAAGACAGCACTAGCTAAACAGAAGGACTTCCTGTGGCTACGGGCAAAGCTCTGAGAACTCTTTAGATGCTGTGAATAGAACAGAAAATCCAAAGAAACCGAGAGTTTCTATTTCATTGGTTTCTTTAGAATTCCCCCTTTTCTATCCATATTATCATTCAACACCACCAGCTGGAGCGGCCTGGCATGCCCCGCGGCTGCCCAACAAGCCAGAAGACAAGTACCAAGCTACTGGAAACAAAGACACCAAGGACATCTATTCTTTGTGGTCAGGCTTTTCAGATGCATAATGGAAAGCAGGCCTGCCATGACACAGGTTGCATCCACGCAATAATTCCCAGAAGTTACCCAAATACATTAAAAGTCTGCAATTCGGACTAAACGCTCCTGTTTCCAGAGAGCCACCCGCCAGTGATGTTACGAATGTATGTACGTGTGCATAAGCTTTTAGGGCACGTGGAATAAGCAAAGATGTGTTCAATTCAGCTGAACTTCTTAAAGGCTTTCCAAACCATCCGTGTGGGAAGCAACTGAAAAGCAGCCACCTCAGCCCAGGTAACTTTAACCAGACCACGGCAACACTGGTATTCTTACCCGTAACCAAACTCTCATTTCTGCTCTGTGTGACACCCTGTGGAGATGATTTGCTGGCTTGAGGGGCTGCTTTCTGTCCTGGCGTAGATTTATTGGTGCTAGAGACCACCTGTTTGACTGAAGGGGCATTTGTCTTCTCAGCTTGCTTCCTGGGTTTCTTTCTCTTCTTTTTCTTGACCGGTCTGCCAGCATCCTCGGGCTGGCCTGGCTTAGCCACTAGAAGGCAAAGACAAGTTACACAAAACGGACAACGCTACATTCCCGCTTCATAACATTCAGTTACTACTGAAGACTGAAGTTCCAGCATCGCAATGCCACACCTTAATCTTCAAAAGTGACGTATTTTAGGATTTATTTAAACAGACCAAACATGCTCGCACACTTCACCAAGACCCCAGTTCTCCCACGTCCAACCACCACCTGTACAGAAGCGCTCAGAAGCCCCATGTCACAGCAGAGGTTGTTTTTCCTTAAAAACCGGCACAACGCAACTCCCCCGGCCACGCACCCCGCGGAGGGGGGCCTGCCACAAGCCCAGCCTCCCGCAGACCGGCCCGGAGGGACAGAAGCCGCAGCAGCCCCGTTACCAAATTTCCTCTTCCGCGACTCCGGGGCGTGCTGCACGCAGACCTTCCTCGCCAAGCCCTGCAGGTAGGAGTCCTGGGCGGCCAGGCTGGCCATTACGGCCGCGGGGCGGGCTCCCTCAGGGCGGACAGGCCGCGGAGCCCCGGCCGGGCCCCAGTCGCGCCGTCCCCGCCTCAGGGAAGCGTGAGGACCGCGGCATCCTCCTCGTGCGGCGCCCCCGGCGGGAAGTGACCTCAGCGCGCCGGCAGGAAGTGACGGCAGCGCGACGGCGGCGCGGGCCGGGAGCGGCGGGGCCCGGCGGAGCGGCCGCCAGCATCGCCACGGCGCTCGGCAGGGGCCAAGGGCCCGAGGCCCCCCCCGCGAAGCCTCGGGGCGCCGCAGCCGGACGGGGGGCGCCCGGGCCGCCCCGCTGCCCCCGTCTCCCCTCGTCGTCCCCGGCGCCACCAGCAGTTGTCCTCCGATTCGCCCCTGCACCGCCAGGCTCCGATCTGGAGGTCCCAAGCCCGCGTTTGCCGTGACTGGGGAAGCTGCAACCGGTTCTGTCCGCCACGGCGGGGTGCGAGGCCCCGACGGCTCTAACGATCGCGGTGGCTCCCGGGGCAGGGCTGCAGCCCCTACGCAGCGGCGGCTGCAGGGAGCGGGGTTTCCTTCCAAACACTCCTGGTGCACGCTCACTGTTGCCGTATTTTCACAAAGCCTCGTGGCTTGAAAACACACACTTTAAAATTTATACAAAAGAGTTAGTTTTATTAAACCACCTGATTACAAAAATAAATGGAATGGAAGAAAAATAAAACAAAAAAACATATGCCAAAATTCACATCCTAAGCAACGAGAGGTGACAGCAGGACGCTTGGGGAGGCTCGGCTCGGCCGCGCTGGAAGGCGCCCGCGGCTCTGGGCTGGCCGCGACACCGAGCTGCGCCGGCCACGCTCCCGCTCCGCTGCACCCCCCTTTCAGCTGCGCGGGTTCGAGTCAACGCGGAACAACCGCAAAGAGAAAGGGCAGAAGACGATGCGCCGAGCTGGTGAACAGCTGCAGGCACAGCACCAGATGTGCTGCTGTTGGAACGAAACCGCGAGAGTAACCGAGCATCCCCCGCTGCTCCGAACACCCCAGTCATCTCAAGGTTTTTTATTAGACAAAACTATTAGCCAGCGCAAGTGCTGGCTTCGCGTTAGCTCAGGCTAGGTTACTAGAAAGTTTCTGCGTAAACGCTGAAAAAGGCATCGGACTAACTAGAGCGTGTCGCTGCTTCTATCTGCGGCCTGGGGCAAGTGGCACCATCGATACCTCAGTCCGATTCCTCAGTTTGCCCCTTTCAAAAGGGGGAATGCTGCTCGCCGGTGAGGGTCTCCTGAGAGCCTCCTCCCAAACGACTGCGAGCAAGAAGTTCAAGTTTGTGAAGAACTCCGACAGCAAAGACTGCTAGGTAGAAAAATACAAGATTCTTACACATAACGGAGGTTGTCAGATGCCATCCTGAGAGAGCTGTAAAGCAGCCAGAATGCCAATAACCTTGGGAAGCAGGGTAAAATCCCCAAAACACTCACTGCCCCCACATGTGGCTCAAGTTTATCCCAAACAAATTCAATTCCCACCACTCCAGCATGTACTTATTGAGGTTCACATGGAAACAAACTCAATTTCTAATGAACTCTACATGTAACTGTCATGTAAAAGCAAACCTAACTCTAACTTGTTAGTACAATCAACTTTGTAGTTACTTATCACGGTCTCTCAAGGGAGAGGAACGCTCATGGCAATGTCCCGGGGGCGGTGAAAGCACTGTGGCTATCCAGTGAGCAAAAACCTGCAAATACGGCTCCAGCGTCTTCTCCCGACAGCGGGAGACGCTTGCTCAGTACAGCAGGAGGAAGACTTCCAGCAGCACAGCGCCGCCAGGACGACTGCGTTCAGCAGCGGAGGATCCTCTTCAGGAGTGCTCCGTGGGGCCTGCCCCGTGGCCGTTCACGTGAGGGTGCGATGGGGTTGAGCTCTGGGAGGTAGCAACGCTCTGCTCTGCCGTGGCAGCTGTCAGAGGCATGGAGAGGCTTTCGGGGGACAGCGTGGAAAAGTCTTGTCTCCAGTAGGCTTCGCACAGTGGAAGATCATTGCCGTCACACAGACTGTAGCTTTCCAGAACAAACAACCCCAGTAAGGAGAGAGAGCAGGTGCGATAAGAGAGGAGGGGAGGGAGGGAAGGGGTGGGGGGAGCAAGACAGAAGCAAAGCATTAAGAAAACGGCAAAAAAACGTTCATGGGTGCAAGGTCTGTGTTCCCAAACTCATCACAAGTCTTGTGACATTGGCCATCCCTAAGACACTCCTTAAGGGCTGGTCTTGAACCTCGCAGGCCTGGGGAGGAGCAGGGGGATTTCAGAGACAGAACTGTTGCTACAAACAAAGGCTCAGTTCTAATCGTAAGTCCGTGAAAAGATTTGGGCTGAAGTCCCGGCACCCCAAATATGGGAGTTCTCCTACTGATTTGAGTGAGACAAGGACCTCATCCATAATTATTTTACTTGGAATTAGAGCACAACCTATGTAAGGAAAAAACTATAAATCCTGTTCTAAATTTCAGTTCAATTGTTTTAGGGCCTGTCCCTGTCATGATAAAGAAGAAACCTATTTGCACCCTTGCCCTTTCAAAAAAGTGCTCCACAGAAGGTCTGGGGCTTCTATTGAAGCTCCCCAGCCTGGCTATGAAGTACTGACGGCTCCTACCGTTTCTGGCAGAACCTAACAGTTCAGAGCTAACAGTTCTTCGAACAGCAGCTTGCTGGATTTGACCACTGCAGACTATAGAGCTGGATGAACCAGCCGTGTGGGAGAATAATATTTTTAAACAATTGGCTAATTCTTGCCTGTGCTCTGAGGAAAACGCAATGTGGAAGGGCCAAAACTAAAAAGAAAAATGATGGGAGAAACTGGAACAAAACCAAAACAAATTCCAAAGAGAGGAAGGAGCTGCACACACAAGAGACGTCCAAGACAAAGTGAGTGCTGGAGCGGAGAGCGGCTTGCGTTCAGAGTAAAACAAACCCAATGGGTCAAGTGATTTTGTTGTTGCAGCTTTATTTACATTTTTAATGTATGGACTCGAATAGATGCTTAGGGAAATATTTTAAGTGCAGAAATATGAGACACTTCAATTGCACAAACAGGAAACACGTTGAGATCTGACCCCACACTCAAGACAGCTCCTGTGATCTCAGAGGAGGGAGCAATGGAACATAAATGCAAGTTTGGGGTTTAGGATGAGAGAAGGCAAGCTGGACTTGGAGTTACCGCTTTGGGGAATAAGCGCACAAAGCACTAGTTGCAAGCCTCTACTTCTGAGCTCTTTTCTGGCAGCAGCACCCAGCCGGTTTTGCAGAAGAAGTGAGAAGGCAGCGGATACAGGTTTTATATCTGGGGCCTTTGTAAAATCCCTTGGAAGATCACTTCCCTACAGTCCCCAACACACAGTGAAGCTGGGTTCAATTAGCAAAGACCTTCAGGACCAAACCAGAACTACGACTCCTTTTCTGTCAGTCTTAGACCTCGGGCCATGGTTTCCAAGGAGAACCCGGCCACAGCATCCACCACGTCTTGGCAGGGGAGTTACTAACAAAATTTTACCTGCCTCAGAAGCAGCACTGCTTCTCCTGCTGCCCCAGTGAAGAACAGTTCCAAAAATCTAGGCTTTGCCTCTCAAGTAACACTCCTCAAAAGTCAGGGTGAATGAGCAGCTACTGCACAGCCCACAACAGGACTGGCCAGCCTGCTACTCTGTCCTTTGACTGAGCGTTTCTCAGTGCGCATAAGGGACTTCACTGCTGTCCTCGGGGCAGGCAGTCAGGTCTTCGCACAGAGGAGCAGCTCTAGGAAACTACTTAACACAGAGACTGAAAGCAAAGATTCCTTCAGAACAATCTACTCGGCTTTAGTTTCAAGGACCTGCTTTCAGGTCTCCTCATCTAAACCCTGTGTACACATAAAAAGCCTAGCAACAAAACCCAACCCCACAGCTGAGGCGCATCCTATTAGTTACTCGCTATGGCAAGGGGCTGACTCCTAAGCCCCTTTAGCACAATGCAGTGGCAACTGCTGGGCCGGAGACACCCCCTGTCACTGCCTTTCCACAGCCATCGGGAGCGGCACACAGGGACCAAAGAAGCTACACAGCACGGGGCAGCTCTCAGCTTTGCAGCAACCAGAGGTGTGCTGCTGCAGGGAGCTCACTGTTCTACAGCCTTCCCTGGAGGGATGACCTAAAATCAACTAACCACTGACCTTCAGGGAAACTGGAGCATGGGGGAGCAGTTTAGCAGGATGGCTGCATGGAACCCGTGTCCTGGCCTCACGGGACTGCACACCGCTTTATAAATCCTGTGGGATCAAGGCCCACGAGAAAGTAGCAGATGGTGCAGAGAGGCAGCCCCAGCTGGGCTCACAGGACAGCAGAGAATGCCTGTTTGTGGGCAAACCGGCTATTGCATTTACAGCCATTTAAACATGATTATCACTCTACGACTATGTGACATAACAGAAACCTTTTCCCCCACATTAGACAATAAGGTTTCATTAAAAATATCTTAGTACTCTAATTATAAAAGGACTTTGAATAAATCACTGTTTTTATATTTACACACACGCAGTTTCTTTGGTGCAGAAAAAGACAGGAAAGAGCACAGGAAGGGAATAAAGGCAAACAACTAAGTGCTACATGACATGAGGCTTCAGTGGAGGGATCAGCTCTGTAGAGCTGCCAAGTTTCCTCACCTCGTGATTGCTCTTGTAAGAAAGAGCGCGAAGGCAAATTCATTTGGTGTATGCCAACGTTTGTGCTCAGATGTTAGTTCTGTTACGAAGGGTTGCTTTACGTGGCATCTGGTGCCAGGCGGGTGAACAGACCACGCCAGCATGGTCAGAACCCCTTAGTCCAGAAGTTAAAGCTACTGACGCACAGCAGTGGCACTCTGGTGACAGTGAGAGAAGCATGCCTGGCACACGAGGCACTATCATCCCACACCGCATCGCTTTGGATACAGCTCAGTATTATGCTGTATGCAGCCTGTGTAGTGGATGCACCCCTGACCCCTCAGGGCCTGGACCGGTGCTTGTGTTTGCGACCATCACTTTTCAGTTCCGAGATATTTCTAGGATCCCTTGCCACCACCCCAAAAAACGGAGTAAAGTTTGAAAAACAACTCTAAACTTTTACCTCTAGTTGTCTTCCAATGTCGTAGCCGTTCCTAAGCTATGTAATATCAATATCTTTTTACTCTTAAAATACGTATATTACCCATAAATAATGGCCTAACTTCCAAAGATATTGAGCACGTAGGGTTTTAGTTGACTTAGCTAGGGTTATAGGCATTCAGCATTTTTAGAAAGGAGGGAAAGGCAAAAATAGAAAACCTGGTCTTTAAAATTCTAAATAAGATTTTCAAAAGTTAAGTTTTTGTTTAGAAGTCATAGCATTAGTGCACTGACTTCACTTAGCTTGGACAGTGCAGCCAAAATAATCAGGTTCTCATTTGTTTTCTCCTGCTTTCGTTTACTGAATCATCAATGAGAAGTGCTGGAGTGCATGACAGAAAATAAAATAAAAAAAAATAAAGTGTCTGAATTCTCAAAAGCCTGTTTTCTAAGAGTCTTTAAAAATGTTAAAAATCCCACAAACAAATCAGTAATAAGTTTTTCGTAGAAAATCCTATCATAATACTTCATAATTCAATGAAACTGAGCAAGTCTTTTTTGCTCATTTCAAATGTTCACCCCAACAGGACTCCAGGCAGCCAGGGGCAGTGGGCTACAAGGAAAAAGGCACGCTGTGTAACCAGGTCACTTGTGAAAGGACTCAACACAAAGACGTGGTGATCTCATCTAACATCAGGAGCCAGCTCAGCAAGCTAGTCTCTCCAGGGAGAGAGACAGAGGCTCCTCCAGAGGGATACTCAGACAGAAGTCTATACCCCCAAGGAAATTAATCTCCTTTTACAATGATTACAAAAGAAGCCTAAGCAAATTATCTGTCAAATCTAGCCAACTAAAGCAGGCACCTAGAGTTCAATGCCGTGAATACGTCCTTCACCAAGACATTTACACCCTGTAGGATATCTACACAGAAAAGGCGGTTGCTTTAGCTGCAGAAAAAGAATGTGACCTGATTAAAAACAGGAGTGAAATTTTGTTGGGAACATTCTCAAGACCTACGCTCTAAGGACTACTTGTTTGTCTGGACTAACTACCCCAAAAGGGCTGGAGTCATAAGGCAGAAGTCCACTGCCCTATTTGTACCTGGAAGAGTAATATTCTTCTTCTAGCTCGTACAGGTCGATGGAGATCTCATCCCGTAGTGCAATCAACTTCTTGTCACACTCCTCCTGCAAGCTTCTCAGCTGCTGGTTGCGCTGGTTGATAGCTTCATTCACAGAGGGGAAATCATTGAGGATCAAGAACTGCTTCAGGTCAGACACAAGTTTCATCAGGGACTCACCAGCTCGGACCTTGCAGCAGGGAGAAAGAGCACATAGTATATCAAAACAGTGCTTTGCTCCAATTCTAACACAATATCTCCCAAGCTGCTCCTTCAGCCCAAGCCTTCAATAAAGTAGAAACTCCCATATTACGTGAGGATTCTGACAGAAGCCTGTAGCTGACAAGCCAGGCTACCCAGCTCTCCCCCTAGAGAAGGGACTGACCCAAGAGCCACCCCAAAATCAGGTTACCCTTCTAGCAGCAGTCCTTGTCAGAGTTATAAAGGCTGCCCTAGATGCAATAACGAACCCAACAGTACCTGAAGGGTGTGCTGCCCACTGATTTGAACAGCAGATGCTACTCACAATGTTTGCAGCTCTGACATGCATCTCATAGTTATCTTGTTCACCCTGGGTTGCTCGAGAGACTTGAGTTTCATCCTCAATCTAAAGAAAAAAAGTGTACATATCCACCTTTACGTACTAAAATCCTAGTACACGATTACTACGTTATAAGGCATCTCATTTCAGTTCAATCCACACCTCGAATCCCTGGGGTGGCCTCTGGGCTCTATGGCACCCACGGATCATCTTTGCTACCCTCCCCGCTTGCTTCTGCGGTTCTCCCCCGCTCAGCAACACCGCCAGGCTGCCCGCAGGGAGGCCAGCAGCAGCCGGGGAGAACGGACCGCCGCCCGCCCTGGGGAAGGAGCCCTCTTCCCTCACGGCCGCCCTCGGGGGAACCCGGAGAAAAGGCCCAGGGCCGCCCCCGGTTGTAAGGCCGTCCCCTCTCCCCTCAGGGCCGCTGCTTTCCCCTCAGGGCCCCCGCTCTCCCCTCACGGCCCCCCGTCTCTCCTCACACCTGCCCCCGGGGAAAACCCGCCCCTCTCCCCTCAGGACCCCGGCTTCTTCCGCGGGCGCGGCCCCTTCCCCTCGGAGCTCGGCTACGTCCCAGGCCCACCTTGGCGGTCTTGATGATTTCCGTGAAGTTGTCCATGATGGACTTGACGTCGTCCTTGAGGCGCTTGTTGTAGGACTGCAGCAGGGTCTCCTTGCTCTGCGGCAGCACCCGCTGCTGCGCCATGGCGGCCGGCGCCTTCCCGCCCCTCTCGATCCCGGCCCGGCCCCGCCCCGCCGCCGTCGTCCTCTCGCGAGACGTCGCGCCGCATAGATATTTCCCAGCATGCACCGCTCCGCCTTTCTCTTCCCCCGTCCAAGATGGTGAGTGGCGGCCGGAGCTGGGCGGGGGCCGCGGTCATCCGCCGCCATCCGCCTCCATCGCTGGGCCGCGGGCGGGCGGGGAGGGCGGCGGGGGTGCTCGGTAGCCTGGGGGGGCGGTGGCGGGGTGTTTCGCGCCCGATTTGCGGTGACCGGGGCCGGTCCGGGTGAGGCCGGGTCTGGGCCTGCCGGCCCCCAGCGCGGCGCCGCCCGGCTCGGGCCGCAGGCAGCGGGGCAGCCCGGCCAGGCCGCAGCGTTTGTCCCGGTGTAGGGCGGGTCCCGGGCCGGGCTCGGTGGCCGGTAGCCCGCCCTGGCGGTGTCTCGGAGCGCCAGCCTCTCTTTGGGCGATCGCTGCCCGGCCGAGGAGACCAGCCCGCGGTTTGAAGCGGTCTCCGTCTCGGGGAGGTTCATAAACCTGTCTGAGCCCAACGGAAGGATTTGCGCTCTCTGGGAGGGGACGGCTAGGCCGGGAGGTTGCCAGGCTGGTGAAGTGCCTGGGAAAACGCATCTCCAAGATGGACTGAAAGCTTTTTTAAGTACACAAGCGTTTGGGGCCAAAGAAGGAAGAGCGTATTTCTTGCTTGCAGCCGAAAGGAAAGAAGGCCAAGGGCAAGAAGGTGGCCCCGGCCCCTGCTGTAGTCAAGAAGCAGGAGGCCAAGAAGGTCGTCAATCCCCTCTTCGAGAAGAGGCCCAAGAACTTTGGCATTGGTGAGTAAGTGGATATTTGGGCTTCTCGCTCAAGGTTTTTCTTGTTTTATGCACAGACGTCTAAATCGCAAACAGAAGCGTATTGTAATAAAGCTGTAGAGTGGCGAGGGGGATGAAGGCAGTTGCCTTGCTGCCTGCAATTAAGAGCTGTCCTTCATTAGGTGTATGAAGGTGGCTATGGCTAATTTGCTGAATTTCTTGTATTACACAGATTCATTATGTGATTCTGTTGTGATGCATCTTGCCCTTTTGCATGTGGTGTGGTAAATAAATTCAGATTTCTGTAGTGTTGCTTTTGTACGGTGTGCAGATGATGTGAAAGAATATTTGCTATCTGAGTGATAGTGCTGACATATCGCCACCAAGATCACTGATGCACTCGTGCCTGTTCCGTGCTGTTGCTGTCCGGGTTTGGAACAGCTTTGAGTTAAAGTCTGTATTTTTAGGACAGGATATCCAGCCGAAACGTGATCTCACACGTTTTGTGAAATGGCCGCGCTACATCAGGCTGCAGCGCCAGAGGTCCATTCTTTACAAACGCTTGAAGGTGCCTCCTGCCATTAACCAGTTCACTCAGGCTTTGGACCGCCAGACAGGTAAGGATGTGCCCCGTGAAGTTCTCTTGATGTGGGTTGTTAGTGGGATGTGCCTCCGAGAAGAGAAACCAAAATAAGACTTAACAAAGGTAAGCTGGAGAGTATCTCTGGAAGCATTTTAGGCAGGCTTTAATAGTGACTGGGGTGATCTCAACAGCAAGCTGCTGTCTGGATTTGCTGGCTTAAGTCTTGATAGCTGCTGTGTACATGGAAAAGGGAATAGAAGACACCAAAGCTCCTACTTACCGACTCAAACCCAGGGTTATCTTAACTTCACGTTTCCATCGGAGTCCATTCTTCCAGCTTGATGCAGAACCACATAGGGTTCTTTTGACTGTGTAAACAGATAGTTTGTGAAATCTGTACGAGTGCAGGCCTTGAGGGAGAGCTGGCATCCTGCGGGCTGAGATTGATACAGGGGAAAAAGGGACTTCAGGGTTTTCTGTGAAACGAGTCTTTTCCAGGTGACAGTGTCTGTGCAAGAAACTTTCAGCCTGTGTAGAGTAACTCCCTCGTAGATGTTGCCAAACAGGTTGCTTGCTTTAAAGGAGAAAGTGCACCAGCTTTAACTGTAATTGCTGTGGGGTTCAACAGGCATTTCCTCATCCAAACAGGGAAGGAGCTCTCATTGCCAACAGAGGTGCACGTAGAGGTAAATATGGACTCTAGAGGTGCCCTGCTGGCTCTGCTCTGGCGCTGTGCAAATGATGCTGACTTTTTGCTGTCTAAATACACTTGATGACAACCACCAAGATCGCTGATGCACTGCAGGCTTTTTAAAAGTAATGCTTAGATTTTTTTTTTTTTCAGGTCATGCAACTAACTAACCAGTAGATGTTCTCTTCCAGCTACACAGCTACTGAAGCTGGCGCACAAATACAGGCCAGAAAACAAGCAAGAGAAGAAGCAGAGGCTGCTGGCTCGTGCTGAGCAGAAAGCTGCAGGAAAGGGAGATGCACCGACTAAACGGCCACCGGTCCTCCGAGCAGGTAACGTTGTACGTGGATTTGGCTGCTTGCACGTATGGGAGCACAGTGCTTTCTTAGAGAGAAAACTGAGGAGTTGGTGCTGGGCTCCAACCAACCAGGACTGGACAAGCTATTGCAATGATGTATGAATTTCTTCACCTGAGCTCCAAGTGAAGAGCAAAACAGACGAGCTTTTTAACCCTGAGCTTTAGCAGATTGTCCATGGAATATCTTCTCTGTCTTACGGAACAGATGTGAAAAGTTTTCGCAACTTTCATGATGCAGCTGCGCTATGGAATCTGAGCTGGTTGTATGAGGCTTATGTGAAAGCTCGGAAAATAGACTGAGCAGAATCAAAGCTCACATATAACTTGTTTTTCAGGTATTAACAGTGTCACAACTCTGGTAGAGAACAAGAAGGCTCAGCTTGTAGTTATCGCCCACGATGTAGACCCCATTGAGGTAAGCACACTTGCTGGTACAGGTTACAGGCTACCTGTGTAACTTAAGCTGAGGTCAGAACTGGGCTTGGGGTGAAAATGCATTTTAGGGCAAATTTCTTGCGTGAAAAAGGAATGCATAAAAATATTTACTAGAACTGGAATACTTATGCATGTTCATAGTTGTCGTGGTATTACGATGAGGCTTGGCCCTTGCAATGATGTATGAATTTCTTCACCTGAATCAACAATGAAGAGCAAAACGAGCTTTTTAACACTGAGCAATTGCCACAGCCCAGGCTGATTCAAAGAATAAAAAGATGTTCTCCCTCAGTAACACAGCACGTTCCCTTTTTTTTTTTTCAGCTGGTGGTCTTCTTGCCAGCTCTGTGCCGCAAGATGGGAGTGCCATACTGCATCATCAAGGGCAAAGCCAGACTGGGGCGACTGGTCCACAGGAAAACCTGTACCTCTGTTGCTTTCACCCAAGTTAACCCGTAAGTGTTCTGTGTGCTGACTTGATCCGCTGCAGTGGAGAAAGCGAACTGCCTGTAAGCACAGACTGTAGGGCAGGTGGATATCAAACTCGAGTCTCTAGTTTAAAGCAGTAAAACTTAACTACTACCTCTATAATGTCTGATACATATGTCCTTTTGTATTAAGAGCTCTATCGGATCCTGAAGGTACAGATTACTTTGCTTACCAAAATGGATAGTTACTCGTAAAGTACCTAAATGGAACAATGGAACTATTAACCTTAATCTGAGCAGTGCAGGTTCCTAAAGCATTGGTGGTTGGAGTGATTGGCCCTTTGCAAATGATGCTTATCTTATCCTGAAAAATCACATCGCCACTATGAGCTCGTAAATCCTGAAGCGAAAGATTTATGGAAAATGTTAAATTGAGGCTCTAAAGGAACTAAAACTGTCACCAACAGGGAGGATAAGGGAGCCCTTGCAAAGCTGGTGGAGGCTGTCAAGACCAACTACAATGACAGATACGATGAGGTAAGATTCTCTCTGCTGCTAGCCTTTTAGTTTATACTGTTAACGTCCCTAAAAGCTTCCCAGTGAAATGCAAATTATTTCAGACATAGTGACATCAGCTTAAAGCCTGTTGGGTCTGTTGTACCTAGCTTTGCATACGGCGTATCAGATTCTTTACCTGAGGGTGGGGTAAAATGCGAACGCTGTCACCAAGTTACAAGTAAATGGAGCTATCATAGGGCTTGGATTGTAGAGAGGGCAACAGCTTCTGCTAGGCTCAACTCCATCCCCCAAGTCCAGAAGTTACGTGATGGCTGAATCCAGCACCATTCATGGGGAAAAACTTTAAGCTTCTGTATCTCTGCGCTGCCCCGAAACGTAGTTCACCGCTTGAAATGGGTAGGACTTCCTAGTTGAGAGAGCTCTTCCCTTTGTGCAGAAAGGAGTGGAACTGAGCAAGTGGATTGAATGACGTACTAAGAGATGGTATGAGGCGTCTAACCTCTTCTCACTTCTTTGCAGATCCGTCGTCACTGGGGCGGTAACGTCTTGGGTCCAAAATCAGTGGCTCGCATTGCTAAGCTTGAAAAAGCAAAGGCTAAAGAGCTGGCTACTAAGCTGGGCTAAAGATGTACTGGATTGCTCATGTGTTTTCTGTACATAAAAAGAATAAACCCCCAGATTAAGTTTCAGTGGTCTCCGTTACTGGGAGTGTTGCAGCAGCGGGTAGCACATCAGCATTGTCTTATGTCCCTTTGCCTTCCAGCAAATGATCGAGTCGCGCCGCACAAACAGCTGCGTAGAGCAGGTTACTGCTTCACTTGGAACAACTGCCCGTAACTACATGTCCTGTGTAGTAATTCCTCTCCTCTGAACACAGCCCATCGACGGCAGCTCACGTGCTGTCTGATTGTAAAGTTGAATGGGCTAGGCTAGTTCTGGCTTTAAGCCTAGCTTGCTTATGCAAATCTCTCTCAGTTGGAAATGGCTCTAGATCATCTCCATTGGTACTTGAGGCGCGGTTACAGGATGGGTTACAGAGGGCGTTAGGACATTTTACCAGGCTCAGCAGGTGGGGAGGTCTGTCCTGCTGAAGTGGAGGCAGGCTGAAGTGGGGGAAGAATCTGGACCTTCTTGTCCTCCTCTTCTTTCCTGACTTGGTCTTGTGGCATTGTGGGAGGCTACCAGGCTTGATAAGGCTCCAGCTGAGGCAGCTGCTGTTTGGTTTTGCTAGCCCTCGTTGTGCTATTGCAAGCCACAGGCTGCCTTACCCAGCTGGACTTGAACATCCACAGTAACCTTTACTTCAGGTCTGTTACTGTTAAGATGTAAGATGCACAATGCAAATCGCAACGCAAGCATCTACAGGCCCTCTTTATTTATTCTGATGCAACTGCTGTGAACCACTCCTGACTTCAGGAATGATGACTCAGTGCAAAGAAGCTTTGATTTGCCAAATCCCTTGCCATCTTTTGGAAAATACAGCAGTGGAGAAGTTAAAATGTTGTAACTTCCAATGAACCACAACAGAAAAACATATCCTTGAGCTTACTGCATAAGTCAGCTTTGCTACAAGTCTTAACAGCCACTTACAATCCTGAAGGTCGGTGCTTCCACGCTGCAGCCAAATCACACTGGTAGGAGCTCAGAGTCTGCAGCGGTTGCTTAAAGCCTGGCTGCAGCTTGATAGCTGCACACCTTTACTGAACGTGTTGCCCCGAAACTGGGTGCTTCAGTTATTCAGGACTGATCAGACTGCTGTCTTCTATGAAAGTCTGCTCTTGACTATAGCGCAGAAGAGATGAGCCCTTCCCCTCACAGAGGTACCTTTTGTATAAATTTTCTGTACCACAGGAATGAAGTTGCAGCACATAAGCCGTACCTATGGAAGAAAACAAAACCACACGTGTACGTGTTTTCAAGATGGACTGGACCTCCCTAACTCAGCTGCGGTGCAACAAAACAATTATTTCAAATCACCTTGCACATGCTATTTAGCTTAAAACTTTAGGCTTTTGTAGCTTAAGAGCTCATCCAGTCTCACTGATGCAGGAGCAAGAATGCCAGGCAAAAATTGCTCCCTTGCTTTCAACAGAAGGCGGTTCAGAGCTTTCCCTCTAAAAAACCACGTGGAAGGTCAGTCAAACCGGGTAACTCACCAGGTGATGATGTACTGCATGTGCTCGTTTCTCAGGCTCACTCTTGTCTGGCCTCCGATGGGCCCCCCTGGGACTGTGCTTCCTAGAGGGACAGCACAGCGCACAAGTTAAATCTCTGGCCTGCGCCGCGTGGAGCTGCCCTTGCTGTGAGAAAGGGGATGAAGGCGGGCAGTTGTGGATGCCCTGCTCCTCTTCCTCAGGCGGCGGCGTTCCCAAGTACCAGCCGAGCCAGAGCTGGGGCGCAGGCGGCCCTGCAGCAAGCGGCTGGCTGTGCTCAAGGCATCAACCACCCCCCGCATCTCTTCGGAGCGCGCTACCCTTCCCAGTGCTGGCTGCCTGCCACCTTCAAAACAGCAAACCTAGCAGAGTACACAAAGAGAAAGATGCAATACCTTTCCAAGTGCCCAGGGGAAACAACTAACTGAACCAAAAGCGGGGGAGACCAATGTAAATTGGCTGTGGGGCTGGGTTCCTCCGTGACTTACTGAAATCTGCATCGATAAAGATGGGCTCGGCGCCGGTCACCTTTGCCATAGCCTCCAGGTCACGGTAGTGCCAGCGGTTTTTTTCAATGTTGTTTTCAGGCACAAAAGGTTTCCGGGTTTCTGATAACCTCACCACCCCAGTGAGATCAATTTCATCTTCAATCTGAAAAGAAGCGCAGCGGAGAAAAAAGGAATCCTTCAAGGTTCATTTCATATTCTGGGATACCAGGTCCTGGTAGAAAGGACCTTGGTAGCACTTGCCGGGTCTGATTATAAATCAAGTGGTCGTGCCCTGCAGTGGGGCAGTGCTGTAACACAGCAGGGAAAAAGGCAGCTCAAGAACAGCTCCTTGTTTGTAAAAAACATTATTTACTTAACAAAAAGGTGGGAAGAAAAGGTTCATCTTTGAAAAGTGCAATGCTGAACATGGCTGCTGCCTTTTATGGTTTGTCAGGAGTGCCTCTGGGTAATGACAGGGCGGAAAGTAATAGGCAACATTCCCTGTGTCCCCCTTACCTGCCCCTTCAGCCTGGTCTCCGGTTTCAATTTCTTTTTGGGCACAAATCCTCGGTTGACTAAAATCGTGACCCTAGAGTTACATAAAGAAGTACGGCTCATGAGTGAAAGGAAATTTATCCTTGCTGCTGCCTAGAACTAAGTACCAAAGAAAGAAGCAGCCCATACATTTGGTGCCACTTCTTTGTCATCTGAGTGCACATTATAAGGGAATTTAAAAACAATTTTGAATCGAGCCTCTGTGACCTAACAGACTGCGAGAGAGGCCTTTTAAGGGAGAGGGAGCGATTTATATAAACCAAACCACCGTGATTCAGCTTTTCAAAACAGAAGTGAGTTGCTCACATGAACGATGACTTTCATTGACTTACCCTAGTTCTGTGCAGTAGAAAGGAGTAATGACATTGGCTCCATTTTCTGGGTGGGATGTCAGCCGCCCCGCTTCTCTGGCTTCTCGCTCAGGGTCCACAAGTGACCGCGGCAAAATATAGAGTTCCTTGGAGTGGTCAAAACGCCCTCGGACCTTTACAGGCCTGTACTCCAATTCCCTCAATTCCATGGGGCTGCATGGAACGAGATGAAAACAAAATCACGGCTGCGATAAGTAAGTCAAATTTGGGGACTTTACCGTGGGATTCTCCTTTTCCCTAATGGTTCTCTCTAGGGTCAGCTGGCAAACAGAAACAGAAGACAAACACCTCATGGAGCAAGCAGCTGGCTTAATATTTTATCGCTATCACAGTGAATCAAATTGAGATGATCGTGAGTATCCAGAGAGCAGTTCTTTTCCCTGATATCTGCAACCCAGTGCCACTTGGATGGCACGCAGAGCTGATCGGCAGGTGGATACGCTGCACGTGCACCCAGCCGACCGGGAGCGTTTCTTTCCTTCCCCAGACCACAAAATCGAACAACGGAACTGTTTTGACAGTTGTGCCATACGGCCAAGTGGCCTTAAAAATCTCTCTCATATCTGACACAACTGCTCCATGCTTGGGGCAGGGCCTGCTAGCGATCCAAGACTCCCTCTCGCAGGAATAATCCCTTTGGGACATCACAGACACCAGCCACCAAGTCCTTCTCCAGGAGGATTACATAGGGTATGAACTACGTACCACATTCTCCTGAGCAGAGATTCATCCTTTATACATGCGTTTATAGCATCCCATAGGGAAGCATTCACTTATTGTTTTACTACAAATAAGAAAATTAACAGGATGTCTATCTTTCTAATTTGCTTGCATGTCCTGATTCCCATTGCAGTCCTTTGTTTTCATGCAGTTTAGTTTAGCAGAAGCTCATTAGTGCAGGGACCATATCTAATATCCCCAGCACACTGTCAGGGCTCTGTAGACCATAAACTGTCTCAGCTTCCTTACTCTAATGTCAGAGGGATGGGCTCTGATGTAATTCTTGATGCCAGTTGTGCAATCAAATCTAATTTCCACTTTCGCCGCTGAACCTGAAAGTATACAAACACAGAAGTAATTCCTTATGGTAGAACAGCGCAATGTAATAACCCCAGCAAGCCTTAAAATTCTGTCATAAGTTTCTCCTCAGACCTGGCCTAAAACAGGGTAATTGGAGATATGGAAATGGAGGCTACTGACTTTAATTTGAGGAAATACTTATATTGAAATACAAGTGTAAAAAATAAGAATCTCTCCTCTAAAGCCTTACAAATGGACACTTGGAAAACAGAAAGGTAAAATAACAGCAAATCGTTACCCTGTACATGACTAGAACTAGATTAAACAGACAGAGATGGAAAAACCTGACAGCCCTCAAGTGCTCATCTCTTGAGAAAATGAAATATTTACTTGTACCTGCCAAGTGCCGAGACAGAACGCGGTCAGAGGGACCAGGAAAAGGCCCCATTTGAGTAAGAGGTCCTCTCCAGATGCGTCAGCAGCTGTTGTAGAACTTCGTGGTCTGCAGAACCTCAAACAAACATCTAGAGAAAAAGAGAATGAGGAACAGGGTTTGTACAGGAGAGGAAATGCCAAATTCCTACAGAAAATTTCACCTCGTGGTATAAGGTTGAAACAGCGCAGAAGCCCAAGCAAATCTTTTCTTACCTTTAGTCTGCTGGACCAGACCAGAACCTGCTTTAGTTAGGGGATACCCAAAAAATGTTCTTCTGATCAAGCAGTGCGATACCTGCGTGAAGTAAGAAAGATCCTTTGTAGTGTCTCTGCTTTGTAAAATTTGTATCTAGATGATATCAGTTGCCTCAATGATTGCATGAAGTTTTGTTTACCCATTGATATATCTCATCTGAGCAAACACCTGTGAAACACTACAGGTTAGGTTATAATTAAAAAAAAACCGCACGAAAATCAAATTCCAGTTACAGAGCTGACTATAGCACAGCAAACGATCTATCCCTTTCCATCCACGCTACCAGCAAACGTACACACCATCTTACTTTGTTCTTGAAATAAATGCCAGCCGAGCACCTGCCCTCCCCGCCACAAAGACAGATTTACGGACCTTTTGCCACCGATTCCGCCCAGTTTTAGCACCGCTTCGCCCCGTGCAGCGAAGCCGGTGCCCACACCGCGACGGGGGGCACCAGCCCACCGCAGCCGAAGCCCGGGCCCCGGACACGGAAGGGCGGCGGCGGGGGGAGCCCGGCCGGGCGCACGTAGAGCGCCGAGCACGGCGGGGGACGGGCCCCGGGCAGGACCGGGGCCTCACCTGGCCCGGCCCCGCTCCCCTCAACCCGCGTCCAGCCTGGCCCGGCCCAGCCCCGCTCCCCTCAGCCCGGTCCTGGCCCCGCTCCCAGCCCCGCTCCCCTCAGCCCTCGCCTGGCCCCGCTCCCCTCAGCCGGTCCCGGCGCCGCTCCCCTCAGCCCTCGCCCGGCCCCGCTCCCCTCAGCCGGTCCCGCTCCCCTCAGCCCGGTCCTAGCCCCGCTCCCCTCAGCCCTCGCCCGGCCCCGCTCCCCTCAGCCCGGCCCCGGCCCCGCTCCCCTCGCCCTCACCCGGTCCCGGCGCTCCCGCAGCAGCCGCGGTCCCGCGCGCAGCAGCAGCCTCCACGTCGCCATGGCAACGCCGCCACCGTCCCCCCCCCCCGCGCCGCCACCCGCCTCCGGCCCACACAACCCCGGCGCGGGCGGGCGGGCAGGCTCCTCTCTAGCCTCCTCTCTCTATGGTGCCGGCTGCTTCCCGGCGGGGCCGGCACCGGAAGTCGAGGCGAGCTCCTCTCTGGCGGCGCCTCTCTATGGCGGGGCCGGGGCCTGTCGGCGGCGCGGCCGGGGCCGAGCTGCCCGAGGCGGAGCGGCTCTTCCTGCGGCAGCACCCGCTCCTCAGCCTCGCGGAGCCGGGCAAGGTGGGGCTGGAGCCGGAGCCGGGCCGTGTGGGGGTGGGGGGGCGCCTCGAGGGCCGGGGCCGCCCCCGGAGCGCGGCCATGAGGGGGGCTGGGAGCGCCTCCCTGAGGGGGTCGTGAGGGGAGGCCGGGGCCGCGTCCCCCGAGGGGGGACAAGGCCGGCTGGCAGCAGGCCGGGAAGGTACCCGCAGTTGGGCTCAGCCCCGGGGAGCTCCCTGGCCCGGAGGCTTCTCTCCCGCCGTGGAAGTCGGAGGAGGGCCGGGGAGGAGGACGCTGGTGGGAGCCTGGGGTCTCTCCTGCCCTCGCCAGCCCTGGGGCGATCCCCTGGGCCTCCCTGACCAGACATCGTTTTTCTTCAGGTGAGATGCAGGCTGACAGGCCACGAGATGCCATGTCGGCTGTCAGAGCTGCAGGCTTATACTAATGGCAAGAAGTATCAGCGGCTGATAAAGACAGCCAGAGAGTTCGACTATGGCAAGTTTGAGCCCCATATAGTGCCCAGCACAAAGAATCTGTACGTATTCTTCCTCTTGTGTGTTATGCTTCACACTTTGTTCAAATTCAGACATAATGTGGTCAACCTTTACAAAGTTCTTGAGTCTTTATGGGTTTTGGGAGACTGGGGAAGTCTTTATAAAGTATTTATCAACTTTGAGCACAGTGCTTATAAGTGAGAAGTTATTGAGTAGTAGCACACTTAAACTCTGTCGCTGTCTCTTTCTTTCTTTCTGTGTCTGTCAGCCACCAGCTGTTTTGCAAGCTCACTCTCAGACACATCAACAAGTTGCCAGAGCACGTGCTGCGTCATGTCCAAGGGAAGCGCTATCGGAAGGCCCTAAAAACATGTAAGTGGCTTTTCTGAAGGTACAACCAGCCAACTTTTTTTCCCTGAGCTGCTTAGATTCCAGTAGCTCTACATGAAAGAAGGGGATACATTTTCTTTAGGCTGACAGTAATGTACTGCTGTTGCTGTGTGTGCTCCTCAGCTGGGAAGGAAGATGCCAGACGTAGGGAGCAATAGGCCTCTAGCAAATACCTTGGAACGTCCTTACTTGAGAGGAGCGGTTCTAAAACTCCCCCAGAGAGGGTGGTTCACACGCCCAGCACAGTCTCTGCATTAACGCCTTTCCCACCTTTCATGGTCCATAGCATCGCTGTAGATTACATGAATGTATATTAGAGTTGGAGCTTGACATGCTTTTGAGTTGCATTTAATATAAGCTAGAGTTGGAAATGAAAAGCAGTAAGGTGACTGGGCAGCCTTGCTAAGTGCTGCCCGGCCCCTCGCGCTGTAGATGAGGAGTGCCAGAAGGAAGGAGTGGAGTATGTCCCTGCCTGCTTGCGACAGAAGAAGCAGCGGACGCAGCACCCTGACGACCAAACGAACGGGAGCAGGCAGCCTTACAGAAAAGAGGAATTCTGGGAGCCAAAGTCCAGCGATGAGGACGGAGAGGAGACGGACGACAGCATGAGTGACCTGTACCCACGTGAGTGAGAACGTTGGTATCGTCTTGTGTCCTGAAGGGAGTTTGTCGGCTCACTTTCTCCTGGCTGCTTGTGTGCCAGCGGCACATGACTTCCATCCAGTTGGGGGTTCTTGGGTTTCAGAAAAGCTTGCCACTGCCAAATAAGAAATAGCAGTTATCTCTAGGTAATAACCAGGGCTGGATCACATAAGGTGTGAGGGGAGGAATACAAGATCCACTGGGATTTGCTGCTGCTGCAGGTTTCTCTGCAGCAAGTGCTCCCGTCTGATGGGAGCTGGTCAGGCCGTCCTGCTGACTTCATCTGGAGACGCTGCCTCGCTGGAGGAGAGCGGACACAGAACTGCCTGGGCTGAGCAGTTCCCAGAACGGGGCTGGCGAGAGGCACGGTCCTCATAAAACACATAAAAAATGTGTTTATTTCCCAGGTATTTCAGTAGTGACACGTATCTGCTCGGAGACTGGGAGCAGCTTGGCAAATCACCTTTAAGGTGCCCTCAAAGTAAAGTTAGGGGAAGGCAGAGCCTGTCTGCACAGGGAACTGATCCCGAGCTAAATCTTTGTATTTTAGCCGCACTCTTCCCAGAAAAAAGCCCCGCAGCTCCACAAACCACAAAGGGCAGCGATGACTTTGCAACAGACAGCGAGGACGAGGGGGCCAAGCAGAACGGTGACGCGAATGGAGAGGACGGCGGAAGAATGGATGTCAGCAGAGCAGTTGGCAACAAAAGGGGAAAGGTGGGAGTCACGCTGCCGCGGAGAACCGAGATCCCATCCCGTAGGTGTTTGTCTGATCTATTCCTGTCTGAGAGCCAGCAGAAGGTGCAAAGCTGTTCAGAGTGGGCTTTCCCCGTGCGCCAGCCACTGCCTCGCATCCCGAGGTGTGAATTAGTACCAGTGAATGTTTATCCTGTCTGCTCTAACTAGGGATGTTCCTGCCTGTATAAATAGCTCGCCTTTGATGGGATCCTGCTGCACGCTCTCTTTAACAGGGAGACTGGAGAGCGTCTTGTGGGTTCTGTAGTCTTCCTCCCCATAAACACACGAACGCTAATTAAACCCTTTTGAAGTCACAGGGTCCTTCTAGACCCTTTTTCTGCCTCTGTTGAGGAGCTGGCCAGGACCTGCCTTGCAGGACATCCCTGATGCTTCTCAGTTTGGGAAGCAGGCAAATGTTATGTACGTAAAGACAGATAAATCTTTAACGCTCTAAGGCAGCCCCTGAGGGAGGGGCTGGATGCTTTATAACTGTATCAAACTGGAAAGTTACGGCTGGATGAAGTTCAGGCTCATTTCTACAGGGAGACCATTGCTGTTTGTAGCTCATGAAACCACGTGCCCGTCAGAGAAAGGAACGTGAACTTGCAGGGCAGGGCAAGGAGACACCTGGCTGGCTCTGCGACCAGGGCTGCGCCTGTTCTGTCTCTGCTGGTAAAGGAGAGAAACCACACTCGGTTTCTCTTTAAGCTGTCTTGGGCAGGGCTGGATTTGGGATTTGGAAATAAGCTGATTAACTTTTTTTCTCTACAGAAACAGTCGGGCCCTTTAAAGAAGAAATTCAAGAGTCATCATCGAAAACCCAAGAACTTCAAGAAAGCAACCAACGGCAAATAAATTTTATGATAAATACATGGCCTGAAGCCTGCTGTGTAACAATTCCAGAGGGTGCACAAGACTGCCTGGAGTGTTTGCCCATTCCAGTTAACCATTACAGCTGGGGAGAGGAACAGTGGGGTGGAATGAAGTTGTACTCTAACAGCCTCAAGCCACCCCCACCACGGGAAGGATGACTGCTGCAGCCAAGTACAGGCGGCCCGGAGCTCGGACCTCTGTATGGGAAAGTGATTTTCAGTAGGTGGGAGAGAAAGCTCACAGGGCCACTAGCCAGCATTTCCAGGCAGCCCATCTGCAGAGTGGCACCAGTCACACACGCCAGGTGGATACAAAGATGCCATTGTTTTATTTTGATTGTTTCCAAAAATCAAAACATTTTCAAACACAACTAAGGTACAAAATACAGCATAAAATGAGAATTTATACTTATTTCTTTTTCCACATAGAAAGCAAAAATATATTCAGAATGAATTCCAGAACACTTTGCAGAGCCAATTGATAGCTGACATCCTGCTTGTGAGAGCTTCTCAGCCACGGGGAGAGGTCACCCTATTTTTGGGAGATGCATGAATACAGCAGTGTATGTAGGAAACCAGAATCTTCCGCATCGGGACTCACAGTTAGTAAGTCTGCATATTGCGCTGCCTAGAAATATCTTATAATGCCCTCCACCTAACTCTGCCCCTTTAGTACTGAAATGGTTCTGCTGCAAGGGACAGTACCAGTTCCTTTTCTGGGGCCTTTGGTCAGAAAGGGGACTTGATTTTCACAGAGGAAACTGGTCAGTATTTCAGACTAGTCCGTCCTCCTAGACAGGACACAAAAGCTGAGAAAGCCAACTTAAGGGCTACTTAGAGGAGTTGTTTCTATCATTCCATTTATAAATACTATGAACATCAACAGCAGTTAAGATATCGGAGAATGGCTGCCTTGATGCAGTCTAAAACCATTCTAGGACCTGCAGTGAAACCAAGCAAAAGCATCCCATGCTGCATATCCGTACTGGAAGGACCAGTTCATTTTGCTATGAAGAGACAGGCACAGTGAACACTTGAGGTGAAAACTTCCCTTGCAAAACCTATTTAAAAAGAAAGCCGCCTGTGTAACCTGAACTTAAATGCTGGCTTCCCCTCCCATCTACCCCCACATACCAATGCGTTCCCTTCGGCAGCAGCACATCTTGCTACTACATAGGCTATTTTCCCCTTGAGATGAAATCACTGGTCTAGCATTCAACAGTGCTCTTCTATTCGTCATCAGTTTTTTTTCAGCCTAGTTTTCTCTCCTAAAATGCAACCGTTAAACTGAACCGTCCAGGTTAGTGTCCTTACCAGGAGACCCTGGTCAACAGCTCCTGCTGGAGGTGTTCAGCTGAATCACTCCTTGAACAAACAGCTGAGCAGCTTTCTCAAGGGAGACAACAGTGCAAGGAATCAGTGTAACCTCAGCAAGCTGGCAGGGCTCATGCTTTCTAGAATTCTTTCATGATCTAATGAAACAGGTTCACCTAGCTGACTAGCAGAGGACAAAAGGCCTCCTCTGAGCAGCGCTAAGCATGTTCATGGCACAGAGGTTGTGGCACTGAGGTGAATACGGGGCCTTCCTCTCTCCTCGCCGTGATGCTGAGGAGTTCCTCTCTGAACAGGCAAGTCACATCCCTGGCTCCTTATTCACTGCACAGGCTTTGCACTTGCATTCTTCAGCTATAACCGTTTGCATACAGAGTTGAGAACCGGGGCTATGGCAGCACGCAGCTGACTTCCACGTTTCCTCCCTCCACATCTCAGGTATGGTCCGAGATGGCAGAGAGAAGGGGCTGCACTCGAGAGCTCAGCACCCCAGCTCCTCCACTGCGTGGCCAACTGGGACTTGTACAGCTGGGAGACTGACAGAAGTGAATCTAAGAAGCAAAGACTACAGATTAGAAGATTGACTGCTCTCATCTTGCATGTACTGAGTGCAGGCAAAAGGGGAGTTTCTGTAATTCTGAAGACATCTTCACCAATAACCTGCAATTCAGACATGAATTTGGGGTATATATGGATGGCAGCTGGTTAATAGCAGAAAGGAGCTTTTATTATGGAACCTGCAGCACAACTTGATTCCCTTCTTGGGAATTCAGGAGGGGCAACTTTGGGGAAAGAATGCTGAATAGAGTTCTTTTGGCACAGAATTTTAAACAGAATCTAACATTCTGTCTCTTCAGGAGAATCTTCCCCCCCCTTCCTTCTTGAAATCTGATTAGCCATACAGGATTCCTGATTAGCAATACAGGCTTCTCCCTTGTTCCCCTCAAGAGCAGAAGCGGGACATGTTACAAAACCCTCTCACTCTTCTTACCTAGAGGGGGGTATAGCTACGTTCAGGGTTTTCTTTTTGCCTTCTATTTGGGGGCAGGAAAGACCTCCCCTCTTGTTAAACAAAATGGAATTACAGGCCTCTGAGCAGCAAAATAACAGTGAATTTTTTTTTTATGCTGCTTTCCACCTTGATAAGCAATGCTATAACCAGCAATGGAACTCCTTATGCACAAGAGTTTTGATGAGGGCAAGAAAGGGGATCCACTTTTTTAGTTATAGCCAGACCCCAACAGCACACTGAATGATACAGCTGTATCCGCTCACAGTACTTCAAATTTTAAAACACTGCTGACATTAAAGACAGCAACTGTTGTACTGCAACTCACTGAAGCATCAGCAAAATGCAGGTTCCTTGGGTTAGTTCCAAATCTAGGAAGTTAGAATAAGCCTAGGCAACATTCCTTGAAGAAATAGGATTTCATCTATTATATTACTGGTGCCACTGTAAATCAAATTCAAAACATCTGTGCCTTTAATAGGAAGGGGGCATGTACGTGTAAAATGCTGGCAGTTTTTGTTGAATCCATAGAGAATCAGTTCTGGACTTAATATCTTTTATGTCCCAAGAAGTGTTGCTATTCCTGTTACCACTCTTTTTTCTTCTCATCCATGGAGACTCCACCAGGGCCCAGTGCAACCACGAGGAGGAGCCCTCCAATTACAGACATGGTCTGGAAGAAATCGTATTTGAGGAAGTCGTGCATGGGCTTGTAGGCTGGGACGGTCCAGAAGGCATTGAAGTAGATGTTGATGCCAAACAGCCAGATGACTAGAGTCAAGGCAGCCAGCTTAGTCTTGAAGCCAATTGCCACCAAGATAATCAGGGCTGTGCCCACAATGTTCTGCAGAATCTGCAAGGAAAAACACCCACAAGCTTACATATGGGTCTTAAAATTGATACAGAAACATCAGAACAGAGAATGGATAAGTTCAGCAGGCCAAATTGTCACGGCATAGATGATTTAATAACTTCTCTAAATATTAATTCTACTAAAAGATAGACTTAAATGATAAGCCTTGAGTAGGTCCTGCAGCCAATCTGGAAGTTGGTACTACATTCTAGTTCCTTGACTCATACTTTTAGGCTCAGATACTTACAGAAAAGAAGTTCATATCAAAGTGTAGCAGTGTCATGAACATGAGGACCAGCAGCACACGGCCCCCCAGCTGCATGTACTGCTTGGGAGAGCTTTCCCGCATGGTAGGGACACCAGCGAACATGCTCTTCCCCTCTGAGCGCGACTCCGCCAAAAGCAGCAGCAAGCCTCCCCCAAGGGCAAGGTTCCTACAGAAAGACAGAAATGGGGAAAAAAAGCAGTTTATTAAACCTATGCATCAGTGCAAGCTGACAGTTTCAACTCAGTAAGAATCTGCATGCTCGTGAGGAGTGACCTACTCTGCACCTTGCGATGCGTGTCTGCATTAGACTTCACAGCTGAAACAGCAGCACTGTACACAACAACGATTTACACAAGCCCGTGTAGCCACGTACAGCCTGCCAGAGAAGTCCAGCACCCACAGCTCAGGCACAGTTGCTTAGCATCTGTTACAACGTGAATTTAGTTGTGTTGAAGTTATTTGGTACCTCAGGTTTAGCCACATATGCTAAAGTAGTTCAGAGGTTGCTTTGAGAAAACAGAACAGCAGTGCTGCTAGAAGAAGTTACACATTTACAGGGTTGTAGTAAGCCCAGAGTATAGTTCTCCTGCTGCCCCCTGCCCTGCCCTGCCCTCAGAGGAAAGGGGTGAAAAGGTAAGACAGCCATCACTCAGGATTTGACAAGAAAGCTCACGTTTAAGAACCCTGTCTTCTACTTAGTGAATGTGTTAAGAGATTCAAAATCCCAGAAACCACTCTAATATCTACATTCTTTAGTTTTCTTGGAAAATGGCTTCAGTCATGCATAACAGTTGCCATTTTACCCATTTAGGAAATAACAGCAGCTCACTGATCCAGTCTAGACAGCTGTTTGTGAGCTCGCAGCAAGCAGGTTCACAGCAGAAACACTTAGATCCTAGCGGGTTAGGATTAGTCTTTCTACAGCACTGAGCCTGCTGTCTATGGTTTAACACAGACTGCACAGGTATTTTTTTAAGTGCTGTCATTTCTTGTTTAATGTAAATGCATCAGTTATAAAATCTTTCTAGTCAATACTATGTACAAAGATCATCTCTGACAGAAAGTGGCAGTGACAGACAACAGTTTTCATTCTGTTTTGATAAAAGCTTTAAGAGGTAGACATACCTCATCAAGAACTTCAGGTCCCAGAGAATGCTGTATGCAATAGTCTAGGCAAAGAAGCAAACAGGTTAAAACACCATATAAATTACACTGATGTTCTGAATTCACGTTATAATCTTAAGCCTGTACTATCCACAGCAGGAGTCAATTAGAAGTATATTATACTGAAGGAAACAAGGTAGGTTACATCAATGTGGTCCGATGAGTCAGTGTAAAACAGGGAACAGAAGCCAGAATTTGACTTGTGCTTTAGCCCCCACAAAGATTCACTGGTTTTGAATAGGAAGGATGCTACTAGCTAGGATCCTTTGTGATGGGACAGTCCTTTTTAAGAGCTGTGTGCTGAAGGCCAAAGCAACTGCAAGTTCCACATTTGGTACGTTACTGACATACAGGTAAACGGCAAGTTACTTCTGCTAAATTGGTCAAGTATTGAAGCAACATCTCCAGCTGACTAATTGCAATTACAGGCAAGGATTATGGGGGGCATCAGAAGAACAGAAGCAGCAAAACAGTTCAATGCCATTGAGGACTGGCGCTAGGCCAGGGTGGAGAAAAATTCCAGGGTTGCGAGTTGTATTTATAGATATTGGTAGTACTGGGGCTAAGAGAAGATTTGAAAGATACGGTTTAGAAAGGCTGAAGACTTAAGCCTCCTACCTGTAATGCTATAATTCCAAACAGTCCAAAGCAGGCATATTGCACAAAGTTCCTACTCAGCACCAGGATACAGCCGCCTGAGTTGGGGAAATTGAACACAGTTACACTTCTACCTTGCACAGGAAAAGATGCTGCAGGAATGGTAGCTTGTTTTGAACTGAGCAGACTCCAATTTCTTTCAACTGTGCCATGGAGAACATCAGGCAGGAAATTTTAATGGCACACCAGCACAAATCAGTTTGAGAACCAAGAAGTTTTAGTGCATTTTAAAATATTTTATAATTCCAGAAGTATCTTATTTTACAAAGGGTAAGCACATGCTGAACACAGTCCCCAACACACAGCACTGTACAGCAGCTATCAGTGTTAAAGCATTAAAAGAAGTTAAAAAAAACCCTCAACTCATAATGGATTTTTTTTTTTTAAATGAGATAACTGTTCGGGCAAACATGCTGCACTACTTTGCCTTGAAAGCTTTTTGTTTTATATCCTTCTTCAAGCACTGACAGCCTTTGCCACTTTGACTGGTACCTACATTAAATTAAGCTGACTCTCTACACAAAAATATGAGGGTAAAAAAACCCAGACACAAGGCAAGAAATTGGCAGAGCAATCAAGAACATAACAAAAGAATTTTACTTCTCTCCATTTCTGATACCCTAAGTCCACCTAGCACACAGAGAAGCTCTGCTGCTGGGATTATTTTGATTCCTGGGCTTTGAAAGCCTGACAGAAGCACCTCTCTCAGGCTTAAGTGTACCAACTGCAGGATAAGACTTTGCCATTGAGATTAATACCCATAAAACTGGCAGGCTGAGAAAGTCTTAACACTGCCCTGTTTAAGAAAATATGAGTATTTCGTTTAGAGAATTCAGGGTGCGTGGTATGTGTTTATAGATCCGCGTACAGAATTGAAAACAGATTGTCCTAATGGATTCTTGGCATCTCTGACTCAGAGATAGCGTGTCACAATAAATTCTAAGACTTCTTCCAGGAAAGGCTGAAGCAGGTCAATTAAGAGTTCTTTTCATTCAGCCCATGTAGTATTATCAGGTCTAAGCTGTCAGTGGCTATTAAGAAATCAGTGAGGCGTCCCATGCTTACATGATTCACAGTGCTTACATGAGCCAGGGTGGCAGACACACTGGAGTGCTCTGGCATCCACCTTAACAGCCTTAGAGCCACTTACTCAGCTGTCCGAAGAGATTTATGAACACAAAGATGGAGGCCAGGAAATAGCCACAGTTCCATGTGCCATCAATGTAATCCCTCTGTTCACTCCACTGGAACCACATGCGGATGCCATCCTCCAGGAAGGTGCTGATCAGGCACAGGCGGGCCACGTGAGGGAGGTACTGCTTCGTCACCCTCAGGAACTGCATGGGCAGACAGCATCGTTAGCAGGGAAGGAAGGCAAGGTGATACTCAAGGCATAACAGATCCGTGCACTCCACAGCCTCTGAGGTCAGCAGTTCCCATGCACACAGGGTCATCAACATCTAGAGAAACACATACTTGGGACTTGGATTTAATGAAATTCTTCTCCACTCCAGTTTGTGAACACTTGGGAGCAGTGGCAAAACCTGTTGTCATGCTCCACCCGAAGAGCATTTTGGACTCCAAGGACTGGGAGAAAAGCAGACTCCAGCAGCCCCTTTCTATGCAATAAGAACTGTGTTTTGATGGAGCTCTTACTAGATGAAGGAAGGCTGACCTTGGTTTTAGTTTGTCTATCTCAGGGTTTCATGTTACAGCTCAACTATCAGATAGCCAGGAGCTGAAAGGGCAATCCTACTCCCACCCACACGCTCAGGCACTCAACACCCTGTAACAAACTGATTCAGGGAATCAGGCTGACAGAAGACTAATTCTGTACAAATTAAACAACTTTAATAAGCTTTCTGCCAAGCTAGTTCCCTCTAACAGCTCAGAAAAGCAACAGTGCAAAGCACGTGTACTTGTGGAGCAGCAGCAGCTGTTGGATCAGCATAGCCATTGCATGAATTGCACCCTCTCTGCATGTATACACAGTTTCTACTTCCATTAAAAAAAAGCATCCTCTGCAGAAAGAAAATAGGCATTTATATATACAATGCAGTGTGGTAGTTAAAAGGAAATTATATCATCACGCAACAGATGCTGAGCCTTAGCTCTTGGGAATGCAAGATGTATCTGGGCCCACATACCCCTTCATCCTGGAAACTCCCTGGTTAGCTTGCTCTACAATTACAATAATTATAAAGGCACAAATACCAAATGACCAAGGAGGGTCTAGACTAGTGTGCTCTATAGGACTGTGAGGTGCACAGGAAAACTTACTGCCTCTAGATTGTGACAAGCACTTAACTGTCACCCAGTTTCCTAAGCAGCACTGGTTATTACTTAATGGAGACTTCCACTAGGATTTGCATTGTCACTCAATGCAAGCTAGCACCCGGCTGGCCCATTTCTTGCACAGGTTCAGCTTTGCCAGATCACCAGGACACATTTGGAGTCAGTGTATGCTACTGTTTGAGTAAGCACAATCTAGTAAGAATCAAATGTAAATTTAATCTAAAACTAACTACAAGATTATCCAGCAGGTTTCTACCTTCAGGCGACAGGAGCAGTTTGGGCAGGTGGACACTTGTGAAAGTAGATGCCTATGCCACGAGCCTTCACGCAGAATTGCCAGACTCCGCAGAGATCCCTGCATTAGAACTAGGAGGAGGAGCCTTTTAACAAAACCCCAGTATCCCACACAAAGTTCGACGTGTTGTAAGGCACATTGATTCACACAGTTTATGCAATATTAGAATACTTCAAGCATGAAAAAGGGTGGGGGAACCCACATGTCTATAGGTGTCTTCCAGACAGCATTGAACTATATTATAAAAATGGACAGAAAAGGCACACAAACCTTTTCTTTCATAATTCAGTATTTACACTGACTTCAGGTTAGACAATACAGCTGATGGGTTTCTTTCTGGGCAGAATCTTTTTTTAAAGTTCTGGTAGCATTGCATGCTGTCAGTATATATAGGAGTGTAGAGAAAGGAGACTAAAGCCATTCCTGAAAGTTTATTCTTGCCACAGTAATCAGTAAATACTAAAGGCTGTTCCAAATCCTATGCAAATGAAAAGCCTTGCTTACTGTGTAACTGAAGATTATCACAAGAAAAAAAAAATCCAGCAAACATGCTTAATAGTTAATTAAACAGTTACTATTGGAACAAACTACACTAGTTGTACTTGCATGCATCCAGAGTCTAAGGGTCAAGATTCAAGTCAATCAAATGCATTTTAAGTGCAGCTGTACTCTGACTCAGGGCTGCCACTTCAGGCTTTTTTAAGCCATGTCAACAGTTGGATGAATGAGTCAGAAGAAAATTTGTGATCTTTGTCACTAAATGAGACACACATCTTGGTTTACAGCTTTCTTCCCTCCTGGATTTAACTGTGTGTTTAAGCAAACTTGCTGAGGAATACTGAGGATGAAGTTGTTCTGGAAATAGTACAAAACCAAAAGTGGTTTGTAAAGTAAGTCTGCCTTGTCAAGACACAGAACAGGCAACTTTGGTCTAGAAGGAAATGAAAGAGCACAAGTGCTGGGCATCTGTAGGAAAAGAAAAAACCACTGCTGTGGAAAGGCTGAAAAAAGCAGCAAACATTAGAGACTATACCTGCCTCCAGGGCTCATCTTTGTTGTTTTGAAATGGGTCATGTGAGCCGATCTCATGTTCCCCTTCCCTGAAACCAAACAACTGCCAACAGTCCAGGTGAAGAAGCCAAGAAGGCATTTAACATTTACCTGTTCTCGTGACATACGGAGAGAATTTAACGCTACCTATTAAACATGAGTGAGTGCATCCAATCAGCTTAAGACAAGTCAGAAAGACTGAAGCCTAAGGCAGCTGCAGTGTAAACAACCTTATGACACACATCATCTCTGGACATCCGTAACTCACGTAGCTGCATTTACTTAGCTACACACAAGTCGAAACCCCAGTACACAGCAAGCTTGAAGTAAAAAAAGCTTCAGAAAGACTGTATGAACAAAAACCCAAGCCAAAGAACAACTAGCCATGGAGATCCAAAGAGAAAGGAAGAACACAGTTACATGATAACCACAAGAAGAGAACATAAAATCACTTGATGTCTGTTACCTGTTATGATTAGAGGATTTGAGAATAAATCACCCAAGTAATTTAACTAAGGGCAGAGTAACTTATAAGAAACAGGAGATCTCTAGAAGTGGGACTGAACTAATAGTACCAGACACCCTGGTGTTGTCCCTACACATCACTAGCAACATGTGGCCCAAACGCTGCACCCCGAGACCACTTCCTACTTCCTTTATGATTCACATTGATAAAAGCAGCACATATGGGAAACTTGGTAGCTGCAGCAATAAACACATCCAACTAAGACATGGGACTTGAAACGCGCACTCCACTAAGCACAATAGACGTAAGACAAAACAAATCTGCCGAGATTGATGGAGGTGGCAGTGTTAAACTCATGACATGAAGTAATTGGATGGCTTATTCTGCTACAGGCTTCGCATCAACTGTTCTTAGCACATACTGCCTCCTTGCAAGAGGCAATACATCTTGAGAAAAGACAACAAAATGCTAAAGTAAAACTATTTTAAAGAAGAACAGCTGGTTCTGTGTTGGTGGCCAAGTCACTAACATACACCAGAGGGGCTTTGTATTGCCACTTCCCCCTCTAACAGGATTAGAAAGGCAAAGATAGATTTAAATGCTCCTCTTTACTCAACAAACAAAGATGCACAACAGGATCCAGGGATCCCTAAATCAAATCTCTGCTCAAAACCCATTTTTCAAAAGGAGGCTTGAAATATTCAAACCCATAAAGAGGCCTGCCCAAAGAGAGGTAACAAAGTGATTCTGTTTTGACTCTTACCATGCTTCCCAAACTGCATCCCACCTCCAACAGTCTCAAATTTGTTACAAATCCAGTCCATTTTGTTAAAAGCGTACATACCATACCATAATTACAGGTATTTTAAGACCAATACACAGCCAGGAGTTGGGAATTTTTGTGTCACCTAGGTATATTCTGTGTGTTCCTGGATCAGGGAAGTTATGATCATGGTGATGTTGAACAGCAGTCTGCTAATCTACACAGAAAGCCCTCCTGTGGGCTGCACAGCATTATTAGTCTAGAGCTTTTGATAAAAGCATATTCCAAATATCTAGCTTGTATTCATTTAAGGGATTGCTTTCTTCTGGGAGGACAGAGACTTCTAGCAGCCTGGGACACCAGTGATCTTTTCTGGAATAGGATGCTCAATCTTCTGGCAGAGAGAAAAAAAAATCACTTCCTTTCACCAACCTATGTATATCCACTTAAGGAGATCCCACCTAATAATCACAAGGACAGCACCACCCATCACATTGGGCTAATCAATGACTGCAAGTTATTTGTGAAAACTGGGAACAGAGGCTTTCCTGCTTATTTCAAAAAGCAAGAAGAGAGCTTTGACCACTAGAACATTGCCAGCGGTCTTAATCAGGTTTTTAATTGCAGGGAAATTTCTCATGACAATGCTTTTCACTCCTAAAGTGTGCTTTATACCAATTCCCTTTCCCAAAAGGCTATTTATTAATAAATGCCATTTTAAAGATTTGATTAGTCATGTATTACTTTTTGCTGTCTCTCTTCATGGGAAGATTCTTTCCCAGCCCAACCAGAATAAGCTATTTGGCTTATAACAATAAAGGATCAGTGCACTGACATGACTACATTACCGAGAGAGTTTCCAAATTCAGTTTAATATAAAACACAAAAAAGTTCAGACTGACAATTAAATGTTTTCTTCTCCCTTCTGTTTTCTGCAAAATAGGATATAGAGATGTTAGAATTAGCTGAACAACGTGCATCAGCATTTATGTTGGAAAATTAAATAAAACCTCCAGAGTCCAGTTCTCCCTTGGAGTCCTTTCACTGCAGTACAATGACTCAATAGTCTCCTTGCATCTTTGCCCATATTTTTTTTTTCAGAATGGCAGAAATACCAGGCACCCACATTCCTAAAGATTATTACAGACACCAGAAAAGTTGCTTTCAATCCTCATAAGAGGGAGCAGATCTCGGAGGACAGACAACCAGTTCTATAACCCTGAACAATCAGTACAGGCCCCAGACACAGCTATTTTCACTACGATGTCAGCAGTACATGGTGACTGCAATGAAGGGCTTAGCATGTAATATTACAACAAGTATTACTCAAAAAGGGCTTAGCTTTTGAGTATGTAAATTATTTAATTAATAACATCAGGCTGGTGTTATGGGGCTTAAAAACAAACCAACCCATAAAGCCTGTAGCTGGGCATCGTTCTGAACCAAGATCCTGATTTCCTTGCACTGTGTATCACCTAGATTTTAAGAACCCTTAATAGCTTTTCCTGGCCTCCCCAGTATCTAGTAAGTTGCCTTCTCTGAAATCAACGGGACGACCACCCCCCAACACCGACCGAGTAGCCATCTCCTCCATTGCAGTCCTTGGAAGCTGCTAACAGCCCAGAGCAGAACAGCTCGCCAGCCATGCTGCGCATCTGCAGGCTACAAACTCATGTTACAGCCAAGCTAAACTAGTGGCTCGTTCTCATCACAAGTGATCCCACCACCAGCATCGGTGCTCACTTGACCTAAACAAAGAGATAATTGGAACGAACAGAAAAAGTCAACTCAATTTTTCCTCCTGCCAGCTCAGTGCTAGTGTGACAGAAAAGGGGAACATAGCCTTGGGAGAAGTAGGGCAACCCCTTTCACTGATAGCTAGCTGTCAGGCAAGCTTAGCTGCCTTGTAAGACCATGCCTTCAGTGCACTAGTTCACCTCTGGATTAAGAGCCGCTTGTTACTACTGAGTATCTTGACATCTAAGGCATAATTTGCTAACTCGAAGGGAAATTACAGTATTTGAGAAAAGTTAAGCTTTAGTGTTTGAATGTAAGGAACAGATTATTCTTGCTTTTGTAAGAGACATTCAGGATTTACTGATAAGCCATGGAAGTAGCTGTACCATTTCCCACAGGGCTTTTATGCTACAGAAATTAAGGCTCATTAGCTCTTGAGCACTAGTACAGGGCATGGAGAAAGCAAGGATATCACTGAGAATGCATTCAGCTCCCAGAACAGCCATTGTCCAGCTTCACTACCTCCGCCTCCATCAAGGGAAATTTCAACATAACTTCAGTCCGAATGTTCCAAGTACTTTTTTAATCCAAGATGAACTAACACCTTCCATAATGCAAAGTGTTAACTTCGCAATATATACCAAACGTTATTGTTTAATAAATCTCTCCACTCCGGCACTGGTGTGATATGGATTTTTACCAGCATACACAGTACTGAATCAATTGAGCTACGAGGCAGCTATTTGGAGGCAGAATTATCAAAGGAGTTAGTTACTTGGAAAGCCATAAAAATTGTTTTGCAATCTGATGGGTAAGCATATGCAAACACTCCAAATTCTGCAGCTAAAGGAAAGACTCATCTTTAAATAGAACGTGGCCCAGCACAAATAAAGTTGTGCCATTTAAAATTCATTTCAGGAGGAAGCAAACTGCATTTTAGATGGACAAAAGAGCTTTCAGTAGTATGAAAAAAAGGGCGTTAAAGACATCTAGAAATAGACACACAGGAATAGAGAGGTGTTATAAAAAGGTCAGGACAAGTGTTGTAAATTTTGGCAAATAATTTAAAGACTATAGCGATAGTTTACTTTCTCCTCTAAAAGGAGAGGACAAGGTAAACATGATGAAGATGATCCAGACACCCCTTAAATTGAATACTCCACACACCATAAGAAGCGCTGTCTCTAAAACGACTCTTCCATCTGGGGGTGGGGAGGAAGTGCAGAACAGGTTTTCCCAGTGAAACTCGGTTAAAGACACAGAAGCAGCACAGCCCCCTCAGAGCCGTGATGTGTTATCGTGCACCACACAACTCACACTGCTTCAATAGGCAGAGTTGTAGAACCAGGCAGAATCAGATTTTCCAGAGAACTTGCTACATATGATTAAATAGTACCTCTTATTTTCAATTAGATGAATCACCATGACAATGAAGATCTTTCTGACACCATCACCAGCAAATCAACTACTTACACTCCAAATATTCCTGCACTCACATATAGCAAGAGATCACAAACTTGTACTTAACAGAGAAATCTGTAAGGGCCTCCACTGAAACAATGTAAAGAGGATTACAAGACAGCATCAGTTTATTTGCTTTCCTTTTGCTCTAATTCTAAGCACAGTACCGTGGTGCTGGCAAGCCTCTTCCAGTTATCAGTCAGGGCTTAGATTTTTGCTTTCCTGTCACTATCACCCCACCCTGGTTTCCCACAGCCCTTTACGCCCTATTTGCCAGCCTGGACGGCTTGCAAGAAGAGGAGAGCAGCTCGGCCTCCTGCTCTCCTTCCATTTATTTGCTCCCAGGGAAAAGCCCAGCTCCCAAGGAGGACTCGGCTGCTCCGCTGTACGGGCTGCCCGAGAGCAATCACAGAGCTCGCACGAAGGCAGGGGGCAGCCATTCCCGCGGGGCCTGCACCGGCCGCCCCCACCCCGGCGGGAGGCCGGGCCCCCAGGCTCCCCTCGGAGGCGGCGCGGCCGAGGATGCCCACAGCCCCGCCGGGGGGACAGGCCCCGAGGCGGTGACCCCGCGCCGGGCCGCCGCCATCCCCACCTGCGGCCCAGCCGGGCCCCTCAGGGCGGCGGCCTAACCCCCCTCCTCAGCGCGGGGCCCCCCGAGCCGCCCCCTCACAGCCGGCCCCCGTGCCCAAGGAAGCGGCCCAGCGGACAAAGGCCGCCCGGCCGGAGGAGAAGGAGGGAAGGCGGGCCGGCACCTACCTGGTCCGCGAAGTCCTCAGCAGTGCTCATGATATCGTTCTGGCCCATGGCGGCGGGAGGGGGGGGTGCTGGGGGGTGCTGCCGGCTGCTGCGCGCCTCGGGGCCCGGCCTCGGTCTGAGGGAGGGCGGCGGGAAGGGCGGGCGGGCGTGAGGGAGCGCCGGGCCGGGCCGCGCCGCCGCTCGGCTGCTGCTGCCACGTAGGCCAGCCCTTAAAGGCGCCGCGCGGGCGGCAGCGCCGGCGCACGCGGGGCGGGGCCGCCCCTCCCTGCCGCGCACAACGCCCCGCCCCTCACGCCCTGCCCGCTTAAAGGGGCCGCGCCGCCGGTGGGGGAAACGCCCCCGGGGGGGTCGGTTGGTGGGGATGGTGCCTGCTCCCCGCTTCTGCCTCTGCCCGCGGGTTTATAGCGGCGCTTTTTTGGTCTGATAAGCGAAGCTTTAGGGAAGGGGCTACGCCTGAGGGGCTGCTCTTGCCCTGGGCCTCGGGGTCCCTCCACACCCGCTGCCTGTCCCGCCTCACTGGGAGGCTGGGCCTTGTCCCGCCATGGAGAAATATGAGGTGCTGCCCCAAGGGCCAGGCCCTGCCCGGCGGGAAGGGGGTGGCTGCAGCTTTGTGGGTGCTGTAGGTGGTGCTGGTGTGGGTACATGGCCTTGAGGAGGGGGTGTAGGTACCCCCGGCGGTAGTACCTGGCCACGGGGAGGGGGTGTAGGTGGCCCTGAGGAGGGGGTGCATGGTCTTGGTGAGGGTGTAAGCGGCCCTGAGGAAGGGGCCTATGTGGGCCCAGGGAGGGAAGTGCTGGGGTGTGGGGGGCCCTGGGGAGATGAGGGTGTTCTGGTCAGCAGGGGGGAAGGTCCTGGAGGGGAGGGGAAGGCCTGTGTGCCTCTGGAGAGTTGCGGTGCACATGGGGGTGCCTGTAGTCCTGCCATAGGGAACTGGAGGTGTGTGCTGTGTGGAGGGTGGCTGTGGGAAAGTGGTTTGAAGGGCCTTTCTGCCTTGGCGGTTCTACCACTTGTAGCTGAGCAAGTCCATTAGTGTCTTTCCTCTGCCCTGCAGGTGCTGGAGCAGCTCCAGCCTGGGGCGCTGGGCACTATGCTGTTAGCTGAATTGAAAACAGAAAAGGGTGCGGAGAAGAAATACGTAATAAAGCAGGTGAGAAGGTTGTTGCTAGGAAAACAAGAGTTCACTGGCACATTTGTCATCTCCGTGGGCCCTTCTGATAGTAACAAACGCGTTAGGCAGCTTGGCCACTGCGTAGGAGTAGGCTTACATCTTACTGTGCTGCTGTTTTGGAAATTGGAAGAGTCAGATCAGTTTACTAGAATATTGAGGTTAAAATTGGGAAAGGGGAGCAGTGTATTTAGGTCCATCCAGTGTGTTTTCACCTTAGCTTACTGCTACTTTGACAGTGCAGGAGAAGGACTGGCTAGCTGTCGCAGACTCATTTAAAGCTCTGTTTTTGACTGTCTCCCAACAAGGCTGCTCCAAACATTAGAGATTGGAGCTATCATTGAAAATTTATGCCAATTCATACACAATGTGCAGTTCCCGTCATCTTGGCAAGATTGTTCTGGCTTAAAGTTTGCCTGTCTCTGTATTACAATCTCATCCTTGTCTTTTGTTTGGTGCAGGTTGAATGCATTGAAGAAAAGCAAGCAAATGAGGCCTTGAAGGAGGTATCAGTGCAGTTTTTCTTTACTACTTCACTTAGAAAGACCAAAGTCTTAACAGAGCGAAGTCTTTTATCTACAAGGATTAACTAAGTAAATAGTCAAGATGTAAATCGGGTAGGACTATCTGAGGGGTGTTCTCCCTGCCCTCTGCTTGAGCTCAGGCCAGGATTTTGTAGTAATTCTTCCTACATTTGAATATGTAGATTCAAATGGACAGCCTTTTTCAGGGTTCGTATTTGTTTTGTGCTGAAGACAAAGAGCAAAGCTCATCCTTTTGGCCTTTAAGCTGAAGGAGAACCATGGTCTGTTTATAGTTTATTATTAAGAACTCAATTTCTAGTTAGGATATTTCATTTTATGTTAATTTCTCGGAGTTGGATGGTTTTTGGTGTGAATGATTTGACTGGTTTTCTTCCTTTGTTGCACTTTTTTGTGCAAACTTGTTTCAATGCCTCGAGTAAGAAGCAACATCAGAAATACTATCAAAATACCAAAATTTGTTTCAACAAAATATGTGAAGTAGCACATAATGGATTAGTCTCACTGTCCAGTATGCATGACATCTGCAGCTGAAAATGAGTAAGAATACATGTCTGTACGGATGGTTCATCCCACTCAAGAGAGGTGGCCTCTTTATATTCTGAGATTGGCTTTACTGATAAAGTTTGATCCAATTTCTCTGCTGATGTGTGTGTCTATTGAAATAAATGCAGTTGTGCCAGCTGGGAGCGTGGCTTTTCTTAGTTTTTCTGTTGTGTCTGCACAGCCACAAACACAACTATAGGAGAGTAAGTTGAATTCTTTTTACCTTTCACATCATCAGCAAATTTGCTGAAGAATTGGTAATTGTTAGAGCCTTACGCGGAAACCAACTTCAAGGAGATAAGCATCTTGCTAGTGTCATCATATTTGCTGAGTTTCAAGATTGCATAGGGGTTACTGGAAATAGTGGCTACGCTAGAAAAATCATCTCGACTTTCATATTCTAAGATATGTTTTCAGGTTTGGATATTAGGAACTGAAGAAGGGGGTGGCTTGCATATTATCTCCCTAAGGATCAGTTTTTATCCTTGAATCTTGCAAGGCTATTACAGCATTACACTGAGTAGAGTCTTACTGAAATATTTTCCTTAACTTGACACTTGTGCATGCAAATATATAACAGAGCTTGCACATTGAAAGAATTTGATCAGACATGTGACATGAACAAGTCAGGAACTGGCTTAGGGTATTATTTAAGGTACTTTAAGTGGGAAGGACTGTATAGCTATAGAAAGCTCTCTCTATTTTTTTTATTCTATGCAGGCAATGGATTTGCTAAAACTTCATAATTCAAACATCTGTGCTTACAAGGAATTGTTTGTGACTTGGGATAATGAGGTGAGAATGAAATAGGATTGCTTAAACTGGAACACATGGTTAACGTTGTAGGCATGTAAGCATAAGCATTTTTGCAGGTTTAAATTTGGGGTCGTTTGTGCGAGATGCTAAAAAAGTTATTTGATTTGAAACAAGCCTGATTTTTTTAACTCCCGAATAAACATGCTGAAAAGCTGTGAAGATGTATGGATTGGAGTCCATCACGTGGCAGTATTGCACGCTGACTTGCAGGTTCTGATGTGAATCAGTGTGCAATACTGATTTTCATGCCTGCATGAAAACCCTTTTATAGAAGACTATAGGAAGCTGAAAGCCCTGACTTATTTACTTGCAGGTTTTATTCAGGGCTCAGGCAAAATTTGTGTTGATTTTATGGATGTATATTTGACTTGAATTGTCCCATATGGCTTCAGATAAGATGCTTGATAATGTTTTTTTTTTAAAAAAAAAAAAACCAAAACAAAAAGCCAAACATGCTGTATTTTTAATAAAAGAAAAATAAACGTTGTCTCTTCTGTGAGAGATTGATCCTCTCAGAACACCTTGGTATTGGTGAACATCACACTCACGAGTTTGGCCAAGTGCTCGGTTTTATCTTTCTTACTGGATATGTTATTACCTGCAAACAATTAGACGATTTTGGTGTAATGTTTTGTTACAGATATCATCTCTGTTCCTTTGTCTGGTGATGCAGCACTCAGGCCAAGGCGATCTTTCATCTCTAATCAAGGAAAAAAGGCAGAAGTCAGAAAAAATAACAGACATGGTAAAAAGTACAGCAGAGGCATCTGATTGAACTGACAGAGTCTCAGTGCTTTTATATTTCTTCCTCTATATTCCCTCTTTCTCAAAGTCCTCCCCAAAATCTTCAAAGCACAGTGTTTTGCTGAAGAATGTTTTTGGAAGCTATCTTCCAAAAGATATTTGGAAGCTACTGTCTTTATGTTACGCTTTCATGTATATTCCCCTGAACAGGTGATTCTGAAGTTCCTGGGACAGATGATGGATGCTTTGCTTTATATACACAAACGAAATATTTTCCACAGGTGAGTAGAAATCTTGTTCTCTTTGTCTGATAGGTCATTGTTCTTTGCAGAACAGGCTGTGATGGACAAGGTGTACTTTGTGTATCTAAAACAAGAGACAACTGTTGCATTCTATGTCCAGATAAATCTGTTGCAATTACAAATTTTAAAGCATTTTGCAGTAAAGGAAGAAAATAATTGTATTTCAGTTGATTATCACTTGTATATTTTAAAAAAACCAAACCAAAACCCACAAACAAAAAAACCCCCAACCCCTCACCACCACCCTACCCACCCTCTCCCAAAAAACCCCAAACCTTCTGATGCGTAAAGATGCTGGGAACCTGTATCATTAGACTCTGATTTCACAGGCTGACAGAAAGTATTTGTGTTGCAGAAATCTCAAGCCATCAAACATACTTGTGACTGGTGAAGCATCCTTCATGCTTACCGACTTCAGTACAGAAACACTTATGACAGATGAGATGAAATGGAGAATCAGAGTGGAAGAAAGTAGATATTTGTTTTACTCTTTTTTTTTTTTTTACTTTATTTTTAAAAGATTCAGTTATGGTGATTATTTTTATTCCTCAGAGAAAAATCAGCCAAAGAGGAAAAAATTATCTTCCCTCCCCCTTCTCTGCATTATACTATTTGCCTTCTAAAGTATCACTAGGATATTCATAGGCAGTTGCCTGCAGCATTAATTGTGTTCACAACTGAAAACTATAGACATGTCTGTAACAGATATGGTTGGAATCCTTTTTAGCTTGATACATATGCAGTAACATCTTAGAAAATTGTTTATTAGTTATAGTGTGTTTCTTAGTCTTGTGGCATATCACCAGTAAAAAAAGTCTAATCTCTGCAGAATATCTCAAAATTATTTTTAGACATAAAGCAATTGCCTGCAGTGCATGCATGTGCAAGCAAAAACTGTATAGTACAATGTCAGCAACGTTACCATATGATTCTTATTTCAACAGATAGCAAGTCTTGGATGGCTCCAGAAGCATTTGATTTTTCTTTTACTGAGAAATCTGACGTCTGGTCTCTAGGTTGTATTCTGCTTGACATGACGACCTGCCCTGTTCTGACTGTATGTAATAATGTTTCATTATAGATTTAAAATGTCATTGGCCCACCAGGATACCTGTAAACAAGCATGTGAAAGCTCTTCTGATACCATACTCTTTACAGGCGGAAGAGATAACTTCATTACTGCAGAATATTAGACAGGATACCAGCTGTCTTGAGGGAGTTCTGACACTAATGCAAAATGGAGATAACAGCTCTTTGCCTTTATTTCCAATTTTATTTATGATGCTACAGATTCAGCCCAGCATGAGACCCACAGCAAAGTAAGTTCTGGATGCTTTCCCTTTGGTTTTTTTGTCCTAAACCCACCTACCTTCACAAAGATGGGAATGTTAGCTGAAAGAGATTGAGTCAAGGTTGCTGATCTTACTGCCTCGACAAATTGAGTTATTAAACAAGTCAAAGACTTGGTGTTCGTTCAGAAGTGGGCATTCTGATACGCGTAGGTGTCCTGTTTTGAAGAGTTGCATTATAAAATCATGTACGCAATTTTACAAGCCATTAACTTGAAGCCTAAGCATGGCTTGTTTAATGTAAGCTCTTTCATTAACTGTTTTGAAGTAGATTGTGTAAGTTCTGTCAAAAATAATCCAGTCTTCAAAGAAGTATTGTTAGCTTTTTATATCAAAATGAAACAAAGCCTGTAGATTTTTTTTTTGTAACTTAGCAGTTCTAACTTACTGATACGGCTTTTGTCTCTTGTAATTCTAGGGATCTGACTGATGTCCCATTTATTAGGGAATGCCTGACTGTTGCTGGTGTCTCTTTAGTAAATCTGAAAAAGTCTTTGCCTCCTAAAATAATAGATGTTCTCCTTGAGGGAGGAATCGAAAGTATTCTAGGTAATAAGGAAAATAAGATTAACGTAATGGTGATTTTCATAGGAAATAAACACATATGTTTTCCAGTCAGCATATATTCTAGTTGAAAATGAATTATTGGACATTCATTTTACTTGAAATAATATGGGATGCTGTTTGGAGGAAGGATCACTATATAGCCTTTTCTATAACCTCCTAAGATTACCAGCCATACCTACTGCACAAGTTACATGGGGTCAGAGATCATAGCTCAGAAAACTGGGGAGCCCCACTTATTTTGTCTGCATTCTAACATGTTTGCCAATTTATGCCAACAAAGGATCTGTTTCGTTATTTTCCTTCTAAGCAAGGAAGATATTATCTTAATCTGAAAAGGCTATCAGAATAATGCATTTAAAGCCCCTGTCCCTGCTCTGATTTAATCTTCCAGCAGGTCCCCAAAATATATAATGACAAATACACAGATTATAGAGGTGAATCATAACACTTTGTAATATTTAAATGTTTGAAGCATGAGGGGAAAAGTTTTTCTCTTTTCGACAATCACAAATTACATTATTTTCATTTATATCAATTCACATCTTGCACAAAATAAAGAAAAATAGAGAAAACTTGAATGCTTTTTATAAGCATTTGTATCAAATAGTTAGAAGAATTTTCTTGTTTTATGTAGAATTCATGCAGGCTTTCTGGGATATAGAAGCAGTACAGGCTGAAGGCATTCAGCACCTGGCCACCTTTGTAAGAGATAAAAGTGGTAAGGCGCTATTTTATTACTTTATTTATTCTGCTCTTTCCTTACACTTTGAGATAATAGGAAGAGGAAAACATTCTCATGGCAATAAAGAAGAATGAAATTGCCCTCTTCCTGTTTCTCATTTTTGGATCGCACTGGAATAGGCCACTAGTTGATGTGATTGTGTTGGTACTTGTTTAGTAAATGCTTTTGTTGAACAGCAGAGGTGTTTTACTGGATAAGAAAAATGGGCACTGGAAAAAAACTTAGTGATATTTTAATTGGCAGCAAAGGTGAATTGGCAAACTGACATTTGAAGAAGGTAATTCATATCAGCGCTGGGGCAACTTGGGGGTAATGCCTAGGGCTATATGACTGATAGAGCAAAAGGAAGCGGCGTGTGTCTAGTTTCTGTGTGTCTAGTCAAGCTGTGTGCGAAGACTGTCTATTTTCTCCAGCATCTGCACATTTTTCAGACTAATCTTTCAGATCAAGATTAATATTTTCAAAGTACCATGTTCACTCAGTTACAAAACACGCTGCCATTTGGTAGTGATAGCATTTTAATGCTGGCATTGGCTTATGATGTTAAAACACAGGGGTGTTCATATCTGTAATCAATAAGGAAACAGAATAATTTGTTTTTTTCCTTAGAGTTACCTATATCTTTAACTCTGTTACTGAAGAAATCTTTACTCAGTAATACAGTGGGCTTTGGTTATAAATAACAAAATGAATGCATCTTTGTGATTTGTCATTCAAACCTATTGACAGCAATACAAGGTTGTGCACACATCTGACTGACTTGTTTGGCACTTTTACACCGTGGCTTACCACTGATGCTCACATCTTTGAAGGTGCTCAAAATGGATCCCTAAAAACCATCCAGTGTTTCCTCAACAGTTTGTCATGTATTTCTGGATTCACTAATAGCTGTATTAGCTATTCCAAAAGCTCAAAGTCTTCCTAGAACGAGGAGGCCTGGTGAAATACTTTCCTCCACAGGTTCTGAAAAGCATGGCTTTGGGCTTGTGCACAGTGTTCTGCCCCACGGCTTGCTACATGACCAGTGAACAGTGCCAGTGTGACTTAATGAGGAATGTGCTGGCTACACTTGGCTTGCATAGCCTTGCAGCTGTCTTTAATAAGAGACATTTCCCATAGAGACTGCAAAATTCACTCTGCATTGTTCTGTCTATACTTGCATTTTGTTCTCTTTGATTCAAGAATGTTGTTCTGCCATATCACGCTGTCCATAGGGACTCAAATTTATTTGAAACTGGAACTCCTCCTGTGTTTTGGAGCCTAGATACCCACTGAGCATTTTAAGCTGTGTAACTGAATGTTGTCTCAAATAATTTCTCTTCCATACAGCCTTGCCCTATCTGTTGACATTCACAGAATTGATTGCTTTTGCCATGAAGACTCATGTAAATTCTCTCAAGTTACAAGTAGACGGTTGCAGTTTATTGCTTGAAATTCTTAGTCAAGGTACAGTTATGAGACTTCCAACTTATGCTGGCCTATCTCTTGTAAAGTCAGATGTAGTAGATAAGGTTTGAAATGGGTTCAGTAATGATTTTGGGGGATAAATGTAAAATAATAGAGGAATTTAACCAGCATTAATAAGAGTCTGGATTCTCGTGGACTTTCTTCAGGACTGGCATACATGAATTCTGTGTTGGTGCTCATTTTAAATACAGGCTACTGATTGTAGGCTACCAAGTTTATTTTCATGTTATGTAGATTGTTACTAGACTATATAAATAAGAGACTCAGTGCTCTGATATTTGAATTTCAAAGCATAAAAGTGTAGAATACTTTCTGGTTTCTTGTGTTGTCCCTGCTGTCATTTTCTTGGCAATTTACCCCAGTAACACCTGATGATGATACAAGATTAAAAATAGTAAGAATTGTGTTTCAGAAGAAGAAAATTTAAAGTCACTTTTGGATTTGCTATGTGAAGAAATGCTGTTAATTGAATGTTTTACTTATGCTGGCAGCAGGGGGTTCAGACTTCATTCAAAGCCACTGAAATCTCTTTGTTCTGTTCAAATATTTACTTTTGACAGCTCTAGAACAGGATGTGGTGATGGCCCTGGATGAGAATGTGACCAGCTCTCTGTTAGAGACAGTGAGAAAACACTCTGAAAATGAAGAGTTACTTTTGTTGGTCTGCACGTTATTGATGATGATTTCAGCCAGCGGTGGGTCACCTTGTTTATTTTTGGGGAATATTCTTATGTTTCTACTTTTATAATCTAATCCAAGATATAACGCAGAACTCGTGACTTCACTGAGAGATGTGGATGTCTGTAGGTATTAGTTTAATAGTGGTAATATTAGTAAGAGTGACTGGATATTGGTAAGATAACACTCCTGAAAGTATAAGATACACTGCTGAGGCTTCAGGTACTTATAGAATTGTATCTATTAGAGTGGTCCTGTATCTCATCTTGTTTTGGAAACCAGTACAAACTGTGCAAATAGCAGTGCTTGGGAAAACGAGGGCACAGAACCTGGATTCTATTTTTGGCTGTGCCATGGTGAATTGAAACCATTCTACCTAATTTCTCTACTTTGTTTTTTCTCCTGAGATTGTAATTGTTAAACATTTATAGTATTATTTACTCGTTTTCAGTGTCAGTTCAACAGTTATCAGAAGACTGGTTTTATAAATGGTTACAGAAGGATTTAGCAGCAAGGCAATAATCGTAAAAAAAAAAAAAAAGGGGGGGGGGGGAGTAAAAGTGTCACGTACAAATGAATTTACCATCTAAGACCAAACTATTTTTATACAGTGTTTCCTAATTCTGAAGTGGAGGTAGCTTGAATTGCTAAATTGCAAACATTCGAAAAATAATAATTTATATCCTCTCCGTTCCTTTTCTGCTCTGTAAATTTCAGACCTGTAAGGAAAAAGGATGGCCAAACATCCGTTTGAAAGGGTCACTTGTGCTAAACACTATGCTTAAGTGCATCTTGTTAAAGAATTCAGTCTGTTCTCTTACTTTCTTTTGTCTGGCTGATGGTATCATGTTACTGGCTTGTTATCAGTGTTTAAATATGGTTAGTAGTGCTGTCTGTTTTGAGGACAGTGAGTGGGACAAAAATAACAGATTCTATAGAATTTCTTTTTCTGTGTTTTTCAGAAGTTACTGCAGAGAATCTAAGGAAAGTTGGAGTAATTCCAGACCTTCTGTCAATTTTAAGGAATTTTCTTCATAATGAAAAGATCTGCTTCTCTTGCTGTGGAGTTCTCTGGAGCTTGGCTGTGACTGGTAAGTAGAACACAGCAAGTATTGTGCCTAGACTCATGTGACAAAGGCAGCAGGTATTGTGCCTAATTGAGTTCAGACATTCCTGTCACTGGGACTGGATTTTTCTTCTTTCTCCCATTCTGGAGGGATGTCTCCACAGCCCTCCTAGAATAACTTCAAGTGATCTGGAGTGAAATCAGAGAAAACTAAAAACTAATGCAGGCTTTTCAGCAACCCTTTTGGTGATAAGGTGTTGAAGTCAGATCTTTACTGTTTAGGCCAAGGTGTGGCTTATGAACAGACTGTCAGAAAGGAAAGGGTTCCACACAGCTACTGGTTTCTCAGTCATGTGGTTTTGTTCTGCTCTTAGCAGAGGGAGTGCAGTGCAAACAGCATATTATATTAGGTATCAGAATAGCGTTTGGAATTAATAGCATCTTATTTCTTTGCATCACACTTCTCTTGCCAGCACTGGGCTAAATCTTGAGTTGGACATCTCCTAGAGACTTGCTTTTCCAAAAGAAATGTGTTTGGCAAGGTGGCAAGTGTGCTCCTCCCTTTGCCTTAGAACTAAACCAGCATCATCCCACAGTGTTGGAGAGCCACGGGTGATTGCTTGAGCTGACCCCTTCTTACGAGACCACGCTGGGAGTTTTTTAGGTGATTTGTTTCTGTGACATGCTCTTGTATAGGCGCGTGGTGTTCTAATCGTCAAGGAAGGCTGAGAGCACAGAATGCACAATTGAACTTGGTGTGTTTTATTCCTTCTGTGCAACAAACCACCCATTTGATTTATGTGACCAGCTAAATATCCATCCTGCTGACCGTATTCTGTCAAAAAGGTGGTTATTTTTGGAGGTTTCTTGCTGTGATCCCCATGTATAATTTAACTGGCAAAGAAAACTAGTTCCTGGAGAAGTTCAGCTTTCTGCAATAAACATTACTATTTATTAGTGCTGTAAAATTTGATTTGTTTTTGTACATTTTAAATTCCTTCCCTTTACTGTTGTCCATACTAAAATAATGTTGCATTACTCCAATGCCATCACCCATTAAGGTTTTAACTGATATAATTTGACATACAATGTGCTTATGATATTATTACTTGGTTAAGTAACTCTGCTCGATGCATTTCCTTTTTGTCATGGTAATTCAGAGAATAATGTAGACCAAGCATTGCTGGAAAGTGCTGTCCCCGTTATCTCTGCGGTCCTTCAAGAGCACCTCCAGAACGGAGCAGTTACGGAGTCTGCTTGCTCGGCTCTATGGGCATTGTCACTCCAAGGTGTGTTTTCCCAGCCTTCTTGTCCCCTGTGCACGGAAAAGGCTAGTATATGCCACACACGTCTGTCTGTTGGTGGTGATACTCGACATACAGGCTGCGTGGCCTTAGCCGGCTCTGCAGATGGCAGCAGAGTTAGGAACTTGCATCCTCTCTTAACCAGTCTCCCATGCACTTGCTCCCTAACACTCCCTAATGAAGCTATTTTTGAGCCGTAGCAATTACAGAACGAGATACTGCTGGTGCGTACTGTAACGATGGGCAGCTACAAGAACCTTGTTGTGCAGAGCATTCTCTGGCTTTTCTTTTAAGACCAAGAATCCTGTTTGTGTTACTCCTTTGAACGCAACATTAATGTTGTGCAGCGTGGGCTGGGAGGCTTGTTTTTATGCCATTTGCTTTGTAAATTGGGAACAATATTTCAGATTAAAAAATAGAATGCATATCTCTTTCATTATCATGTGCACCAAGAAATGCATCCTTGCAGCACTACTCTATCTTATTTCTTCCTCATGCAAGAATGTTGCCATATGTTCACCTGCTGCCCTGCGTTTATGCCATCGTTCCACTAGGAAGAGCTGATTAAAACACCCCAAGGAATCTCATTTCTAGTACCTAGCTTCAGAATAGGTTGGGTATTCAGGACTCTCTGTTCCTTTTGATTTGGAGAATGAAGGGGAATCTGGACATAGAAAACGTATCAGAAATTTCTCCTAGACCCCTGGATCAACTCATGATAAGACTTTATTGGGCCTTTTTTACTGCAATACAGGTTTTCACGTGCTTTCTTTGTAACTTTTATCGCATAATTAAGAAGTAATTTCAGAAACAGGAGGCAGAAGTTGAAATGCTGATGAGTGTTTTAAGACTTTTGAGTATATTGAAGTTTTGGGATTTTGTGTGGTGTGGTTTTTTTTTTTTTTAAAGGTTGCCTAACTGACAATGAATATGAGCCCACAACAGCGCTTCTGCTGGAAGCGCTCAGGATGAACCTAGAAAGACCGGTGCTGGTGAAGAATGCCTGCCTGGCATTAGCAAGCCTTCTAAGGCTGTCTGGTAACATTCAGCAATTCTTTGTTTATTAATTGCAAATCGCTCAGAAGTGGATGTTTCTGTATAGTTCAAGAGTTCACGGTGGGATTGGCGTTTGCTCTCCCAAGTTAGTATTTTCTTGCAGGACTAGAAGAGGAAATAGTGAAACTGGAGGTGTGAAAATTTTTTTCTTCCCATGGACCCAGCATGCATGTAGAAGAAGTATTAGATCAGCACAATCTGATCCATTAGTAACTTGAGTGTTTTATTACTTGCTTTACAATGAAGTTGTTTCAACTGTGTAAATGGGTAGAACTCAATCAATGCGAAAACAGTGAACATGAAAATATCACTTCTGCCATGCATGACAGTGTTGGCTGTGTATATGGTCTTCTACTTGTTGCCCACATATGCTTTAGAATAGCTTTTAGGAGGGCTGAAAATAATGGACATGACTTCCTGGAAAAATATGACGTGTGTGCTAGCTGGAGCAGGGGACTAGAAAGCAGATCATGCAGTCTGCAGCTACCAATTAGCCCAGCAGTGTTTGTCTCCCTTTCAGAAATATCAGCTTTGAGATTTATAATGGATTCAAAAGGCAGTGGAATAAACCTGATCAAAGATGCCTACCACCTTCACTTCGATGATCCAGAAGTGGTAGAAGATATCAGCGTGCTGATGAATGAGATGGCTCAGTACGGTGAGATGGTGGTGGTGGTTGTCAAGTCTCTTTCCTCTCCCTCACCCCCAAAAGACAGCAAAGAGAACCGTAACAGCAGCCGCTCAGGGGCGTGGTAGTTGCCCTCAGGAAAGACTTACTATATATCTGAGAAAGGAGCATGAATTGGAACTGAGTTAGTCCCACTTACTTTTGAATAATTATAAATGCCCCTCTGATGTTATAATATTATAACTTCATCTTATCTTGCCTTGTTTGTGTAGATCTATCCCCTCCCTGCTCTCCTTTAGCTCCTGCTGAAACCACTGGCAGTTGTAACCATAAATTATCCTGTTCCTTTACATTACAGATGACGTTGTGCTGGATATGCTGTCCCAGAAAATGGAAGAACTGCTGTCTGAAATAAAAAGCCGTTTTCCATCTAGCACGGTATGTAGAAGTCACTGTGATAATAAAGGGTGGATGCTTAGTACGTTATTTCTGGTTATGGATTTTATCATTCTTAAATAGCTGGAATTACATAGTGCAGAAATTTACAGAATTATGTGTATATGGGGTGAAGAATGAGTTCGTAAGAATATTTCGAACTATGGAAAATGAGTAGTTAGAAGGTTTTTTTTCTTTATGCTGTAATTTTTTAAAACTATGTTCTGGTCTCTTGCAACATTGCATTGCATTAATTTACTACATTCTTCATACTAAAACAGGCTAAAGTTTACAGGAATAAAGCATAAGTATATTACATCCAATTATTTTTGCTTTATAAGTGACATCCTTAAAAAAAAAAAAAAAGAAAAAAACCAAAACAAACAAGCAAACAAAAAACCGCCAAAAAAACCCCACAAAACCAACAAAATAAACCCTTGTGACAGTTTGCCTGAAGATTTAACTTGTATTAAATTCCAACAAGTAGTCATATTGGAAAAAAAACCTGTTGAAACACCAGAAACAGCAAAGTTATTCAAGCTGTTTAATGTGTGACGCTAATATTTCCTTTGCAATGGCTTGTTGTCAAGAAACCAGTAATTAGAAGTTTGTTCAGCAAGCCAATAAAACTGGTTAGTCTTATAACCTTGCTCTTTTTAGTTATGCATTTAGCCTGCTTACATAATTTGTCTCCGAGACAGTTACACGCAAACTTGTTCTCCAGTGTCTCCTGCAGGCATTGCCTGCACCATTTTAATGAATGCTGCAGCTATAAGGTAGCGCAGGAAAAAAAGAATTACAAAAGAGAAGAAAGCTCCCTCTTCTGTTGTAAATGTAATTTGTTGTTCCCAGTGTCCCCTCCTGACGGACAGCACAGACAGACAAGACCAGAACACTCTCATTCTGGCAACAGAGTGTGTGACATGCAACTGTTAAATCTCTGAAATCCATTGTTACCTTCCAGTATCCCTTTAGATTATTTAAATCACAGCATTAGTATTCAGTCTGGTAATTACGGTTGCTTTGGATTTTGCAGCATCAGACCCTACCTATGTTTAAAACACCACTCACTTTAAAGGCCTATGTTAGACACAGTGTTTTTATTAATAAGTGAATATAAAAATAAGTGAAGCAACAAGGTAATCTTCTATTTGACAATTCTCACATTTCTCTCCAGGAGATAATGACCCTTGTGGATGCAACGCTTTTGAAACTGCAGAAGTAAAAGAAAAACTTTTTGTATCAGAACAAGACTTGTACACTTCGGGTTCAGATATAAAAGCTTGGATCCTCCAGAAATATTTTTAAAGATTTTTCTCACCAGGAAGATTAATATTGGGCCAGTCATAATACATAAACAGTTATATGTTCTGTTGATTTAGGTACCACAACTGTGAGACTAACAGCAGTAATGAAGAATTCACCTTACTTTGTAGACTTTAAAATCTTTGAAATAAAGATTTTTAGTCTTGGGAGTTTCAGCAAAGCAGTGACAGCTTCTTGGTTCATCTATTGTAATTTAAAAACACTTTTTTTTTTTTTAACTTATTCAGTGTGTATTTCCTTTGCAGAAACTGAACCGATTAAGTACTTAACCAATGCAGGCATTTGTTTAAACACGGTAGTAGGCATTAGACACAGGTACCATCCAGAGGAGATGCTAGCAGTATTCTTGTATGGCAGCACTCCCATACCAGGTTAGGGAGTATTGTTCAACCAAGTGACTGATTCTATACAGTAGCTGCTGTCAGTTCTGAGTTCTCTCTACATTTGCCCTGGAATGTGACATGAAACCAGCAAATGCTGCAGATGAAAACACAGTTAGAATCATTCAAGTTTTAGAATTTTTGTTGTTAGATTTGTTCTTAAGAGCAGCTTCCCATTTCTTTTTCTCTAAGGTGTACAGTCTCATAGCTGCTTGTGCATCCTGAATCTAAAAGAGAACAGAACAAACAGGAGGCTTAATGAAACGTAGCTGACGTGGTTTAAGAACATTATTCTTAATAAGCAGCTAAATCTTCCATCATTTTAATGTATCCTTTCAATTGACGTTTCATGATCTCTTTCTAGATTTAGGTTCTGTGACTAGCGGCAAGGGGATGAGTATCTGTTCAGAGTGCAGGGCCCACCACAAGGCTATGCACCTCTCCTTCTGATTGTGACTTGGAAAGCCGTAATGAAAAATACTCTTGACACGGTATCTTGGAGATACCCTCACAATTTGCCCTGCCTTTTCAGTTCATTCCTCTGGTATATCCTCCTGTCCCCTGAAAGAAAGGAACTAACTGCTGAGATTCAGTAGTAGGCTCTCACATGATTTTATCCAACCTGCCATGGTAGAGTGGTGCAGAATGCTGCTTTTAAGGTAAGCAGTCAATACTTGAGAATTACTTTTTTCCCTGGGGATCTTAAAATAACAAGAACTAATATTTAAACAAAATACAGTTGACTTGTGCAAATGAAGTTTATGAAAATAAGGAAACAATCCAAGGGGTATGAGAGACGTAACAGTCAGCAAGCTTGGATGGCAATCTTACTGCATGCTGGAGTCCAAGCAGAGCTTGCTGACTTCCATTGAGAGGCTGGAGGGAAGCCACAGCATTTGGGATTGAATCCAGATCCTAGAGCGAACGTGTAGTACCTTGTTGATGTACCCCAAAATGTATGTTCTGATGAGATACATACCGAGCAGTGCTCCGACGTCTGCACTTGAACATTCAGCAGTCTCTCACAGAGCAGTTTCAATGATGGTCGTCCATTCTAGAAACAGAAAAGAGAATCATGCTGTCTCACACTACTTGAAATATATATATATAGACGTGTGTATATATATAAAAATATTGGTTTAAGTGTACTCCTCAATAAAGTGTAGCACATGTCAGCTTCTACTGGTGAACTGTCAAGAAGAATTAATGAGTTATGAGATTTATGCATGCACTGCTGAGTGGATTTCCTGTGTATTACCATAACCCTAAGATTTATGTTTGGGGTGCTTTGTTGTGAAAAAGAAAACCTGAGTATATAGTTACGAAACTTAAAATATCTCCTTATCTGAACCTTTACTCCTGCAGTCTAAGCAGAAACTTGAAGCCATCTATTTTTTTATATCCCTATGTACATGATACTATTAAGAAGATCACATAAGCTGGACTGTAAGTAGAACTGTACCGTCTTCGTTCCTATCCAGAAAAGCATTATGAAGAACATGCAAATACTAAAGAATGGGCGAGCCACTGAGTTTTGTGCACAGGTATTACTGGTAATGTTTGTACTGAATTAAGTAACTGATCGATATATTTCAAACACTAAGTAAGCGTTCAACTAGACTAATACTTTCAAACGACAAAAAGCAGGCATCCCTGTTTCAGGTAGGGGCAAGTGGAGGAGGAGTGCGCTAGCAGCTGGCAGTCAGCAGCTCGAGAGTCGGTTAATTGAGGTGCACCTTCCCGTCAGTTCCTTACCTTGACTCTCTGTCTGAAAGGCTTGTATCTTTGTGTGTCACGTATTTTCTTCTTAGGATGATCAAGAAATAGGACCTAGAAGAAATTACATTTCCAGTCCAAAGCGTGCTGTTGCATGGAGATTTATACCCAGTTCAAAACCATGAATGGACAAGACCAAGATCATCCAGACGCTGGCTGGATTCAAGAACCACAGTTCTGCTTAGCGTGAGAAACAGAAATGAATCCGGAGGCACCACCTGTAGAGACTACCTGCAGTGCTGGTACAGCATGACATAAGGTACTTGTCTCTGGTACGGACCAGACTGCTGGCCTTTGGGGATGAAGCAAAGCATGCAAATAGGTTTTTTTTCATCATTCTGTTTCTTTCCTGTCTCTTTAGTAAGCAGATCGGTGCCATTAGCAACAGAGTTTGGAAGTTGAACTTTAGTGGGCAAGTGACTAGGGCTATACTTGGTACAGCATGAAATGACAAGAAACTGAGATAACAGTAGTTATAGCTGTAGTTTCTAGGAGTTTAGGTAGGTTCATCTGACCCAGAAAGATGTATTAGAAATTTAATCAATCTTAAATTTTTGGAGCCTTGTATTGAAAATAACAAGTCTGCAGCCATGTACCTTTAGGTCATTGCGTAAAGCATGTCCAACTAAAATCCTTCCATTCAAGATGTCAGCGACCTCCTTCTGAACTGTTTTAAAATCTTCACCTAAAAATACCACACGATGAAACACTTTCCATTAGATGCATAAGACAACTAAGCAAGCTACAGTTAAAACACGGCATCTTTTTTATGAAGGCAATCGTATCCTTGGGACTGTAGTTATACAAATTTGTACAGTACACTAAATCCTCTGCTTGTTCCAAGAGCATAGAGAATTCCATAAAGTGCACAGCGCTAAAAGCAAGTAAACTTTGTATTATTCCCACACAGTAATCCACAAGTTAATTTCTTCTAGGGCATTAGTGACTACTCTGTAAAAGTACTTCTTCCCACGATTTTTCTTAGCATTCAGACTACATTTTATTTTCCATTTCCCAAAATAGGTCTAACTTTTCCAAGCTCAGCCAACGAGGCTTCTGTGATAGCCTGTTAAATTTTCCCTCCCTAAAGAACATTTTGGGGGAAAAAACCTCCTACCTGTACTTATATTCTCAGGGCGTATGCCACTAACAGCTGTTCTGTAATCAGTCACCTCTTCTGTAGGCTTGACATACTTGTCATAAATGCATTTTCCAAATTGGTTCACGATGGACACACGAGCCACAATACTGTCTTCACCCTTGGGTCCCACTCCCACCATCTCACAGTCCATGGCTACAGCGCGCGTCAGCCTAAAAGACAAAGGACAACTTGGTGACACCTCTGTTACAGGGACCGCACAGGGGAGTTCGTGTGTTGATACGAATGGGGAAAACTCGGCATTTTGTCTGTCAACAGACTCGTGGAGATGTCAGCTTACGCTGTGCACCTGCAAATCACAGTTATTAGAAGATAATCTTGATGGCTCTACTGCCATCCTTCCCGCTGGAACGCTACTCACCCTTCGGAAGCCTTTTCTTTAACCAGCACCTGCTCCACAGACTGTCTGGATTGGCCTGTTTCGAGTCCCAGATTTCTTCTAGCAATTTTTGCTGCTTCAGGTCCTATTGCTGCTTCAATATCTTTTGGATCAACGTCATCAAACCAGATTTCAGCCCTGATAAGTACAGATTTAATTACATATAACAGCCTTAAAGTGGTCTTACATCTTTATATCTTTATTTTTTAAATTAAGAAATCAGCTCTGTGAAAACTAGTCTAGTACTGTCACCTATGCAGGTTTGTTGCTATATCTAAGGAGCAGGGGCAGCATGTGTCTTATTTCTCCCAAAATTTAGTCTGGAAGAGTGCAGCTGTTTTGAATGTACTGCTCTGTGCTCCTTAGGTACACTTCCCAAATGAAATATTCACATGCATGTATGATGCCTGAAGTACTCACTCTTTGGGTTGCTGCTCCGCGTGTTCTTCAGCTTTCCTCCTCTTATGTTTTATATCACCTTTCTCCTTTAAAATATTGCCACTTTTCTTTTTTTCTTTGCAGCCTTTTCCGTCGCTTTTGATGCCATTTAAATTTTTATCTGTTGCAGCCCTCTTGGATTTTGGCTTAGCCAAAGGAGGACTGTCTTTAGCAGAACCATTGTCCGTTTTATTTGTGGGTTTGGCCTTTACCACATTCCTGTTCCCGTTGATAGCTGGAACTTCTTGGCTATTTTCCACTTTGAGCGGATGCTTCTTTTTAGGGTATGTTTGACATGTAGAGAGGGACTCGTTGGAGCTATTTGCCTTTTGTTTCAGGAGCTAAAATGACAAAAAAAAAAAGGAAAAAGGATTATCTCCCTCTGTTTCTGACCCCGCCATTGTTCCCGAGGGCTCCTGGCGTTCTGCCTCAGTGCCAGCTGGCCCTGCACTCTCCAGCCCTAGGGGAATTACCTGCAACGTGCCGTCCCAGATGCCTCCCTGCAGCACTTTATTTATTGACACAAAGATTATTTTTTTTTTTTAATTACCACATACAACGTGGGGCTGCCTTCAGAGAGTGACAGCATGGCCCCGGCCCTCCCCGGCTGGCTTCCCCGGCCCAGACGCCCGGGGGATGGCTCCGGCTCGCCCAGGCTCGTCTCCCCGGTTCCCCTCACCTCCTGCAGCGCCTTCCAGTTGGAGGAGAACTCCCGGGGGCTGCGGGGGGGAGCCGCCGCCACGGCGGGGCCTTTCGGCGCGGCCCCCGTCGCCGCTTCCCCGTGGCCGCGCCAGACCTTCCTCCTCCTCCTCCTGCCCTTCCCGCGGGCCGCGGCGCTCGGCTCCGGCTCTGCGGGGCTCTGCTTCGCCATGGGCCCGACCCCTCCGCGGGGCCGCCGGGGCGGGGGAAGCGGGTCCCAACCGGGCCGGGGCTACGGCTCCCCGCCACGCCGGGACCGGGACCGAGTAGCGCCGCACCGGCCCGGCGGGGAACGGTGACCCGCGCTTGGGTTCCGGGCTGCGGGGCCTGCCGGGCGCGTGAGGCCGGGGCCTGCCGCGGGGAGGGCCGGGCAGCCGGTGTGGGTTCACCCCCGCGGCCGTGGCGGAGGCGTGGGGCCCGTCAGGGCACAGGTCGAACAGCGCAGAGCCCCTTTCCCCCCGCAAATCCCCCCTTGTGTGCTTGGCTGCAAAGACTGGCTCAAAGCTCGTTATTGCCGCGCTCTTTGGCTGCAGTAAAGTTGCAAACATTGCGCAAAACCTCCCTCCCTCCAGCTGTTCCTGTAAAGCCTCGGGATGCAGGCCGTTCCCCCCTCTGCAGAGGATCAGCTCCCCTGTTTGTTTAAACCCTGCACTCTTCCCTTCCGCTCCACGTGATGCCTTGGGCCAAACATCGCCTGAATCACCCCTGGGCTGGCGCTGACTCCGCGGCGCTGGTTGCAACTCCTCCAACATGATTGTCAGCTTGACGATCCGGGCGCTCGTGATGCTCCCCTTGGGGTTCTGCTGGCCGTCAGCTTTCCAAGAGGTGAGTTTGACCTCCAGAAAACGCAGTTTCCAGGAAGCCTTTTTTATTTCTAGGAAAAAAAAAAAAAAAAAGAAGAAGAGACAACACAATGTGTTCTAAGCCAAAATCCATCAAATCTCACTAATCAAGAAGATAAAGCTGTTTCCTCTGGGTGGCTGTTGTGCAGCCCATGCTTAGTGCAAAATAAAGCCATGAGAACTTGGCATCGATACTTGTCGAGTTGTTCGCTGGCGTTCCTTCCAGGTTAGGTTCAGTTAAGTGATAGTCTAGTATCCAGTTGCTTTTCTTAAAAAAATGTAAAGCTATTCTTCTTCTTGCAGAAATTTCTCGGCGCTTTGGATGCGGAAGATGTTTTCTCTTATTTTGGAACCAGCTCAGTGTCTGATGGTATGCAGTGCTCGTTCTTGATTTTGGAACATGTCTGTCAGTTTATTTCTAATCCTGTACATTTGATAACGCTAAGAACACTTATTAATGAAGCCTGATCTGACAAGCATTTAGCATTTCTGAATCACATTACTCAGTGAGGCAATCCATGTTTCAGTGTGAAAGCGGTTGAAGAACTGGGTCAGTATTTAAAATCTGCTGAAGGAGATATGATAAATCTTCTTGCACATTTCTCCTGCGGTCCTCATTCTCTGAATTGGTATTTATCTATGAGATTAACAGATCCAGGTCTTCTGAGTGGGAAGCTTTAGGCTAAGAATAGCTTTAAATGCACTTGATAATTTTTTTGAAATAAACATGTGGAGAGACTAGTATTCTGGGTCAGGATTGGTGGTAGTTCAGAATAAAGATGCATTTTAAATTCTCAAATCCTTAAAGCAAGGTTGTTTTCTACTTGTGAGTTCACCTAGTGCTCATCCCAGTGTCTCTGTCTGGATTATGATAATTCTCAGTAATACTTAACATCTGAGGAAGTAAAACTGTCTCAGCCTTTGTTAAATGAACTGTTCTCCTTATCGAGAGAGCAAAAGCGCCGATAAATCAGGGGCCAGTTTCAGAGCTGTTGTCTGTTCCCTATCAGATTATCCTCACTTTGGAATACATGAAAGCATAGAAGTTCTTTGACTGTTGACACGATGACCCCGAAAGGCCACAGTTGTCATTTGGGGACTATTTTTTCCTAGGGAGATAGATCGTTACGTTTGTTTTCTGTGTATCATCATTTCTCATAACTGTTCCCCTTGTTCTGGTCTTGTTTGATTTCTTTCAGTACCCGAGTTTGTTGTTGCTGAGCCAACTTGCCCTTGTAAAGAAGAACAGATTGGGCTGACGTTCTGTCGTATTCAACATTGCTCCATTGAGGCCTGGGGAGAACTCTATGCCTTTGAATTTCTAGAGGACCATGCCCTCCTTTCCTCTTCCTTTGTGAGCAATCAAATGGTGAACTCTTCCTTTAGCTTACTGAAGCGATTCTCAGGCAACTGCTTTGCAGGTGGAAATCCACTGCAACCTCCCGGGGCGAAGTGTAGAGTCACTTACTGTGAAGGGCAGCTGGTGAGTATGCACTGAACTTTTATTCTTACAGGCGGTTACAGCCTTTGTAGGTTTGCAGCTTGATGCACCAAACATGTGTGAGCCATCCATTTAATAAATCTGAGCATTACAACGGAGAAACAGGAAGGATATGGCACGCAGTTCTCCACTGATAGCAAATGTCTTTGGAATAACTCAGAGATGGAATTTCATCTCCTTTAGCAAGGAGTCATCATTGCAGATGAGAAAAAGATTCATATCAAGCCTGTCAGAAGCAAAGATGTGGCCCTGCTGAAGGACCTCGGATTCTCCAGACCCCACATTCTCTTCAGAAGTGCTGCAAGAGGGGAAAATACAGCAAAAGGTAACGTACATGGAGAGGGAGCCCTGCTTGTTCTGCTTGGAAAAGCTGTCTCCTGGTAGTGGGGCTGCTTGCGTGAGCTCAGAGGAAAAATCTGTATCTACAAATATATGAGTGTACTTGATGGACGTTTCTCACCTCAGTGAGGTGTAATAGTGTGTTTTCATTTGGGTATTTGTTATTTTGATAGCATAAGTGTATTATTAAGGATGCTGGCAAGTGAAAGAAACCAACAGAAGTGGGAAACCTGAGCAAGCAACTGGAGGAGTGGTCTTCCAGCTGGGTTATTCTAGTCTTTCACGAAATGGGAGTAGATCTGTAGGACCTTTTCTGTTGTCTTACATTTTAAACTCTCCGTGTCCCTTTGTGCTGTTCAGCAGGGCGGTTTCCTTCTCGCCTGCAGAAGAGGGCTGAGGGAGCTGTCAAACATCTGGAGCTGATGGTCGTAGCAGGTCCAGATGTTTACTTGTACCACAGAGAGGACACGGAGCGATATATTCTTGCCAACCTGAACATTGTGAGTAGCTTTCTGTTTGGATTGCTGTCCCTGTGTGAGAGCTCACAGTGTTACAGGCAGACGGTCCTTTGTGACTGCACTTTCGGAGGAGTTCGTGGTTACCTGCTCCTAGTACAGCTGATAGTGCAGGGTGTTCCTCTCTGCTTCTCTTGGCACTACGTGGCAAGCTTTCCCTTGTACAAGAAGCTGCACAAGGAAAAGTGGATGTTAGAAGCTTTGGGGTTGCAGCCTTAAAGTCCATGTAGAAAATGTAGCTCTTCATTTCATTGTTATGAAAATGTCGTATGTCAGATACTGTAGCAAGAGTTTTATCACTAGATCCTTGATCCAGTCCCTGTTGCTTTCAGTGAGATTGAACAAGATCCACTGAATTAATCTTACATTTTACATTTCAATATTTTCTTTCTATTACAGGATTTCTCTAAATGTCTCCCTTTGCTATTATGAAGGATTTGTTTATGCATTTTCTGTGTGTGTATGTTACAAAAAAGTCTTTAGCATTCACTCTCCTACCCTATGAAACTGTTTTCCATGCAGATTTTTCTTTCTGCTTCAGAGTATCTGACGAGTCTAACAACAGTTCTCATCTGTTGACAGTTTTATTTACATTTATAGGGCATACTTTAATGTTGTACTTCCCCATGATTTTTATAGTTGCCTCTTGCGGTTACCAGGTGTGTTGCCTTTGTAGTGAATGCAGCCCTGTTATTGGGAACAAGTAGTGAGAGTCACCAAGGTGCCTTCTTTATTGAATCCTTTCTGTCGCTTAACAGGGGGCAGAGCTGCTGAGAGATGCCTCACTGGGTGTTCATTTCAGGGTTCACCTTATGCAAATGCTTGTTTTGAGAGAACCAGAGGTAAGCAGGGAGGACTATGTTCAAGTGTTATCCAAGGGGTTGCTAAAAGCTGTATGAAATGTGCAAACATGTGCCTTCACTCTAGGCAGAGGTAAACATCACAACAAATATCACATCCTCGCTGATCAGCGTTTGTGAGTGGAGCAAGAAGGTCAACCCCCAGAATGACTCCGACCCCCAGCATGCTGACATTGTCCTCTACGTCACCAGGTACTGAAGCTCCCCTGCCCAGGGAGGGGACTGGAAACAGGGCTGATGGTGTCCAGCTTTTAGCGCAGTGACAGTGATTTGTACTGGGTCTTCTGGCAGTTGGGCATCCCAGAGTCTTTGGAAATGAGTTGATTCTCCTGTTTGGGGTTGATTCTCCTGCCCTTAGTGTAATGCAGTTAGTCGGAGGTGCTGGTTCTTCAGTTTCTGAAGGAACTGGAATATTCCCCAAGCACTGACCAGCCAGACTTGAGCAGACATTGTGTGCTTCCAGAGCAGCACAGCCAAACCCACTGCAGCTTTTTGTGGGCAGAAAAGTCAAACAGTAACTGGAAGTGAAAACCCACTGGCGTTTTCTATGGAAGATTTCTAGTGCTATTCCAACTCGGACATTTTGTCTGACTTTCAGGGTCCTTGCTCTAAATTGCCTTGGCTAAATTTGTTGAAGGCAAACTTTTCTTGAGTGTAATGGCTTTGTTTGGGTTTTCTTCTTTGGTGCTCTTTCTTCAACGAGATGATGATACTGTTCTATCTTTTGCAAATAAGATTACGTCATTTTATTCTGTTCTGCTTGTCTGGGGTCATGGGGATTTTTTAATGTAGAATCACCACAAATTTTGAATAGTGGGCGTTCATGGGACCCTACTGCTACCATCTTGCCCCAAGGAGCTCATGTGTCAAAAGAAATGTTAGGTAGCTGGCAAAGTTAGATCAGGAAGGTGCCAATAAATTCAGTTGAATGTCTAGACTGACTTCATCAGCTGCAATGGTTCTTTGCTCTTTCTTCTGTATCTCTCTCCCTTACTTTAGGTTTGACCTGGAGTTACCTGATGGGAACAAGGAGCTACGTGGAGTGACTCAGTTAGGTGGAGTCTGCTCTTCCTTCTGGAGCTGTGTTATTACCCAGGATACTGGCTTTGACCTTGGAGTCACCATAGCCCATGAGATTGGGCACAGGTCAGTAGGAAAGCCCCAGAGCAGCCCAGTATGTTTTATTCAGGTAAAAACATTCCCCAGTTTAAGGGTTTCTGAAGAAGGAAAAGGATCTCTTGGCCTAACAGGGGGGTTCCCATAGATTTTTCAAAACTTTTGGAAAGAGTTCCTTGCATTTCTTGCATTCCTGTGTGTTCTGTGACAATTAGAAGCTACAAAGAGGAAAGAAAACCTTTGTGACAACAGCAGAAGGAAAGGCTGCAGAGGGAGCTCAGTCCTTGCTTAGAGAAGAGAGGCTCCAAGGGAGCCCAGCCTCTGGGTTTCTCCTCAGGGCACTGTGCTGCTTCTGTTACAGTCTTGGAATCCCCCACGATGGTGAGGGGAATCGGTGCAGCAGCAGCGGTTACATCATGGGTTCAGCAGGAAACCACAACAGCATCGACCTCGCCTGGTCGCAGTGCAGCCGAGAAGAGTTCCTGGCCTTTGTCAGGTAAGGCAATGGTCAAGTTCTGTGTGCCCCTGTGGGAGCGGTTCCCTGTGCTGGGAGCTTGGGAGAGAGCAGGGAAAGACAAGGACTAAAATAAAATAAAATTCTTGGAAAATGAGGAACTGTGAAAAGCTTGAGGTTTGTTCATTTCTTAGCACTTGTGTCTGTTGCTGAGGTTAAACCCAGTTTTTGCTTCAAGTGGCTGGAAATTACTTTGGTTAGTGACTAGCATGCCTGGACTGTGTTGGACTTCTCAGACACTAGCTCAGCCTGGAAATTTTATTTAAAATGTCAGAGCATCTAGGTTTAAACAAGCATTGCGGGTTGTGAGCTGGCTGGGTGAAGAACAGGAATGGGCTTCTGTTATAACTTCAGCAGCAGGGAACTGTGAGCATCTCCAGGCAGCTGCTGTAACTAAATCCATCATAGCCCACAGTAAGCATGTGTTGTTAGGGAAAGCAACAGCCAACTCCCAGAATGAAACTCAGCACAAGTTTGCAAACATGTCATTGTCCTTACTGCCCACAGCTGGGAAAGTGATATTTCTTATGTTTCTATCAGCACAGGCCAAACAAACTGCTTAAATGACCTGCCGGACATGGACGGCAGCATCCCTGGATGGAAGCCTGGCTTGTACTATGGAGCAGATGAGCAATGTAAAATAGCCTTTGGGAGTGTTGCCACAGCGTGCACCTTTGCTGACAGCAATGTTGTAGGTAGAAAGTTTGTCTGTCTTGCTAGGGGCAGCAGGGAAATGTTCTGGAGCCAAGATTCAGGAAGAGGGAGCTGGGGACATTTTTGTTAATAAAGGGATGGAAGGTGCTTTCCTGCCACAGATTTCTTGGCAAAGAACAAACCTTCAAAGGCTTTGAAAATGTTTCCCTTCTCTCCATCACCTCCTTTGTCCACATAATTCTCCTTTAAGGTTTGCACAGTACCCGGGGCCTTCTGTCCAAACGGGGGCCTGGTGGTGCTAGTGCTGGGTATACCTACTCAAGGTCCTGACTTAGGGAGCTCTTGCTCGTTGGATTCCTTCGGCTTCCCCGCCATTGCTCAAGTCCCCATGTCTGAGAAATGCAGCGTGGCCAATAGCTGCCATCTGGACATGGTTTGTTAATGAGGAAGCACTAAGGTGGGTGAAACTTTAATTGCTTCAGTTGATCATCTTCTAGCATTACAGCTGGCAGTGATGGCCTTTTGACGTGCCCACAACTTTTGCCCAGTAGCAGGAGAAATGAGGGGACTCGCTTGCATTGTTGGGTAGCTGTGGGGAAACCAAACACCGGGACATGCGCTGTTTAAACGGAGCAGCTTTTGGGACTGCTGGGTTGATGAGCCTAAGTGACTCTGAACTCCGTGATTTTCTTGTCACACCAGGACATATGTGAAGTTCTCTCATGCCACGTACAACCGGGAGACAAATCCAGCTGTACTCGGCTTCTTGTTCCCCTCTTGGATGGTACCGAGTGTGGAATCAATAAGGTAAGGAGGCTGCTGATCTGATGATCAGAAGTGAGTGTGGGTTCTATGGAGCTCATTAGACAGCAAGACATTGTTGATGGCTGGAAGGTACATGGTGCTCGCTGCCCCTCGGCCAGGGAGCTAAGGCCAGACACTCCAGTCACAAACTGGTACCAGCTGATCTTGGTGTTTCCACCTTGTCTGTATCTCTGGAGTTGCTTTGCAGTTCTGTAGCCTGATATCTGAGCTCTCCTCAAAGGCTTCGCTTTCCTCTTGAAATGACCTATCTGCTCTTTGTTTTAACCCCAACCTCATGTTAGACCATAATTAGGAATGGAGCTCTTCTAGGCTCTTGTGGGAAGGTGCCTCATTCATCTTGGGATTCTCTCTTACAGTCTGGCCTGCAAAAAGATGGGGACTTCTGCCACTGCTGTAGATCCCAGCCCTGCTGGGTTCACTGTGGTGCTGCTGCCAATTTTCTATATTCTTGGTCTTAGTGGTGCTCCAAGGGACAGTGCAGCTCTCTGGAAGAACTGAACCCCATGGCTGTAGTCCATGGGCAGTGGTCCGTCTGGAGCCCCTTCTCCTCCTGCTCCCGCAGCTGCGGAGGTGGGGTTGTGATAAGGCAGCGGTTCTGTAACAACCCTAGGTAAGAGGTGGGGAGCTGGGGGGTTTGCAGTGCCTCGTGGCTGATTCAGGGCCATGGGGTCTGAGTCTTGCTCTTTGCTTGGGACAAACCTGCCTCTGTTGAGCAGTTCTCCTGTCATTTCCAGGCCTGCTTTTGGGGGGCAGGAATGCCGTGGTGCCAGCATCCAAGTGGAGATGTGCAATACTCAGGTAATGGAGCTCATCACATCTTCTGAGCAGATTTAAAAAAGAAAAAACTTAAGAAAAAACTTAATGCTGTTTAACCCTTTGAGAGCTGTATCGTTTGGGACTGTACTTCTCACAGCTGACTGCTCTGGGAAGGAGGACTAAAGATCTGGCATATATCCTCCATCTGTCTGACAACAGGAGAGGTATTTGTTCCATTGTGTCTGAAGACAGCAGTATTATTTAATAGCATTGTTCATGTGTACTGAAGCATTTTCTCTATGCCTTCAGAGCAGGACAGATGCTGAGAAAATAGTGACTCACTTAATGATAGTTTTCTTCAGAGGGACATTCTTATATTGTTCTTATTTTCCTTATCCATTTATTTTGTATAAATAGCAAAGATATCAGCTTCCAGATGCAATTCTCTGCATATCCCGCAGCCTCCATTTAAAGTGGTTTTCTTTATTTGCAGTTGTTTTGGTGTTTTACTTACCAGCCACCGCTTTCTGCCTTTAGCTAGTGGGTAAAATGGTGCTTGGGATTCTGTGCTCAGTAACTTCCTCTCATTACCCATACAATTCTCTCTGGGATGTAGGACTGTTTGGTGACCCAGCAGGAATTTATGGATGAACAGTGTGCAGCAACAAATTTAAACCCACTGTATCTCACTGTAGAAGCGCCATCCTTTTATACCTGGACTTCTGCTGTTGGCTTTGCCAGAGGTAAGGAAGGAGTGAGAAACCGTGGATTCTTTGTGAAGGGGAGTGCTCATGGCCCTGTCTGTACTTTGAAGCCAAAAGGCCGTTTCACTGATTGTTTTAGTTTTCACGTGAAACCTGGATACACTTTCTGTCAGATCCTTTTGACTTCTACCCGTTGCTTGATGGTCAGCCACGTGCTTTTCTGAAAGAGTAACTCCTTGCTTCTTCTGTCTGCCTTCTCCAGGAGACATGCTATGCAAGCACATGTGCCGGGCCGTCGAAAACGAATTCATGGTAAGCCGTGAAGACAGTTTCGTAGATGGAACCAGATGTGAGCAGGATGACTCTGAGCGCCACGGGGCTTTCAATCTGTGTGTAATGGGAAGCTGCAGAGTAAGTGGCTGGGGAATCCAGGTGAACCTCTGACGTATAATCTGCCCCAAAGGAGTCAGTTTACTAGGAGCAGAGGGAAAAAACACGGTGTCCCAAACAACAGAGCGAGCTCTTCTCAAAAGAAACGAGTTTTGTTCTTAGCTTATTGGATGGAATCCAACAAATCTACTGTTCTGTCTGTGCATCCAATGCCAATGCCCTCTAGATAAGACATTCTGCTAATTATGCAGTAAGTACGTAAGGCTGTTCATCCCTAATCCAAGAAGCAATTGGTTTATGCATTGGTTGAGGAGACATCAGTAGCCGTTCAGCTTGCATGGTATGAATAGCCCTATAAAATGCTGACTCTGTTGGAGAAAAGTTAACATGATTTGAACATACCGAGGCAGTGGTGACATATGGAGTAAAACCTGGGAATCGTAAGTCGACAAATTGATTGTTGCAGTATCACTAATCAAAACTGAAGTATAACTTTTTTTTTTTCCTGGACTGGATGTGAGAAAGGCATTCTTTCATGATGAACTTGAATATAACTCCCCTGCGCTGTCTGCATTTCAGTGACTGCTCAGTGCTGACCCGGTTGTATGTTTTCTGTTGTTCCTTTACATTCCCAGAATACACTACTTAAATTTTATGTTTTTCTCATTATCCTCGTGTTCACAATGTTTTGTAATGCATTTCCACCTAATGAACAGCAGAGGGTGTAGGCATAATCTATTCTGATTTCTGCTGTTCTGTTGGCCGACAGCAATAAATATGTATGTTATGGCAGCATCCAAAGCCTGGGATCAGTGCCTCTAGCATAAATTCAGCAGTTGCACATGTTTTGCTGCTAAGCCTGCTGAGATCCTCCTGTAGCTTTGTGTAAATTAGTCTTGTTCGTGGGAATGAGGATAGAATCTCTTTCCTGAGCTCCATGGGATTGAAGGCCAGGCTGAAGGATGTGAGCTAGGTTTGGGTTTGGAGTTTGGGGAGCTGAAGATTCCTTTAGAACCTGCCACTCGTGTTTACTGTTCTCCCGGGCTTTTTTTTTTTTTTTTTTTTTTTTCCCTCCAGAAAGAGTTTGTAGAAAAGAGGGAATGGAGAGCCTTTGTTTTAGGTCACAGGAGAAATCTTTCTGGGCTGCTTCTTACGGGAAAGAAAATGTCACACAATTAATGAAACTTGTTGTGGTCTCAGCTAAGACTTTCCAATCCCTGGCTTTGCATACTGCTGTACAGTGGTAGATCTAGGTCCAAATGCGTCTTTGTCTATGTTGTCGTCTTAAATTTGAATTACAAATGAAAAAAGCAGTTTCAGGAATTCGGGCAATGTTGCTTTCATTTGCTTGTTTTCTTCTTAGAATAGGCAAGCCTTGACAGACTCTCCCCTTTGCTCAGGCGTTCGGGTGTGATGGCCGGATGGACTCCGAGAAGATAATGGACTCTTGCAAAGTCTGTGGGGGTGATAATACCACTTGCACCAAAGTGAGCGGATCTTACGCAGGAGGAAAAGCTAAAGGTGTGTAGTCCTCACCCTCAGGCTCAACATTATGGTACTGTTTGTATGCTGCATATTTGGATGCATATTCAGTGTTCATAATCTTCTGTATGTGACTTCTTGTTTCTGCTTCTGCTTGATTTTATTTTATGGAGGACATGGCGATGGAGTTTGGGTAGTCAACAGAGAAGGCAGCTACGATCTGTAGCAGGGAGGCAGCTGTTGTGTAGGCAGAGTAACTTTTTTGGTCATAGTTCTTTTCTGCACATGGACCAGAAATGTAGCCATTTGGGACGTCCAGCAAATTACTGGGAGCTGGGGGCTGTGCCAGTTGCTTCCTGAGATGTTAAGCATCCATTTGGGAACTGATCTGGCTCTTGCAGTGTCACATATAGATGTTGGCAGAGAACATAAAAAGAACCAAAGAAAGATGAGAACAGGCACAGAATTCAGCTCAGTTTTGTTTGCTATATCCATCACTATGTTCAAGCCAAGCTGATAAGGGAAGTGTGAATTTAGCCTTCTGGCCATCACTGTTGTATCCTTATTTTTGTTATATTAGCTATATAACCCCTGTCTACAATTAAGCTTTGCTGCTGCCTGTAAGGCTTGTCATCCAATGGATAGTGTGCTAGTAAGGCAAAGAGGGGTTGATTTGCAATTCCCAGCCTTTTTAACAGAGGTACAGTAACGGAAGGTGACCATATCTTCTTTCTTTCCATCCTTCCAGAGTACGTTACGTTTCTGTCCCTGCCTTATAACACCACCTTGGTCCATGTTACCAATCAGAGACCACTCTTCACACATTTGGGTGAGTTGGATGAAAAGGAGAGGAGGGACTACAGGCAGGGCTAAAACAAGCTTGTAAAAACAAGAAAATGGAATTTGGGAGGAAAGTTCTTGATGATGCAATTTGTGGGATGCTTTCCAGTAGGAAGTGGTAGAAGCTCTTTGGGATGCGCAACTTAGATCAAACTGGTTTCTAGCAAATGGGCAGTCTGTAGCTGTCAGCACCAGGGGATCCTGGTGACCACGTCATATCTCTTAACCTCACTGCTACTTTTGCCCCTCTAGCTGTGAAGGTTAAAGGAGAGTACGTGGTTGCTGGAAAAGGAAAAATCTCACTGAACGTCACCTATCCGTCGGTTCTGGAGGACAGCCAGATCAAATACAAAGTGTTTCTCACCAAGGACAACCTGCCAAGCCTGGAGGAAGTCCATGTGGATGGGCCAACACAAGAAGAAATTGAAATACAGGTAAATTAAAATAGCAGAGTTGGAAAGGGGCCAGTCAGAACTGGCCAAGCTAAGTTTGTGTAGCTCTGCTGCAGTGCAGAATCCAGGTGTAGTAGGCTTCGTGTCCGAGGCCAGTGGAGATGGTGTTCACCAAGAGTGATGGTGTTGCTCTTCTTGGGAAAAGTTGAGGGCTGGCTGCCTACAGGCTTTCTGCCGGTCTGGGGGATGGTTGTGTGGGGAAAAGCATACTGAGTTAAACATTTTGCTTGGCTTAATCTTATTTCAGTGCCCTGTGCACAGAATTTACAGGGTGAGTATTCTGACTGCATCTGGCAAGAATTGCGAGTCATAGCATTGAGGCTCAGGACTGGATGGAAAAAAGGGGGGCTTCTCTTATCTCTGTCCTAAGAACTGAGTCTGAGTTGCTTTGTGCATTGACCACAACTTTTTCCTTCACCAGGTCTATCGAAGGTATGCAAAAGAATATGGCAGTGCCACCAACCCAGACATCACCTTCAGCTACTTTGTCCCCAAAGAGAATCTGACATATACGTGGATTCCTCAGCAGGGGCCATGTTCAGTGACCTGTGGGGAAGGTGAGGCAGCAGTACTCAACCTTCACTTTTTATAGAGATGTGGGCAGACTTCTAGTTTCGCTGGCTGGTAGTCACTCAGATCTTTACTGCATGGGCTCTCCTGGGCTGACAAAGAAATGTGAAATCAGCGACAGAACTTCCTAAACAACTGAACTGAATTTAAAAGCAAATTGCTGAAAGTGAGCTGCAGTTGCCAGTGTTAAAATGAACCAGAGAAAAGAGTGGTACAGCTTTTGAATTCAATGAGCTGAATCATCAAAATGGTAGTGAAAATGTTTGATCATGAAGAGGATTTTTAAATAGGTTTTAACTGAACTTTTGATTTTAAGACTAAATAATTTTCTCAGATTTTTCAGTTATTGAAGACTGTAATTTGTAGTTGGCTAAACATCAAAAGTCTGAGACCAAAGTGGTATCTAGTGTCTAACTAAAGCCTCAGAGCTAATTATGAAACTTCCTTCTTAGAATTCTATTCCTGTGCCATGGCTAATCCTTTCAGTCTCCCTGAAGAAATCATAATGCAGATTGTAACAGATCACTCTGGTAGATGGTTTGACATCTTGTTTACCAGATAATACAGATGACACTGGCAAGCCTCTCAAGACTTTTATGACAAGGATTTAGAAAATACATTAATGAATACTTACAGAAGTCAATCTATAGGACTAGTTATGTTTGGAGAGCTTTTCTGCAGCAGATTCCCCAGGTGAACTGATTGCTGAAACCCTGAAGTAAAGAAGTCAAAATGCTCTAGGGCCTCCCAGCTAATGTAGTCACAAACACAAAAATGAGAAAGCTGGGACTTAAAATAGCAGAAAGTTGAGAATCCAAGCTGAAGTTGCATCTTGAGAGCTCGAAGTGATGAGCCCTCCTTATCAATAGACATTATTTGAAAACAAAGAGGGTAGTGAAAAGATAACATTGTTGATTGACTGATTCTTGACATTTGCTTCTCAGGGTCATGCTCTTAGATTCAGGAATGTCCGTCTCTCTCTGTGGCTAGCTCATTCACTGCAAAGGAGACTCTTACAGCTTCTTGAGTTTGGATTTTCACCCACTTTACCTGTTAGGTTCCGTATTGTTAAAAATCTTGTTTATAGCTGTAGTTTAATATTTCACTTCTTGAATGCCACCAGCACTGCAAGTCTGCAGTTTCTCCCAGTACCTCTAGTCTAGTTTGGGATATTGATGATCACTTTGAGGACATTGGCATGGTGCTGTCTGGGTACAAAGGCTGCGTGATGGTATTATATGATTAGTTCTACAGAACGTGATTTAAAAATGACTGACTGCTGAGCTGATTTTCAGTAACCTGTCCCTCATCAGTCAGGCATCAAGATCATTAGAATAATTTGGGGCAAATTATGATTGATATCCTTGTTCTTGCAAATGGCCAGTTCAGAGCAATCTTTCCATTTTGGCAGTGGATTATCCATCAAAATTCTTATCTTCTGGGGTGTTCATCTTGGAAAGTCACTTCAAAACTCTTGAGGAAAAGTTATATCAGAAAGAAGGGATTTGTGTGTTTATATTAAGTCTGTATTGTCAAATACGTCATTTTCCTACACCGATGATTTCAGTGAAGTGAAATTACTGCACCTTCCTAGCATAATAGAGGTGAACTGTTCGCCTTGTTTATGACTTCCTTTCCTTTTCCTTTTTTATCCCAGGGACACGACTAGTGGTTCATGTGTGCTTTGACCAGACAAAGAATGAAACAACAGAGGATCAGTGGTGCCTGGAGCTCCCACAGCCCCTTTCAGAGCACAAGCCCTGTGCCATGGAGCCATGCCTGTACAGGTTGGTGTTCCTGGAAGCTCAGCTGAATTCTTGCTTTGCTTGTCCTTTCTCTGCCAGCTAACCCAGTCTCTGCAGTCTCATTTGCATTGTGCAAGGTGGAAAAAAAAAAAGGAGAGGTATGAAGTAGTTTCTTGCTAATTATATTGGCATAGTGGATATCAAACCATGTTCTGTCTTTCCTGGTCCCATGAGGTAATTGAGATGTCAGCTGAATGAATGGGAGATAGTCCTTCCAATATTTTACAGTAGTCTGCTAAATGAAAATACTTAGAGGGCATGGCCAGAAGAAGATACCTGTTCACATCCTTTCCAAGATTGTGCCAACAAAGATTTGATCTTACTCTGGAGGAGACCCTTGTATTAATTAGACTGGAAAGAGGACCAAGAGCCAAACCTGTCTAGACATTGATCTCATAGACATTTTAGCATTTAATAAAAAGTGATTACACTGTGAACTGTAGCTCTTTAGCTTAGGTGCTTTTAGTCCTAGAGAGCTGTCAGTGCAAGGACTTAAATTTCCAGCAGTTGTCCTCTCAATCACATCCAGACAAGGCTCTTGAAATAGAGAAGCTGAATACTCTGTATGACCCATTTCTGTAATCAGTGGTGTGAGTAATAAACCTCCATGATCCAGTTGAGAAATAGGGTGATACAATTACTTCCCATTTAGGTGGAACATGTCTCAGATAGATGAATGCTCTGCTGTCTGTGGAACTGGAGTTGCCCAGCAGAATCTGACCTGTGTTCAGTTTCGTGATGGATTGGAGACTGTTGTGGATGACAGCTTGTGCCCAGCAGAAGAAAAACCTCTCTCCGTTGTGCCATGTGTGGTTAATGTCTGTCCTTTAGGCTGGGACAAAGTGAGTTTACTGGCTTGGCTTATTTCAGGAGTCTCGCTGGGAGCTTTGTGCTTGTGATCCACAGGAGGCTACCAGTTAAGAAGAACCACCTTACTACTGGAGTCTGGGAGGGTGGTTTACACCAAGGATGTCTGCCCAGTTAAAGGTTCATCCTGTCACTTTAGACAGCTCCGTCCCTCTTAATTGATGCTGCTGGATTCATCAGTTCATAGAGGTGGTTCGTTTAGGGCAGCTGTTGACTACGTTCCTTCTTCATTTCTCCTTGCAGAGTCCAACAAAACCAGAAACAGAAATAACCCCCGGTCCACTAGGAAAAACCTCACTGGCAAACAGAGAGGTTCTGACATGGTAGGGAGGATTGCTAGCAGGGAAGAGGGCTTCTTGGCACAGGATCACTGGTCCAAATCCGTACTGGGGAGCCACTGCCAGGTTTACATTTACGGATGGGGAAGATACTGTTTTAGGCATCTTCAGTCTCAGGTATCTCTCTTCAGGTAGTGTGAACTGGGAAGGCTATTGGCTGTTGGATGTCCTTAGCTATTCCTGGTACTTCTGTGTTCTGCAAAAATGGAGAAAGTGCTTAAATGTGCCTCTTTCTTCAGTGACAGCAAATATGTTGTAGGCTTGATCTGGAGGTATCCCCCAGCTTCATTAGGTTGGGAACAGTGTGGAAAGCAGGTACCAATGTCAGTCTGGGTCTTTTTGCTCTGTTCTGAGGAGGAAGATGCACACTTACTTCAGACTTCAGAGTCACTTGGGCATATCCAACTGGAAAATCGGACCGTGTATGTCTGGAGCCCTCAAGCTGGAGAGTGTTCCGTCTCCTGTGGTAGAGGTGAGATCTTTCAGTGCTGCAGGGAAATGTTACTTGGCTGTAGGCATGACCTCAGTGCCTAGGAACCTCAGGGACCTGGTCTTTTCCCCTCTACAGTTCTAAATGCATGTGTAGCTGTGGTCACAATTTTTTTGAGTCCGGAAGGGGGCCTGGCTCAGATAGCGAATAGTTTAGATGTCTGGCTGGCTGCTGCTGTGCTTCAGAGTTGGGGGGATGAGTGCAATAAGTGTGCCTGGGGCTTGGGCAGCATTTGCTTGTTTTGTACATGCAGATGTGACTGACACTGCTTGGCTTATTTTCAACCCTTGCATGCATGCCATGCAGTAAGATTGCTTCTCTTTCTAGGTATGACTCAGCTACAGTATGTATGTGTGGCTTTTGACACCAAAGAAGAAACCCAAGAAGAAAACTGTCATCCAGTGCCAAAGCCAGAGAGCAGGATGGAAGTCTGTGATCTCAGTCCCTGCCCACCAAGGTAAAGCAGTTACCAGCAGACAACGAGCCAGTGAGAGGTCTTTCCTTCCTCTCTGTCTCCAGGGATGTGGTAAAGTACGGGTCAAGCTACTTTGAGGATGTTATCTTCCTCTCCCCTCATTTGAAAGCACAGACAGCTGCAAAAACAGTAGCACTGATCCATACTAAGCAAGCTAACTGAGAGTCATTCTTGGGCTGGTATATTCTCAAGCAGAACTAAGTGAAGTCTTTGGAGTTTGAGTCCAGGGAAAAACTGAAAACCTCTTGATCCCTTATTACTCTGGGGAAGTAAGAACAAATCCGTGACTGCAAAAGGTGGTGACACGTTTGCCAGCTGTAGTTTCCACATAGCATCAAGGAAGGTAGCTAGAATTAAATGCTCTAATAATCTGGAATAGCTGCTCGGAGAGCTGAAGAAAATTGATTGCACTTTCCTTAGGATTTATGGTATTGCAGACTGCCCTCAGTGGGGTGAGTGCTGATCTCAAACATGAGCCAGTGTGTATGTGTGCATTAACAGAGTTCCAGTTGTACTTTCATAGTGTGGTTGGATTTAAAATCCAGTGAAGACGGGTGACAGCTGGAGGTACTCACCGATGGCTGCGTTATTCCCACATGGCATTCCAAAATGGTCTCATGCAGTGTAAGCTGTGGAGGAGGTGTGATACACAAGGCCCTCTGTGCAAGGGAGACTGGGGAGAAGGCAGAAGAGATTGTGGCAGTCACTCAGTGTGATGGTTTGCCTTGCCCAGAGGAGCAGGAGCCATGTAATTTGAAGCTGTGCCCTCTGAGGTCAAAATGGCCGCATGGACCACAGGAGCATGCACTGGGGAAGAGTGGTTGGCTGTGAGCATGTATGGTGTGATCTAGGATATGGCTCAGGGTTGATAAATAGGGCAGAGCTTGCCCTGCCCTATTTGCTGTGGAACTAGAAAGCCACTGGCATCTGAACTTTTTTTACGTGCTACCGGATGCCGCTCCCAGGATGAAATACTGGTTGGTTTCTGATCTGACTGTTCAGAGTGGTGTGCATTTCAGAGGGAGATAAGATTGTTTTTGCAGTTACGTCTGTGTATGTCACCCTGGGGAAGACTGTAACGAGCGCAGAGTAAAACTCAACGTACATTTCCAGTCTGTGGGCTTCTTGCAAAATGTGAATGCCCTCTGTTTGAGTCCAACTCCAAACCTGCTCCAGACTGCCCAGCCTTGTTTCAAAGGCTGCCTTCTAAGTACCATAGGCAGCAAAGCGTGTGAGGCGGAGGGGTGAAGAAAGCTGCTGAAAAGCAGAAGGGGGAAGGATGAGGGAGTTGCAGTGCATTTTCTGCAGTGAGAGATAGTAGAGGGTGGGGATTCATCACTAACTTAATTTTTCTCCTCCATGTCCCCTGTCAGATGGAAGGCAACCCCAGCTGGCCCCTGTTCCTCCAGCTGTGGGCTCGGCTTAGCTGTTCAGCTGGTCACCTGTGTGCAGATTCGCCAAGGCAAGGAGATTTTGCTGGAGGACCGTTTGTGTCCTGTGGCAGAGAAGCCCCTTACCAGCGTCCCCTGTGTCATCCGAATGTGCTCTTACGAATGGAGCTTCAGCGAGTGGACAGAGGTATTTGCGCCTGTTCAGATGCAGCTCTTGGTGTCTAGTGCAGTGGTTTTATAGCCCTTCACTTCCCTGAAGCATACAGGGGAGAAATACCGCTTCTGTCTTGTATATTTACTTCCCACAGAAATGGTAAACTGTTTCTAGGGATATTTTCCATCCTTTCCACTGCCCTGTGTTCAGCAGCCATAGGTCTGCTTCCCACCTTTCTCTGTTAAGGTTTTGGCTGCAGTTTAAAAATGGTCCTTGGCATGTTTTTTTCTGGAATGCAGATCTTTTTGGATTTTTTAGGAAGTGGTTCTGCAATTCAAAGATATAGTCTGGAAGATCCCCTGGGAGGTGGGCCATCTTATAGCTGATGAAGCTAGGGCACTGAAAGGGCAAGTGATAGAACAGCTTCAGTGAACAAAAGATCAGCCCCCCAGATCATGCCTGAGCCCATAAATGTATTTATTTCTAAATACCAACTGAAACACATGTATAAAGACCCGTGGGTTTCTTCCTCTGCAGTGTTCAACTTCATGTGGGAATGGCATTCAGACACGGCAGGACTTCTGCCTCAACCTGCTAACCCGTAAGCACGTGAACCCCATCTTCTGTAGGCACTTCCCCAAGGCCATTGTGGTACGTGGCTGCTCCGCAGGAGCCTGTCCTGAGCAGGTGGTGGGGACTGGGTCCCATGGAGCAGGACTGCAGACAGTGACGCCAGCCGCGCATCTGACGACAGCTGCCACTGCCAAAGAGGCAAGATACAAGGACCTGGATCTTCCTCCATCTGCTGTGCCAGAACAGGCAAAGACCGGTGGAGGTGAGGAGGACACTACCAAAAGGTAGAGATGGGGCCTTACTGTGTGCAGCTGGGTTGTGGTGACCCTACTGCCATACAGGGACAGGAGCATGGGAGGGAATACGCCTAGTTAGGAGGAACAACATGCTGTTCCTTCCAGCATGCCATGAGCTGTCCATGTTATCTGGGCTAGGAACAACGGCTCCCTTCCCTGGCCTTCCCAAAGCTCTTCTGACTTGGGACTCCTTGGGGCAGCAGCTGACTCTTCCTGTGCTTTTTACCCAGAAGGTGTGCGCTTGTCCGTTCATTGTGCCATGAAAGGAATGGGGGCTGTTTTTCAGCAGCTGTAGTTCCTTCTGGATGTCTTTCTCATCTGTCTCTGCTGTACAGGTGTCTGTGGAAAGCTCTTTCTTAATGCCACCGGGGTCATCAACATGACTGGTGTAGAGAACAGCGAGTGCACTGTGGCCATCGGACGGCCTCTCAGGGAGGAGATAACAGTCAGCATCCTGGAGAGCTCCCTCAACTGCACTGCAGGTACTGCCCAGGGCGTGCTGGGGACTAGCCTGGCCCTTCGGGAAATCCGCACCTCTTTTGCCCCTGTGCTTTTGGTGCCCTGAAAGGTTCTTGCTGCCTTGGAGCCTCTGTAATCTCTGAAACCATTTCACAAGTTTTCCTGTCCCACCAAATCATTGCCAGATGGGACTAAAATGCAGGTGATGCCTTTCCTCCCCCTACATCATGGTTTCTTACCTGTTTTGGTGATAGATATGAGATGAAAGGAGTTTATGGGGTTAAAGAAGCTGCTTGCTTTGGCCTGTTATAAACTCTCTCTGTAATATACCCTCTTGCTGGAATCGGTACAGTTAGTTTAGTTAACTGGGCTGTTTTCATGACAGATTTTGATAAGGTAGGGACAAGATGCAGAAATTGCTTGATTCCAGACCTGTATAAGATAGGTTGTGGACTTTTACTTAAGTAAAAGTGTTTCTAGTCTCTGTGCTCATCCATTCCAGGTGAGGTATTGCTGTTTTCTGGGCGAATGATGTGGCGGACAGGCTGCAGGAAGCTCCCTTTGTCACTGATAAATTCCAGAACGAATACACTGATTGTGAAACAGCGTGTTTTCCTGCCAGGAAATGGAGTCATTCTTCAGTACAACAGCAGAACTGCAACTAAAAAATATTACCAAGGTATCTTACTGAAAGCTTTGCTATTGCTTTGGATTAAGGCACCCATGACAAGGCCCACAGAGTTCCATGGCTCATGGTTGCCTATGGAAATCTATGGAAACCTGGCTTCATTTTTAGCAGCTAATAAGCCCCTTCTTGAGGAGCGTTGGAATTAATTAGTTGTGGACTACCCCTCCGTTTTAAAGGCAAGCCCCCTGCAGGTGTTTGCTGGTGCTTGGAGATTCCCAGATGAAAATCCTTAGAGAAACCTTTCTGCCTGTGTTTAATTTAAATGATTTCTTTCTCGGAGATGCTGGACACTTCTCTAAATCATTTTCTTTTCTGCTCCCTTTCCCCCTCTCAGACTGTGACAAGCAGGTGTTTGGTCCCCAAGGTGAAATAGTGAATCCTGTGCAACTGCCTGATCAAAGGCAAGAGGTGGTGTGTCGGACCTTCATCAATGTGGCTCCTTGGCATCGCATAGCTATCCGCGCCCTGTATATTGACCTGGGCCCTACCAGCAACCAAACACATTTTAATTACATCCTGGTGAGTCAGAAACCTAAAAGGGGTGATTTGGATGGGAACAGCCTCATCTCCTCATTAGAGATTTCCATCCCGATGCAGAGTTCAATCACAGATCCTAGAGGCTCAGGCTCTGATCTCTGTTACGTAAAGGTAGATGTGAATGAGCACTACTGCTGTCTGCTGCATTTCTTCTAACCTTTGTATAGAGCAGCTTTTCCCGCTGAGTGACCAATTTGCAAGTCCCCAGTATTTTGTGTGTACTTCACTCGTAGGCTGCTATGATATAATGGTTTGGTCTTTCTTTATGCAGGTCCGTGATGTAAGCACCATGAAGACGATGGTGTTCCATGGGAAACAACAATTCTTCTGGCAATCAACAGGGAGCCAAGCTGAAATTGAATTTCATGAAAATGTTAAGGATCACCAGACCAGTTTCTGGGCTGAATATCGTGCTATTGAGCCCAAATAAAAGGGGCCAGGGCCGCTGCACTGAGAAAGGCCATGGTCCAGTTAGTCACTGCTGCCTGTTCACTGCTTGAGATCACACGAGTCATTTAATCTTTTTGCAACTGTTTCACCATCTATTGAGTAAGAACAATAATACCTACTGACTCCTTTGGGATCTCGGTTAATATTCATAAAGGTTATGGAAGGTCATGTAACTACCAAGTATTCAGCAAATAGTCCTCATATGGAGTTTCTGGCTGTGTTGATTGGTATTAATGCAGTTTACATGTCTGCAGTTAGTGACTTGGACACTGAAGCCTCAGGGTCCTGCTTCTGTAATACGCTGTGACCCTTTAGGATAGTCATTTAATTTCTCAGTGGCTCAGTGTCCCATTACAAACCTCTGTGTACCACAAGTAGCTGTGATTATGGTGTAGCCATTAAGTTCACTCTCCTGCAGTGTAAATGCTCCTTAAAACTGAGGCCCATTGAAATTCTGGAACGTTATAAAGAAGGCAAAGATGTGTACGAGGACGAACTGTTAGTGCAAGAAGACTAGAGACGTGCGAGGGCAAGGCAGTTTCTTTGCCTGGGAGGGTAGTGCAACACTAGGACAGGTCGCTTGGAAAGCTTGAATGTTTTCAGGAGCTGGCTAGACTGAGGCACTGCTGGCCTGGTCAAGCCCTGGTGACAGTTGGCTTTATATGGGAGGGCTAAATGACATCCAGGGGTCCCTCCCCAGCCACCCCTTCTGTGCTTCTACTATTCTATATCTGACAGTGATACCAGTGCGTCTTTTCTATGGGAAAATAAAAGAATTCTGTCTCTTAATGATGGGTTTGGTGCAAAGACATACTTACTCAGATAAGAACAGTAGCTGTGCTATTAATCTGCTTGTATCTTCATCTCACAGGAACTGTGCAATGAGAGATTGTTGAGTTTGTAGCAGGAAGAGGTATTTTAGAGCAGTGACAAATATTCACTCAAGTTTGATTTAAATACATCTTTTAGGTTGTTTTTATTTAATATCTTGAACATTGGACCATACTTTGGTCCAAATCTGTCATCCTCCTCAAAATCACAATATATTGCTTAAGGGGTCTTTTCCGCACCTGGAGCCTGGCTGGACACATCTGCCCTTGCTCTTCATGCTGGATGCAATAAATGGTTCTGCCTGGGCAGGTTTAACCCTGCTTCTGCTTTCTTTCAGTTGAATTGTCTGACGTCTTTTTACAACTGCAAAATCTTATTTTCCTCTGTCGTCTTAATAGTTGTCTTTTGCTGGTTAAGCCTGGAGTTTTTTGCTTGCCAGCCTCCAGATTTACGTTCCATTCCTGGAAGAGCTAGAAAGTAGATTCTTGAAGCGAGATCCTCAAGGAGCTGGATAGATCAGCTCTCCCACTGCAGTGCGTGGGTGATGCAGGCACTGGGCCTTCATTTCCTGTCGAACAGGAGATGTTAATGAAAAGACATGCTTTTCTTAATCCTTTTTTGTAACCTTTTAGCAGATGGGATCTGTCTTCCCACTCTGCTCTGGATCCCAAGTCTCATTGCTATTTATTGTTCCAGATCAACTACGCAGAGTCCCTGGTCTGCAGAGATGGGCTCTGCTTACTGACTCTACGCTCCGTGTTAATTTGCAAAAAATGCAGCTGTGGTCTTGATAATTTAAGAGAATTAAGACTGTTTCTGTGTACCAGTTGTTTGGATACCAACAAATTGCTAACTAGGACATCTCTGACTTGCAAAGTCCTACTTCTACTCCCATTTTCTAGGGAGAAAACCCGATCCCATTCAGATTAAAGGGAGTGTTTCCCTCTTATCGCGAGGGCAGAATTTTGTAACACCGTTAAGTTCACGTTAATGCAAAAATTCATGGTTCCCTTTCTTCTGAGCACACGCTGGCTGCCTGGATAACAGCATCTAGCTGTTAGCCAGGGGAAGTGGGACCTGGAGCTCCTGTGCGCCCAGACCTTGGCGTGGGGTGAGCTGTGCGCCCAGACCTTGGTGTGAGGTGCCTGCCTGCGCGGCTGCTTATGAATATGTACACGATGGGCTCTGCCCACCAGCCTTTTAATGAGAGTGACATCAAAGCCCTGCCTGCTGGAGGAGGGGACCCACAATGCAATACGCAGGCAGACGTGGAGGCAGCTCCCACGGCCGCTGGCATCGCTGCTGCAGGCAGAGAGCCTCCATTGTCAGCCCTGGGGGGGCCGCCGGGGGCCAGGCCCTGCATGGGGGTGCGGGGAGAGGCCCAGCGGTGGCAGGGCTGGGTTTAGGGGCTGTCTCCTGGGCTGGCTGGAGGGGGACACGGGGCGAGTGTCACCTGGGGGGGGGGCATCCCGTGCTGCTGGGGCTCAGGCGGGGAACGGGGTGCTGCCCCCTGACCCCCCGGGAGCAGGGGTGCGATGAGCTCTCAGGATGAGCAGTTCCAAGCAGCAGCCCCTGACCCAGCGGCTTCCTCCGCCGATGATGGCATGACCTGGTGGTACAGGTGGCTCTGCAGGATTGCCGGGGTCATCGGGGGCATGTGTAAGTATCCCCTTCCCTTGCAGCCAATGTCCCCCCTCGGCACCGCTCGTGCATGCGAAAGCGCGCGTCGGGGGTCCTGCCTGCCTCTCCTTAGGGTCACATTTGTGTAGGGGGGTGTGCCATGGAACAAGTGTTTGGGGTTAGGGGTTTGTGTCTGCTCTAGACATTAGTTTGCTGCGTTTCGGGCAGAAGGAAGAGTCGTGGACATGCCTGAAGCGGGGTTCTTTTAGCTGGCACACGAAGGATGTGCTTTGCGCTCACCGAACTTGCTGAACTTTGGCACCTGGGAGAAGGGACATCACGGGGGGATCTGCAAATCCTCATTTCTTCTTGGGTAAAGCACTTGCTGGAAGTGATAGGAGCAGCAGCTGAGCCCCTGGTCCTGCGGGAGGGCTGTGGGCCGATAAACCAGACGGTGATGTTACTGCGAGCACCAGGCTCAGGGCGCTCAGCAGGGTCAGGTTCAGGGCTTGAACAGGAGCCACGGGATTTGGTTCATCCTATTGGACTGTGAGGTGTCTGTATGTTCCTGCAACTTATTTTTTTCCCCGTTCTGAACGTCGGAGCATGGTTCCTGTTACTCCTGTTGTGGATTACAGAGGGCCTGCCTGTGTTTTTTTTCAAGGCGAATAATGGACTTGGTTTGTGTTGTGTGTTTTTAAGGGATTTAGCCTTGGACACAGAGAAGGAGGGAGCCAGCGTACAGCAAAGTGAGCTGGCTGCGCTCTGAATTACCTGCTGCTGAAAAAAATTTTCCCAGGGAAAGAGTCCTTGCAACTTTGCCAGAAATCAGCCTGTCCTGTAGTGCTGTTTTGCTACATTCTGTGGAGAGATTAATAGCTCTTAAAAGCAGGAGGGACTGTTATGACCGCTTAGTCTGATCTCCTGCAGAGCACAGGATGGAGAATTTCTTCTGCTTCAGGTCCATGACTTCTAGTAAAACAAGAGCGTTTCTCAGCCAGTGCAGTCAGCCCTGATTTATTCCCTCAGCTGTAGCGTTTGGTCTGATCCCCCTTTCTCTCTGCCCCCTTCACATGCCTGCCTCTTGCCTCGGGACTGCACGAGCCCACGGCGTTTTTGCAGCCGCCCTTGTAGACCGTGGTATCGTCGGGCAGGCTCGTTACATCCCTTTTTGGCTAGGCTGGTAGAACATATGCTGCTCTCACCGTTTTATGTCTTAGGTGCTGAAATTCTGGAGGTGTGAAAAGATTTGGTAGGACTGCTCTTACGGGGTAAAACATACCGGCCTCACCATGCTCCGCCTGGGGCCCCTGCGCTTCTGGTCCCGGCAGGCGGCCAAGAGGCCAGCTGGGACGTGTCTTCAGCGCAGGTCCCAGGTGGGGGTTCAGTGTAGCGGCGTCTTTCCCACGGGCTGGGGCTGTAGCCGGAGCCTCGGCGCTTTTTATGTGGCTTTGGCCCGTGGGCAGCTCAGGGGGACGCGGACGGAGGGCGAAGAGCTGGAGAGGGCGGCTGTTGGGTCGTGTTGGTGGTGCTGCCCACCTCACGCTAGAGCAGCTCACGAGTGGCTTAAAAGCAGTGCAAGTCTTTGAAGACATATTTTTTTTCTCTGCCTTCATGTTTCAAAGCAGCTGAATTTATGCTTGGATTATTTTCCCAACCTTTTGTTCACAGCTCTGAGAACTCACGACCTGTTTTTAAAGGAAAGCTGAGAGTTTTACGTATTTGGGTGAGTCTGGGAGAAGAAGCTTTTGGAAGAAGAGCCAGGCTCTTTGCAGGATTGCCGATGATTTGGGGCGTCAGACAGCTTGCTCTGTAGCCCTGACGGTCTCCCTTCGTGAGGTTCATCAGGCAGAGAACGAGGCAGCGTGAGACAGACTCCTCTTACGAGCAGGGAAATGGGGGACTGTGGAAAGAGGGAACCCGCCAATGCCCTGTGCTAGTAATGGCCCTCTTCAAAACGCTTCTTGTTCAGCATCACCTTGTTGAAGGCGGACAGTTTGGAAAAGGGGTGACTAATAACATGGCAAGGCTGCTATTTTCAGAGCTTGCTATGAAAGAACAGAAATCATTTATAAGAATATTGAGCAACTGGATTGTGGCCCTGCTACAGGGCTGGATTATTTCTTACAGAAGGAAAAATTCCCTGTAGAAAGGAAGAGAAACTTTGTCAGTGGAGGGGAGACTGGCGGACAACGTCTACCGCATGCAAACACCTGCAGCCCACAACTTGCTTGAGCCAGAAAGGTCCAGGGGCCGGAGCAGGAACAAGAACAACAAGGTTCGGGATCTGCTTCTGGCTCCTGCGCAGGCTGGCTTGGTGACCTTGGCCCGGTCCCTTCTCTCCCTTGTGTTCCTGTTTGTAAAAGGAGGAGGAGAGTCTGTGGCTTTTGTAAAATGCTCTAGGAGCAAAAATAGGCTTGTGTTGAGGACAGTGACCAGCTGCTTGAAATGAATAGAGCCTTTGTAGGGGATGGTGTTCTTCCCCCTCACTTTAGCTCTCAGTTATTTGTGCTTCCTCAGGGATTCGGGATGGGACAGCAGTTAAACAAATGGCAGAACTGTCTGTCTTTCATAGCTTACGTACCATTGAGCATTATCTGCATTTTAAACCTATTGCGAGGCCTCTATTTTGCAAAAAGAAGTCTCTGGGTTGGCAGCTCCATGCCCTTTTGGCTCCTGAGGCAGGAGCTGATCCTGACCCGGTGGGACAAGGATGTACCAAGCTGCTGCGGGATGTGCTGCTCTGCGAAGGAGACCGAAGGTCACCGAATCGTTATCTCCGTGGCTGTTGGCAGCCACCACCGAGTGCAGTGTTCCTGCGATTATAAACCTTTGACTCCTTTCCTGCTGGTTGGTGCTCGTGCTGACAGAAGGGCTTGCTCAGCTCAGGCTTGCTGGGTCATTAGTCCATTGGCAACCGGGGTGGTTGCTTAGCTGAGACTCCTGCAGGGACGCGTAGTGCTCAGGGGTTGTTTTGGGGTGTTTGAGGGCAAACCCAAACCAGAGCCCTGACAAAACAACCCCTGGTTGGCTAGATTAAAAAAAAGACTAAGGCCAAAAACCTGCTTGGAAAAGAACATTCTGCCTCCCTCCGTTTGTTCTGTGGTGGAGGCCAATTTTGTAGCTGTGAACGGCTTGGACCTCAGGGCTCTGCCCTGCTGTTCAGCCAGGCAGGGTTCTGCCCCAGCCCTGGCTGTGGTTTGGAGGTAGTCGAGATGCAGCTGGTTTTTGCTGTACTGCTAATTATAAAGTGCCAGAAAGTCATGTAACATTATTTATTTTCAGAAGTGTGTTTTCCTGGGGGAAAGCAAGTGTCGCAAGCTGGTGGTGCTTCCCCCGAGCTCCTCTTCCACCAGCATCCAAGGGTTTGTTGGTCACAGAGAAGAATTAGAAACCTCTGTGCTGTGCCCTTGGAGCCTAGATGGTAACATGTCCTCTGGCATTTCTCCTCTGCTGGCTGATCTTGTTCTTGCAGGATTCTCCAAAAGATTTTGGGTCCTGTGGAATAGTCCTGGGAAGCCTTTAAGAAGAACCTTGTTTGGTTGTTTCCTAAAACCAGGAGGTCACTTGTTTGTGGGATGACCTTAGATTGGTCCTGTCATAGGCCTGCAGTTCTGTTTCTAGTCTGGTAAATAAGGATAACTATTTTTAAGGGAACTTTGAAGATTCAGCAGTGACTGCTTAAAAGAAACCTTGCAAACATGTGCCAGGCTTTTGAAGGTCAGGACTGCTCAGAGCAGCTCTGCTCAGGGATCCCCTTAGCAAACCACAAGCAGACATCTGAAATCCCCGAACCCAGGCTGGTCTCATTCCCAGAGACGGACTCTGCTGCTCTTCATTGTGCCGCTGATCGTCCCCAGGACTGTCTTTAAGGGCTGTATAATTTTAGTAGGAGTTTTGCAGGGCAGTGGGGTTTACTGTGGACTCAGCCCCTGTCTTGCTGCCCCCCCTGCCTGGGCTCAGGTTCCCAGGTGAGCAGCGGCAGCCTGTTGGTATCGGCGGAGGAAAAGGGCTGTATCAAGTGCCGGGAACGCTCTGCAAGTTTAATGAGGCAGGAAGGAGGCGCGGGCAGCCCCGGCTTGGGTGCTGCTGCCTGGTTCCTCTCCCTGCATTACAGAATCAGGAGAACTGGGGCTATTTTGGGCTCTGCTTTATCCAGCATCCGCTTCAATTTATATTAGCGGAGACCCAAACTTGGCTCTTTTCTGCCCATCTCTAGTGCAGAACCAGCACTGTGTGGCTGAGACTGGGTTCACCTCTGCTTTATTTATTGTTTGCCCGTGTGCGTGGTGCTGCAAGCTATGGTTTTGCTGAACTTTCCCTGTGCTGCTCAGAGACGGGTGCCTGCTGGGACCTCTTTGTTCATCCCAGGACAAAGCAGTAATTCCTTAGCAAATAGAAACCAGGGTGCCACAGGGTGCCACGTATGTGACTCTGCGTAAAAGCAAATGCTCTGTTGTTCTACACAAGTGAAATAGTTGTGCAAGTGTCACGCTGAGACACCAAGCATTCGGAGCAGAAGGATACCTGACCGGAGGAGCTGGGAACAAACCCTCTCCCCTGCATCCCGGGCTCCTGTTCGGTCCATCAGACCTTTTCAGTCCCCTCCTGTGCCGGTCTGTACAGGCTGCTCTGCAGTGCCTCGAGGTGCCGGCCAAGGCAAGGGCTCTTCTGGGCAGCCCCTGCTCTGCAAAACAGCCCAGACCACAGGAGAGCAAAATCACGCTGGTGTGGCTGCAAGGTCCTGTTGCAGGGCAGAGCTGGGAGGAGAAGGCAGCCCTGCCTGCTGGTCTCCGGCCCCGCTGCCCCTGTGCGCGCACGGGGTCGATCTTCATGGTCACTGAAAGCTGCTTTGCTTTCCAGCCTGTGCCTTCGCTGGTCTCTGGAACTGTGTCACCATCAACCCCCTGAACATCGCGGCCGGCGTGTGGATGATGTGAGCAGAGTTTTGTTTCTTTTTTCTGCCGGGAGGGAGGTTTGGTTCATCAGATGCCGCTGGGCAAGGGGCAGAGCTGCCCGGCTTGGGCAGTGGACGTGAGGGAAACGTCCGTCAGGCTCTGCAGGCTCTGTGAATTGCCAGATCATGCTCCATCAGGCGGGTTGAGACACTGGGTTCATTCTATTTATATTCTTTCTTTACCCCTTTTTAGGTAAACACTGAGATACCCTTATCCAAAATAAGTCTGGGGCTCCAGGGTATGGGGATTATCAAGAAGCAGGGAGGGAGCACCGTGGGGTCCAGCCCCACCATTCCCTTCTGCCTGCGCTTGGGCACGGGAGCGGCTGGTCTGCGGGGCCCGGGGGGCATTGCTGACCCTCGCTCGGGGCCTCGCGGGCAGGATTAACTCTGGTTTGCTCTATCTGGAGGCTCAACGCCTTTGTCCTGTTCCTGTGCGAAGCCCCCTTCTGCTGCCAGTTTATCGAGTTTGCGAATGCCGTCTCTGTGAGGGCGGACAAGCTGCGCCCCTGGCAGAAAGCTGCTTTCTACTGCGGGTGAGGATGCTCCTGGGGTGTATTGTGGTGGTGAAGCCATCCCGGGAACCGTGTTGGGATGCACGTGGGCATGCCGTGATGGACGACCATCCCCGCATCCCGTGGGGAGCGGAGCCCATCTTTGAGGGCTGCCTCTCTCTTCCAGGATGGCTGTGTTCCCGGTCATGCTCAGCCTGACGCTGACCACGCTCTTTGGAAATGCCATTGCGTTTGCCACCGGAGTGCTTTATGGCCTGTCAGCGCTCGGCAAAAAGTAAGGGATCTGTCTGCTTGTGGAGGGGCGGGAAGGTGGACCCCCAGCCCTTGCCCCCATCCGCCTCCCTATGGCTGTGTTTCCCTCTTATATTAACCATGCTTTCAGGTGTAAATGCTGCCGGAGAACATCTCCCTGCCATCATCTCAAAGGCCTGGGAAGGAAGGTCCTAGGGTTTGCGGAAGCTCTGAGCTTTCCCCTGGGAGCTCAGTCTAGGTTGCCCTGTGGGTCCCAGCCCTTTTTCTGCAGCCGTTGGATGGATGGGCTCAGCTCTGGGGGTGGTGAGCAGCGTTGGTGGGGCTGGAGAGGGCCAGCAAGTCTCATTTCACTCCTGGCATCCCTCGGTACGGAGAGGCCCTGGCGCCGGTTGGGACATCTCTGTGCCAGGTGCTTACCCACCATGGTGGGCACCCGGAGCTCACGTCCCCATGCTGTCCCTTCTCTCTGCAGGGGAGACGCCATTTCCTATGCCCGGATCCACCAGCAGCAGAAGCAAATGGATGAAGAGAAGCTCACGGGGGCCCTAGAGGGACAGGCTCTCTGAAGCACGTGAGCTTGGTGTAACCTCTCCTGGACACTGAGATGGTGAAGATACAGAAATCCGCTCTGCCCATCCCTCTGCCCACTCCCCTCTCTGTTACGCCACAATTTCCCTGGACACTGCAGCAACTGGAAATCTCAGGGGCTGGGGCAGGCTGTGCCCTCTTCTCACACCAGCAGCCAGACCTCAGCGCGTTGGCCCCTCTCTCCTCCTCAACCCTCAACCAAATATCTCGCAGTGCCCCTCTTTTTTAAATTTTTTTTTCCTCTTTTTGCTGCAGAGGTGCTGGCTCTTTGAGTGCTGCTTTACAAGCCTGACTAGGTAGCCTTTCTTTGGAGTGATGCTTGATAAGGAGCCAAGGATGCAATGCTCCTTTGGGAACTGCTCTCCGGATGGGGCGAGGAGGGACAGAGCTGACGTGCCAGTTCCTTGCCTGCGCTGGTCTCACGGGAGTCAGGGAGCTGCTGGCCTCATGCCTGAGGGTAACCTGCCATTGCACGTTACGCATTTTTAGTAACGCTCTCTGGTGTGGCTTTCCCAGGTGTAATACACTAATCCAGGGTTTAGCAATACATGGTGATGTTTAAGCTTCATCTTCTGCCGTTGAGTATATTTTAATATGGGTCCAGTTAGGCCAGGCATCGGAGGCATCGCTGCACGGGAAAGGACTTCCAGCAAAAGCCCCATGTAAAGACAAGACAACAACCATCCCTGCAGAGGAGCTGCCAGAGGTGCTGGGGCAGATCCTGATACCTACAAAGCACAGTCCCCCCTTCCTCTGGATACAGCTGCAAGCAATTTACTTGAATTATAAGAATTAATTACTTTGTCTTAATAAGGGTACTTTTCTTAAGCTTCATTCTTTTGTGGGAGAAGGGAAGTGAGGTTTGCTTTACCTCAGCTGAAAAAGGGTACTATTGCTTGAGCCAAGCAGGGTTTCTTGCTGGTGTAAGGGTTACTGATGTGCAAGAGCATCCTTCTCTTGTGAGCCCGGGAGTCTGCTCTGTTGTTTTTCACTCCCTGCATCTGCTCCTGCTCCCGTGACCCATCCCTCCATGCAAGGGACCTGCTCTTTGCTTCTGTCTGGTACAGCCTTTGTCTTTGGGCTCACGTCCTTTTTGCATCAGCCCTGAGCTGGTTTTGTATGGGAAGGTAGCATAGCCTTCCTTTGCAAACATAGAGAAGTCTGCGCCATTTCAGTGAGGACAGCTGGGATGTCTTGCTCCTTTATTCCAGGCTCCATCAGTGGTTCTTGCATCATATTTTCTGTTTGCTTTATATCATGCAGAACAAAACTGCTCACTAAGTCCAGATCCCCCTCTTCTTATCGTGGTTTCTTCTGGGGGTTTTAATTTATTTGATTTTACATGATGGCTTTTTATTTTTGTTAGGAAAAAGGGGAATAATTTATTTCTAGTTATTTAAGTATTTTGATGGGACTAATTTTCTCTGGACATAGGAGAAGGGAGCGCTGTTTCCTGTCCTTCAAAGGACTGCCTCATTGCACCGGGGGGTCTCCAAACCCAGGGAGAGCCCTGGCTGCTGTGACTGGGATGCTGTAACAACTGGGATGCTGTAACTGGGATACTGTAAAATCCTATTTCAGCCTTCAGAGCATTTCTCAGACTTTGGAAAGTGTGTTGTCCTTTGACACCTTTGTCTTCTGGGCCACTGGCTCGGCAAAGTTTGTTTTCCCCCACTTCTGGGAGAGAGAAGGGAGGAGAACGGGGCTGTAACTGCTGGACTGGGGGTTTGTACTCCCTCAGCAGCTATGGTGAGCAGCGGCAGCGGGGACTGCAGCCTGTTCTTACTCCCCTGCCCTGGGAGCTGAGCTCCTGCTGCCACCAACACTTCAGGGTCCCATTTGACTCACCGGGGTACCAGAAGGGTTGTGCTGCGGTCTGAGAGATGCTGCTGGAGGCTGAGTGCTGTCTGTCAGAAGAAGGGTCTGTCCGCCAGCCATGCTGCGGCTTCTGAGCTGTGTTGTGTTGGAAACTATCTATATAACATGTCCTTCCTCTAGCTACGGTGCATATTTGCGTTAGCTGAACGACACCAGAGCTTCCCTGGCAGAGCCTGGGATGGAGCCGCTGCTGGAGGGGGTGGCTGGGTACGGATGTAGCCTGCGCGTTGCAGCGGGAGCAGAGCGGTCCCTGGAGAGCGGGGGGCTAAGCTGCCGGCTAATGTTAACTGCTGTTTCTTCCTTGGAGTTCAGGGAGGTGTGAGGATTTACACCAGTCAGGAGCATGGCTTGGGTTTATTTACATGCACAGGCCCGTGCAGCTGGATGCTGGGTAGCCACTTTGTGCTAAGCCCCTCTCCCCCCAGGCCTCTGAACCACGATTGCTCTGACACCAGCTTGTCTGGGACGCAGAATAGGCACCGCCAGCCCAGAGGCAGCTTGTTTCAATAAAGGCTAGGCTGTTTCAGAGCCCCCAGCTCTGGGCTGATCCCTGTTGCTGCATGCAATGCGTGGGCCATTGGCCTTCCTTGTGCATGTATGCAGGGACCGCAGCCTCCTGCCTGGGTTGCGCTGCCTGCAGCAATGGGGTGCTGCAGCAGGAATGCACCGCAGCCCGTGGGATGCTTCGGTGGTAATAGCCTCTCTGCTCTTCAAGCCAGCGTTGTCCCTGTGCAGTACCTTTACTGGGTAGTTCAAGTGCAGAGTCCTGCCTAGCAAACAGGACACCTGCTTTGATTTCAGGGGGGTTTGGGGAGTTAAGTAGTGTTTAGTAGAGGAATGTTGCAGACTGATGCACGTAGCTACGAGCATGTCTTTGGTAGTGACTGCTTTGCTCTGTGAGTAGTTCCACAGTAGCTTTAGTGACAGGAGGCAAAAGGCAAAGCAGAGGTGATAGAGTAACACTTGCAGGCTGATCTACGCCCGTGGTGATGAACCACAGAACTGGTAGGACCCTCGCTGGCCTCATCTGACTGTCCTAATGCCACAGACCAGCAGCAGTCCCTGGGGCTGCTGCAGGCAGACGCTGCTCCAGGTCACCTGGAGGGCTCATTGGCATGGATGGGTCCGCTCTGCTCCCTTGGCACCAGCGGCAGAGGTCCCTTGGACGCCAGCAGCACTGTCATGCTATGTTTTGTGGCAGTTGGGTCTGACACTGGGGCCAAGGCAAGCGAACAATCTGCATCAGCTCTGCCACCGTTAGCAGGTTGCAAAGCTCAGCTCTGAACTCAACGCTCTTGTTGGAAATGGGCCTCAGGGACTCTTCTGTAAGAGCTGAGCTGGAGCCTTTGGCCACAATGCTTAAAGACACCAGGTCTGTTCAGTTTGTCTGTGCCTGCTGCCACAGGAGGTGTCTCAGATCCGTGCTCCGAGAGCGCTGACTCCTACAGATGCGTGTCTGGAGTGGGAGCTCTTGGGAGTTTCGGCTGCCTGTGGTGCAGCTGAAACCAAGCCAGATGCTGCCATCATTGCAGACATGGCTTGGTGACAGCACCCATGGCTTTTAAGAGTTGTAGTGACAGTTAGTAGACGGTCTCACCTCCATGTGGGCAAGAGGCTGTTTTTGTGGAGATAGAAAGGACTATAGAATAGTAGCATCACGGTAGTTAATAAACCCATTCACAGTGCATAGTGGTTATTAATTGTGTTTAGAGGCACCAACAGGGTGCTTGGAGCGGTGTAAGGATAAATGAAGTTAAAAGCCCTGCTCTAGAGATCTTATAGGCTCAACCCAATCCCTGCTGATGGCATCCAGGCTGGATGGCTAATCCATAGGGTCTCTGTGGAAGAGGTTCTGCTTGCCAGGTCTTGGAAGGGCCTCTTGGGAGACGATGGGACAGAAATTTTGTTACATGAGAACTCAAGAGTGGGTGATGCAGTGACTACAGTGAGTTATTGACGAGCGTGGAAAGACACCCAGGTACTGGCAGCATCTGCGCACTTAGCGATGGACTGTTACACCATTCACCACGTGTGCCGTGCATTTATACAGCATGCAACTCTTCCGTGTCCCATTCGGTCATGAAGCTGACAGCACTTGTGCGTATTGGCGCTGCTGTCCCCTGGGGCTGTCCATTCAGCGTGAAGAGAAGAGCAGAAGCTCGCTTTCTGCTGCGTACCCAGACCTCGCTGCTCTGGGCAGGAGCTGATTTTGTAACACCAATTGATTCTCTGTGTGTGCAGTGAATAAAAAGACCATTCTACCTCTGGAAAGAGCCACTGTGATTTCTCAGACTCTATATGTTGTAGCAAAAACCCTCTGACTTTCTATATGGAAGACAGGAGGTCACTCAGAAAATACTTCTCCAATGAGGTTCTTGCAGGACCTGAAGAGTCCAACCGCATTTCATATTCGGGCATTTCCTCCTTAGGCTGAGCCCTGGGAAGTTCAATTCATCTTCGTCATTTTTTCCTCAGGAAAAAACTTCCGCTATCTTCAGGGAAGGATTTCACTGAAGTGAAGATATCAAGACCTGGTCTATAGCCATGTGAGAAAGAGAACGCTCTAGCACAGGGCTGCCAGAGATCCTGATCTTCAGAAGGTCAGTGGAAACCAGAGGCTCTGGAGACCTCTCGTAATCAGGCCATGCTTAGAAACAGTCATATTCCAGCCAGGGCTGAACATCTTTTTGGAAATCGGTCTCAGCTGCAAAGGTTAGGTCTAATACTGGATTTTCTCTGTGGTTTTGATTTTGGCCCATCTCTCTTCCTCTGTCCCAGGCTGCTTTAAATTAGTCCTCTGATAAAACACATCTTCTCTTAGGTGATTTCTCTTATCTCCTGCTGCAGGGGATCTAAATAGCAGTTAGCATATCTTGAGATCTGGGTCAAATATGCTATGTTACCCCATGCTTCCTTGTCACAGCAGGCTGAATGTTCCAGGAGTGGGAGGACACAAGCATCTCCACCAGACCTCGGGATGCCAAGTGCATTTCAGGAGGTTGGACAAATGCTTGGGCAAATCATCTTCCAGCTCAGCCTGTGTTCTGCCCTTTTGGGAGGAGTTAGGTTAGATGTGAAATTTGTTTCTTGCAGCCATAACCACCTCCTGCAGCTGTGTTTTACCTAGGGTTAGGCTCTAAAAAAAAAATAAAAGTCCTTAATCTTGCAGGACGCACAGGAGAGGGGTAAGAGCAATTTGCTACTAACTATGCAGTTGAAATCTCGAAGTGATGGAGGTGGAGGCTCCACACACAACCACGATGGAGGCACATCCACCTTCCTCTTTGTGGATGAGTAAAACCCTGGGGTGGGAAGGGCCCACCCCAGTACGAAGTATCATCAGTACCTACTGTGTCTTTCCTACAGTGACTCACTTGCACTACAGCTGAATGTTTGTCTGTTCCCATTCTTTGTTTTGTCCTGGATTTTCTTTGTGAACTGTATGTGGTCTTGTTCATTAGGCTTCTAGTGTAATGTGTGTTTTTAGAGCAATAAAACGTGGCAGCTTTTTATACAAAATATCTGGCTCTGCCTCTTTCAAAGTCCTTAAGTACATGAGACTCATCTGGGAAGCTGCAGGCTGCTGTGGTCCCCTTGTCACCATCCTGGTCTGCTCTCCCATCCCACCCACCTGCAGCTCCTTTCTCTGCAAATCAAGGCAACATCTTGCAGTTGGAGGCAAAACTGTTTTATTCTTGCAACTACATCATGGACTTTTGCCAAAACGGCTACAGCTGTTAACTCTGTTCCAGCCAAACCCTGGGGCTCTTGGGCTGCTTGGGTGGCTGCTAAGCAAAGGACCTGCATGGTCTCTTGTCCACAGCCACATGCTCTATTTTCCAGGACATCTTCATCTCCAGCCTGGTGCTGGTTACGTGGTCCCATACCTCAGGTTGACGTGTTGCCCAGAGAGCAACAGGTAGTGTTGAATGATGGGAAGAGAAGGTAAAGTTCAGTTAGCAACTTCTACATCCAAAGCAAGATGGTCATTGCCGCCTGTTCCTCTCCCATTGCCTTTGCAGAGAGCTTCAGCCTCCACCTCCAGCAGCACAAGTGTTTTCTTCGTTGCCCTTGAGCATGTGGACTGGTGGCCTGGCACAGCTGGCAGATGGCAGCTCCTACCTCATGAACGACCTCCGGCCAGTCCTGAAGAAGGCCTCGATCTGTTCCAGGGATCTGCCTTTGGTTTCTGGAACGCAGCAGCCTGTGAATAAGACGTTCATGGCGCAGATGACAGCAAAGAAGAGGAAGGGCACCTCAAGGCCGAAGGCTTCCTGGAAAGCAGGACAGAAAGCAGACATGAGCTGGTTGCAGAGATGATCCAAGGAGGGGCTGCCGGACACCCTCCTGGGGCAGTACCCACCACGACACGGAGGAAGAACTGGGTCAAGGTGAAGGCTGTCAGCCAGCTCACGACAACACAGAGGCCCGAGGCCACCCCACGGGCTTTCAGAGGGAGGATCTCCGACATCAGCAACCAAGTGATGGGGCCCCAGCCCATGGCATAACCTGCAGGGGAGGAGGGGTAAGGTGAGGCTGTCGAGGCTTTAAAGCCCACTGGGGAGTGCAGAAGAGCCCTGTGCAATCCTGCCCTGCTCCTGCATTGATCGTTATTCCCCCCCATTCATGCTCTGTCAGTCCTCAAAGTGACTTCAGATGCCATCTTTCTTGGTCTTCCAGGGACATCTGCCTGCCTTCCAGCTCCAAGCCCAAACCTCCTTGCTCTGTATCACCCTGCCTCAGATAAGAAACGTCCCCCCAGGCTGGTACCCAGCCCTGTACTGTGGGTCCCAGGCTCTCGCTCTTTGCACCTACCCATTATGAAGAACATGGTTGCCAGGAGGGGGATGAGGGTGATGTAGTTTGTTGGCTCAGCAGGAAGGCTGGCAGAGCTCTCCAGGGTCTTGTTGGCAATGGTGCTGTTCTGAGAAGCTGGCACGAAGTGGATATAGAGCCCCATGGTCAGGTTGGAGACCAACATGACACCAGCTGTGGAGAGATGCAACAGCGCAGCAGGACCGATGGCTGAGTGATCCCCTCTGTGCCAAGGGCTGAGCTCCTGGGAATGCATCTGCTCAGGAGCTGAGCTACCACCAAAGGAAAGAGACCTCCCCACTCCCTGCCCAAGTGCTGTATGGCTGAAGTTTCCACTCCCGCACGTTTGCAGAGTTCCTGGAAATCCTTAAATAAGAGCTTCTCTTGCACAACAGTGGGAGAGAGACACACCTGATACAAAAAGAAGAATCTTCCTCCCAGCTTTATCCATCGACACAGCAGCGATCGCCACCGAGAACAGACGTACCAAGCCAACAAGAGCTGCATCGTACTCTGGTTTCTGCAATGGCAAAAGCAGTGGGGAAGCTGAGATGGGAGAGCCAGGGAAAGGGCAGGTTCCTACATGTGTTGCCTTGACTCTGGCCGATGCCTTTGTCAAAGCTATCCTCCTATAACAAGAGAGCAGAGAAGAAGAGCGTGAAGCTCAGAGGAGGAGAGCAGGGAGACAGCGGGGCCAGTCCTGCTCTCCATCCTTATGCAGCCTTTTGCAGGGCAGGTGCTTGGCAATTGCTGCCAACCAGGTGCTTTAAAAAAGGCTTCAAAGTTGGGGTGTTAGAGCTGCAGGGGATTGGGAGCATCGGGCAGCCATCACTGAAGACTGAGCAGTCCGAGCACAGAGCTCACCAGGATAACGGATGTTTTCTTGAATATTGACTGCAGGTACACAAGAACACAGGTGACACCAGAGAGCTGCTGCAGGAACCTCATCCCCACTGCGATCAGGATGGGCTTGTAAATGAAGGGGTCCTTGATCTCGGCACAGGAAACCCGCCGGCTCTGGAAGGGACAAAGCCAGAAAGCTGAGGTGTTACTGCCGCTGGGCTCCACCGCAGCACCCAGAAGACGGCCCAGGGGTTGCCCAAAGGAGGCTGGATTTTGCAGTTTTCACATTACATCTCTCCCGTGCTGGAGGTGGACCTCCTCACCTGCTTCCTCACACTGTCCTTGATCTGCTCGTATTCTCGGGCGTAGTCCGTGTCCTTGCCCCGCAGCCAGCACAGTGACCCCAGGGCCTCGTCATCCTTCCCCTTGGAGAGCAGGAACCGGGGCGAGTTGGGCATGAAGCAGAGCAGGACGATCATCGCGAGCACGGGCACCTCCCCTGCAACGGCCAGCCAGCGCCAGTCCAGGACCAGCCCTGCCGGAGCAGCACAGTTAGGAGGGGAGTCCTGGCCTTGCTTCCACAAGGGCACCCCGACAGCAGAGATTTAATAAATCCAAAGGGGGGGAAAAAAAAAAATCCCAAAAACTAGAGGGAGATTTTCCATGGTTTTCTCCTAGCAAAGAAGCGTTTTCAGCTGTTGTTCAATATGGGGAAATTCTAGCAAGCTCCCCCAAATCTTAGAGGATCCAGCAAGATCCTGCAGCAACCAGGGCACACGCTGGCAGGCGACGCACACGCAGTTCATCACATGCTGCCCTTCAGCCCTCGTGAAACCTCGGCAGGACCCAGGTCTGTAGGCACGGTGATGGCCAAGGGTCCGTGGGGGTTATGGGTTCATCCCTCGGAGCACACACACAAGTGCAGGTTATGCACGGGCAATCCTGTCCAGCCCCCCTTTGCACACCCGTGGTGGTGGTTGTGAGCTGGCTGAGAGGGGAAGGAATCCATCGACTTGCTGAGAAAGTTGTTTAAAATAAACTTCCCTTCCCTTAGGCTTCGCTGAGGGTTTCCTGCCCTCCGAACCCCGAGATACTTGCCCAGCGCATACAGGATGAGGGAGCCCAGCACTGCCATGATCTGAGGACAAGCGCCCAGCATGCCTCTGACCCCGGGGTGGGAGATCTCCGAGATGTACACCTGGAGTGGCACAACACATGCTTAATGGAGCTGCAATATACATCTGTCACCACCAAAACCTGTCCTCTGTCACCTCGCAGTCATCCACTGCGGCCAGGGGAAACCCAAACTGCTGGGAAACTGCCCTCTCAGGGTGGAAACCTGACCGGTCCAGCGGCACGAGCTGGTCCTGGCAGGCGGAGAGGACAGCTTTGCAGGCACCACCACTTCCCTCCCTCACCCCGGCATGGGTGTGAAGCCAGCCGCATGCTCAGACTCCCATTACTGGAAAGATGGGCCTCAGGGTTACTCAATTCCTGCCTTCCCCTCTGCATGCAACACGAGGTCGGCATTCAGTAAACGCTGGAGGAAATAACTGCCGGGAAGAACAGGGCAGGGATTGAGGACCTGCCTTCCCTTTTCTGTGGGCAAGAAAGTCCGGCACCGTGGGGGCAGCCCTGGAGCTCTGCTGATGCCTCCAAAAAGCAGCGGGATGCCCCAGACTCAGTTACGGCACCGCTCTGTCTCCAGCCATGCAAATCCCGGCAAACTCCCTCCCACAGCACGTTACCGGGATGGAGGCGGACGTCACGCCGCCGGCGTAGCCCGTCAGCACACGGCCCAGCAGCAGCATCCCGATCCCCTGGGCACCGGCCATCAGCGCATATCCCACGGCGGAGGGCAGCGCCGAGAACATGATGCTCAGTTTGCGGCCAAGGCGGTCATTGAGGAGCATGGTGCTGAGCCCCCCCGCTGCCGCTCCTAGTGTGAACACCGACTGTGGGAGACACGGAGAGGGGCCTCAGCGGGTCTGGGCTCTCCCTGCACACCCACTGGCTCTGACCCTGGCCGCGGCAGGGACAGCCCCGCTCCTTACCCCGAACCAGGATGCTGTGTGCTGGTCCAGCCTCAGCGCAGGGCTGGGGTGAGCCTCGAGGGCTGGGATGACGGGCGAGGGGTAAACCAGGGCGAAGCCGAAACTGAAGTTTCCCAGGACAGCGGCAAACGCAGCCAGGTAGAGACGCTTGTTGTGGAGGCTCCTGAGGGAGGGACAGAGGGAGGAGGATGTGTTGAGTGCCCTTATCGCACCCGGCAGAAATTTTAACCCCGTCTTGTGGCTTCCCTCAGCCTTTGCCGAGGCTCTCGTGACACCCACGGAGGGATTTTCCTGGGGAACGGCCCTGCACAGCCCCAGGCTGCTGGGGTTTCTCCGAGCGGAGCAGCAGCTGCTCCTGCCATGTGTCGGGGGGCGAGAGCCTGTGTCCCCAGGCACCGCCGATGCTTTCCTCTGTGCTGGGCTGTTTTCAGTGGGTTCAACAAACTGAGAAAAGCTGCAGCCAGGCAGCACCATGGACCCAGCTGGCAGCCAGCTCAGTGGAGCCGGGAGGGGGTTCCTTCCAAGGCCCCCATGCCCCCCAGCAGGACCTTATGCCCCTGTGAGAGTCAGATGCCCAAAAGCACGCCCGCCCGCAGCTCTCCCAGGCGGGCTCATCCAGCACTGCACACCCTGGGCAGGATGAGACCCCAGCTCAAGGCAACTCAGGAACAGCAGCAGTATGGAGCAGCTCTTCCACCAGCTCACCCCCACCCAGTGCTCTCGGGACAGGGGGCACAGCCCACCCCATAGCCAGCCCCAGCCCGGCCCTTACCGCAGGTACTCCTTGTCGAGCCTCTTGCCCGCGCTCTCGGGGAAGGTCCGATACGAGGAGCTTGTCTTCCTCACGAGGGGCTCCCGCACGCTCGGCTCCATGGCAGTGCTGTGGCCGGTGCCCGCCATGGTGTGGGTGCCGCTTCTCTCGGGGCCGGATGCTCGGGGCTGCTTCTGGGACGGGGAGGAAGAGGCCGCTGAAAGCGAAAGGGGAGAGGCTGCCTGGCGTTGCCTAATCAGAGAAATCTGTGCCTCGTGGGCTCACGCCTGGCTGGCTTCTGGGGAGGAAACGGGGGGCCAGAAAATCAGCAAAGAGCCATGGGGAAACAATGGTGCCCTGCAGCCTTCACCCAGCGCCTGCCCAGCCCCTGTCCCTCCCACACCCCATCGACACCAAAACCCATCGCTGTAGCGGCACTTACAGGGACGATCCTTGCAGAACCGTTTCCACCAGCAGAAACATCCCTTTGCTAAGGCTACGTCTCTCCCCTCAAGGAACCGGTACCAGTTAGACTGGCCAAACGCTGCTTCTTTTTACAACAGCAAATTACATCCGCGTGAGCCTCTGCAGCCACCCTGGGGAAGGGCTTTCAACACAGACCAGAGCTGAGGAAGAGGAAGGAGAGGAAACGAGAGGGAGGTGAACACGGAGGGGGCTCAGGGATCAGGTGAGGGTGATGAAGAGCACTGATGAGGATGGAAAAGGGGAGGGTGGCATCTGTGCTACATTGGGTGCAGCTGCTGGGGGCCCCTGGCTGCCCACGGGTGCCTTTGCCCCCTCGCCCTGATCCCCCCAGCCCTGCAGGCCTCAGCGGGCAGCATCGTGCTGGGCCATCTGCAGGTCCTGGGGGGCTGCAAGGTCCAAACTCATCCTGTAGAAAAGGGGGAGACACACCTACTGGCTTTGCACTTGGATTTAATTAGCAAAAGATGTCTTTTCCCTAAACTACTGTAGTGCTCCTCTTGTTTCCGTCATTCACCTTAGTCTTGGTGCTTTTGGGACCACCTGGGTGGTTTCTGCACCCCCAAGCCTGCCTGGGAGCCCCAGTGACGCTTCGGTGTCAGCCAGGACCCACTACGCTCTTCCCTCCGAGCAATCTGGTTCCCCTTCTGCAATCACCAAGTGATGCATTTAGTGTCTGATCGATGCTGGGGATTTACAGCTGACTCAGGCACTCGGGCCTGTGATTTCTCTGTGGGAAGAAAGGTCATGGAGCAAGGGGATGTCAGAGCAACAGGCCAGCTCATTCGAAAACTTTCCAGTGTCGTGTTGGTCCGAGCAGGGATGTCACAACAGCCTCCAGCCAACCTGGAGCTAGTCCCTGCACCCTGGGCACCCCCTCCATCAGCAAACACCATCGGTCACCTCCCTTGCTTGCATTTTGCTCCGTGCATCTGGGCTAGCAGCGCCGGTTTGCTTCCACGGTGGCAACGCTCTGTGCAAGGTCATGGCCCTGCATAGGGCAGCGGGGGCCGGGGAGCATCGCTGCTGGTTGCATCTTGCAGACCAAGGAAAACCTGCAAGTGAGTGGCCTTAGGGAATTTTCACTGTGTGAATTTGCAGCATCCTTCCTCTTCAAATTCCCTAATGCCAGTCACTGAGAAAGTTATTCTTTATCCCCTCTGCCCCTCTGAGGTCTCAGCTTTTTCCCAAAACCAGGTATACTGAGTCTCTGCAATGCAATATTTGCCGTATTGCACCCCAAAGCAGCTGCTTTTCAGCACTATGAGTTAAAAAAAGGGCCCCCAAAGCAGGATGCTGTTGCAGAGGGAGGGCATGCCGGGGGTGGAGGGCTGTGGGGTGATGCTGCTGGGGCTGGTCCAGGTGAAAAGTGGCTGCAGGTGCTGAGCACAATGGTGTTCACTGGGGAATGTGGCTGCAAGGTCTCCGGGGGTTGATGTTGCTGCAAGGTAAGGGCTTTTCTCTTTTTCCTCCCAAATCCTTGTTTTTGCTATAAATATCTCTAGCAAGGAGGAAGCTTTGGCCTTGCTGGTTAGTTATCTCTGGCTCTTTCCATTGTGGGTCTGCTTGGCTGCTGCTTTTTGGGACTGTGGTGGGGCTGAGCGTGCTGCCCTGTGCAGGCTTGTGCCAGCTTTGTGCTTGAGCTTCTCAGAGGGGTTTGTGTGCCAGGTTGTGGGTCCTTGCTGGGAGCACTACTGCTTAGAGCGAAGGTGTGAAACCTGTATTGCCTGTCTGTGGCGTGCTTGGGGGTGAGCGGAAGAAAGGCTTCTGTGCGTGTGGAGGGGTCTGTTGGTCTGTTGTCTGGGTGTCCTTTGAGTGGTCACATCTCTCGAAGACAAGGGCTGGGAGCTTCCCGTTTGTGAAGGTGAAAACTGAAGCAGGGAGAGATGATGTGTCCTGATGGGATGTGGGAAACCGGTGGCAGTGCTGGGCGCTGACCCGGCTGTGCAGTTTGGTGGCTTGGGTGGGGAGAAGCTGACTTAGAGCAGGCGACCATGAAATGGCTATCTGCATGCAACACCTCTTGCTAATTCACCTCCCTCCCTTCAGCTGTTTTTGGAGATCGATGTGGCCTCTGCTGAGGGACTACAGAAAGCGGGATCTGCATCTCCCCTCTGTCTGGGGCTTTGTACTTTGTGCTGAGTCCCAGGCTCTGGCAGCTCCTCGGGGTCGGGTTGTGCTTGGGTGCACAGACTGGGTGCTGGGTGGCCAGGGGCAGCCTGCTGCAGCCCCTGGGACCTGGCAAAACAAGCCTGGGACCTGGGACCCGCTCTGCTGCTGTGGTGGGGTGAGCCTGGCCGTGCTGGTGTGACCCCAGCATGTGGGTGCACAGGGCTGGAGCCCCGAGTGCCACCTCCTGCCCCAGCGGGGCTATTGCCCACATCTGATCTAATTCTCATGCTTCTGGCCATGAAGCAACTATTCACTCAAGAGTTATCAAGCCCATAAACATGCATTAGCTGGTTTTGCTGCCTTTATGTGATAATTTAATTACCAAGGTTTTTCCCTAAATAGCCCTGTTTGTGGGAGGCTTTAGGGAGGGAGCAGGGTGATGCAGCACAGGGAAGGCTGGCAGTGGCCGTTGCGTTTCCTGGGCTGGGAGAGGTGTTAGGATGGGGCTGGGGCACCTCCTCGGCACGTGGCCGCTGCATGCACTTGCCACAGACGTTGCAGAAGGACACGGTATCTGTCCTAAACCTGAAGCCACTTGAACATGGGACACAGAGAAGTGCTTACCTCAACTTTCCCCATCCTTATATTTGGGGAGAAAAAAATATATTGGAGAGGAGCTGTGAGCCAGAGCAGTCGGATCTCCCTGCAATGCGAAGGGTTATCCAGTTTCTGTGCAGATTTGTCAACTGCTTCAAACAGGAAATTACTTCGTGTCTTGAAAAACATCCAAGCACCTGTAACGCCGGGAAGCACGGGGGAGCTGGCGCCCGCGCTGGGCTCGGCTCAGGGAGCCGGGGCTGAGCCCCCGGGCAGGTCTGTCCCTCGGTGCGCGGGGGGATGGTGTCCCCTGGAGGGATGGGGGGTCCCTCAGGCGTGGTATAACGGGTCCCTGCACTTGCTTTTGGTGAGCAACATGTGTGCAGAGCCTCTCCGCTCTGCACTTGATGATTTCTTTCTAAAAGCGCTGTGTTGGTAAGGAATAAAGCACCCACCACCTTCTCCCTGCTCCACATCTTTCCTGGGACTCTTCCTGACTTTCTGTAGGTCCTACCAAAACGCACAAGGGGTAGGTAAGGTGAAAGAAGGCTCTGCATCAGTGGTGTCTGCAGTGGGCTGTGCTTGGTCATCGGCACGGGGAAGGGGCTCTGGCCCCGCTCCCCACCTCTGCGGCCCATGATGGGGCTCCAGGCCCTTGAGGGTGAACCGGGGAGGAACGAGGCACCCGCTTTGGGAAAGCAGCAAACCAGCCCGTGGCCGATTAAAGGGCAGTCTGGTTTTGCTGAGAGCTGTTGGCTGCCTTGGCCAGTGTGATGCATTGCTCCGGCTCAATAAGACCTTCCTCCCCTCTGACAGCTGTGCGATAGATCATGAACATATGCAAAAAAATAAACTGCATCAAAGCCACTTGGCAACTTAACTAACCCAATTCATAAATTAATTTCTATTCCTCTTGTAAGGGAGAAATCAGCCACTCCTCAAGGCTATTTGTCTCTATCGCTCATCTGGCCACATCCTTCCATAAATCTTCTCTGTAAGTCTGAACTGGTGATTGCTGGGTCAAGCTGTAATAACGCTCGGTGCCTGCGCCGGGCTCAGGGGCAGCCCTGGGGATGGTTTGCCCTGGACTGGGGCAAGGTTGCTTCTCCCTGCATCGCCTGCATCCCGTAAGGCTGTAGCAGAGCCGGTGTTTTGCAGCATGGTGCTGCTCTGTGGGTGCACGTGGGTGATTTTGGGGAGCACGTGGTCCCTGCCCGGGAGCCGTAGGGGTGGTGCAGAGGTACAACGGTGAACCAGCTCCTTGCAAAATGTGGGTGAACAGCATGTGCCGGGTTTCCAGAGCTGTGCAGGGGGTGGCCGGTGACTGCAGGGTGCTGGGGGTGCGTGGAGGGAGGGTGGGTGCTTGGTGGGAGTTGGCACTGGGCTGAGCATACCCCTGCGGCATGGTGCTTGTGGAGCCGGGGGAGTCTGAGCCCAGGAGGCAGCTACGGCTGCTCCCCCTGCAGCTTTCCAAGACCCCACGGCTTCGCAGGACGGTGCCTTGCACCCCCAGCTCCAGATGGGCATCGGTGCCTGGAGCCCCAGGTTAGCTGTGCCAACCAGGCAGACAGAAGTCAGCTCTTCCCTGCTGTATCCCTCGCCCCACTCCCCCCTCGTAGAAAAAAATCACCACCTTTTCAGGCTGCCATCTATTTATTTTGTTGGACTCGGAACTTGCTGAAATGTCTTTCGATGGATGAAGCAATGCAGAGTAGAAGAACAGAGCCTGGCAGGCTGCATGGTGAGTGGAAAATAGTTTTTTGGGACTTTCTGGAGTTTGAAGGCCTGATGATGGATGTGCATGCGAGGGATGGTAATGGCTTTGTAAGTATCAAAACACAGAGCAAAAGAATAACTCTGCCTAATAGACTGAGAAATATATGTCGGACGGGATCCGCTTCGCTCCGACACGGGCGAGAGCGGCGGTGCTGAATGATGAAGTGCTGCAGAGCTCAGAAGCAGAGGCTTGTATCGGTTTAATGTATTGGAAAAAAACGGTACAACTAGTTTTGAAAAAATATTAGATACTCGCTATGAATGTGTTGGAAAAGGCTGTATCTTGTCTCAAAAGGAGTCTCAAGGAGACCCATTGTGTTTGCAGCGATCTGTTCGAGGGGCTCGCAGCCACCCGTGGCTCTGCCTGTCCCTGTGCCTCCTGGCTCCCCTCTTGCTGCCTTCCCGCTCTGCTCCTGGTGTCCAGACCTACTGACAAAAGTGATGGTTTTATGTGGAAATTTTGTGGGGATAAATATTTGCCTGTCAGCAACGCTAGGTCAGAGCATGATTTCTCATGTGCCATTTGGAAATGACATTTCCAAACAAAATCAGAATTTCCCATTGAGGGGTTTTTTGTTGTTTTTAAGTTCGAAAAGGGCTGAATTTGGGGGGGGCTCTTGCCATGCAGATGGAAGACTTGTTCATCCCCCCATGCTTAGAGCAAGGGTTTTTGGGGTCCTGTTTCCAACCCGGCTAACTGAGAAGCTGGGATGAGCTGGAAGACATGTGTGTGATCTTCAGCTGGGTGTGGGATTTACCAAAAGCGGGATGTGTTTTTCCTGCTTGCAGGGCTTTTTTTCCAGGTCATGTGAACCCTTGCAACCAACAACTTCCAGTGCCAGCAGCTACAAGCGAAACCAAGATTGCAGGTTACCAGCCCTTCCCATGGGACGCGGTGGCTTCGTCACTCGCTGCATCTCCTGCAGCGATGCCCCAGGGATGCTGTGCTTTCAGACGGGCCAGCCCTGGGAAACAGCTCAGGTTTTCAGCAAAGTCCAGCGCTGGGCAGGATGAGCCGGGACGCGGCTGTGGCTGCCTCCAGCCGGGACAAGCCCTGGTGGGTGTCAGTGCCCCGGTGCTGAGCCGGGAGGGCGCTTGGGCGGTGTGAAGCAGCGGCGCTGGGTGCTTGTGGGGATGGGTGAAAGCTCAGTGAGTGCAGGGCTGCACCGCAGCGGCAGCGTGCGTGGAAATACAGACGAGCCTTGCTAGGCAGCTGGGGTGTCTCCAGGGCAGGCTTTAGGGGCTGGATATTACCCCTTGCGAGACCCGATGGCTTAGGTAACAGGCAGCCTTGGGAGGACGGTTCTGCCATCACCCGGCTCAGCTCACAACCAAAATGTAAGCATAGGGGCTAAAAATAGAATTTAAAGAACAAGCACAGGAAAGTTTCCTTTCTCAAATATCCTGTATATCCAGAGCCATGTTAAGGCACCAACAAGGTTTTTGACACCCTGTGTTGGTTGAGAGGTGGTGAGGTAAATAAAACAACTTTCAAGAAGAATTTTTTTAAGAAAGCTTTTTTTTTTAGTGTGTTCAGTTGAACTCCATGGGCTGCTGGGACAGGCTTTGAAGCGGCGCCTGTAGCGGTGCCACAACCTGGATTTTTTTTGGATCCCCCTTCCCTTGCTATGGGCATTTCTGCTGGGTATTTGAAGAGAAGCTGCTTTTTCTCTGATGGCGAGGACTGGATTTCTTTATGCCTTGGGACACAAATCTCCCCCCAAATTCCTGAGAGCTGCTGCCTGCTCCTTCCTTGGCTCTGTGCGGTTTTTTCCTGTTTAATATGCTTTTTCTTTAAAAAAAAAAAAAAGGGCAAAACACAACATATGATTTCCTTGATTTAATGTGAGCCAATTATGGCTCACAGGCTGTTAACTTCATCACCGCTTCTTCCAAGAAAGACCTTGGTATAATAAACCACCATGCCGGCGGTGCAGAGCTGGCAGCCGTGCCGGTGCGCCGGGACCTGCCGTCGGGCTCCGCGTGTGACCGGCAACGCCACAGCTCAAGCCATGGCATTTTATCCCCCCCCCAGCTGGAAAAAAAGCTAATGGCTCTGTCACACACATGCCCGCTAAAATATCCAACCACTTGTTGTACATCTGCTGACGGACACCAACTGGAAAGGAGATTAGGGCTCAGACTCCCGCGCTGGGCTGTCTGCCCCTCCTAATGAGGAACAGATTGGAGCCCTCGCTGTCGCTCGAGCGCGGCACGCTGCCTCCAGCACCCGGCAAATGGCAAAATCAGGAGGGCTGGGGCAGCCGGCGGATACCAGGGCGCGGGCCGGCGTTATTAAACTGTGCCAGCAGCCAGGCATAGCCCGGGCCAGGGCTTGGGTGGATGCTGCGTGAGGTGCTGGGGGGTCTGCAGTGATGCTGGGGTCTGTAATGAGCCGGTGGGACCCCGGGGTTGGGGGGCACCTGAGTTGATGCATGTTTGCAGGCTGGCACGAGGTACTGGGGGTGCTCTGTGGAAAGCTGTGCTTCCCCCAAGAGGGCCCTTGCCCCCGCGCTGTCCTGCCCATTGCCCCCAAGTCACAGGGATTCACGCATCTGGAGGCAGGATCTGACCCCTCCAACCTGGGCACCGCCGGCTTGGGGACCTGCAGCCAGATGGTGTCCAGCCACAGTGAAGTCCCGCATAGGATGCATCACCTCATGCGTGGCGTTTCCCAACCCCTTTGCCTTAGGAAGAAAACCACTCATGGCATTTAAAAGCACCTTGGGACCGTCCCCAGGAGCGGGGTGCAGGGCCCGTGCTCTCCCCCACGCACAGCCGTTGCCCCAGGGTTTTGCACGCCGGCTGCGGCACCAGGACCTGCAGACCGTGCGTGTGTTCACCGGCGGCTGCGTTGCCGTCTCCTGAATTGCTTCGTCCCTTGGCCGGGGGCCAGCACAGGAATGTTAACGTTTTTCTGCAGCTAATTTGGGGCTGTGGGCAGACCCGGTGCTGCCTTCTCCATCCCTCCCCACCGCTGGCGCTTGTTTTATTTTATGTTTCTTTTCAGCGGCAGTTGAATTGAAAATTAAGATGTGCTGCGACCTAATCCCAAATAAAAATGCCAGTGCGTTCCCTGCGGGGCCCTTGGTTTAACCTCCCAGGTGGGCAGCGCCATGCCGGTTGTGCAGCCTTGTGTGCGGCTCGGCCGTGGGGCTGCGGTCCCTGTCCCTATCCCAGGGCTGGGAGCGAGGGCAGAGGGAAACCTGGATCCTTCCCTTTGGCAAAACGCTTTCCACCGGTGGCAGGGTGGGATTCCTCATAAATGATTTGCCTTGCTGGGAGTTTGGGGGATTGCAGGGTGCCCTTGCTGAGGAGGATGGTGCTCTCTTGGGTCCCATGGGACTTTCATGCTGTGCATCATCTGCCGAGCGCCTGCCATTGCCGGCTCTCTGCGGGACAAGGGACGGGGACAAGGCCATGTCCCAGCTGTGACACCGTAGTGGGCAGGCTGGTGTCCAGCTGCCATCGACCCCCAGCCGCTGGCAGAGAGGAGCAGGATTGCCACGGTGGCCTATAAAAAGGCAAAGGTGAGCTGGGATTCCCATACAAGGGGGAATTGGAGGCAGCTGTGTCCTTGAAGCAGGAGGATAAGGAGCTTTTTATAAGCCCATTTTTGCAGGCACCTTTTAACCCGTTTATCCTGCTGACAGAAAATCTCGTGGATGAAATTTGGAGTGAAAGCAGAGACCTGAAAGCACATTTCTGCTTCACTGGCGATCCATTAACGGGATAATCTTGTTACAGCCACCTGTTAGTCCTGGAGTGAATCCTGAGTGGTCCTGGGCAGATATTAATTTATTTTATTGGCATAACAGCACTCTCTCGCATGATCCTGGGGTGTCCCCCAACACCCCAGCCCTCGGTTGCTTTCCCATTCAAGGTCATTGGAAGCAGCACTAAATACTTTCAATTGCTCTTAAACAAAAGTAGCTTTGAGGTTTTGAAGATCAAGGTGCACCAGATGGACCAGGATTTTATTCAGGGGCCTTTGGGTCAAGCCTTACGTGCATTAAAAAAATCTTTACACATCTCCATGGCCTTGAGTTTCTCCGAGTTTTGTGAAAATCGGTGGCTGGATAGAGGAGAAAAAACCCAATAACATGTCCCTGCCATGGGGGAAAACTACTATAGCCAGCCTGTGCCCGTGCCAGGAACCAGCCGGCCACCGCCTTGGCTCCTCTCCCTTCCCACCAGCTTTGCTGCAGCTCCTCTGGGTTTTTTTCATCGCATTTTTAAACCCCGTGCGGCGTGGGTCCCCCCAGCCCCTGAACTCTCCCTCACCCGCCTGTAGCCACTGCGGCAGGTAGGAGCGGCCCCGACCTCTTGCTCCCAAAATTCATTTCCCCTGGGAAAGCCTCCTAAGCCGCTTACACCTCCCGCTGCCCCCCGGGTACCTAACGGGCAAGCCAGACCTTGCAGGAGGATGAGACGGGAAAATTTGGGAGCGAGAAGGAGCAGGGTTTATACGGGACAGCGATGGGAGATGCCATCCCCGCTCGGTCCCCGTCTCATCCCAGGGGCTCCCCGGCTTTCGGGGAGCGCTTGCCCGGGCGTCCTGAGCCCCTGGGGCTCTGCCCGCGTCTGGAGGACCTCATGTGAAACCCATTAAAAGCGTAAGGAAAGGGAGCACGACGGTTGGGAATCATTTTGTTTGGGTTTCTAAAACGTGCGCATGAAAACACTGTGTGGTTTTCTGACAAATTTGAAACAGCGCTGCTCAATTCGCTCCAGCGCTGCTACTGTTGATCTAGCAGACTGTAAAGCATTTATTGGAGTTGCTTGAGGCGAACTTAAGCATCTGTGGAATAACAAGTCCAGGAAGTAATTGCATTCACAAGGAAAATATTTTTATGTATAATTCAGTGACCCATTTTATAAACATTGCGGTTCCACCTTGGACTTTTTTTTTTCCCTTTTTTTTTCCTTTTTTTTTTCCTTTTTTTTTTTTCTTTTTTTTTTTTTATCCGCAGCCTTCCCTATCCAAGCGTCTGAGGTTAGTGAAATATGAGGGGTTGTGCTTGGTGGCTCTGTGTTTGGTAAGGCATGGCGGTGGGGAGGAAAGCCCCAGTGCTGTGGGGGGGACCGGGGGTCCGGCTCTGGCGGGGCTCTGAAGGTGGCACCATGGTGGGGTCCCGCCGGCATTGGGCGCCCCAGAGAAGCAGAGAGACAGCGTGGATTGCTCCCACCGAGCTTGGCAAGCGCAGAGGAATTGTTTCGGGGCAAGGGCTTTTCTTTCTTCCTTAGCAAACCAGCTTTACGAGAAGATGAGTCATTTAGAGCCTGGGTGGCATTGCGCGGGGCGCAGGGCTGCGGAGCCCGGGGGCTCTCCGCATCGGGACGTGCAGCTCCGTGGGTGCCCCCAGCCGCAGTGCCCCTGCGGTGCCTCTGTTGAGGGGCAGTGGGTTCACCTTGTGCAGAATTTTTCAATTCCTCTAATGTCCAGTTTTCTTGGGTTTTCTGGGGTTTCGTTTCCGTGCAGTATAAATGCAACCCCCCGCCCCACCTTTCGTGACCCAGGAGCTCCGTTTGCTCTCGGGGCACAGCACAGGTCAGAGCGGGAAGGAGCCGTCGCACAAAGACATTTTGGAGGGGACTGGCCCATCCTGAGCATGGCAGTGGGCACGGCCGGTTTGGGAACCAGCATTAGATACAGGTGTTTAAATGGGTGATAGCGTAAAAACGTAGATGTACTCTAACAGAACAAAGTTATGAAAAGATAAAGCCACAAAACAACTTATTAAAATTGCACTTAATTTTTGTGGGGTTAATATTGTGGGGTTTTGTGTAGGTGTGCTGGCACCTCAGCTGGGGTAGAGCTGCCCCTCCGGGGGCAGGGGGTGGGATTGATGGCACAGGAGCTCGCTCCCCCTTCTCCAGCTTTGCTGCCACAGATTTGTTGGCATCTTTATCCTTTTGGGGGAATAAAAGTCCGACCCAGCCTGAACGGCGAAAGGCAGGTGGGTGCTGTGCCATGAGCCCAGCGGGCGTCTCGTGGGTCCCCATCCTCCCTGCAGCGCTGCGGGGAGCAGGGAAGCAACTGACCCCCCCAGTGCCTGCGCTGCTGGGGGGCACCCATCGCTTCCCTGCAGGCAGCGGACCCCTGGCTCCCGCCCCACTGCCTCTCCCTGTGCACAAGGCATGGCTCGAAGCCAGGCAGCACTGAAAACCGGGGGGCAAAACTCAAGTTGGAGGTGCCAGGCAGAGACTCCTTTGCTTTTCCCGTTGCTTCCATCGCCCCCAAACCCCCCCTGCCCATGGAGCGGCGATGCCAAGGGCAGCCACAGCCCCAGGGCTGGGCCCCCCTCCAGGAGGGAGAAGAAAACAAAACAAAACACGCCTGGGAGTAAATATTATCTGAATATAAAGGAACGCGATGTTTCTTCGTATGGGTCTAGAATTTCTGCCTTTTAACAGCTAACCTTGACTCAGCCAATATCCACAACATGCAGCCCTGGCCAAAATATGCTGGGCCTTAAAGTACCACAACAGCTGTTTTTCTTGCTAAAATATGACATTAAATTTTTTGGACGGCTGGATGCTTCCTTGATGAAAGTGGAATAAGGGGCTCTTTTTCCTCTCTCTCCTCTCTCTCTCTCTCCCCCCCTCCCGTCTTTTCTCCTCCTTCCGTGCAAGGCGATAAAGCCTGAGCCTTTGCAGACATCCCATGCGGGCAGCCGGCTGATGTGCCCGCGGGGCCAGAGCCCCAGCTGCAACCCGAGAGAGGGGGCTGCTGCTCGCTGAACCCCTCCTTGTTATTCCTGGATCCCTCCCACGCCCCGGCAGAATCAACGCCAGCAGCAGTTACAGCCCTGACATCTTGTTTTGCCGATGGTTTGTAGTATGTCAAAAATGTTCCGCCCTTAAAACGAGGGCACCGGCAGGGGGGCTGGGGGCGGTGGGGGTGGCGGGTCCCCCAGTGGGTTTTGCACTTTGGACCCCCTGTCCTCACAAGAGAGGCAGTTTGGGGCTTTTCAAGAGCTCCAGCTGAAGCCAGTGGGGCGGGGCAGGAGCCCGGTGGCCACATCTGGCCCCGTGAGCCAGCATTGGTCCCTCTCCCTGAACCAACCTGTGTTTTGAGGAATCACTGGTGGTGTGAGCTGGCACTGGCCAGGATTCACCCCTCTTCCCCCTGCAATGGCAACGAGGGTCTCACGTGGGATTTGCAGCCAGTCATGCGCCGGGGCGGTGCAGGCAACGCTGCGGTGGCTTTTGGTTCGGCAGTGTCACTCGGCACGATGGGTGCCTTCCCGGACAGCATGTTTGTCCGCGGGTGCTTTTGCTGGACAAGCAGTGTTTCCCAGGTTGCGGTGGTCACTGGGATGGGGATTTGCAGCAGAGTCACTGCCCTGGGTCTTAAAACACGGGAACGGCTGCAGCGGGAGCAGGGATGTGCGGCGAGGTGTGCCCTGGCCAGCGCGGCGAGGTGGCTCTGCTCGTCAGCACTGCGGCCACCCGTGAGCAGCGTCACTCAGTGGCACCTGGGTGCAGGTCCGGGGCAGCTCGGGGCACGCTGATGCTGATGTGCCTGAAACCCATGCACGGGTGATGTGGGCAGCGTCGGGATGGGGTGTCCACTTGCCTTGTCCCCATCCCATCCCCACCTCTGGAAGCACTGTGGTTCCTTGCCCGGCTCCTCATGCACTATTGAGAACAAAGTCCCTGCCCACACCTCAGCTTCCCCTTCTTTTTTCTTTTTTTAATGATCAGGTTGATTTTTAATGGGAGATAGAAGAATTTCTAAAATGGGGGAGGTGGGAACCAAACCAGGATGAGGGTTTCACTGCCCAGAGCCTCCTGGGCTCCTTTATTTCGCCTGGGGTCTGACATCTCACGGGCCGATGAACCAGGAGCACCAGCAAGATGCTGCACGGGCAGTGTGGCATCGCAGCAACGGGGTTGGGTCTGGGGGCTCCAGCCCCAACTCAAGGTTACCCATCGCTCCTCTTATTTCCTTAACGATTTTGCTGCAGTACCTTATTTACACCTAACAGTTTATCTGCCAAGCCGTCGTGCTCGCTGTGCATGTATTTATTTACAGAGACCCATGAGTACTGGTGGTGATGGGGATGCGGCCGGCGGGGTGCGCGGGGTGCCCGGCTGGGTCCCTGGCGGTACCCGTGTCTGTGTGTATAAGGTACGTGTTCCCCTTTCCCCGGCCGGCGAGCATGTGGTTGGAATTAGCGGCGCGGCTGCAGGGGGAGCGGGCAGCTGGGTTTCTCCGGAGCGTTTCAGTGCTTAATCTCTGAAGAATGCAGAATGTCTGTCTGGACGCCCCGGCCAAGATCAACTCCGCGGCACGGGGAGGCCAATATAAACGTTCATGTTTTGTGTCACCGAGATTTCATTAGATGTTTTTTATGTAATTGCATAAGTCGAACTACTGTGATGAAAATGCCACAGCGAACAAATGAGATGAATTGTGAAACCTCTCCTTCGAGGAGACGCTGGCCTCCTCTGGACCACGGGGATCCAGCTCCAGCCTCTTCCAAGGCGCTTGTGACCTTTTGGGATAAATAAGAGGCTGTTTGCCCATCGGCCCCCCCATCCACCCCTCATCCTGACGTCAGGGTGAGCTCAGGCCTCGGCTGGGCAGCAGGTCACCACGTGGCTGGCGCTGGGAGGCAGAGGGGCTGGTGGCCCCACACTCCGATGGGCTCCCATCCCTCCTCTGATGCCCGGGGGGAGGCGGAGGGACGGGGGGAGAGGAAGAAAAATCTCTCCTGTTCCTTGGCCGCCCGACGTCCAAGTGCTCTGTGGCATCTGAATGATATCACCGCCCTCTCGGTTTGGTTGAAGTGGAGAGGGTGAGCTGCAGGGCTCAGCTCACATTTGCAGCGATGCTGCACCCCATCCCTATCCTCTGACCCTCTCTGCGAATGATAACGACTTTGTTAATGTGTCCCTTAAAGGCCTGGCGTGTCTCCCTGATGGTACAGATTAATGCCAATCTAATTAGGCCTTAATCAGTGCCTGCTCGGTTCAAACACAGACACGCTCCTTGATGCCAGGCAGCTCCGTGGGCTGGGGAGCACTGGGACAGGACAGTGCCTCTCCTCCCCGGGATGCGAGGGCTCAGTAGGGCGGCATCCCAGCACCCGCCACCTTCCCCGGCCGTGCGCCCATCCCGGTTCTCCTTGGTGACTCGGCAGCATGGACACGAGGCGAGAGGCCGGACCCATCGGGATGGCAGCCCTGCACAAAGTCGCTGGGTTTTTCTCCCAGGGGAGGTTTTCCTGCAGATGCACAGTGGGGATGGGGAAGGCAGCCAGCAGCGCGGGAGTCCCGGGTGCTGCATCCCTGCGGCGGCTTCTGCGAGACAGGCTGGAACGGTCGCCCTCGCCGCAGACACATCTGCTGGGCGGGAGGGCCTGGAATTTGGGATATTGTTTTTCTGGCGGGGAGTGGTGGGTGCCAAAAGCCTGATAAATTAATCACCTCTGACATGGGTCAGTCCAGCTTCTGGCGTGCGCAGGCTGGGCCCCCCGAGCTGCTGAGCGGAGACGGTGCTGCTGCAACGCAAAAGTTCATTATGCAGCGAGGCGGCCCGGGAGAGGAGCAGGTTTTGGCTGGGCTGGGAGGGGGCAGCCACTGCTGGTGGGGGACTTGACCGCTGTGCTCCCCTGGGACGGCCGGCTGCAGGGGATGTGGTGGCACAACTCTTGCCAGCTGCCTGTGCCTGGCGATGCTGCGACCTGACAGTGCTCATCGCCTGTTTTGGAGCAGGGCCGGGCTGGGCTGCTGCACGCTGCTGGCCCTTGGGAGACGGGAACGTATTTCGGATTTGTGCAGCTTCTGGCACAGCAAGGTCCTTGGTCAGGGACTGCTGGACTGCTAGTGGGCATACAGAGCCCAGGGGAGGCTGCATGCGATGGGGATGTGCAGCGTGCAGGAGATATGCAGGATATAGCAAGGGCGCAGCTGCATTAGGCAGCTTATTGTAGTCACTCACCCCATTCCCTGCAGGCAGGTGTTGACTCTCGGGGGCTCAGGGCTGGGTGTCCCACTCTGCACGCTGGCGAGCCTGGCGCGGGGCCAGCGGGGTAATGGTGGTGCAGCCCAGTGCATGGTCCAAGGTGGGAACCACGCTTCCCCCTCCCGTGATGAGCAGCATTGTGGGCCCGCCACAGTGGGGCTTTGCTTTGTGGAGAGCCGGTCAGTCCAGTCTCTTTGCTGGCTGCTCAAGCCTGAGGCAAGGCAGGCTGAGCCCGTACCTCGCCAGGCTCCTCTTGCCTTTGGGAAGGGGATGGGGGGCCCGCAGGTCTGGTATGGGATGTCCATCCCTGGGGGGTGGCAGTCCCTGGCCCTGGAAGAGTCCCTGCTGCTCACAGCGCTCTCTGGAGAGCAGACAGTGAAGGGCTTCGTTCACCCACTGCTGGGGTTTCTGCACTGCTGGGAAACAAAGGGGATTTTTCTGTTTTTAATGACTCTGCTTACCATCTGCCTCCGCCCCATTTTATGTACTCTCCCCTCTCGTTTCCTTCTTTCCTTCCCAGTAACTGCCAGCATCTCTCCCCCTGCCAGCAGCCGCATTTGCTTTACCTTCCCCCGTCTTTCTTGGTACCACTTCTGCTCAGAAAAAGGGAACGAGGGAAGCGGAGCGGGGAGCAAAGCTTGGAGGAAAGGGTCCCACCGGGGTCTTTGAGCGTGTTATGGGCTGCATTTGTGCCTCGCATTCACCAAGGCGTTTACAGGCGCTTTGCAGGGCAGGACCGTGCTGCTCCGGGTGGCAGAAGCCGTTCAGGGCAGGAGGCAGCGGCAAGTGCTGCAATCCGCATTTGGGATCTGAGCAGGTCTTATCAGGATGATGCAGAAGCCTCCCTCCATCCCTCCTGTCTTCTCAGCTTGCTTGCTCTCCTTCTCTCTCCCCCCCCCTTTTTTTTTTTTTGTCCAGACATAATTAATGTAAACCAAATGCTTTGTGCACAGCTGCTGGCATCCTGAAACAGTTTTGTGTGTGGTCTTTCCTTTAGCCGGGACAGAGATGGAGCAAAACTCTGAGCACTATCCCAGACCTGCTTGGGTAGAGAGCAGCATCTATTGCACAAGAGGCACCTTGAGTTTCCCCGTTCCCCTCGTGGGATGAGGTTATGCGATGGCTGGTTGAACTGGTTTAAATAAAACCATGGAGCTGCCCAAAAACTTCATCTCCCAAATCCAGCCAAACCCAAGCTCAACTTTTCTTGCCGGTTGAAGGAAATTTGCTTAACTGAAACCCCAAATGTCTGTCTCATTTTCGTGGCTGCCTCTGCGTGTCTTGGTTCCCCCGGGGCTGGATGCTAACGTACCAAAGCCACTGCGGGAAGGATGTCCTCGTGCTGTGTCTGGCACCTTTGGACCTGGGGAGCAGCGAGATCTTGTGATATATTTTTTTCCAGCCAAAGGGCTAATTTTTGATCACTGCTGTTGCTTGGTATTGCCACTGGCTCTTTAGGGCATGAGGTGCGAAGGAAAGTATGTGGCCCTACCTGTTATACTCCCAAAAGCCCAAACATCGGCAGAGCCTCTTGGTCCCGAGCAGCTTCCGACTGACCGCAGCCCCTGGACTCCCCGCAGCGCCGGTGCCAGGGCTGAGGGGCTCCACATCTTCTGCAGCCCCACGCTTCGCTGCCCCTGCCACCAGCCCTTCCCAGTCCCTCTCAGACGGTGCTTTTCTCCTCCATTGCTCCGATTGCTCCCTTACAACCCCAGTGGGGCACCTGGGATCATCAGCAAAAAATAGCGACTTCCATGTCCCAGGTCCCACTCGCACTCTGGGTGTGCTGGGAGAGGGGCAAAGTACCAAGGGATGCTTGACTTTGAAAAAAATCCCTTTTTTTTTTGCCAAACACCCTGCTGGGGCGGCGGATGCGATCCTGCCACAGCGTGGCGAGGGCAGCCGAGCACGGCCGGCATGCCGGCTCGCCCTGGGCCCTGCGCTGAGTCAGTGGCTGAGCATTTTGCAAACGTTTAAGCTAAATGGGAAGCATCTGACGGCCCTGCCATGGACGTGCTTTGGATTCCAGGGCGATTAGGATGCTGCAGATGCCTGGGCAAGAAGGTGGGCTGGGTGGTGTCTCTGGGAGAGACTGCTTCTACACTTCTGCTCAAAAACTCTCCCCCTGTTGTGGCTGGGAGCTGGGGGTGACACCTCTTGAATTCATCCTCCCCATGGAGACCGAGCAACTGGGGCATATCTTGAGGTGGCTTCTTCTGGGGCGGCTCCGAGCAAAGAGCTGAGCAGAAAACCCACGTGCAACGGAGCAGTCACAGTCTGGGGCAATTTGTGCAATTTACTTTTCCCTTCCTCAAACAAAGGCATCAGTCTGGAGAGCGCGTGCATGTGTCCACACGATATTTTAGTTAAAATAATCTGACTTTCTGTGGAAGACTAGTTTCCGTGGAAAACTTTCAACCAGCCCATGGTGGGGAGCCTGGAGACGCTCACGTATCCAGAAGGGGCGATTTCTGCTCTCAGCGCTTGGTTGGGTGATGCTCACAGGAGAGGGGCAGGGTTCTGACTTGCAGGGAAATGCCCCCCCCAGCCCTGCATCCTCGCACCCAGCCCCAGCCCCGCTCCGGGATGCTCGTGGGGCTGGTGAGCACCAGAAAAAGAATTGTCTGCACCGAATGCCCCGCAGCTCCCGGGTGATGACAATTTTAAATGAGTGAGAGGTTGAAAAATAGTGAGTGAGATTTTTTAAAAGGTCACCTTGGCCAAGGAGGCAAAAATTCTTCCTTGCACGAGCGAGATGCTTTAGGAACTGCCTTAAAATTAATCCAAAACATGAGCCCAGCTCCAAATGAGTGGGACTTGGCAAGACTGCTGGACACATTATCTTTAAATATAGGCAGGCATCCCGGAGGGTTTCTGGTGGTTTTCCTGGTCACTTCTTATTCCTCCATCTCCCCCTCTGCTCCCCCCTCCTTGCATAATTCTCTCTATTTTAATGCCTCTTTCCACATTTTGGGTAGTCGTTTGTTTATTGGTATGAGGTCTCCCCGAACCAGACAGGGTTGCAACACTGCAAGAGCTTTTGTGCCGGGTTGTTTTGTTGGCAGTAGCACTTTTCCTCAGGAGGGCAGTGCCTGGGCGGCCGCTGGCCTCTGCCCTACGGAGGCTGGGGCTCTCGAGGGAAGGCGAGGGTTTTTCAAAGGTGGAAACACCTCTGGCTTTTGGGTTGGGGCTCTGATGGACCCCAGTCTGTACAAAATTGGGGTGAGACCTTGTGTGCTTCCGAACCTCCGTGCAGTGACCCGAGTGGGTCCTTGCCGGCCAGTGCAGCCCCCAGAGCTCCTGTGCCAGGGGCAGCGTGCCCGGCGTGCCGGCAGGATTGCAGGGACAGGCTCTGAGGCCCTTTCCTGAGCTATTCAGCTCCCTTTATCCTCTTCCCACCTTAAACACGAGGCTGGGGACATACAGAAAATGAAGGGGACTCGGTTTAGGCTGGGAAGGAGAAGCAAGCCCCTTACCACCAAAGCAGGGAGGCTCAGGACCTGCTTGGGCTTTGAAGAGGGCTGTTGGACATATCTGGACATACAAAGACACATCTGTCTTTAATCCTTCCCTCTGTAACTGAGACCAGGTCCAGGCAGAGCCACGGCAAACCCTCACCGCGTGCTGCAGGTACGTGTGCGTATGCGTTTGAAGGGCCTTGGCAATGCGGCGGTGCTAGACCGGTTAGAGCCACATGTTCTCGCAAATGCAGCTTCCTATTGACTTGTTAAACATTTGCTATTTATCAGATTTTGCTTTTAAACTGTCTGTAACAGTCTGGGAGAACTTGTGTCAAAATCCCTTCCAGATGTGAAGGTGCTACCCGATACTTTGGTTATAACCTGGACCCTCGCTCCTGCTCCGTTCAGATTAGCTCAACTACTGTGAAAACGAAAATGCAAATAAAGACATAGAAAGAGAGCAGAGATGCATGTAAAACTTCCCCCAAACCTTCCCTTTTACAGGCAAAACAGATCCTGCCTTTATAAGGAGATTGTGAGTTTTATCAGTGAACATTTGCTTTGCTGGAGAACCACAGGTAAGCAGGGGAGAGCAGCCACCCATCCCTGTCTGTCCACGCGGGTGTTTTTTAAAGCATTATTGACTTTTTTTCCCCACTGAAATAATGTTTCTTTGGGTCTGGGGCTTCCAGACACATCAGCTCGTTTTATGAGCATCAGATGATGTGTGCAGTTGGAAACCCGAGCGGTTCCCTTGCATTCGGAGCACATGGATCAGATAACGAGGGTTCGTTAAATGCTCATTGAAAGGCTGTTGCAAGGTTGGGAACTTTTCTTAGCAGCACCCGCTCTGCAGACACGCTGCCCTGTCCGTCTCCAGAAGAAGCTTTGGGGCCACAAGATATTCCCAGATTAAAACAACTTCTCTCGCTCCATGGTATCTGTCAGATCGTATACGGCCCGGGCCAGCTCCCATCGTAGTGAGGGAGGGTTTTTCCACTGACTTTAAGAGGCGCTGGACCGGGGCCATCCTCTGTGTAATGCGGATCTGGGAGTGTGCGTGATGCACTGCATGATGACAGAATTTCTGGGAGATTGGCCTAAAACAAAAACCTTGGACCGCCGCTCCCTGGGACCGCTCCGCCGGGGGAGTGGGGAGGCTGGAGACACCGAACCTGGACCTGGAGCAGGTTTTTGCAGCTGTGAAAGCATCCCTGCAAGAGCTGAGCAAGCCCGGCTGCTTTGCATCTGCCCTTCCCTGGGCTGGGGACTCGGCGCTCAAGTTTGGTCGCTTGGGTCGAGTCCACCATCCGCGTCCGTCTCCGGTGCTGCTGGGGGGAGCGGACACCTGCGAGCGTGCGAGGGGCTCCCTGCCCGACCCCCCCCGGAGCCGAGCGGCTCAGCCTGTCTGCGGCACCGCAGCCGAGCTCCCCTGTGCCCCAAAAATACCCCGTTGCTGCCGGAGGCTGCCGAGCAGTGCTGGGACGGGGCTGCCCTGCCCGCGCCAACTGGGCTGAAAAGTTTGGTTGGACATCTTGCTGAAAGGCCGAGAGGAAAGAGGAGGAGAAGAGAAACCTGCCAGGACATTGCATGGCGTTGTTTTAAGCAAAACCCTGATGCATCAATGGTTTTTTTCTCTTGCTGACGCTGGGTTAAGCTGCTTTGCACCCACGCAGGCGGCACCACTGTACTGACCCCCACAGCTGCATTTGCTCTAACTCCATCCTGCGCTGCTGCAGAAAGGTGGTGTGTCTGCAGAGCAGCACCGGCCATGGCAAATCCCACCCTGCTCTTCCTGGGTGCCCTCCAACACCTCTGAAGAGCAGGAGACCTTCTTTGTGCACCCAAAAAAGATATGCATGGCGCTGGGATAGCTGGAGTGAAGCTGAGAGATACCAAGTGGTCTGGGATAGGTGCTTCAGTTGCTCCATCTCTCCCTTTTTCCAGGCTGATGGATGGGGCTGGTTTCTCATAGTGCATCCGTACCATGTCCCAGGGCTGTGGTGGGTCTGTGTAGGATGTCGGTGGTGACTCCCTTTGCCCCTGCAGACCTGGTGTATCCCTGTTACAGGGCACAGGCATCTCCTGCACATCAGAACCGCAGGGCGATGGAGGAGCCCAGGGCAAGACCTCTCTCTGAGGCTCCCCACAGAGCTCCTGCCCCTACCTGCACAAAAAATGAACACTTTTGAATTTCCAGGGGAATCAGGTTTCTTTGGTCCCCCCTGGGAGGAGGCAGGACTTCCCTGAAAGTCCTGGTGGATGCATCTCCTTGGGTTGTCCATCACCACTCCCGATGAGCTGCATCTGCCTCAGGCTGGAGCAGCAGCACTTTCTGAAGTGGGATAGCGTCACTGCAGCCTAAAGGGCATAAAACTGGTTAGAAGGCAAACCTTGGCCCCGCAGTCTGTGGGTTAACCTGGCAGGGCTGGCCGGGCTGGCTCACCACTTGAACGTGCACGGACAAATGGCGGTACGAGGGTGAGGAGGGAAGAGCTGCGTGTGGAAAAACACCTGAAGTGGTCTTTCAAAATCATATGGTGATAAGGCATTTTCTGGAGTGCCCCATACAGCTGGCAGCAGAAACCAGGCTTTTATGTTTCAGTCTGGCTAGATTTTCACTTTCTGCAGCCAAAGGGATCTGGATAAAGTTTGCCTGGAAGATTAGCTGGCACCGAGCCTGACTAGACATCTCTGGAAGCCTCCCCTCGAGCAGGAGTAGGTCCTAATTCCCCTCTTGTTGTGGCCCTGCCGTAGGTGAGCATGGGGGGACGCGTGTCACCTGGGATGGTTCGGCCACGCTGCCCCAAAGCCCTGTCACTGCCCGCTGGCTCGAAGATCCCCTGCTGCGGGGCTGCAGCCTGGGGCCAGCCCTCTCCCGCGCCGGCACGCCGGGTCCCCGCTCCTCCCGCGGTGGGGATGCTGGGGAGCGTGCAGAGGTGAGCGAGGTCCCGGGGGATACCTGCCGCCGCAGTCCCTGCGTGTGGCAGAGGCGATGCCCCGCAGCCCAAGGGATGGGACGGGAGCATGAAGCCTCGGCACCGGTGCCTGGCTGTTGTGGCTTTGCATCAGCCCTTGTCTGGGGATGCGCGTCCTTCGTGTGGTCTGTCCCAACGCCGAAACCGAGCAGGGAAATGGGGTGCGTGGGAGCCCCCCAAGCAGGGCTGGCCTCCCCCAGTGCCAGCTCGGGGCAGATATGCCCCAGCCACTGCACACCAGATTCAGCACTGGCCGCGGTGTCCGACCACATCTGAGCTGCTGGCTCCGGGGCAGAGCTGGCAGGGGACGGAGGCACGAGAAGAGAGGCTGTGTGATGCCGTCCCCACGGGGCCAGCGGGCACCCCACGCTGCTGCTGCGGCCCAGACACAAAGCAAATGGGATTTTGTGCCTGGGGAGGCATGGCGGAGCAGGAGGGAGGCTGGCAGGCTCCTGCCCGCCCTCGTCGCTGCTCTCTGCCGCTGCGCTGGTAGCAGATGCCGATGCCTCCGGAGCGGAAAGCCAGTCCCTCCCCTCTCATTCCTTTTTTCCTTTTTTATTTCTCTTTTTCTTCCCCCCCCGGCTGATCTTAAAAAAAGCCCGGGCGGTTTGGGCTTCGTGAAACCCAAATGCCTTTTGCAGCATCAAGCCCAGATCCCATAAGTAATATCCCAGCATTCGAGAATAAGACAGTATATGAAGTAGACGGGGAGCTATAAAGACGCTTTAAAAGGGGCAATAAAAGTTTTGGGTTTCATATCGTCTTACCAAAGAAGAGAATAACAGAGAAGCAGGAAATTTCAGTAGCAGACATGACAAAGGTCACAGCACTCAGACTGCACCTTAGACGAAAACACCTACTCTTATGAAAACAGCAAGAATTTTTGGCAGGGGCTCAAGAGCTCTTACAGGCAAAGCTCTCAGCAGCACTAAAAGGTTACAAGAGACTGTTTTGTCTACGTTGCTGTAAATGTTTATAATATTTCCCTGCATTTGTATTGCAGGGGATATCCTGCACCAGCGATAGTGAATTCAGCCCATGTACCCTCCTCCCGGGTGTCAGGGTGCCCAGTCCCGCCGCAGCGGGTGCTGCTGCCGGCACGGGGCTGGTGCCGTGGCAGGGACCCTGCGGACGTGTCCGGCTGTGTTTCAGCCCCAAGGGTGGGTGCTGGTCCCACAGTGGGTGCAAAGGGATGAATGGTTTGCACAGGCGGAGCAGCACCCTGGGGCATCAGCAGGGAGAGGGGAAAAAAGTAACCTTGCCTGGGATTTTATTGTATGCAATATACTTTTGGGGTTTTTTTGGTGTAACACCTGGATGCATGGCAGGTGGGAGCAGGAGCTTTCATTTACTCAGTTGGGGCTCAGCTAACATGCCCTCCTTGTTTGCATGGGGTTTGCCACCCTTTTTTCCCTCCTGCTCAGCATTGCAGTTACCCAGCTTTACCTGCACAAGGTTCTCCCCATGCCCACGCTTTCCCGTGAACTGCCAGGGCTTGCTGCGGGGTTATGCGTGTCACCGCATGTCACTGCAGCCCAGGAGGGGCCGAGCAGTCACAAAATGAGTTGAGGGGTTTGGGTGCCTCTGATCAGTGGCTGCAGCAAGCGGCAAATGGTGTGCGGAGGGACAGAGGCTGCTGGCACTGCTGGTCAGGCTCCCGGGGAGGGTCAGCGTTGAGTATTTGTGCGTCGGATAATGCACACCCAGAGATGTCCTCGGGGTGGCTCAGAGGGAGCCAGCGTGGCCCTGGCCGTGGGACACCCGTGTGCGTGACCCCTTGGGAAGCGGCTGCGCACCCTCGGAGGCAGCTCTTGCATATAGTGCCAAGGTGCTTCTTGCACTCAGCTCTGAACTAGGAGTCAAAGCACTTGGGACTGTTTTTTGGGACACCCTGAGCAGTCCTTGCGTGGCAAAGTACTCCAGTAGCAGGCAAGCAATGGGGAAAGTGTTGCATGCAAACCCTCAGAGCATCCTGCAAAACATCCTGGGGGCTGGATGCTCAGAAAGACCTGGTGTGCTGCGTTGGTTTAGGTGCTGGTGAACCCTTTGTAAACTCATTGCTAGCGCTGCCTCTGCGTGCAGCTGCATCAGCTGTGCCACCGCTTGCCAGGGACTCTTGGTTGCTCGGGGGTTCATAATTCATTTATATTTTTGTTGGAAGCTCATTCAGTTTTGGTTGTTGCCCCGTTGCAGGAAGTTGCTCTGATAAATGACCGGGGTGGATTTCTCTTCCAGAGGAACCCAGGCTTAATGTGGGCTTTCTGTGGACATCACTGTATATCAATACTGCTCTAATTGTCCATGACATATAGTCTTGGCGTTTTTCCCAGACAGTCTAAATAAATCATACACTTCTGCTATAGTAAATAGTCTGTTAGAGGAGATGTTATAGGCTTACAGCCTTCCCCCTCCCTCCAGGAGCTTCTTTTCTCTGCCTAATTTTCCATGTACTTTCCATACCAAGGAGGCTCTCCGCAAGCGCACCTGCCGCCCGCGCCGCCCGGGCAGGTCTGCAAGGACAAAGTGCCCAATGTTGCAGCTCCCTCCAGGCCGGGGGGGCTGTGGGCAGGGGAGGGGGTGGCCATGCCCGGAGCTCCACGTTGGGGCTGGCATCTGCCCTCGACTGAGCGGAGCGGAGCTGGGAAGTTTCTTGCACCGCTTAGGAAACACTGGCATTGCACACTTGCAAAGTCTTTGTTAGTATGTATTATTTACATCAAGAGAATGCATAAATAAAATAGTAAATATCTCACAAAAATACAGGTTCTGTTAATTGGGCGTTACAAACGAAGCCCCGAGTGCTCAGGCTGGGCAAACTCCCATGGAGGGGACAACTCGGGTCCTCCTGGGCCGGTGCAGGTGACAGCCCGGACCGTGACATGGCCCGAGAGTGCCAGGGTCTCCTGAGGGTTGCAGCCCAGACAAGTGCTTCTCCAGGGAGAAGTACGGATATGTAACAAACCGCAAGTGCAGCCTGTGCTAGGGCTGGTGGTGGAAAGGTGAAAATTCCAGGGAAGAAAAGCCCGGGGCATGCACAGAGCTGGTGGGAAAAGATGCTGGTGTCCCAGAGGAAAATGCTGCGGGCAGGCATTTTGCTTTCGGCTTGCACCCCTCCATCACCCCAGGAGTAGAAAAGCAAGCGCCCCGCGCGCCCGGGCGGCTCAGACGCAGCAGCAGAGCGTGGAGCAGTCCAGCCTGGCGGGGGTCCCGGCGCCCCCGGCCTTCTTGTTCTCCTTGGGCAGCAGCAGCACGAAGGCCATGGCCAAGGCGCAGTGGTAGAAGCTGTGCACATAGGTGTAATCCCACTCCTGCAAGTGGGGAGAGCGTTAGCGAGACCTGCCGGGGCCGCGGGAGCAGCGGTGCTGGGGGGCTCTGCGTTAGGTGCAAAACATTAGGTTTTTACAAGTAGCCAAAAGGAAAGGAATAAAAAAAATTCCTGAGCCTTCTGCCTCTTTTTTGCTGTCAGAGAAGAAAGGATTTCCAGCCTTAAAAAAAAAAGCAAAGTGGATTTAACACATTCCAATTTGCACATTTCCCAATTCTTGAATGAAGTGTTTCATTACCCCGCAAAGGACGCGGCGGCGAGGCCGGGGCGCGGGGGGAGGCGGTTTCTGCTAAGTGACATTTTTATGTTCTGCTAGAATTTGCAATTACTAAATGCTTTGAAAAATAATCCTTGGGGATGACTGTGAGGTTGTATCTAGCAGCTCCCAATGCACAGAGCAGCCGTAACAGCGGGGCTGAGCGCAGGCGCGACCGGCAGCTGTGTCGGGGGGTTATCGCCTTCCCCGCGCGGGACAGACGGACCTTTTTGTGTGGGACGGGCGGACTGGCCAGCGGCGAGAGCAAAAGGTTATGAACACGAGATCAAGTGCCCCTGGGAGTCAACTGAGAGTCTTTTCTTTGGCGTGAGCCAGCTTTGGATCTGGCCATGCCTGGGTCATATCCAGTCCCTGCTGTGGCTCCGTGAGGTGTCCTTAAGTCACCCGTGCCCGGTTTCCAAAAAAACCCTGCTCGCATTTGACAAAACCATTTTGAGGACTGTGTATGGCTGAAGAAAGCGTGGCCCTTGTCCTTGCAACTCACTTAACGGGGGGAAAAGAGAGTGAGCATCACCCTGCGTGTCACTCGCTGTCACATCTGTCCCTGCCCACACCGCAGTTATGGGCCAGGGGATGGGGACAAGCAGGGAGGGACCCTCGTCCCTGCCGCCGGACCCCGGCACGCCAACCCTGGAGACCCGCACCTGAGCTAGATTTTGTCCAAGGCTGGATGCCCAGCGGTATGAAGGGGGAGGTCTCCTATCTTGGTAACGTCCTTTACACCTTGTAAAGTCAGAGGGATTGAGTGTGCAAACAGGTACCTCAAAGAAGAACCTCAGCATCAGTGCTAACGCCCCAAAACAGAAGCCAGGACCGATCTGTTGGGTGTAGACACTCTTGTCTGGATAGAGCCCTTTCTTCTCTTTCATCTTTTGTAGCTGGAAGGAAAGAGAGAGCGCACCAAGTGTATTCACCCGGATTTAGCTGGCTGCTCTGCATCCGAAAGATCCCATGAATGCTGAAATAAAAGCAGGCAAAGCCTGCAGCCTGGTTCCCCCAAGCTGCGGGGTCTGCCTGCACGTGGGGAGCACCTCTGCCTGCGTGCTGCAAGGGGTCTTCCTGCTTCATCCCTGACCATCATCCTGTTTTCTTAACATTCACCCCCAAACCCAGCTCGGGAAGCGTGTGCCCTCGCAAACCCAGCATCTGGGAGAGCGGATCCCAGCACAGCATCCTCGGGCTGAGGGATGCAGGTGGCCCTGTGCCTCGGTCCCCTCCTTGCCCATCCCCTCCCCATCGTGGCCACTTGCTTTTAGCTGCTGGCTGGGCGGCAGAGGGGGCTTAGTGACAGTTTGTAGCTGGGACTTGCATCACTGTATTTCCATGACACTTGGCAGCATCTTCCTGCAATTTTTACCCCATCACTGAATCCTTCTCCTTTCCTTTTTACGGCCATGCCTGCTCCTGCCAAGGGCTCTGCCACCCGTGCTCCGCCCGGGCCCGCGGCATCTGCTGTGCGTGGGACACGCTGCGGCACGGTGCCCGACTGTCCCAGGAGCTGCCAGCCAGATTCAGGCAGACTACAGGCAGATCCCTTCCCACTTTATCACCGTGTTTTATGCACATCTTCCACCAGCTCCGGGGCACTTTACCAGACCCCTCTGCCTCTGTGTAGCTGTAAAAACTCCATAAATACGTTCGTCCTGATTAGAAACGCAGGGACAGGAGATGTGGTAGATTGCTCAGACCAATCGAATCTGGCGTTTATCACAAAGGCTGCTTGCTGTCTGCCTGCTTTCTGCTCGGGTTGAAGGAGAAGTGCTGTTTAATCACCGTGATGGCCTGTGCTGCGAGAGCTGGACCTCGAGGAGGAAACTACTGGCACAGGTCGGACCCCTCCGTGTGGGGCTCAGTCCCTTCCCCACCGCAAGCATCCCACAAAGCCCCGGCGCGGTGCCCTTCCCTACGTACCCATTTCACGGTGATCACCAGGACGGCCGTCCCGATGGGTCCCGAGTAGACGCCGTAGCCCCAGCGGTCGTGGTAGATCCTCACGGCGATGGTGAGGACGCCAAACATGACGAAGGTCGATCTCTTCGGCTCATCAAACTCTGCCAGGGCTGTGCGGCACCGAGCACAAGGAGCATCAGCTCACCCACCCCCTTCCTCGGCTGCTCTCCTAAAGCCTTACTGGGGTCTGTCCTGCCTGCCCCGGTGACCCTCAGCATTGCATCCAGGTCTGGTTTGCCCTTCTTATGCCTTGGGGAAACTGAGGCACATGGGGGCAAAGCAAACTGTCCCGAGGCATTGGAGTTGTAGGTCTAAGAGCTGATTTTAGAGGTCTTGCACTCAGTGTTGCATGTGGAAGGTAAAGCAGGTGTCCCACCCGTATTCTCCTTTCCTGCCTCAACCCAGAAGTTGGAGGCGATTGCAAAGATGCTTGCACCCAATGAGCCTGCCATCGGCTCTTGGGTTCATCCTGCATCTCCAGCCCTCCCAAACTTTCTGGCTCACCCCGATGCAGCCTCCATCACCCCGCTCTGGTAGGACCGAGCTCACTGGTGCGATGGGGACCGGGCTGCCCGGCCGTGCCGGCACCTGCCTGAGATTTGCAAGCTGGAAGTCGCCAGTGTGAGTAAATTATTAGAGGCTTTTGTTTAGCACAGAATGGGGTAATAACTGATAAAAGTTATGGATCCCAGTGGGCTCCATGCTTTTCCAGCTCGCACAGCTGTGTTATGGCTGTCCTGGATTTGCATTCCGGGAAGCGTGCCCGAGGGTCTGTGTCCGCACATGTGCGCTCGGGCTTTACAAGCCACAGCGAGAGGCTTCCCTGGGCTTCAGTCACCACACCTTCCATGTCCTTGGATCGTGGTTTTATAGGGAGTTTGGCTAAGGGATAATGTCCGCATTTTAATCTCTGTTGTTTCCCTGCGGGTCAATATTTTAAACATTGTAGTCCGGGATTTGTATTTTTTGCAAGGTTTTTGAATGCAGTAATGAAGCAATCAAGCTGAATTTTGCTGCAGGGAGCCAAAGTGTCTGGATTGGCTCTGACCTACCCTGACACTGCTGTTATCTACTGAAAATGCCCTTTGGAGCTGATTTGTCTCATTGCCTTTTCTAGTCGAGCAGAGAGAGCACTGAAGTGCCATGGACAGTGTGGGAGCCCACATTGGGACTCGCGCCTTGGGGGAACAGAGCCATTTCTAAGGTTGATATTTCTCTCACTCATTTTCCCCTGCATGGAAGATTTATCCCATCGCATGCCCTGGAAAGGGAATGCTCTGTCTGCGCTGCTCGGCGGTGAAGGGAGGAGGGGTGGACCTGCGCCTGGTGACGGGGGTGCTGCCCCGCGGCTCCTGCTGGGCTCAGGGGCTGCTGGAGCCCCCCATCCCAGCCAGGGGTCCTGCACCACCCCTGCAGCCCCGAGGGGCAGAGGAGAAGGTCCTATGGGAGTTTTGGGGCTGTGCATCAGCCTGGTGACCCCAGCTCAGCACCAGGAGGGCTGGGGACCCTGCTTGGCTGGAGCGGGGACTGGGTGTGCGGCTGGTAGAGATGGTCCGAATCTGTTGAGCAAAGCCTTTGCTGTTGGAAAGTGACAGTGCCCTCATCTCTCTCCTTACCCTACTCTCTTCTCCTGTCAGAAATACTCACATCCTTCCAAGAAGCATGTTGACAAAAAGGGAAAACAATAGGTTTGAAGTCTTCGTCCTCCTTTAGTTCTGTCATATTTTTTTTTGTTTCTATTATACCTTGTTTCAGTGGCAAATGAGGAACAAAATGAGAAAAAAAGAGTGAAGGGAATGTGGGAAAAGGAAAACTGAGTAATAGGGCAAGGTCAGGGCTTTTAATAAAAAGGAAGTGAAATATATTTCTGCTTTTTCTAAGCAGATCTAATACTTCCCATCAGCCCAGACTAGGCTTTTGATAGACTAGGAAGATATATTTGTTTTGACTAAACCACTTTGATTTGCATGCTACCAAGGGAAGTGGCAGATTCTGCATTTCTTCATGCTCCCAAGTCAGGGCTGAACAAGCTGATGGGCTCAGTATGGGGAAAATGAGGAGAAATGGGAGATTCCCTGATATATGAGGTTTCAAACTAAGCCATCTCATAGTACTGCCCTGCTTGGAACAAAAGCACAAGGCTGCATGTGTTACTTGCCAATTTGAAATAAATAATTCTGCTGTTGTAAGGACATCCATAAGGGCTGGTGAAGGCAGAAGAATACCCCACTAACACAAACACCTGGCGCCAGAGCTCTGTTTATCTCCAAGAGCAAAACTTCCCCAGCCACCACTCAGGACGGTTTTCATGTGTGTCTGGACCCCATTGAGTGCAACGGCTTTCCAAGGCACGAATGATATAAAAATGGATTAAACCTTAGCACGGGCTGACTTCCATAAAAGACAGTCTCAGAGCTAAGTCTTGCAGATGAGAGCTCAAAGGCAGCAGCATTTCTGGGGGCTGTACCCGCTAACCGTCCCACCAGCGATGCTGACAAATCCTGCCCAACCTGCAAGCGCTGGTGCTCTGCAGGAGCCACGGGAGACCAGTGCTTACCCATCAGGGACACCCAGATGGACAGAGCTGTTCCATAGATGCTGAAGTACTCCAGGATATCATAGCGCATGAAGCACAGCACTGATAAGCCAGGGCCGTCACATGCATGGTAAATCTATTTAAAAAAAAAAAAAAAAAAGCATTAAGAAAGCTAGTTCTCTGCCCACAGGCTGCTAAGGTAAAATAAAATACTTCTGTTTTTATCAGTTGGTTTGAAACAGCCTTTTCATGGCTGTTGAGAGGATGGACAGCCAGGAACAGGACAGTCTCATATACACCAGGGTCACTGATATGCAGTAATGAATATACCTGAGATATAATGTCACCGTTCCCAATTGCAAATTGCCTGAGAATCAGCATTCTGCTCTCTTAGTACACATTATTTGTGGACGAGCTTTAGTTTGCCTCCTGGTCTGTGCCAGAACTTGCAATCTGATGACCACGCTGCTCGGAGCCGAGCCCCAGGCGGTGCGAGGACGTCCTCTCCAGCAGAAGGAGGACTCTGAGGTTATGGTTCTGATTGCGAAAGATTCTTGTAAAACAATTCAAAATGAGTGTCCTGATGACGTGTATAGATGCCAGGTCACTGTCAGGCTAATTAGAGTTTATATGGCCAGAGTCTGCATGCTGGAGAATTCACTCATTAGTGCATTCCCTTAAAAGCTGCTGGTTCCTGCCCGTTAGCTCATTGATTAGGTTATTTGCAAAAAAACCCATTGTCATGCAACATAGATGCAAACCAAGCCAAGAGAAATTTTCCAGAGCGATCAGAGGAACGCTCCCAGCGTTTGCCTGGCGCTCGCCTTTTCCTCCGAGCACTCAGCCCTGCGAGTTTTCTAGTGGTAGCACCAGCAAGCTTCGCTCTTTCTGAAGGAGTCCCTTCACCGCTTGGCAGGACGCCTTTGGAACAATCCTCGCTGTCATGGCCCAGCGGGGATGCTGATATTATTTATAATGGGAATTGCTGCAAGTCCTTTGGCTCGTTGCGGTTTCTAGAAAAGATTGCACCACGGCCGTAATTCTTTTCTCTGCTTGAGATTGGGTTCGAGCAGTCCAGAGACGGGGGGAAGAAGCGGTGGAAGACAAAAAGCGTGTTTCTGGCCGGCATCGCAGCACTTGTCTGCGATGGACATATGCTTTCACTGCTCTGATGAGGTCTCCTGGGGGAGGAGGAGGGGGATGCTACAAGAAAGGCAACAGCAGCAGCTGCTGCCCTTCCTACCCCCCCGACCATGCTGGCAGCTGCCTTCCCTTCCCCACGCACAGATATTTTGCCTCTTCAGTCTCTTCGAGGAGGACTTGTTCCACCTCCCGTCGAAACACATGCCAATTTTCCTATTGACTTCTCGGGGAGGTGGAGCAGACACAAAACCGGTGCAGAATGAAACTGTAGATGTCTGGCTTCCCTGGGGAGCTGGGGGGGGGCTCGGTTGGGACGTTTTTATTAACTAGTCCTGTAGTTTTTATGGAACTGGCAGAATTTCTCCCCCTGCATTGTGCTTTAATTGGAGGCCTAAATGGTGGATCCTTAGGAATAAGAGACTGGCCTGGTTCAGAGCCCTGCTTTACCCTCAGCGCTGCCGTGGAAGAGCTTTTCACACCACGAAGGTCCTTTATCTACTCCCTGCCTCAGTTTCTCTGTCTCTGTGCGAGGGATGTGACAACCCCTATGAGGTGCCTTGAGATGGGTGGGGAGAAGAGGTAAATGCAGTATTGGTTGAGTTGCTGGGCTATTTCCTTCATATTCTTTAGCAGAGCATTACCATGGGGTTAAACAGATTTTTTCCAGTGGGAATGCTGCTTTAGGTGCTCAACCCGTGTGTGTACAGAGGCACTTAGCGATACAAAGCGCAGGGCAGCTTACTGCCAGGAGCAGGAATATGAATTATTTTGTATATGTACAGACAACTGACTTTCTCCACTCATTATTCCCACGAAAGGGAAGGCAGGGTGGTTCTGAGCCTGGTGAAACACGCGTTTTCAAACTGCTCTGCCAGCGTGGGGGCTTCATAATTATTTTTCTTGATAGCTCAGCAGCATGTTTTAGTCTTTCCTTTCCCAGTGCAGAAACTCCCCTGACTCCAGCATTGCTCCCATCACCAGTTAGCAATTGCAAAATCAATAATTCGACTACGTGCTTTTGGCTAAAATGACAGAAGCATAGCAAGAGACTCTGGATACAATTTAAACTCCAAATTCAGCATGGCCACTTACCAGCTGTAAAACAAAGAGAAAAACCAGCTCCAAAACATTGCGAATCAATCAAGTTGCTTTGCACCCAGACCCTCTCCCTAACCTCACAACCATAAAACACCATTAAATCTATGTAAGGCCACCCCGTAGGACATCCTAAACTGAAGAATCAGCTACTCAGCGCTGCACACAGTGGGACATAACTGAAAATGGATTTTCTGGGGTCACGCTCGCTGCTGTTGGGTGAGACCCACCTCCCCTTCTCAGTGGAGACCCAATGCAGGGGGCATTTGGAGGGATGAAACACACGGTGGGGGGGGACGGGGACATCTTACCGCCACGAAGAACATGGTGAAGAAGTAGACCATGGCTTCCATGTGGAAGCGCCGCTTGGCCGCGATGCTGATGGTGGGGAGGAAGACCAAGGTGCTGATGGTGGGCAGAAGGAGCTTGGCCAGCAGCGAACCCATGGGTGCCTCGTCGGCCAGCGGCTCCCGGGGATGAGGTCTCTGCGAGCTGGACGGAGATGGTGGAGAAAACAGCCGTGGTGAGCGTACTTTAAAATTTAAATGCCCTGTGTGGCTGGGAGGGCTGCGGGCAGGGAACAGCTGCTGCTGCCGCAGCCACCCCCTTCACTCCTGTCTCTCCCCGACAGCGAAATTCTTGACGCAGCCGGCGGCTCCCAGCGGCAGATGCTCTGTGCCCCCGATATCGCCCCGGGTGTTTCTAAAGGAGCGAAGGGGAATGGCGTCCTTGCACGCCTTGTGCTGGGTGGCGGATCTGGGTGCACAGTGGGTGAGGACTGGGGGTTTGCTTGCTCCCCATGGGCACACCCCACCTCTGCATCCCACTGGCCCCACGCCGAGCCTGGGTCAGGGCTGCTGGAGCGGCCCAGCAGGGAAAAACCATCCTCTGCTCCGCGCTGGCACAAAGTAGGGAAGAACTGGTACATGGCAGGTACCAGGGGGTTTTAAAACAGTGGGACGTATCCTCCTACCCTTGCTGTACCTGAGAAATACACACCAAGCTCCAAATCTGCCTTTTATTTCCCTGCGAGGGCATACCTGGAGCGGGTGGCCCTGCTCTAGCAGAGCACAGGCATCGAGGAGCTCGTGCGATGCAGCGTCCAACGCCTGCTACGCCACGCGTGCCTACGTGCCCTCCTGCGCCTTCGGGTGGAGTTAAGTGCAGTTAAGTTTCTCAGCCATGCCCTCAGGCTTTGCAGAGTGGACACCTCCAGGAGATCTGTCTGAAATTCAGGAGCTGAGCGTCTCTGGGGTGGAGGAATTTGAGCAGCTCGTCATGCGGTGCAGAAAAGCTGGAGGAAAGGAGACCAAAAGCCAAGCAGCGTTTGGGCTGCTAATCCACTCAGTGGCTTCTCTCTTTTATTACGACTTTTTATTATATCACTGCTGCTCCCCTCCTGGGTTAATATCTTTTCCTTGGAGCCTCGCAGGGATTCTCGGCATCTTTTCGGTACAGCTGTTCCCGGGACGCAGGGAGCAGGAATGCTACGCTTGAGCAACTGCCTTTGTGGCTGGGAGTCTGGGGAGGAGGCTGTGAGCTGCGATATGAGCCACCATTTCTGAGGCCGATAGGACGGGCTCGCCTGTCCCCTGGGAGGGGGGCTGGTGGAAAAGCAGGCATGCACGGAGAAAAATAGGCTCTTTAAGCCACCCGAGCCAAGCTGGAAAGGGCGCCGGGAGGGGACGCGTGGGGGTGTTGTGTGTGCAGTGAGAATGGCACGGCAGCGTTAAAGCACTGACCCAAGAGGGCTGTGCTGAGAGCCTTCCTCGGGCACAGCTGAGGTGAGCTGCGTAGGGCTCCCATTTTTAGCTGATATTGCAGGAACCATCCCCGTTCCCCGGCCGGCTGCAGGCAGGATCCCTTCACAGAGCGCAGGGGCTCCACGCTGCCCGCACCCCGTCTCCAGCCGCCCTCCTGCCTCGACAAGCCATAAACTTACCACAAACCCCTGCAGAATTGAATCTCTACCAAGAAATAGTGCAAAACTCTGGTGTCCCTATTTACTGTGAAAATTAATCCCTCCAAGCCAGCACATAAATACCCTCTGCTTCTCCCCAGGCATCCAGCCCTGAGCGGGAAGCGGAGCCGAGCGCCAGCACACCCCGAATACCCTGTTCCTTTTCTGTGCCATATCCTCAGATGTATCCGTTATTCTGTGTTATTCTTGCATGAGCTGCTTGGAACGAGCAGGGTGCTCGGGGCCGCTGCGTGCTGCACGGCGGGGCTTGTCTCCAGGAGGGTTTCGAGTGGGGTTGGGGTTAGCTGGTTGCACAAACCGCTCTGGATTCCTGGCTGAGAAAACCGCGTCCGCCCTGCTTTTGTGGCCATGAGGCTGGTGTCAGAGAGGTGAAAAAAAAAGCTCAGAACCTGTTGGTGAGGACAAACTTCCACGTCTGGGTGCAAAGCAGCCCCCCTTGCCCTCATGGGACCATTTGCAAGGACGTGGCAGTTGTGCAACAAGCCACCATTTGCAAGGACGTGCAAGGGTGGTGGTTGTGCAACAAGCCAAATGGCATCAGTTGAAAAATATGATCAAGCAGTCGTTAAATGCATCCCCCTCGCCCCCGTCCCTTGCCCAAAGCCTAGCTGGAGCCCACTGGAAAGGAAACCCCGTTGGCTGCTGGATGCAGCGAGCGCCAGCCGTGGCAAGCGCTCCCCGAGCAGGGAAGTGTTGGAGCTCTCAGGATCAAGAAAACATTCCACAGGTTGTTGTTTCTTTTTTTTTTTTTTCTCTCCCAGCTGCACACCCTGGGCTGGCGTTTGGTTTGCAGCCAGCGCTGTAGGCATAGAGCAAAAAAAACCCACACCGGCTTGCACACGTGTTCCAGCTATTATTGAAAAAGAGACCCCAAAGTAAACCGCAAGGCAAGGGGCAGGCAGGTGGTGAGCTCCTGTCGGGAGCTGCTGCTTAAAAGGTCTTTGTTCAGGCTGCAAACAAACCGCAGTGCTAGACGTGGGCTTTGCAACCCTTCCCGGGAAGGAACCCAAATAACAAAGGGCCAGGGCTTTGTTCCTTCACTCCTAAACAGGTAGGAAATGTAGAAAGAGCAAATTTTAGCTCCTGCATTTAAATACTTCTGGAAAGGGAATTTTAAATCTGCATTCCACAGGGCTAATTTTGTGTGGACCAGAGTGCACGCAGGAACGGTGATATATATGGCTGAAAACTGGTTCCCAGATGCCAAAACCAGGTTCTGGTATGCTGTCCTGGATCCTTCCAGGGTAACATTAGCCATGACTTTCTGTAAGCACTTCTACCCTTTCAACTCAGACATTGCAGTGAAGGAGAGAGACACGGATAGCTTTGTTTTATTTTTAATATGAGGGTGATAGTTTGAAAGGAGTATATATTGGAACAGAGGATGAGGGATCTGTGCCAACTGAGAGTATGGAGAGTATATTCTCCTTGGGGTAAGTATAGGATGATCTTTCATCTGTGTGAGGTGTAGACTGTATCAGAATCGAAACCTGCTCCACTGCGTGTCCCCAGTTACTGCTGGGTTTGAAATAATGGTGATAACAACACTAAAATGGTGAGTCAAGGTTGCAGCTTCTGTATGGGCTTGCAGTTTGCAGCGCTGCAATGCAAGGGTTGGTGTGAGCTGGTATGCACGGACGGCTGCGCCAATTCTGTGCTTACTGCAAAGTGTTATTTACCACTTCCATTACGTCAGAGTCTAATTTTTCATCTCCACAACACTGACTCGTGCACTCTGGACTTAGGGATAACAGTGAAAAGCCGGACGATGGCTTGGTTTCAGCAGGACGATGTGCAAAAGCCGCGGCTCTGGAGCAGCACGGTCAGCCCCCAGCAGCCCTGAGCAATTTGACGAGCACGGCACCATCCAGCTTGCAAAGATTTCTTGTCTTCTTGCGGCTCTGCCTTGGGAATTTGATCAAGAAACCTCCTGGCGTGAAAGGGCCTGGTGCAAGCGTGGAGCAGCCCATGGGCACAAGCCCTTCCCTGCCCAGCTGGAGAAGGGACGGCTGTAGCATCTGGATAAATACCTCTCCTTACCTACCGCAGCCTGTGACCAGAGCCGTTGCGTGAGACGCCGGTGCACGCAGTGCTTTCTGGAGAGCTGAAATCCATACACGGGCCCTGGCACCAGGGAAAAGGAGCCCAATAAATGCAGAGCCACCAGCTGTGCCTGAGCCCCTCGCACGGCCGGTGCTGCAGACCCGGCTCTGATCAACCGCGGCTCTCACCCGCTCCCGTCCACAGCCCTGCCAAAGCACCTGCATCCTTCTTTTTTTATTAGTGGAATAAATTGCCACTTAAAATATCCATTCTCCGTAAGGCCTGGCCCCATTTTAGGCAACTTTAGCTGAATACTGGCCCTTAAAAAAAGTCCCTCTTCCTGTCTCCCTGTTGAATAAATCTGTTATGCATATTCCTTGCAGGTATCCCTGCTTCTTTTTTCCTTAAGGGTTTTTTTCACTCTTCCCTTCTCCTCTACCCTGTCGTGGCCCATTACAAGCATGTCACTGTGAACGGTGAGGACATCTCTTTTCTTGTCACCAGTTTCCCATTGCTCGTACCCTTCGGGGTGTCCCGGGGCGGCCATCCCGCTGCCAAATTCGGGGAGGCACTGCAGGGGTTTATTGCTCGTTTCATGGTGTTTAATGGGGCTTTTTTTTACAGTCACGACTCTTGGAGGCCAGTAACGATGTCAGGGTCTCAGCTCTCACCCTGTTGGTCAAAAATGTCATTTTCTGAAGAGAAAAGCTTGAAGCTGTGATGCTTCAAGGCTCAAAATCCAGAAGGGAATGAAAACAGTCTTAGGGTTTTGGGGAGTCTGACTCATGATTTTTGAATGCCTGTGGTTGGCAATGCTGCATAGTTGATGTCCCTCAGCACAATACTGCACAACTTCCATGCGAGACTCATTCCATTAAAAGAAAAGGCTTTGTACTTTTTTTTTTTTTTAAATCTTTGCATAGCTAAAATTTCGAACCAGGCGTGACTTGTCTGGAAGCTCCTCCAGGTTCTTGCAGGGATGTGTACTCTTTGGGGACAGGTAAAATTCAAGTCTGCACAGAAAAAAGAGGCCTTTAAAGTCATTGAAACTCTATGGCCATGACCATACCTGGGGTCACTGTGGTCACTTGTGGCTTTCAAACTGCCCAGAGATATTTTTTAATGGGAATCTGATGGCAAGAGCAGCTTGGGGGCTTTGGCTTGTTCAGTTCGACTCGACGTTTTGCAAATCTCCATGGATGAAACCCTCACGCTAACATGATATAAATCATCGCTATCCACATTGCATGGAGGCACGCAGAGATGAAGTGCCTTGCGCAATACTGCGCCGTAGGTCACTCTGCAAGGGACCAGAATTGCCTCTAAAGGACACTTTTTTGGTCTCCTCTTGCTTGTTTTAGTTACCCAGTGGTAGGCCATAGCCACAACTCTTGAGAAGAAGGTAGGGCTGGCTCCCAAGGCCTTTTTTTGGGGCTTCGCCACATTTTGATCCCCCTGGCAATGTCCCGGCCATGCAGGGACCTCACCCGCTCTGTGGATGGCTTAGATCTGCCCACACCGCTCCAGGCTCGCCTGGAAATAACGTGTAGCTGCGCAGAAGTGTTGAACAAATGGGTCACTTCTGTAGGCAGTCTTAAAAAAGAAGAAAATCAGTTAGTCGTCTCGCTCCTGAGCAAAGATGAAGTTGCTGGGGGGTCCTGAGCCAACAGACTCCAGACCATGCTCCTGCTCCTCCTCCAGCCTGGCTCTTCTGGACCTGAGCAGGCATGTTGGTGGGGCTGGCTATGACAAAGCCATCCTGACTGCCGCGCCGGCATGAGGGCTGGGCAAGAAAAGGGCTAATTTTGCTGGGAAAGCCATGCTGGAATGCTGTAGCCCGTGGCTGGGCCATGGCTCTGGTTCACCAAGAGCAGGTCCTCTGGTACATCATTCATGGAGGACCTGCTCTAGGGACGTGCTTGGGGCTCGGTGGTGCTGGGAGTCAGCTCTGACGGGTCGGAGGACTGGTGCTTGGGTCAGGATGGGAAGGTGTCCCGCGATGGGGAGCACAGCAAGACGCTCAACATCTTGTGCCTGGATTGGGGCTTACCATTTCTCTCTGCTCCAGGTCAAGGATGGAGGACCCTCTACCGCAGCAAAGGCTGCTGCGGCAAAGGGATCACCCCACCCCTCCCTCGGTGAGAGAAGGCCTGATCCTGCAAAACGCAGAGTGCCTCCGCTCAGCTGAGCAGCCCCAGCTCCTGCTGAGCAGCAGCAGTGCCCAGCCCAGCACTTTGTTGAACACATTTCAGCCAAGGAAACTCCTTTCCTCTGCAGGCACTTCTCTGGCCAAAGCAGCAGCCAGTCGCCGGCGACTCTCCCCTGGCTGGAGGACGTTATTTTGGAGTGTCTGTCACTCCTTTTATTCGCACTCTGAATTATGCACGGCACCGGTTTGGGATGGAAAGCCTGGCAGCTGCCTGCCGGATGGCTGCCGTGTGTCCCTCGGGGAGGCTGTCGGGGTAAGAGCCCACCGGCCCCACGCTGCTGCAGGGACGGGCATCGCGCCGGCGGCTCTGAGCCTCCTTGTGCGGTGCCGGGAGGTGAACGTGCAGCGCCGGCACCGCCGGACTGCCCTGCCGAAGTGCGGGATGTGGGGAGCAGGACTGGTTCAGGGACCCTCACCCAAATCCTAAATTTCCCTGGGAAAGTCCAATACGAGCCCTCAGCGACTGTCCCTGGGTGGGAAAGCCTCTCACTGTCCATGCAGGTGCATCTTGTCTCAATTTACTCCAAGCCCAAAAGTAGTAAATAACATCTGCAAATCATTTGTAACACTTATGCCAAAAACCAGGAGATAAAAAATGCTGTCGTCTGAGCCTGGCCGTCGGTGATTAATGCCATACCTGCCGGCAGCCTCGGCAGCAGCACCTGCGGCCCTGGGGTTTTGGGGACAGCACTGGCCCTGGGGTTTTGGGGTGATGGAGCAGGGGCTGGTCCAGACCCACGTTGGAGCCGTGGGGTCTGGCCGATGTGAAGCTGGACAGAGGCTTGTGTTTTGGATCTGTTCTCCAGTGCATTTTGGTTTTGGGGCTGTTTTCGCTCCTACCGAGGCGATGGCATCGCTCCTGCTGATTTCACGAGGACAGGCCGGGGCTGCGTAAGCCGTGCTGCTGCGGCCAGGGATAACACTGCGTGATTTATGGGAGCAATCAGTTGCCACTAGGAGCTGGTTAGGAATTTTCCAATGAAACGGGGATTGCGTCAGAAACCGCTGAGTCATCTCAACTGTTTCATAAAAAAAAATAAAAAATCCTTTGGCTTTGATGAACTTTTGGTGAAGCAGAGACCGAGTGCATCTCGCCTGCTGCCGGCTCCCCCAGCGCTTGCCTGGGGACAGCCTTCCCCACCCTCCCGCTTTCCTCCCCCCGGTGCTCCCCAGCCCCGGGGCATCCCTACGGCAGGATGGGGTGTGGGGTCACCCGGGGATGGGGTCTCCCGGGGTGCAACCTCCTGCCAAACCCCAGGGCTGGCGGGAGCACTGGGGGGACGCTGGGGCTTGCACAGACCCAGGCTGCTCTGGCGTTTTCCATGTGAAATATTTTGATGCTTTTAAAACCTCTCGTGTTCAGACTTTTCCCTCCTGGTTGTTCCAAAACGGAAAGGGTTTTCTCCTGCGTGTCTCGGGCTGGGATATTTTGAAATGCAGAAGTTGGGTGAACTCAAGTGCTAAATTTTCCCAGTGTCCTGGTCACAGCCAACCGGTGGAAAATTGAAAGTTGCAAATCAACCTGGCTGGGTAAATTAAAACAGGCTGGCAGACATTTAGCCAAACAGAAAAGGAGACTTCATTTCCCATGTAAATTTTTTGGGATGGATTCTCTGCTAAGCTTCACACAGCCATCCCTGGGAGGACCGGGTCCAAATTAACAACAGCAGGGACCCGCAGTGATTCCCGCAGGGTGCTGGGAGCTGTGCAGGGATCCGTGCCCCGCACCGGGGTCGGAGCACACCCCGAGGCCCTGCAGATGGGAGCTCCTGGCCCATGGCAAATGGTGACGGGGCTGAACATTGCCACCAAGGGCCAGGAGCCAGTGGTGATAACCACAATAAACTGCAGTGATGGCCTTGGGTGCAGAGCCAGTGCCGGGGTGCGGTGCCCCGCTGGGAGCACTGGTTTTGTCCTGTGTGGGGCAGGTCTGGGGGGGAATGAGAAAAGGCTTCAGCTGAAGCATCTCTGGTGCGACGAAGGAAATCGTTCAGGTGGGCTGCTCAAAGCTGCTGGGCTGTGACCACCGCGTGCGCAGAGGAGACGGGCGGAGGAGTGCGTAGGAATGCGTGTCCCCACGTAGGTGAGGTGTCTCATCAACCACCTTTTACACGTAAAGACCACAGAGAACGGACCACATATATTGTATATAGGTTGCACCCACCAGGTAACGGTGTCCTTCCTTACGCCACAGGCTTTTCTCTCTGACACATGCAGATATCTCAGATATGTGCACGGCTGTCACGGAGCCCGGGGGACCGGTCTCATCCAAAATGGCTCTGCACGTGCACCGAGCCCCTTTTCTGACCACCACCATTCTCCTGCGTGGCAGAAAACCGTTTCAAGCAGCACGACTGACGCCGAGCCTTAGCAAATGCCACCAAAAGCACAGGAGCACGGGGATTCGGTTTATTTTTTCTGCAGAAAGTGCAATTAAAAAACCGGGCAGACGGTACCCAGCCAGCCCTCCCGCCGCTGCCAGGGGCGCGATGCGGCCGCACGGTGCCTGCGGAGGCACCGGGAGGATTTTGGCCGCCGCGCTGGGATGCGGGGGTGGGCGGGAGGGCGGGGGGCAGCCGGTACCGTGCCCCCCGTCCTGGGGGGGTCCGGTGCCGCCGGTGCCGGGCGGGCGGCGGGGACGCATGCGTGCGGGCTCCCCCCGCCTGTGCCCCCCCGGCCTCGCCGCAGGAAACCGGCTGGCGGCCGCGGGCCGGCGCCGGGGGAGGCGAGGGGTTAACCGGGGTGGGGGCATCCCGGGCCGAGAGGTGTGAATTCCGCCCGCTCCCCCCCACCCCTTCCACCCCCCGCCGCTATAAGAGCGGCCGGCGAGGGCTGGGGGGAGCCACTGCGGCGGCTCCTCCTCGCTGGAAGCCCCGGCGCTTTTGGCTGCCCTTTGAAGTCGGAGAGGGAGAAGGAGGGAGGGAGGGAAGGAGGGAGCGTCTGGGGCCGCCGCCGCCGCTGCTGCTCCGCCGCGCCGCCGCCCCCGCCCGGCCCCGGAGCATCGCCCCCGCCCGGCCCCGCCGCCTCCAGGTACGGCCCGTCCCGGCCCCGCGCCCCGCCGGACCCTTCCCCGCTCCGCCGGGGGCCGAGCCCCGCAGCGCTGCCCGCCGCTCCCGCATCGCCCTCCCGCCGCTGGCGGCTGCCGGCGGGGCTCCCTCCGGTACCGGCTCCGCGCTGCCTATCGGCGACATCCCTCCCCCCCCGTCTTTAATTTTTCTTTTATTTAAACATGCAGCTCTGACCGACTCTAGGATAAACTCTGAGCGAGCTCTGTTATTGGCTTTGAGTCAGAAGTGTCTGGAAGCCTTAATGAAAACCAAGTGTAAGGCAAGTCGCAGCCACCTGTCCCCGGGATCCCCAGGCGAGCGCTCTGGGCTTCCATTAATCAATGGATCTGCCTCTTGGAAAGAGTCTTTTGCACGCTGGACCTCTACCCTGGGGCGATGGCAAAGCGGAGTTGGGGACCTGGAAGCCCTCTGGTAATTTCTCTAAGCCAGATATTAAAGCCATGCTGGCATTGCCGGCGATTCTGCGTTTCCAAAACTGCTACAAAAGCCCTTGCAAGAAGAAAAAGGGGTAGGAAAGAAGCTCTTTATGTTGCAGGTCTGCAGTCCTGCCCCCTCTCCCCAGGAGCAGCACCTCTCCCACCTCCCCATTTCCCAAAGATACTGTCTAGTTACTTTTCAAGGGAAATTAGCTTAGGGGAGAATATTTTTTTTCTTTTTCTTGCAGACATGAGCTGCTTTGATTGCCTGGAAGCATGATTTCCTGAAACCTACTCCTTTCTGGCTCTTGCAGTGAGGTTCACAATAAAACGTATTGTGGTTTTGAGCTGGGTTTTATTTAAGAAAATGCCATTCTGGGTTACTCTCTTTCATGAGGCAGGAGGAGAAGGAGATGAAAGGCTGACACTTGGAATACTTCATTTCTGCTCTTTAATTGTGGGTGGTTTCTCTTCTATAAGAACTGCCTTCTTCCCTGGGAATCAGTGGGAATTAGAGTGGAACAAATGAAAAAAGGAAAAATAATGGCTGTTAATTGCATTTTTTTGTTTATGAAGCCTTTCATCTCGTTCTTCTAGGAGTGATTCTGTAAATGGGGATATTTAAATGCACTGCTTTTATAGAGCCAGGGACACTTCTTGTTACTCGCTGCCTCTTGGGCAGTGCTTGCTTCGGTGTAAGCCACGCTCTCTTCCAAGACAGGCTTGGAGCCTCAGCTCACACTGGTGATATCAGGTGCAGCCACTGGGAACCAGTGCAAAGCTGTGGCTTGGAAGATAGCAACCGAGATGGGATGTGAACCTGTACCGCTTTAATGCTTCCACTAATTAAATATAACTTCAGGATCAAGCCCTTGCAGTCACTGGTGGTTGGTGTCCCTTAGCTGACCGGGAATGCTGAAGAAGACGTGTGCTGTGTAACCCAGGCTGCAAAGCAGCCCCTGCTCTCGACAGGAGGTGGGGCTGGCTGGGACTCTTGCTTAGCGCGGTGTTCGGTTGCTTTCTAGGATGAAGATACCTAAGCGGAGGTGGAGCAGCATCTCCATCAGTGCGCGATCCCAGCTGAAAGGCACCCTGGCCCTTCTTCTTGTGGGCAACGTTGCCTTTGTGATAGCTCAGGTAAGCTGGGGGGTCTCTGGGCTTTAAAATGGTGTGGAGTCTGGGATGGGTAACCCCTGAGACTTGCAGGACTGGTCTGTGCATGCATCAGGTCTCCAGCAAGTGTGAGAATGTATGACTTGGCTTAGCTCTTTAGTCTGGGCTTAACCTAAGTCGTACCTTCCGTGGCTAAGAGCATGCACAGATCATTTCCAGGGCTCTGAAAGGCTGTGCCGTGCGCTTGGGTGAGCACTGCTTTCTCGGTCCCTGCAGTGGTTGGAGCTTTCATTTACTTTGCTTGGAATATTAGTATCCCTTTCCCAGTAAACACAAAATTAACAGAACTCCCCTAACCAGCAGGTGATTCTGGATGGAAAAATACATCCCTCCCCCTGCAATGAGCAATAGCTGGGAGCTCCCAGGAGGTTCTGGGCCCCTTGTGAAGGGATGCCAAGGCCTTACTGAGCGCTGGCTTGTGGTGGTGATGCTGCCAGCGGAGCAGCTCCTTTGCCCTCTGATGCATGGTCACGCTGCTGCCTGCAGTGGCTGAGGGGTGGGAGGTGGGGGTGTCAAGGACCCTCCTGAAGTGACAAACCTCTACTTGCAGAGAGCACATGGGCTCCTCCAGCCTGCCAGCGCCCACTGGCATGCTCTCCTGCTGCAGCGTGGTTTTGCAAGGGTTTGCTTAAGCTTTCAGTGAAGCTTTTGGCTGCAACTGGCTCTTCAGCTCCCTGGATTCACTGTGGAGCAAAAGTCAGAGAGCACCAAAAGACTTGGAGGGTTTAGGGTTGTTTGGGACCTTGGTTTTGCCAACTGAGCAAAACAATGAACATTTCCTTTCCTGAGGAATCCCAAATATTGCCATTTCATTCCAATTTGTAATGAAAACACAATTGGAAAAATGCAGGGTTTCTCGCAAGATGGAAATCTCAGACTTGACCTCAGATGGCGAAGGGGATGCCCTGTTCGCTCAGGGCAGGCTGGGTGGGTGATGCCCTCGGGCGGATGCTGACTGCTGCTTCTCTCCCTCACCTGATGCTTCAAGCAGGACCTGACGCAGACCTCCAACAGCCTGGAGGAAGGGGCAGACGTCACCGCGTACTGGTGGGGCGAGTGGACCAAGTGGACGGCGTGCACCAGGACCTGCGGGGGAGGCGTCAAGTCCCAGGAGAGGCACTGCCTGCGGCAGAGGTAAGGTGCCCGCCTGCCAGGGCGTGGGGTACTCCAGCTTGCCGGACCTTCTGGACCAGAAGGTCATCGCTCAGTAGATAAGCACTGGTGAAAAGGTGTTGCCTGGCAAATGCTGCTTGTGCAGAAGGTAAGTATGTCCCTGAGCATGCTGCCGTGAGGATGCTGTGCCCTGGGCATCCCTGCTGGGAGGACCAGCCAAGCTATTCCTGTGCTGGCCCTGAAGTTTCTCCTGCAGGGATTAGTGCAGATGGGCAGCAGACATAGCATAAACCTGTTCTCAAGGCTTTTGGGCACAGCAGCAAGGATACTGTGGTGCGGGGCTGGCTGGGGACCTGCTGATCCCGACTGCACTGTGCGTGGCTCTGCCCTCTCCGGGCTGTGTGGTTGCCAGAAGGCACCTTGCAAACCTTGTCCCTAGGCCCTTGTCCCCATGATACCTCCTAGGATGCTGTAATAAAAATAGTTGATGCTGCAGGTAACAGAGCCAGACACTGAGACCGTGATAGATCTGTGTGGCTCTGCTACATGGAGACTGATCTTACAGAAGCAGGGGACAAATACATTTAAAAAAGGGAAAAGAAGGGTTTCTGACCCCTGTCTAACCATCGTTTCTTTATTCAGAAGAAAGTCAGTGAGTGGGCTGGCTAATAAAACTTGCACTGGAACATCCAAAAGATACCAGCTCTGCAAAGTACAAGTAAGGATATCCTTTTTCTCATTGGGAACACTCGATACAAAATGTGGAAAGTCATGCTTGCTTTGTGCGATGGCATTTCTGGGCCCCTTGGAGAGGGGGCACCATTTGTCCAGTAGCTGTCACCCCGTTGCCCCTCCAAGCAACTGGAGTTCCCTTCTTTGGTGCCCATCACCATTGTGTCGGGGCTTTGGGCCTTTTGCCTGCACTGGGGGCCATAAAACGCAGCGGGTGGCTCTTGCACCGTCTCCCGGGGGTTCCCCTGGCTGTCCCTGCAGTGGGAGGAGGAGGAGGAGGATGTGGCTCTGGAGAGGGCAGGCGATGGAAATGCTCCGTGCAGCCGGTCAAGATGTGCCAGAAACCTTTCCCACGTTTTGTTTTCATCAGGATATTAATATATCCCATTCTAGGAGTGCCCTGCGAATGGAAGGAGCTTTCGAGAGGAGCAGTGTTCATCATTTAACTCCCATGTGTATAATGGCAGAACGTATCAATGGAAACCTTTATATCCTGGTAACAAGACATTCTTTGTGTGTTTCATAATGCTTAGCCAAAATATTTTGATAGCTATGATGCTATAGCCTGCAGGAAGGCTCCTCCTCTGCTGTTTTAAAGTGATTTTTGCAGAGAGACAATCAGCTGTCTCCCAAGTTCAAAGGCGCGTCTTGCAGCTGCAGGGTAGCTTAAAAATAAAATAACAACATGAAGTTATGGCTGTAGCCTGTGTTGGTTATGGCTCCCGAGGACCGGAGAGCTGAAGGGCCAGAGGAGGATGTGAGAGCATGGGGTGATGAACTGCATTGGCTGGGAGAGTCCAGCTCACCCGAACAAGTGTCCTTTGAGCTGGGGCCATTACTGGCCACGTTGCGTTTTGGTGACATTTGCTCACTCCCACACCCTTCATGTGCTCTGTCAAATGTCACCGAGATGCAGTCAGCCAGTTTGGTCATCTGGGCTGAGAACTGTAGAAATAACTTAGGAGTTGGAGACTGAGATTTTATTTAATTTTTAGGCACATAACTCCCATCAAAATCAAGCATGAAACAAAAATCAGGGCCAATTTTTAGAGCTATTGGGAACCCAGGACCCTTCTCCCAAGGAGGAGGCTCCTGAGCACCGGTTTTTCAGATTCACAGTGCCATTTGGGTGTCTAAAAATAGACACGGGATCTAATGCAACTTTCTTATTTTAGGGGTCTCTGTACATACCTAAGAACAATTATGCTTCATGAAATTACTTGTTGCCTCCTTTTATGTGAAAAAAGGCCCCTGTCTCGCCAGCCGCCTTGGCAGGGTCAGCGTGGTAGAACTTGGCCTATGGCAGGCTGGTTAGCTATAGCTACTTGGCTGCTTTTGTCCCTTTCCTATGGCAAGGTGACAATTTCTTTAAACATATTTGCTCTTCAAGATGATTCACCAGAACAGTTACAGTGAATTGTTTTGTTTTTTAGCAGGCGTTCACGTGGCTCCTGGGGGATTTGCAGAATAATGTTTTGACATTGATGCTGTCTTGCTTGGGCACGCAGGCCAGTGGGTATATGACCGCTCCCTAGTTGGCGGAGTTCAACACTTAGCCTTGGGTTTCTGATGCAAATATGAATTTGTCATTTGCTTCCTGTGGATATTATAAGATGTGGGACTACTGTGCCAGTGGATGCAGCCAGCCAGTTGCCTGCAGAAAGCAAAGGGCGAATTAAGTCCAACTTGGGTGAATGTTTATGGAAAAGTTCTTATGTTTTAATCTGCTATGGTTTTGAATATACCCTTACTTGTATATGGATTTATAACAGTATATCTACATTAATTTAACTCATGTATTAAATGTTGATATGGGAACATGCATATGTTTTTGTGTAACGTGTACATACATCACTACCGCAAGTCCTTGCACAGAATAGAGGCTGTCGCCGCTTCGGTGCGTCCCCTGGGCTGACGTTAGCGATGCCGCTAGCGTCACTGGGCGCATCTGTTCCTGGCAGCGGAGGGGACTGCCTGGCTGTGCAAAGGTTTGCAGCAGTGGGCTGTCACGCTGTCAGAAGTGCGATCTCCTGTCCAGCCCGAAACACAAGAGATGGTAGCTTCTGAACTGCTGGCTGCTGTGCAACTGTGCTGTTGCTGCTGTTGTTTAGCTTGGCAGAGATTCATTGACATTGGTAGGATGAAAGTTATTGTGTTTCTGCTGTTTTGAATGTGTCTTTATATCCTTTCCCCTTAGATGACTATGTTCACATTTCTAGCAAGCCCTGTGACCTCCATTGCACCACTGTGGATGGTCAGAGACAGTTAATGGTTCAGGCTCGGGATGGAACATCCTGCAAATACACTGATTTCCGAGGGGTTTGCGTGTCTGGAAAATGTGAGGTTGTTAAACATTATAGCAAAAATATTGTTAGTAGCATTCAGAAAATTACAGCAGGTGCAACATTTGCCTGACCCTCAATACTCTATTTGTGCATTTTTTAGCCGATTGGATGCGATGGCATTCTCTTTTCCACCCACACCTTGGATAAATGTGGAGTTTGCCAAGGGGATGGGAGCAGCTGCACACACGTGACCGGCAGTTACCGGAAAGGCAATTCTCATCTGGGTAAGGCTTTTGGGGACCTTTTGCTTTATTTGTATCAGAGGGCTAATTTTTAAGCGCACTTCTTTTTTTGGTAAATAGCTTTCAGCTCTTACCACTGCTCTGCCTCAGTTTTTCCCGCGTGTTCTGTGTGTGTAAATGCCGCTTGTAGGTTTGGGCAGGGAAAGCCTTCTTTAAAGAAACCCAGTAACTTTACACGGTGCTTGTCAGAAGCTCGAGGTCTCTAATGCCGAGTGGTGCAAAGGGGTTATGCAAGAGGCTGGCGTCTGTTTTAGTCTTTCTCGTGACCCACTAAAACTAGAAATAAATGATTTGTAATAACAGGAAGCGAGGATATTTTGAAAGACCAGGATTTCCAAAATTAGTGTGATGTAAAGCAGCAGAACCTACTTGTCCTAAATGTAGCAGTCTAACTTGGGAATAATGATTAATGCTCTCTGAGGATCAGGTTAAGGTGGAGCAAGCTGCAGGAACTTCAGTGGCCTTAGGAGGACTTGTCCCATCACTTACCTAGTGCTAAGCAAAGGGAGATGGAGGAGAAACAAGTTGTAATCTCTTGCTGGGGTTTTGGGAAGACTGGCTAACACAGGGTTCACTACTGAACCACAGGACTGCTTCTCTAGCTAACAAAGCAGTCTTCAGATATCTTTTCTGACACCAGTTTAGCTAAATGTGATATTTGTGCATGTAAGGATTGCCTCTTCCCCCCCCCCTTGACTGTGCTTTTCCACCATGAACCAGGATGTTCACACATCTTTCCTTTCTATTATCAATAAGGTCCTGTTTGCAGCCTAACAGTTATTGACATTAGTTTTCTTTTTTTAATCCAGAACTCCTTAAAAATAATTTTGGATCAAGGCCAGTTTGCTTGATATATTGCAGTATTGACTACCCAGTGTTCTGTTCAGATTACTTGTTACAAAGTTCCTTTCATTAATCTGTAGTTTCCCATAGGCTATTCTCTGGTAACGCACATTCCTGCTGGAGCAAGGGATATCCAGATAGTAGAACGGAAAAAATCTGCAGATGTTCTGGGTGTGTATAACCTCTTGGTACTTCCCTAGAATGCATGCCTATACTAGCTAATGCTTTTTCCAACGCAAAGCTGAACATAGCTTTATTGCAGACATGAGCTAAATCCGTAGTCAATGTAAATCACGACTGCGTTGTCTAAGCCAGTGCGTTTCTCCTCTCTGCAGTCTCACCACCTGGGCTGTATAAATCAACACTTTGATTGCTTTAATGCAGAAACTGTTGGTCAATATTATTGCTACTTCAGTGTGGTATGACAAACACCCTGGTGCCAGATCACAGGTAGCCAAGTGACTTCACCTCTCTTGTGATCCCCTTGATCTTCTCCCACTTGGGGAATGTGCAATGGCTGCATGACAACAGCACCAAGGAGACGTGACCTCCGTGTTGCCTCACTGAAGTGCTGGTGGCCACACCGTCCATCTCACGATGGAGGTGGCAACGCTGCTCAGGAGGAGTGTGGAAAAATCTGGACTTGCCCAAGAGAAGCACATTTACTGCTGTCGTGCTCTGCTGCCTCAGAGGCTTGTGGCCATGTGTGGAAAGGCTTGAATGAGAAAGGCTTGATTCAGTACAGTTCCTGGGCTGGCTCTGGGTGACCTGTCTTGGGCCACTGCTGGGTTGGGTGGCATCAGCGCAGTGCTCCCAAGGAGGCAACTCCTGCTGTTGACCCTCTGACCATCTGCTTATTGTCTGCAGAGCTGTGATCATTAAATGTTCGTGCTGTGCTAGTGCCAAAAGGTGACAGGAGCCATGGACTAGCGTAAGCCACATACCCAGGATCTTGCAGTGTAGAGGGATGCGTGGCCCAGAGCTCTGGGCACATACTCGCATAAGTGTTGGAAATAGGTGACAAATGCATTGTAATGTAGGAGAAATAGTTGTTTTAGGAGTGTGACACTCTAATAGTTTTATCCTGTGAATGAACAAGTGGCAATATTGCATACCTCTGCTCTTACACGTGATGGCAATGACTTTTTTATTTTTCCTCTCATTTGAAGCTGTGGCTGATGAAGCTGGGTACTATTTCTTCAATGGGAACTACAAAGTTGACAGTCCGAAGAACTTCAACATTGCAGGCACCGTGTTCAAGTACCGCAGGCCCATGGATGTTTATGAGACCGGCATAGAGTATATTGTTGCACAAGGACCGACAAATCAAGGGTTGAATATAATGGTGTGCTTTGACTTTTCAAGTTTGCAAGGCTGGGGGTGATGGGGAAAGAAAAATCTGTGTTGGACTGAGGAAGGGGTGGGTGTGGGAGCTGAGTCTTGCTGTGGTTTCCCAGCTTTCCTGGGCAGCTTGAGGAGGGGAGTGGGGGCAGTGACTGTGCCCAATTTCTTGCACGAAACTATTTTATTTGCGTCAGTGCTCTCGGATGCAGGCAGGGCTGTGAATAACGAACGTGGGCTCGGTAACCCCTCTCTCTGCAGGGAGAAGATGCCTCAGGCACTGCGGGGAGATTTCTTTTCTACTCCTTGGCATTTTTATCCAATTTACCTGGCAGGAAGAGTAGAAATCAGAAAGTGGGCCAGATAGCTTAGAGAAGTGCATAAAACTTAAACACCAACTCTTTCTTGAAAGCAAACCACCTAAAACCAGGCATATGAAGGAGAGTAATTTTTCTTCTGGGCAGCCAGCCAGAGCCCAACTCCTGCCATCTTCCATATAGCCCTGGGCTCCTCTGGAAGGGGAAGGGATGGCTGCTTGGGTATTTAGAAAGCACTGGACCAGTAAAAGATGTTGTAGTGTATCAGCTGTGAGCCCCCATCCCCAGTGGGGATGTAGTAGCTGAAGGGATGCGTGTGCATGCTCCTCGTTCACCCTAAAGCCACAAAAAATGGGTTTGCAAGTGATGGGCAGCAACTTCTGAAGTGGCTTTCCCAAGTCTCTGGTTGCTCAGCAGTAGAGGGGAGAGTGTGACCTGCGGCTCCCAGACCCTGAGCTGAGGCTAATCCCCAGGGCAGTGCTGCCAAATAACTCTTGGAAAATTATGCTGGGCTCCAACTGTAAGAAGCTGGCAATATGATGGCAAGCAGATTGGAAATAGCAAAGTAGATGCTCACCAACTGTCAAGTCCAAGATGAATCACAAGCTTTGCGTGCCATATACTCGCTGCATCCGCTAATAATTTAATTTGTTTGCTAGGTCTGGAATCAAAATGGCAAGAATCCATCCATCACGTTTGAATACACCCTCCTGAGGAAGCCACACTCAAATCTGCAGCCCATCTACTACACCTTCTCTGAGTCAGATAGCGAAGAAAGCAGAGAGTTTGATGGAGACGTGCCATTGGGTTTTATCCAGCACAATGCAACCTATTTTGGGAAAATCTCCAGGGAAAGGATAGACTTGGAGAACCAGGTGTTTGGAAGGCAGGACACGGAGGAAGATTTAAACTTGAGCAAAGGTCAGGAAACCAATGAGGTCTATGAAAGAGCAGAAACAATTGACTGTGAGCCAAAACTGAAGGGCAAACAACCCCAAGGTAAGGAGGAGACCTGGGCCTCACTGTTCTGCTTCTCAGAGCTCTTGTTGAGAAACGCTCTGTTTCTACCTCTGGTGATTCTGCTGGTTTGTTTTTTGGAAACCTTGGAAAGTTCTTTAAAACGTCTCTGCTCACAAATCCTCTTTGCCCTTCAGGTTCTGGTTTCTGGTGGGTGGGGGGGGTGGCCACGGGTAAGATCTCCCCGTCGGTGCCCTGCTGTGCTTTGCCTCATGCCAAAGTCAGGAGGGAGCCCTGGGTGCACAGAGGTCCCCATCACAACATCTTCCATCACCTCCCACCTCTGCCCAGCCCCCAGTAACCTCCTTGTCACTCCAGTCCCTTGGGCACCCCAGCACCACACTGCCTTGAGTGCTTTCCTAGCATGATTGCATGGGCTCTGGGGCCAGGAGGGCATCTTCCTTTCTGACCTCTGCTATTGCTTGGGGCAGTGCTGGCAGGTGCTGAGCTCTCCTTTGGCCATGCGATAGCAGGATGAGACCCGCAGAGCTTCACACTCCCAAAGGGGTCCAACCCCGTGAGATTCCCCCTCCCCAAGACCCCAATTCCTGCCTCTAGCCTCCGGGGTGGCTGCTCAGGTTCTGGCGTGCCCCCGCTGCTCCGGGCTGCTTTCGCCTCCCAACCTGAATGCATTTTGTGGTTGTCACTGTTGTTTCCCCCTGTTGGCTCCAATCTAGATTCAAACGTAACCAGGTCTACTTACCAGACAGACCATGACGACAGAGACTTTGACCCCAGGTTCACCTCCAGGGAATTCCTTTCGGAGAACGCCATCATGGACAAGCTGCTGGACAAGACCTCGGACTCCAAGGAGTTGGTGCTCAACATGACCATGAACAGCATCTTTGCCCAGGGAGACCCAATCAACTCTGTGGGGTCACACATTGACAGCCTCTATGTTGACTATGAGGACACTGATGGCGTTGTGACCTACACCATTAATAGCACCTACATGGAGCTGAGCAACAGCAAGGCCATCAACACGTCTGCAGAGACGCCATTTTCAAATGTCACTGTCACCATGACCAGCCCTCAAGGGAACAGAACCCACAAAGCAAGGTAGGAGACATGTCTTTAACTATAGTCAATCCTATTTGTTGCTGTTCTCGACTCAAATAGCCCTGTACTCAATGCAGACCCCATTGTATGGTTTCTATCTGCTTTGGAAGTCAGAAGGTAAGTGGGGATAGGATGGTGTATGTGAAAACTTTCTGTTGGGGGTTAATTTGGAAGGAAGGGCCAGGGGTTTGGGAGCAGAAAGTCAAGAGAACATTTAAGCAAGAGGAAAACTCGCTGCCCTCCTTAGTGGGGATGTTGGCAAGTCCATGCTGATGGCTCTCAGCTTGTGCATTGCGCTCTGCCTGTCATAGCTCATTATCAGAGCCATGGCCCTAAAGAAGCCTCTTCCTTTTGTCTTCTCTTGATGCTCTGCTCTGATTCCCCAGGCCCCTTCCTCTGAGTTCTGATGCAGCAGAAGTTGGTCCTGGCCCCTTCTTACCCACCCTGTTGACTGCCACCCATGATGCTCCTCATTTGTGTTGGCAGGAACATGCTTCCAGCAGCTCCCAGGCATGGCCCTGCCTGCTTAACTACTGCTGGAGAGGCAGAGCAGGACAAGACAAGCAGAAATAGCCTGGGTTTGCTACCTTGATGGATGCAGAAGCAGGGCAATTTGTCACTGCTTTGACAAGAATGTCTAAAGCTCTCCAGTGGCAGCTCACTGATTGATATTAGGGCCGTCACTTCAGGATTCCTTGAATGGCTGGTTTGGAGTGGTAGTGTTATAAAAACATAGTGGGAAGGTAAAAAAAAAAAGCTTAATCTAGCTTTAGCAGCAGAATTCATCCAGGCAAAAATGGGCTGGGTAAAAGGGAGTCTCAGGATAGTGCTTGTCCACAAGTCCGTGTCTTGGGTCCTTTGGGATGCCCTGGGGCTCTCTGGGGAGCAGCCACAAATTAAAGCAATCCGTGGATAGCTGGGGCTGAAACTGGGGCCTTGGGAGTCATCCAGGTCCCAGACCCATAGATGTGGATTTGGGTCCTGCTGTGCACCCCCAGGGCTTCTGCGGCACCCAGACCTCCCCTGTGGGTCTCCTCCTGGCTCTGCTGCTTTGAGTCTTCTGTCTCGCAGTCTTCGCCACCAGTAGAACATGGGTTATGATGCTGAGCTTCAGATGCAAAGCGCTGAGCAGATGCTCTCTGGTTATAAGTTAGCTGTATTTACCCAGAACTTATACTAGCTTATACTAAAGCAACTTATGCTAAAGAAAATGTCCACACAGCCAAATGTATCAACAAACTTCTTAATGATAAGAACATTGAAACATTGCCAAGGGCTTGAGTCAATCATCTCTTCTCGCGGCTTGGCTTGGAAACTTTGCCTTCAGCTGCCAAAGCAGGCATTTAATGAGCGCTCTGACAGGCGAGGGCAGTGCCGTCAGCTCCCCTGCCTCACCGTGCCGGGGGCGAGGAGGGGGCTGCCCTGCCCCTTGGGGCTTGCCTGGTCCCCGCTTCCCTCCCTGGGTGGCCTTGCCTGGCACCCTGTACCTGCATCTCTCCCAGTAGCTGTTAAAGGGGTCCAATGCTCTCCTACTTCCTTGGAATACATTTATGTGCTTTAAACTTCAGAGCAGCTTGGCTATTGCAGGATAATCCCAAGATTGTCAGTGGCTCCAGTGCAGTTTTTGTGGTACTAAAAAGCTCCTTGCACTATCCCTGGCTGCCCTGCTATCGAAGACACAGGTCAGGGACTTAAATCCCTTCAGGAAGGATGCCTTAGTTGTTCTGCAGTGTTCCTTCCCTCTTATTCCCCCCACTCTAGAATAAAATACGAACTCTTCACTTGAAATGTTAATATCTAAAAAAGGTGTTAAGTTTTGGACTAGCCAACAGGCTGCGTCCAGGCCCAGCTGGGGCTGTAGTCCGGGCTGAGAGATGCTCAGCTCTTCCCTGGCTGTGGGAGGCTGGGCTCAAGGGCCGTGGGGTGGCTGAAAGGGCAGTGGAGGCAGATGCAGGGCAGCTGGGGTGCAGGAAACATGCTGTTTGGAGGCATGTCATTTTATTAATAAAAAACAAGGGGGGGGTTGGGGAAGGCAACAAAACAACCTCCACCTCATTTCAAAGAGGCTTTACCCACTGCATGGAGGCATTGCTCTCCACCCTGGCAGTTGGGAAAGTCCCATAATGTCATTGACAATTAGAGCATCTGCATGTGTGGGTGCTTGTGGAGGGGGGAGAGACGGGCATGTTTGCAGGCTCGGGATCCGGCTGTTCTGCCACCACCGCAGGAATGGGTGATCCTTGCTTCCAGGGAATGGGGCAGGAGGGACTGTTGGGCCAGCCAGTCCTTTACTGCTTCCCCCAACTCTTTATTTATTACTTCAAGCCCAACTGCAATTGCAACACTAATCACTCATCTATCTCCTGCCTGGGAATGATGATGAGAAGCCCCAGCTCAGTTCACTGAGGCCAGGGTTAAAGCTCCTGCTGGCACCCAACACAGCAGGATAAAGCCCCTACTGACAGCGGGATGCGGTTTTGGGTTTGGCGTGTCATGGGTAGGGTGCTGGAGCATGAGGCATGCAGGAGGAAGGGCGGCAGAGGGCACAGCCAGAAGCTGCGCTGAAGGAAATGGTGATGGGGGACGAGCAAAAACCTCTTGGCCTGGGCGTGGGGCAGGGTGGGGGAGCTCCAGTGTTGGAGATGGGCAAAACTGGACTGTGCAAGGCCCTGTGGGACCCAGTCTCTTATTGGGGTTAGCTTTATTCTGGGCAGGAGCTTGGACTTGAGATCTCCCAAATCCTTCCCAGGCTCAGTTTGGGATGGATGATGGCTTTTTGCTCATTTTCATTCCCTGTCAATGAAGAAGCAAGGGAGGATCATCTCTTTGCAGACTGTAACCAGCCACTCTGTGCACGCAGGACAGTGTTGGTTAGAGGGGGGGCATTTTATTTCTTTCTAAACTGTTGTAGTTCTTAGTGTGGATGGGGTTATCCAGTTACAGGAGCACCTTGCACCAGCGTGGTGTGTTATAATTTCCTCTCTGGGAACAAGCCCCCTTGGCATGGGAATGGGTTGCTCTTGTGCCGTGGTAGGGATGCAGTGCTGCTCTTCCTCTCCTGGAGCAGTAAAAGGCTTTCCACGGCATGCCAGGGCAGATCCAGGCATCCTTTGTCCTTCATCCCGAGCCCATGCTGCAGTATGCAGCCAGGGCTGATCCTGCAACAGGAGCCATGAGTTTCCCCCTTTGTTTAAAAATTAAAACTGAAATAAAACACATAATGTGAGCCCAGGGACTGTGGATGTTGATCTGTGGTGTTCATGTGAACTTAGCAGAAGAATAATCCTGACAGGGGGACTGTTTCAGGAAGATGGGCAGCCCAGACCTCAGCTGGGGGTGAGGGACTCATGCATATTTTTGGTGCAGTTGCTTGCTTGAAAAGCAGAAGCAAAGTGCAGGCAGGGAAGAAAATACTTGACTTTATTATAAAGCTCATAATAAAGAGAAAAAAATAAAAGACAAGACAAAAAACCCACCAGCTTTGTAGGACAATGTGCTGCTGTTTGCATTTAGAGGAGAACAAAATGACAGTTTTGTCTTTGCTTGAAATGGTAAGAGAGCTAAACACTGCCCTATGACCAAATGTCTGATTTATCTGGAAAGAACTTGTCCCTGCGACCTCGTTAAGCATAGAAGAAGCTCTTTATTTAGGATCACGTACATTAAAGGGACACTGTTGAAAGATTTTCTGTCCTCAGATGTAGTATAAAGTTTATTTTGAAGTTTATTTTCTCCTTTCAAGGGAGAGGAGTCCCACTCACAGGATAACTTGGTGGTTTTTTGGTGCCTCCGAGAGCAGGGTATAGACTGGAGGATCTAGGTAATACCCTGTTTTCTAGGCAAGCTAAAGTACATAAACCCAGATGTTGACTCTGTTTTAATGGATCTTACTGAAAACTGTCATCTTGTGAGCCCTCTCCTGGCTGGGTGGCAGCAGGCAGCGCACCCACGGCAGCTGGGGCTGAGCCGGGATCAGGGGCTGATGCGGGTCCCCAGGCAGAGCTGTTTTGGCAAGACAAAGCACTATTTATAGTGAGCCAAGGTTGTTATTTTTCCGCAAAAAATAGTCACATTCATTTCAGTTCCATTTCAAACGCAGGAAGCGACCATTTGCCAAAATGACAGAGACAAAATCAACAGGGAAAATGAGATTGTTGTTTTTCTTAATCCTTCTGGAGGCTCAGTGCTGGCGGTGGAAGGAGGGTGGGTCCGAAAGGAAACGGCTGGATTCTCAACAGTGTCCTTTTAAAGGTTGATTCGATAGACTGGACCTCAACTTTTTCTTACAAACAACTAAATAAGGCAATTTCAGAGCTTCTGCTGCCTAGAAATCATACAAGCTGCATATCTCGCCAGGCCAGAGACAACTGGATGTCAGGATACAACCTTGTACGCTATGTCAGTGTAGCCGTTTCAAGGGTTTGAACAAAGGTATGAGAACAGAATTGAAGACTTTTGTTGTAAAGGTGCAGTATCCCTGATGTGTTACAAGCTTACAGCACGTAGGATGCACTGAACTGGGAGAAGCTGTTATTCTTGCTTTGACAAATGCTTTTTCGTACACCAGGCTGACTCCGTTACTCCTTTCCCGATGGCATTATGTGTTTGAGCACAGCGTGGATATGAGAGATGCAAATTACCTATCTAAAATAAACCAAAACAAAACAAGAGTGGCAAAAGCAGCGGGTAGGCAAATGGCATGCCTTGGTGTTTAAAAGCAAAGTGTGCTTTGAGAAGCAAGCTTATAAACTCCTGTGCCACGTGAAGGCTTTCGGAAGGAGTGAGCTGCTGAGATTTGAGCAGCCGAAAGCTCTGCCGCGTTGAGCAGCACGAGTCGGCGTGCCCGGCCCTGGAGATGCAGGGGAGGAGATACTGCACCTTTAGTCGCTGTATGCCGAGGGCCAGGTGTATTTGAGCAGAAAATGCAAACTTTTGTTAAATTCTGAACTGTTTCTATTTGTGGGTATTTTTATCCCATTCTCTCTATTTCTAGACAGTGGAAGCTCTGCCTCTAACCGGGCTGGGGATTCTACTTGGGGCTCAGGACAGGTATGTTGTGAAACAAAACAAACCAATTAAAACAAACAAACAAACCCCAAAAAATCAGAAAAACCAAACCCAACCGCCAAACAAAGCAAATCCCCTCCCAAACCCGAACCCAACCGAACTGCAGCCTGCTGGCAGATGTGTGTGTCTGACGTGGCCTATCACCGCTCGCCTTGTAAATGCCTTTTTTGTTTTGTTTTGTTTTGTTTTTTTTGTTTGCTTATCGCTAGAAACAGATTGAAGTTGTTAAGAAAGGGCCAAGGTGTGAGTGCTGCTGACATGTACAGGTGGAAGCTTTCCTCCCATGAACCCTGCAGCTCTACATGTACCACAGGTAGTTATAAGAAGCAGCCAAATTCTGCACAACCGCTGAAATCACCTGGTGTGTGAGTCACTTTTATGTCTGTTAGGGATGGGAAGGACCTGGTGATGTGTAAGGGATCTCGTGATCTTTGGAGCTGGTTTAGCACAACCCTGAATCCGCTCCACCCGGGTGCAAACACGGGGAGAGGAGCCGGGGTGCACGGTGTGCGAAGCCCACCAGCCTTGCGGGTGCGTCGGGGGCCAGGCGTTGGTGCCCAGCGTGTCCGTCATCCTGCAAACGCTCTCCCTTGGGGAGCCCTGAACGTCACCTTCGCTTCCCAGCCCAGCGGGGATGCGCTGGGGCTTGGCAGGATCCCCAAACCTGTGCTGACTCTCAGCACGTTGCCTCCTTTTTTTTTTTTTTTTTCTCCTTCCTCCCCTTTTTGACTGTTCAGAGGGGTTTGAAAAGCTCAGCTGCTTCCCCACAGAGTGAAATTTTGAAGATTGTTCAGCTCTGGCAGGAAACAAAATAGCATTTGGCTTTTTGATTTTGTTTTGTTTCTCCCACTCCTTCTACCCTGGAGCCTGATCTCGGCTGCAAGGGTGTAAATCTGGAAGAGTGACATAGATGCCAGGGATATCAAAACCGAGCTTGATTCTTTTTGCACAAATTTCCCCTTTTTGTCCCCCAAAAAGCTTCAAGCCACCTGATCTCTCTCCTCCTTTACTCCTTGGTTACAGGGTCCTGGCCCCTGCCAGCCCATTGCTTGTGATGAAGCACGCGTGTGGGTCGTGCGCTCGCCTGCACCGCTCCCCAAAGGCACCGTCCCTGAAATAATCCAGATCCTGCGGTGCTTCTGGAATTAGAAAGAAGAAAAAAAGGGGGAGAGAGGACATTGCAATCTAAGGGACATCTCTTAAAAGAGCAAATGCAAGGATTTTATTTTTTTAAGCATTTGTTCTTGTCCAGCAGACACATGCCCGCAGTGTGCTGGCAGCAGGAGCTTCGCAAGCCATCCCTTTCCCCACAATCTCATCAGCCACGTGTTCTGGGACATTTTTAACTTCTTTGATCCCCTCTGAACAAATTTCCCCCTTGACCGGGCCGGGCTGCTCTGCCCCAGTTTGCAGCTAGCAGAGAGAGGTTTTACTGAAATTTCTCCTTTTTCGTTGCCTTTTCTTAATGACATATCACAGAGAAGCAATACCATGTCAAGAGCTGTAGATCTTTTTTAGTTTCATGTAAGCCATATGTTCCTGAGAGCTGCAATTCTTGTTACCTGTAGCCAGAGCAGCCTCCTGGTCCCCAGCCAGGTCCCAGAATGGGCTTCACAACATTTACTCTGGCACGGCAGGCTGCAGGGGGAAAAGGTCTCGGTCTGGCGACACTGGCTGCCTGTGCTTTCGGCGGGGGAGCAGGCGGGTGCCTCCTTGCGAAGCCCCTGGGAGCTCTTCCTCGGCCCGGAGCACTGGGTGCACCTGGGGGGCACCCAGGCACAAACGGGGTGTAATGCATCTAGAGAGAGTGGGTGGATGGAGTGGGTTGGGCACTGTTTTCTGTTGCTTCCACCCACGAGCCTGGCAGGGTGGGAGCTGATGGCTGCAAGGCAGAAGGAGCTGCCGAGCAGACTCATTGCCCCAAGCGTTTCCTATAAAAACGTGTTAGTCATGTATTGATGTTGGTGGCAAGCCCTGGCAGGGGTGGCCGTGCCCGCCTTTGGAGCTGGCCAAACTCAACTGCGCTGCCCGTGTTGGCTGGTTGGCCGCCACGGTCCTCCCCTCCCAGCAGCATCCACCCCGTGGGCCAGAAAGTCCAGCTTGCTGCTTTCCATCGGGAGGAAGTTTTGGAAAACGCAGCTTAAAAAAAAAAAAAAAAAAGGAAAAAGAAAAAAAGAGAAGAGTTTGGATGTCAAAATCACCAAGCATCCTCTGTTGTGTGTATGTATTCTCTTTGAAACTAGGAGTGATGTCCACATATGCTATGTGTGTTCGCTATGATGGGATCGAAGTGGATGATACGTACTGTGATGCCATGACCCGTCCCGAGCCCGTCCATGAGTTCTGTGCTGGGAGAGAGTGCCAGCCAAGGTACCACCTCGCCAGGGCGCTCCTGGGGGGCTCCGCGCTTTCTCTGCCGTGGATGGATTTGGGGGAGGGGGTTTGGTGTGAACTTGGGGGGGGGAGGGCAGCAGGGATGGCCCGTCGCACCCCCGTCCCTCCTCCCCCAGTTGCATCTGCCCCGGGCTGCACTGGGACTCAGCAAGACTTTCCTCCTGAGTGCTTTAGCTCAAGCTGCCAGGTTAAAACTTTGGTAAATCCTGGCAGAGTTTGCATCTGCGGCTCCCATCGAGCCCGGCTTCGGATAACACAGGCAGGATCCTGCCCTGGCCAGCGCGTGGAGGGATGTGTGCCTGAATTGGGTGGAGGGGCCGGGCTTGCAAATGGTGCCATGGATCCAGCCCTCTGGTCCCTTCAGCATCCTAAACATCGCTGAGGTTTGCTTGTATTAGGGCAAGAGCTGGTGCAGAGGGGAACCCATGCTGGAAGTCCTTCAGAAGGTTTCCCTTCTGATGCAGCTCTTTATCCAAAAAGCGTGACTGCAGTCCGGAGCCAGGCTGTACGGCTCGCGGCACCTCCGCTGCTGGTTTGTAACGCGGGGCGTGCTTGTTGTTCGACAAACCGGTGTCTGTCGAAGGGAGGAGGACTGTGATGGTGTTGGAATACGGACAGGGCAAAGGGAGAAGTAAAGCTATCTGGTGCATGCTCTGGAATGGTGTCACTCATGAACAGTGCAAAGCAAGATTAGAGCAATGCCAGGGACCAGGTATGGCATCTGGTTCCTGGAGAGTGCTTGCTTTCGCCTCGGGTAATTGTGAAGGAGGACGGGGGAGGAAAGCACGTGCCCTTTGCAGCGCAAGATCTTGCTGAACCTTGCACGTTAAGGCTGAAAGCCAAGGCAGGCTGCAATTGAGGCAAGAAAAGTGTGGGGAGGTAGATGGTGCTACTGCTGGGAACATACCTGCCCTGGAGACACCACGGGACTTTAATCTCTATTTGCATTAACTTTGTAATTTTTTAGCATGAGTATTAGGGCTATTTTCATGCTTAGATTATTCCACTGGTCTTTTATAAAGCCGCCCCTCCTTATAGTTGTGCTGTTCCAGCTCCATGAGCTGCTCTGTGATTTACCGGTGATTGCAGCTCGGGGGTGAGTAAATGAAGGAGATGCCGGGAAGTCAGCCGGGGCAGCCGGGCCCATTCACTAGCACTTAGGCAGATGGGATGCTGCTTGGGCTGGCAATGCTTTTCCAACAGAAAGTGCCAAGAGAATTTTACCTTATCTGGATGGGAAAGACCTTGGTTTCATCTCCCTTCTGGATTTAGGTGGCACCTCTAAATGTGTGGCATCTCCCTACAGCTGCTTGTTGTGCCTGGAGCCCCATGCGGGGCATGAGGCCGGCGTGCAGTGGGGGGACGTGGCTCTCCTGCTCGGAGAGCAGCAGCGGGTGGCCCTGGGGCATGCATGGGGCAGCCGCGTGTCCACAGGCATTGTGATTTCTGATTTACTTAGATTTTTACATTTTTTTAGATTATTCTTTAATTCAGAATTATTATAATATTACTGTACTGTAAAAATACTGAATTTTTATGTCTCTTCTCTTGCTTTACAAGCTGCTCTCCTCTTGCAATGTCAGGACAGTCGTGGCAGGGGACAGCAAGGGGCAGGCAGTGTCTCAGAGCAGATCCCAGCTCTTCCAAGCATGAAGTTAGCAGAGTTAGACTGATGGTGGTACATGAACGTCTGTCCCACCGGGGCACGAGCAGCTTTGTGTGACATTATTGCTGGAATTTCCAAGGTGATGAATGGTCGTGTCCTCTCTGTCCTTTAGCTGACTGGGCAAAAAAGAGTGGTTGAATGTGGGCAAAAAGCATGGCAGAGAAATGTGCTGGCACAGGCTGGGTTGCAGCCGGGGAGCCTGCAGCCTGCAGGTGACAAACTCTCGGCGGCGAGCGCACCGGCCCGTGCCTCACCGTGCTGGCGCCTTCTTCCTCTCAGCAATCTGATTTTAGTATCTGCCCTTGCAGGCATGAGCTCAGGTCTGCTGGGTGAAACCACCCTCTGTTAATACCTCCCATCCCGTGGGAAAACCTCACACACGCTGGCGGCCTGACTACAGCTCATTCCTATAGCAGCCGTCTCCCTCCAGCTGAGAGCAGGCAGGGTTTTCCCATGGGATGCTCCAGCCCGGGTCCAGCCGTGCCCGGCGCGATGGCCTCTCTTGCCTCCACAGGTGGGAGACGAGCAGCTGGAGCGAGTGCTCCCGCACCTGCGGGGAGGGCTACCAGTTCCGCATCGTCCGCTGCTGGAAGATGATCTCTCCGGGATTCGACAGCTCTGTCTACAGCGACCTCTGCGAGTCCGCTGACATCACGCGTCCGGACGAGCGCAAGGTCTGCAAGAACCCAGCCTGCGGGCCCCAGTGGGAGATGTCGGAGTGGTCCGAGGTAAGACCCCGGGGGCTGCTGGCCTGGCAGCGCTGAGGGCGAGCACGTGTGCCTGCGCTTCTCCGTTCCTTTTCCGATTGGAACTCATCCGTGGCCGTCAGAGACTCTGCCTTTTAGGACACTGGCTGCAGTCATTGCATGTGGACCAATATGCACCAGTAATTTTTTTTTTCCCTAAAATGAAGCCTTGGGTTGCCTCCAGGATGGGGAGGCCACCGCCATCGGTCACTCGCAGTCTTTGACCACACACAAGGTGCTGGCATTGCCCACTGAGATAGGGCAGGAGCCCGCCGCTGAGATCGGCCCGCCACTACTTGCTTGGCAGCCTCTTTGCCCCACAGTACAACGTGGCAGGGAGGAGATCCCACTTCACACGTGAATTACGTTCCCATAAACTTCCCTTCCTCACCTCCAATTTCACCGCACCACATGGAGAATTAAACCTTTTCCTAGCTGTGCCTTAAGCAGATCCCTAAAGCAGCTGGAAGGTGGTTTGGGGCGGTGCAGTGCTGCTCTTGCTTTAGCGTGCCGGTTTGCTCGGGAAAACCTGTGAAAGGATTTGTGCCCCTGAATTCATTTCCAGGCGCGGCCAGTGCTTTGGTGTGTTGCTTGCAAACATAAACCCATGGAAATGACCAAACCAGTGCCGCTTCCTCGGGGAGCCAGGGCCGGTCTCCAAGCTCGGGTGGCTCGGGAGCCAGTCCCTTGGCTGCCACCGGTGTTGCACTGGATTGACGCTCATTGTGCAGGGAGGGGGACCCAGCGTGGCTCACAGCGAAGGTATAAAACACATGGAGGGGTATAAGTATGTCCCCATGCATTGCTAGGAAACAGCCCTGCCTCTTCAATATATTCTGGAAACAGATGTGCATGGGGAGAGCGAGATTTCGGATCTGTGTCTGTCTCCGAGCTTGCCCAGGGTGCCACTGCCAGCCCCCCGCGATGGTGACGGCTGTGCGCAGAGCGTGGCATTTGTGCCCTGGAGCCCACACGCTCATTGACTCTCCGCAAAGGGGCAAATGTCGTTCCCGCTCCCACATCGAGCCCAGACCCTTTCTAAGCAGGAGCAGACTGAGCTCCAAGCCAAGCTGTCCACGGGTGCAAACCTGCCCCACAGTTTCCACCACGAGGGATCAGACTTCTCCTCCGGGGAGGCTCCCAAAATGTTCCTTGGTCATAACTTAAATGTCTCTCTTCCTCTTCAAGCTGGGGTGAGTCGTTTCCCTCGAGCCGATGGAGGGGCTGGTGTGTTCCCTGGTGTTGCAGGATGTTTTGACTTTCCCAGCTGGGTAGAGAGGAGCTCCCAGTGCACGTGCTGGCACGTTATTTTGACTGGCGTAGCTAACCAGAGTGGCTTATTTTACAGAAATCCGTATTCTCCTCCAGCATGTGTCAGGGACAGATTGCTTGAGACAGTCCTGGAGTAGTTCGTTCTTAGCCAGCAACAAAGCTAATCTCATTTGGATCCCATCTGAAGCAGGGTGCCAAGTTGGCTGGGGAAATAGGCATAAAAAAAAAAAAAAGCACATTTCAGGGATCTGAGGATTAACATATCAGTGCAGTGCGTCTGAGCGCTGTGCTGTTGACACTTTTCCCTGCTTTACGTTATGCATGGAGCAAATGTGTGTATGTGAGACTGTAGTAACTCAAATCTAGTTCTAAATAATGTCACGGGGCTGCGCGGTGCCAAATTTATCCACAGCATAAAAATCTCAGTTGTGCGGTTTGGAGAAAACATTCTCCAAAGAGGTGGAAAGGAGCTGGCTGTTCTGGGAAGGAGGCGAGGGAGATCTCACCCTGTCTCTAAGTGTCAGCTAAAATTTTTCAGCTCTGATCAGGCGTTTTTGGTGCCTTGGGTTTTCACCCTCTGGCATCTGGCATCACCCAGCGGAGAGCTTGCACAGCACCCAGGCAGGATACAGCCCTCCTGCACCTTGACCTGACTGCTGAAGCTGTTGAGGTGTTTTGGGGAAGAGGGGCAGCTTTGCTACGGATTGTTTTACAGACAGTCACCTCTGCATTGTCAGTGTGTGTTTTTAGAGTTTCACGTTGAAAACGTAAAAAAAAAAACAGAAAGCAGCTCCCAGTTCGGATTGCGGCGGGAGCCCCTGCTGACGCAGTCCCCCCATCCCTCCCGGCAGTGCTCAGCCCGGTGCGGAGAGCGGAGCGTGGTGACGCGGGACATCCGCTGCTCGGAGGACGAGAAGCTGTGTGATGCCAGCGCCCGGCCCCTGGCTGAGAAGAACTGTACCGGACCGCCCTGCGACCGGCAGTGGACCGTCTCTGACTGGGGACCGGTGAGACCCCGGGGTGGCCAGCTGAGTGGCTGTCACGACCCATTGCAGCTGGCCCTGCTTGCAGGCTTGCTTGTGTCTCCGGCACTGGGAGTTTTGGGATTGGATTCATCCTCCCCAGCAGCTCCCAGCTCCACCAGACCTGCAGCAGCCCGCACCCAGAGCCGACCTCCAAACAATTTGGCCGCTTTGGCTCTCCTAGTCCCCGTGTCACCTCAAGTCTCTGTCTCGTCACCAGGACTTGCCCGCCAGCGCGGCCACCCTGGGTCACCCTGACCGACTGCCCTGGCTCTGTGCCCGTGGCAGCACTGGGGTTTGATGGTGTTTGTGGGCACTGAGCCCTCCTCTTCGCCAGGCTCCTCCTTGTGCAGGGCAGGGATGAGCTGCTGGATGGGCTCTAGCACTGGGGGTGATCCAGCATCCCAGTGGGTCCCACGGCTTCCCAGCAGGTTCTCCCTTGCGGGGGATAGGGTGCAGGAGGGGGTTAAACACGGAGAGACCTGGCCGAGAGCCTTAGGGGGTGTCAGAATCCCCCTGTCTGTCTGCTGCACAGCGTACCTTGACAATGCTGATGCTCCTTGCCCAGAAAATGAACCTTTTCCCTTTTTTATTTTCCCCCCACTTTTTCTTTTTCTTTTTTTTTTTATTTTGCCCCCTTTCCCCTTTTTTTAATTTCTCCCCCTTTTCCCTTCCTGCACAATTCTGCTAGAGAACCCCTCCATCCCAAGCTATTTTTACCCAGTTTTTGATACATTAACATCAGCTAAAAATAAGTAGTTTCCATGGCAGCAGCGGTGCTGTGAAACACCGTACGTCTCTGCAAGAGCGGCCGCAAAAGAGCCGGGGAGCCCTCGCTGCCTCCACCGACGCTCAGGGCAGTGCCCGCCTGGCCCTTTGCAGGCGGGGGAGGAATATTTGCAGCCACTTGCTTGGTCCCCTGTGCCTTGACCTCTTCGAAAGCCACGCCGGGGTTCCCTGCTCACGGTGCTTCCCCTCCTGCCTGGCCTGAGGAGATGCTGAGTTTTGCTCAGCACCAGCATGATGGGGCCGCGGGATGGGTTGGCTGCAGCAGGGCTGCCCAGGGAAGGATGTGCTGAGCTATTTTAAGTTGATCCCCAATGATCCCTCCATGGTTTGGGGAAGGTGGGGTTGGGGAGGCCGCTGAGCCCCACAGAGGCATCTCGGTTCCCGTCATAGGGATGGGGACGGGGATGGAGCCATGCTGCCTTCCCCGCCGCTTACCGCCCGCCGTGTCCGGTATGGTTTCAGTGCAGCGGCGGCTGTGGGCAGGGCAGGATGATCCGGCACGTGTACTGCAAAACCAGCGACGGGCGGGTGGTGCCGGAGTCGCAGTGCAACCTGGAGACGAAGCCGCTGGCCATCCATCCCTGCGGGGACAAGAACTGCCCCTCGCACTGGCTGGCGCAGGACTGGGAGCGGGTAAGTGCAGCCCCCGCTGGGCCGGGGGGTGCTTGGAGCGAGGGCTTGGTTTTGGGGGGCGATGGAGGAGGGATGCCCTGCAGTAGGATTGGACCGGGGTGCATGGGTCTCAGCTGGCCCCGCTTGCAGTGCAACACCACGTGCGGCCGGGGCGTGAAGAAGAGGATCGTGCTCTGCCTGGAGATCGTAAACGGCAAGATCAAGACCCGCAACCCTGCCGACTGCGATGTCACCAAGAAGCCCATGGAGGAGACGACGTGCTTTGAGCGGCCGTGCTTCAAGTGGTACACGACCCCCTGGTCGGAGGTGAGCGGGGAGGGAGCCGAGGGCAGCTTGGGGGAGCTGTGGGAGGGAGATGGGGCATGGTCTGCAAAGGCAGTCAGGGCTCGGTGGCTGTGGGGATGAGCCCAGCAAGCGCGGGTGAGGAGCTAAGGGCTGTGGCCGGCTCCCTGAAAGCCCTCCTTGATGCAGCCCTCCTCGTCCGTGCTCCAGGCGCCTTGTTTTGTTTAGTCTTGCAAACCGTCGTTGCAGCCTATAATTAGCCAAAGCAGCCCTGCTGTAATCCCAGCCTGATGAGGCATCCGAAGGGCAGCAGGCAGCGAGTGCTGGGCCCGAGAGCGGCTCTGCAAACCCACGCCCGGGTGCTGCTGAGGGCTCCCACAGCCTCGGGGGGCTGCAGCCACCCTGGTGCCATGGAGCAGCGAATGGACTGGGCCAGCTCGTTCGTGGCCCTTTCAAAAGGCAGCAGGAGGAGGGAGGATCGCAGTGCCAGGGGATGGGAGCACATCCACGTATCCCCGGGCAGAGGCTGCTGCAAGTGGCTGGTGTTGCTGGCAGCAGAGACGGAGCAAGAGGCCAGTGGTGCAGGGCTGAGGCGTGACATTCAGCCAGGGGAAGAGTTTACCCCCCTGCCCTGGCATCTTCAGTGAACATGTTTTTTTTTAGCAGGTTCTGGCTTAGCACAGACCCCCCCATGATGGCAGGGTCTTGCCTCACCCCCTCTCTCTGTTCCCCAGTGCACGAAAACCTGCGGCATCGGCGTGAGGATGCGGGACGTGAAGTGCTACCAAGGGAAGGACATCGTCCGAGGCTGCGACCCGCTGGTGAAGCCGGTGGGCAAACAGACCTGCGACCTACAGCCCTGCCCCACGGAGCCCCCAGGTGAGCCCTGCTGCGGGCAGCACCCCCAGCATTGATTTTCCACCGATTCCCCCCAGGCACCATTGCCCAGCATCCTAGCTTCCACCAACCCCCAGTTTGATAGTCATCCCAGGGAGGGTGTAAAGGGAACAGCTCTCCCTCTGTGCCCAAGTACTGAGGCACTAGGCACTGGCTATTTCTGGAGGTAACCCCGTTAACTTAAGGGGAGAGTTCAAAAGAAGCATGCTCTGACCTTAAGATAAAAGGGAGCTTTGGAGAGCTGACTTGGGTGCTGCTTCTGTGTGATTCCAGATAATGTCTAGAAGTTTGGTCTGTGCCATTATTTTAATGATTTTTGGTCTCCAAATGTCCTGCAGGATTTGTAACTATCTCGTTATCTGGCTTGTCTGCTGGCTCAAAGCCCCTGTGATCTTTAGTGAACACATGGTTCTAATTCTTTAATAGGATTTGGGAATAAGGATGGTGTGGGAGAAAAGCATGAAAATGGGAGACAGGTTTGGGGCTGGCTCCTGGCTCAGCTCCAGACCTGCTGGGTGCCCTCGGCTGGCCTCTCCGGACCCGCTGGGTGCCCTCGGCTGGCCTCCCCTGCAGGGTCCGGGGTGCGGCACGGTGCTTGCGAGGTGCCTCCTGGCCCCCTTGTAGCAAGCTGCCTGCCCTAGGAGCAGCCTAGTTTCGTGCATCCTATGGATTTTAAGCAAAATATATATATATATATATATAAAACTGTAAAACCTATGGGTTTGAAGCAAAATATTGCTCTGAAGGGAGCTTGGAGAGCGTCATAGCGGTTTCTGCCCTCTTCTCTCTCTCCAGCAGCTCACTTGCCCCAAATTCCTGCTGTAATGCTGCTGGATTCCCATTCCCTTTCTCACGAAGCCTTTTTGGGGCAGAAATTGTGAGTGTGTTGGGTCACCCTGTGCCCTACCATGGGAGGCCCTTGGCTTGGGGACAGCTCAGTGCCAGGCTCCGTTGGTGGCTCCAGGAATCCCTGGGCAGCTCTGTTTCACAGGGAAGAGCTTGAGTTTTGGGGCTGGGACCGAATAAGGCTCCCCAGGCCAGGCCAGATGTGATGTAACAGGTCAGCCTTCTCATACTTTTGCTTAGGTTGACGATGATATTTATGGAGAAGCTCCATGGCGTTTTCCAGGGGCTGCTCTGCCAGCTATCGGGGAGGCGGCAGTTGCAGCCGAGGTGATTTGTTGCACAGCCTGTGGTGTCTTGGGCAGGCTGGGGAGGGGGAAAAGTGAGCTCCTGAGCTTGCAATGGTTTATTTTCTTTTCTATATTGGTGCCTTTTGCCTTCTCTCCCCCAGACGACAGCTGCCAGGACCAGGCAGGAACCAACTGCGCTTTGGCCATCAAAGTCAACCTGTGCAGCCACTGGTACTACAGCAAAGCCTGCTGCCGCTCCTGCCGCGCGCCCCACTCCTAGTGCCCGGCAGCACCCAGCACCCACTGCACGCACCGGCACCCACGGCACGCAGCGGGCCGGCGCCCCTGGCCTGCACCGCCCTTAGCAGGGGCTCTGTATACCATTTAGTAAGCACTACACATCCCACAGACTGGTGTTAAGGATACTTTTGGGTTGGGTTTTTTTTCCCCCGCCGATGCAGAACTACTATCCCTGTCCCTCTCCCGTGTAGAGGAACCGTGCCGGCGTGGCTCGGTTGCAAAGCCGTTACCGCTGTACATTGGTAGCCCTCGTTATCAGAGCTGTACATAAAGTCGTGTATATTTGATTCCCCCGAACTGCAGGCACATGCACGTGTTTCACAAGGTCTTGTCCTTTGGTTTCTTTCCTCTGTGCAAGTTTGGGGTTGAAGATGGGAAGGTGTGAACTCTGGGAAGTGCAAGTTTCCCTTTGCAAAGGGGATTAGTGCCTCTCTCCTAATTTATCCCTGAGACCTGCACTCTCTCGTTAGCTGCATTTAATGTGGTGGGAAGCTAATTTTTGTTTGCTAAATGAACTCAAGCCCAAGCCCTTTTTTTGTAATATGTAGGTGTATACTTTTTCAGAGAATTTTATCTTATAATCAAATGTTAGTTCCATAGTCCTTACAACCCCCCCGATAATGCTGACATATTGTATATAATATGGAAACATAACTGCACTTTATATCACAAAAAAGACGTGCTCTTTTTTAATATATTTGTTTACAGACTGAACTTTATCCACATAATCATTAATTTGTACTCATATGTATATTTTAATAAAGTTGTCATATTTATGGTGGTATCTTGTTTTATTCTCCAGTTTGTAGCGGGTGTTTGCCCCATGCGCTGGGAACACTGGCGTCAGGGCTATGAACTTGCCAGTGCCTGGGGGGAGCAGAGCAGCTCTACGTTGGGGCATCGCGGCTGCTCGGACAGTGATGCAAAGAAATGTCCAGCAGCGGGGGAGCTGGGGATTTTGGGGCGGTTGCTCTGGGTTAGGAGCCCTTTTTGAGGTTATGTGTGTGGCTTTAGGAACTGCAACCCCGAAGCTTCTCGGGAGCTTGCAAGGGAAGAGGTTTGATACAGTGCCAGCAAGAAAAGGGCCTTTCCATGCTCCCAAGGGTGGTTATTGCTCCATGTTTCTGCGGGGCCAAAGGCTCTTTAGCATCCCCTGTACCAGTGTGTGCACCCCAGTTACTGCTGCATTGCTCCCCTCAGCAGCAGGGAAACTCCTGCACCCAGGTGAAAGCTTTGCAAACAAAGCCCTGTGTTTGAAGACGCAGGGACAAAAAGGTCAGCCTCAAAACCCTCAAAAGCAGTTTATTTCTTTTTTTTTTTTTCTCTTTTTCTTGTTCCCCCCCCCCCCCCCCCCCCCCCGCCCCGTGATTCCCAAAGTCCTGTACAACAGATCACCAGGTGAAGGTTAGTGGAAGCCACCTGTTCACTTAATTTGCAAGGAAAAATGAAAAAGAAAAAAAGGAAGAAAGGAAGGCTGGTGAGAGAAGTACGGTCATGAGAGATGCAAAGAAGAGGAGGGCTCGATGCGTGGAAACAAACCCCGGTGAGAACTGTACACAGGAGCGTGGCCGCACGGCTGCCGGCCCCCCGGAGCAGAGGCATCGTGCTCCCGGGACATGGTGTCGCAGGGACTAACCCCAGAACATTAAACATGTACGAAATCAAACCCAGCCCCCCTCCCCAACAGAAACCCCCCGAGAAAGTCAAAGATACTCATTTGCAAAGACTGACTTGTACTCCAAAAGATTTCCTGTGGAATTAAAAGCCCTCGTGGTTAAAAGTAAAATATCCAGCTGGGCTGCAACCAGTGTTTGTGAGCTGATGGGGCTGAAGCAACGGCTTTTTCCTTCCCATCGCATCTTTAAAAAGGAAAGCTGACCCAGAGCACAGCGCTGAGGCCATTAGAGTTTCTATGCAGCCAGTCCATCCTCCGCTGCGGCTGAGCCAGCCATCCCCGAGTCCAGCGCGATGCTTTTAACCTGAATAATGCACAATCCAGGAGAAAGAGGGTGTTTTGTCAGACAAACTGTGAGTATTGCAGGGTTGGAGGCGAGGAACTGAGACAGCCAGGAGAAACCAGAGCATGAGAGTCCCCACGCAGGCACCGCTGCAAGGAGCGATTCCTCCTCCCAAAGCACTGAATGAACCGCAGGGCTCCTTTGCAGCACGTTTAGTGCCAAGGGATGCGCTCGGTGGCCGGCTCCACGCCTGCTGCTCTGCCAGCGCAGCCCCGGATCCAGGCTGGCCGGCAGAGCTGGGGCAGAGCCGGTGCCGCTGCCCCGGCCAGGCTGCCTGGCCATGGGAAATGGCAGGGTGAAAAAATGCAAAAGAGGTGGCTTTGCCTAAATCTAAAGTGTTTTGACACATTCCTGGATGGGGAGAAAATGTCATGTGGTTTTGGTTTTTTTAATGAAAAAAAACCCAAATGCATGTTAAAAATGTGCACGCGGGGGGGGGGGTGGGCACATACACGATTGCTCTCTTGCTCGCCCAGCACGCAGAACCCTCAATTAGAAATCACGTACGGCATTATTTGGAGCCACTCATTGGTTGGAGAGGGGTGGCTACGGGTATATTCCTCCATCTGAAACCACGCCATGCGTTATTTCCATGGCCAAGTAATGCGATGGGTTTGCAAAGCGCCCCCAGGCCACCTCCATCCAGGGGAGCCGGGGGGCCACCCCGGGGGCTCCAGGGCTGCGTACCCACCGGCCATCCTAACCCTGAGGGGATCGCGCCTGTCACCCAGGAATAAATGACCAACTTGAGGAGCGAGACAGCCTGGGAACAGGGCAGGGCTGTGCACACGCACACACATGCACGGCTGCAGTACGGAGAGGGCAGGAGGGGGTGGCAGAAGGGTGGCCAACAGCAGCTCTGCTTTGCTATGGGACCACGTACGTGTGTGTGTGTGCACTAGGGCCAGGAGCAGTCGGCTGCAGCGTGCCCCCACGACATGGCAGCAGATGCCCACTGACTTGCAGCACGAGCCATTTTGCAGCCAACCATGTGCCCCATTACTTGCTTGTCATCTCTCGGCGCTCCAGCCCAATGTTGAGGAGTGGGTGTTTACTCTGTATAAAAGGATTCACAATATCAAAATCCTCTTTATAAAAGAAAAAAAAAAAAAATTCAACACAGCGCTAGAAAACCTTGTGTCCCAGCTGCAACCATCCTCCCCCTCGCTCCCCTTTAGGTTATTTTTTTGCTCTCCCTTTATATTGCCATTTAGCACGTCTCTGCCTACAGAATGTAGAAATACATTCAATTTTTTTTGCTTCTTTCTTTTTCAAAACGCTTCCATGAATTTCAAAAAGTTCTCCCCGCTGTTAAAAGCCCCATCGGCAGCGGCGAGGCGCGATGTGATGCTCCGGGCTGGGCGGGCAGCCAGCACCTCACACATCGGTGCTTATGCTGCGGCTGCGGGAGAAAGCTTCCCGCATGGCCGAGAGCCGGTTGGGGTTGAGTGCTTGCAGGTTGGCCACGCTCACCGGCAGGTCGAGATCTTCCTGGCTCACCGTCTTGTAGCTCACCCGGTCACCCCCGTTGTGCAGCTCCTCGGGGGGCTCCTGCAGGAAGAAGGTGGGGGGCTCGAACGGCGCGCAGCCGGGGCAGCCGGGCCGGCTTGGTGCTGGCTTCTTGCCGAAGGGTGATGAGGCATAGAGGGACGGCCCGTTGGTCAGCACTACGTTGCGGTTGCAGTGGAGCGGCGGGATGTGGGAGTGCACGGCGAAGTCGGGCTCCTCCTCATCCTCCTCGGACTCATCCTTCTTGCAGCAGTAGTACTGAAACGGGATGGCCCCGCAGGGCTGGGGCTCAGCCGGCATCCCAAACCGCTCACCCTGGCACTGAGGGGCTGCTCCATGCACGCCAGCTCTGGGGACCGGCAGGCAGGGGATGCCGGGCTGCCCGCAGGGTCCCCTCCCCATCGCAGCACCCAGTGGGGCCACGTCCCCCCAGCCTTACCTGGAGCCTACAGTAGCAGAGGACGGCGATGATACAAAGCAAAATGACAGTCGCTAATATTCCACCTGTGATCACCACGGTCCCGGCTGTCATCCGCCCTCTTCTCCATTAACAGCCTGCAAAAGCAAGCGCACGGGGTGACGGGGTGCAGCGGGGCCCGGGTGAGGCTGGCACTGGGCGATGCACCAGGCAGCAGGTCCCCAGACCCTCAGCTCACCCATTTGCAGGGGGCTGGAAACCAGAAGGGCTCTGTGGGAGGTGATGGGCAGGATCGAGCCAGACCCTGGCACTGGGTGCCTGTGAAAGCCAACAGGGAGTCCCCGTCCCCCCTAAATGCCACCTTGCAGGTGCAGGGGGATAAAGAAAGCTTCATGCAGCGGGTGAGAGATTTAGTGAGCAGCAGCTCTGGGGTCACACCGGGCTGTGCTGCATGCAGGAGGGGGGACCCGAGGGAAATAAAACCTGCCCAGTGCCCATGGCACTCAGGGCACCCTCCTGGCTCCTGCCTGGTGGCAGAGAGCTTCAGTGAAGGGAGAAGGAGCTTTGCAGCAAGGATTCCTGAGCTGTACACATTTTTCTCTGAGCCTATAATCCATTTTCCCCATGAAAACAATGTGGTATTTTAATTTGGAATAACTGGAGCTGCTAAGTGAGCTTTTAATGACTGCAGGGACAGGCGCTCTCCCCTCCCTGAGCAGCGAGCTGGGGTATGGGATGTGTCTGCCCGCCACAGGAGGCACCGAGCTCCTCGCCGTCGCCACAGCCAAGCCACAGTGTTGGGGGGGCTGTGGGGGCACCGGGGACGATGCTTCTGAGAGCCTCGGGCAACCTGTTCATGCCCACCACAGCAAACGCCGCAGCTGGGACCAAGCATGCTGGACATCACGGAGACGCCATGGCTCAGCTTGGCTCCACGCTTGCGTTTTGGGGTACCACCAGCACCCTTCTCTCCCTGGAGTGCCCCTTAGAGGAATCTGGGTGCTGACACAGAACTGGTAGCAATGGAAGGTCCCTGCACCGCTGGGCGGATGCTGTGCATCAAGCTCAGTGCACAAGCCCTGCAACGCCAGCACGGGTCTTGCTCTGAGCATCTCTGCTCCGAGCGCACACACGAGGGCTTGAACTTCCCTCCATCCCACGCAGAATAAGACCGAGCTCTTTGCCACAGAAAGGACACTGGGCAGACGTGTACCTGCCTGCACGCACCTGCTAGAAGCTATGCAGACAGCAGCACTAACACCAGCATCACTCTGCAGCTAAAGCTCCAGCAGCCCTTTAGTGCTGCAAGTGTCGGGCTGGGACCAGGAGAAGTGACATAAATTAAGAGAGAAATCGGACCCTGACCACCTACTCTACAAGCGCTTTAACAAAGCTGGCCTCCAGCTCATGCTATCAGGTTAAAACAAAAAACCAGCCACCCCAGCCCCAAATTACTTCAGCACCTGAGGAAAAGCAACCATATCTGTCAGGGATTTAACCCGCTTCCAAAGGAAATAAATCTGTGGCATATTTTCAGGCGCTTAATGTCCTGCTAAAGTTGGGTAAGTGCTGAATGGATAAAGCAGTATCACATTTTATGTTGCTGCTGAGCAGCGCTGTAGGAGGGAGGGTAATTTATAACGACATCTGAACGCCTTCTCGCACCACGCGGCCACGGGGCAAGCACCGGGCCAAATCCTGCCCTCATTCCTTGGGCAAAATACTCTGAGGAGGCTCAGGGGGAGGAAAACAGTCAGGGGAAGGTTTTGCAAAAAATGCATTAGTGATTTAGAAACTTCGGTTCCTGTTTAAAGAGGGATGGAGACACTCGGCTACAGACCTTGGGCTGCACCCGGTGCCGTGGGTGCCTGCACCGGCCTGGCAGAACCGGCTGGAAATGCCCATCCATGGGTCCTTTGCTGCTCCCACCTGCAATCACTGGGCTCTCACAGAGCCCAGGGCAGGGCTGTGCGGGGCAGGCACAGGACCTGGCTCTGGGGTGGCTGGGCTCAGCCCTGCAGCTTCTCAGGGACGGGCGCTGCACCCATCAGAGAGGATCAGCATCTCGGCAAGCTCTTTGCCAGCCCAAGATGAAAGCTGACAAGCAGGGCTCAGGCAGGGAGGGCTCCCCGGCTTCCTTGACGGTTAATTAAATGGCTGCCTATCCCAGGGGGACAGTGAGGGTCGCACAGAGCCAATTTTCATGGTTTCTGTCCAGCCGCAGCCAGCCAGACGTGGCATCACAGCCACTGCTCCATCCAGAGCAAGACCATTCGCATTTTGCTCTTTTTCCCTCCCATCACATACTTGTCTGATTAAAGCTGTGTACCTGGAAGCATAAACTCTCCAGCGTGCAAAGGGGGAGGAAAGCAGAGCATGTGGAGGCCCATAAGCAGAACAATTCCTGTCTAGACCTCCTTTATACATTTGTTCCTAATTTCACGCTCCACAGGCTCCCAGATTCATATATTTAGTAATAAATATCCTGGTAAAAGGAAGTGCTTTGCAGCCCCACTGTGGTCTTGGAGAAAGTATGCAGGAGCCCTGGTATTAGGAACGCAGGCACTGAGAGATGCGGTCCCAGCAGACCATCGCTTGGCTCCTTCCTCGCCCCTCGGTAATGTTAGGAGCTCTCGAGCTGCCGAGGATGCCTGAACCCCCCCAGCCCCTCTGCCCCATCCAGATCCAGCCCCCAGCATGTCCTCCATCGCTGCCAGACAGCAGGGAAGGGGCTGCGGGGGCATGTGAACCCCGCACAGGCTGTTTGCCCCCGGCCCAGGAGCCCTTTGCTGTAGGCAAGCGGTCCCCAGCGCCGCAGGGGTGGCAGGGGCTGGTGCCTCTCGAGGTTACTGCGGACAGATGGAAGCTTGGGTGCCACACTCCCCCCTTCCCTGCACCCTGCTTTGCTTTCCCAGTGTGCAAAGGACAGGGTGTGCTGCAACAAACCGAAGACACGTCACTGCATGGTTGCTACAGGCTGCTCCTGGATGAGCTGTTTGGTTTTTAGACACAATTCTGTGCTGCTTGCCTGCTTTTGCCAGGACTTCTATTGCTGCAGCCACAGCGGCACCATCCCTGCAGCCCTGCAGCAGCTGGGAAGTCCCAGGGTGCGAGAAAATGGCCTTTTCTATTCCTTGCAGCCTGGAGAAGACACAAGCAGAGCTCCCATCGGCTCCAGCCCTGGACCAGTGGCTCCTTTCCTTGCTGACATCGCCCTGGACATCCCTGCCGTGGCTGAGGACATGGGCTTTGAGGCTGTGCTGCTCACTAGGAGCCAGGGCTGCGTCAGCCTCTGCTCCCCGCTTTGCCTGGGCACTGCCATGAGGGACTGACGGACCCTCCCGACGTGCTGCAGCCCAAGGCAGGGGCTGGAGTGGGGCTGGGGGAAGCTTCCCACAAGCAATAGAGAATGGGACAGCACAGAATTGCACTTGACAATGCAGAAAGGAGAAGAGCGGGGATGAGAAATCATCCCAAGTCACCCCCTGCCCCAGCACCTCGAATGCAGCCCCTGGGCTACCGAGGGTGCCCGGTGCGGGGAGAGGCTGCTCACAGCTGCGCCTCACTCCTGGGCCAGCTCTGCGGAGATGGAGACGGGGCAGACCGGCTGCGCAGCCAGCGCCTCTCGGGAGCCTGCGTGGGAGGAAGGCTTCAGAGCAGCCGGGGCGGCTGAGCTCAGCCCATCCGAGGGCTACAGCTAACACCCGGCTAACTGCGGCTCCGAAATGCTGAGCTCCAGGTGCTGGAGCACTCCAGCCATGCCGGCTCCTGTGGACTGGCTTGACCCTGCCTGCCGAAGCTGTGGGAGAGGGAGATGCAGGGAATGCTAAGGAGACCACTGAGGTTTCTTTAAGAGACCCTCAAGTGCCCAGCTAAGCCAGCTTCTGGGATTTACAGGTCTTAAGCACAATCTTCAGGCCAGACCTCTACATGAATGGGGCTTCCACTCATCGCATCCCTACTCCCATCCCCAGGGCAACAGTCACCCCAAAGCCTTTTGCGCTAGCTGAAAGTGCTGTCACAGCAAGCACCAAATAAAGGAACTGCTGGTCCCACTGAAACTGTGCCTGCACAAGGAGACCGTGTCTTACCTGCAAAGAGCTGTAGCCTATGGCTTATCCAACCTGCATCCCCCAGCAGCCCTGGGACCTGCTTCTGCTGCAGCCAGAAGCAGCACAGCTCTCTATTTAACAAGGGAGTTGGGAATTGCCCTTATTCACCTGACTCTAGAAGCTGCAGATTTAAACAAAGGCAAACGAGGCATGAAACAACAACTGGTAGCACAATGAGTGCTGGCAGGATTGCTCACACCTGGTACCCCTGCACTGGAGCAAGCAGGAGCTCAGATCCCACCACAATAAACACACAGGAATAAACACAGCCAGAAACACCCCACGCTCGAGGGACACTCAGCCCAAATCTTCTGCATAAGACCTCTGGCCCTCGTCCTAGCCAGTCTGCTGATCACAACGGTGGTCTCACATGTGCAGAGGGGAGCAGGGATCAGCTCTGCCCTGCACTTCCAAATGGCCAAGATGGAAAAAGGAGAGAAAAAAGGAAAAAAACCCACTCCACCCTTCCCAGGGAGCAGAGGAGGCCAGCACTGTGTCCTGAAGTAACACCATCCTGCCTTGTCTTGGCTCTGCTCTGCACTAGCACATCCCTGGCCATGCTGTCTGCTTGGCCGAGTTGTTTCTGCGCCGAGCCCTGCTGCTGTGCGTGGGTGTCCTCCGCACCCGGGAAGGGCCTGCGAGGGGGGAGCAACCCTACCAGCCCTCCGGGCAGGGTCCCCATGCTGCCGGCACTGACCCTCCCCGAGCACCACGAGCAATAGCTGGCGGTGGGTCAGCTTGTTTGGGTCACTCTGGGGAGAAGACCCAAGCGAGGGACCCCAACAGGAGGATGTTCAGGTTGGGAAGATTAAGTCCTACATGGAAACTGGGGGTTAAGCAGCTGTGTATGGGGGGAGCACAAGTCTGACCCTCCGTGGTGGAGGGTCACGAGCTCCGCAGGTCTTGTCCTGGGTGGGCAATGCAGCCATTTCCCAGCTCATCCATGCACAACGAACCCCGACGCCAACACTTCTGACCAAGCCTCACTTCAGAAGAAAGAAAAAGAGCTCAGCAAGAGGCCAGGGAAACAGGAGAGCACGTGAGTGATGCCGGCTGTCCAAGCTGCTGCTTCCCCGAGCTGCTGGGTCTTGCTGCTGCTGCTGCTTTCTGCCCCAGAGCTAGGTGCAGGCAGCATTCGGGGCCCAGGACCTGGGCCCAGAGTAACAAGAAATCACACTATAATAAACTGGCCAGGGCAGAGGAGACTGGATCTGGGCCCTTGATGCTGCAAAGTTTCAGGGTGAGCCTGGCTTACACCCCCCTGTTGCCCCCCCCAGTGCCACGGCTCTGCCCAAGGGTAAACCCCGGAGAGCAGCGGGGTGATGGAAAGCCCCCTCCCGGCCAGCAGCCACCAGCCTGGGAGGTGGGAAAGCAGCAAATAAGTCAAAAGCCAAAAACAGTTTGGTGGCAAATACAGCCTTATTTCTGCATTTCCCCCAGTTCCTGTAACCCTACCCAGTCAATGAATAAGAGCCGGGCTGCTAGGAACAGCCGGGCAGCGTGCCAGCAGAAGACTTTGCATTTACCGAGCCAGCGGACAGGGCAGCTGCCAGAAACACAGGCGGAGAACGTGGCTTTCCATATGAAAAACACTTTAAGCAGAAGGCCTGCATCACTTTTGTTTGCTTTCTCTCTCTTCCTCCTGACGGCAGCACTCCTGGCCTGGGGGCTGATGCTCTGCGTAAACAGCAGGGATTGAAACAGCCAGGCTTGACTGGAGTGGGCTGGGGAAGGGGCGCGTGGGGGCTCGGTGCCTGCGGACCCATCGCTTCGACAAGACCACGTGAGTGCTCCTCAACACAAGGACACTTGTGTCCATGATGAGCCATGTCTCATCAATCAACGCTTCCCCATCTCAGCACAAGTGCTTCCCATGTGGGACCCCCCCATATCTCCACGCACCCCATACTCCAAGTCGCTTTTGAACATTTTATGAGCAGAAGGCACTTAACTCCCTGCTGTCCCCTGTTTGGAGAACGCTACTCACAATTTCCCAGGCTGATCCATAGCAGACAGGTCCTCCTGGGTGCTGGAGACGGCTTGGAGGTCCCAGCAGCCCTGTCCTCCCATCCGCACCCGCTGGGACCGCGCTCGCCCACATCTCTGCTCAGACACTGGTCCTCTGCAGAGCAGCTCCTGTGCTCGGGAGCAGTGCAGAGGTCAAGCGCCTTCCCTACCCTAAAAATGGGCATTTGCACTGCTATTGCTAGTCCAGGGATTTTTGGAAGTGAGTCTATGGCTCATCAGAGAGGGCTCCGCCGCCTGGGAGATGCAGCCAGGTCCGGGCAGGCACTCGCAGGCCATAACGCCGCTGTGGGCTTTTAAATTACAAATCAGAACAGGGAGCAAAACATTTCACGCCCACCTGAAACTGCATGGCCCCTTCTGGTGGCCTTAGAGCAGTGACCTGGTTTGAAGCCAACTACAGAGGCCAGGGACACCCTTACAGAGGTAACTCATGGGTGACCGTTCAGCTACGCCCGCAGTGACCCATGCAGCTCCCCCCTGCTAACGCATCCCCAGCCCTCCTGCCCGCTGGGACAGACCCTGATACTGCAGCTCCCACTGATGTCCAGACCAGAAACAACACATTTCAAAGGCAATCTATACACAGTACTTGATAAATTATTCAGCGTAAAGGACATTGCTGGAATAGAGCTGAGCTCTGCAGAACAGGATCCCGGCCACCTCCAGGCTCCTGCACCGCACGGGGCGGCTTGGGACGGCAGCTCAGGGCAGGCTGTGCCAGGGACCAGGGCTCACAGTGTGCCTGGGAGCAGCTGAGGGCAGGAGGACACCACCATGGCCATGGAAAGGTGACAAGAGCTGGGGTGCGAGAGAGCCCTCTCCGCCCGCAGGCGCCAGCTCGGTGCTCTCCTGTGCTGGTTTTAATGCCCTGGCAGTGAGGGTTAAGCCTGGAAGTACATCAGGCTAATGCAAGACGAGCATCGGGACGATACGGGGATGTATCCCCCGTATTTGCATCAATCATAACCCACGATAAACTCCTCCGGGGACTGGAGAGGCCGGGGACTGTTCCCCTCCTCTCTGCCCATTCTCAGCTCAGCCCTTTACAGCCAGAAACACTCCTTCAGCGCTCCCGGAGCAGTGCCGATGGTCAGGCTGAGATGGGGAGCAGGGACACTCAGATGTCACAGTGACCTGCTCCTTCTGTCTGTCTTGCTATCATCCGATATAACGAAATAGAATAACTATATTATATACCATAAAAAAACAGAATTTTATAATCCACAGTGTTTTGTTAAATATTGCACAGCAGCCCAAAAACTCATAGAAAAGCCACTGCTTTTCCGATAAGTCGTATAAACTTCTTCCAGGTGCCGAGGACACACTGTATTCGCATCCGTGCAGGTGTCCCTGCTAGCGGTGGCACTGCCAGAGCGGCCAGGCTGCACTCCTGTGCGAGAGCAGCTCATCGGCACTGAAACCCAGCAAAGGAGGCCCGGGCTATCCGGGAGATACATCATACAGCAACAGCCACTCCGAATTTCGGGTTTTCCTGAAGCTTAAAAAAAGCAGAAGTTCATGGGACAATTAGGCAACCCCTCCCACCAATTACCATTATTAGTTTTTAAAACTGAGATTGGCACTTAGTGAGCCGCCTGAATTTTCAGCACACTTAAGCAGGCTGCCTTCAAAGCACATCGATCGAGGGGATGCCTGCCCCAGCAGCGCGCAAGAGGGAATATGTGCTCTGCAATAAAGAGGCAATAATGTCATTTAATACAACCAAATCACGCCTAATGAAAAATAATATTTGCACAGCTCATCAAAGCGGCATTGAGGCTTACTAAGCAGAACTCCAGGCATGAATTTAAATGACTGCAGATGCTAAATGGAGCACAGTGGTGCCGCTGGGGAAGGACGGGGGAAAACGCTGAATCACCTGGATGGTGTGAGCGCTGCCCTCGGGAAAGTCCCCTTCCAGTGCCCCTGGGGCCATCCAAAAGTGCTGCTATCTCTGCCCCAAAGGGACAAGGGAAGGTGTCTGCGGACACGTCAGCATCGCCTGGAATAAAGCAGGGTATATTCACCCTGCTCTGCCCTTCTGACCCTCTGTAAAACTATGCATCCTTAAAGCATCGATAGGGGTGCTATCGCTATCGACAGGGCTGCTGGCAGCCCTGCCCAGCGGTGCATCCCCGCACACCAGCCCTACGCTCGCATCACTCCAGGAGAGGTAAACCCAAAAACCAGGCCCAAGGAAGGAGCCGGTGAAGCCGTGATGGACTCGCCTCCGGGTCCGACCCCGCGCATGGCGAACTGCCGCAGCAGGGGCTCGTGTACAGCCGGTCTCTGTCAGGATTTGAACCATTTTAAACCATACCAGAGGGTTTTACCCTCCCCAGTCCCACCTTTCACTGCCCAAACAATCACACTCTGCTTAAGTACCAGGAATTATTTCCATACATCAGCTGGAAAGCAGGCCGTAATCCCAAACACACATAAGCAGCCTAAACTCCTTCAAAAAAAAAAAAAAAAAAAAGAAAAAAGAAAGAAAGACAAGCTGTCTTTCCACTCTGCATCATTTAATCGCCTCTCAAATTATGGTTTAGTCAGCCTGAGATATTAGCATCAGAGAGAGCAGGTTTTGGTATTAGCAGCTTGAGATAAACTACCGCAATCACTGCTGAGTGGGAAATAAGACAGAGGGTGTGGAGCACCCACCCACCCCAGGGACTTCTCCTACCTAGCAGGGCAGTTTCACAGGCTGGAAACGTCCCCTGGCCAACCTGAAAAGCTTGGGTTAACTTACTGAGAACTAACAGTAAATCTTACTCCTGATCAGTACTTTTTCCTGCAGTTCACTGAGCAGGCATTGCTCCCTCTCCATCACCATCCCGCAGGAGAGCACACCACAGCAAGGCACAGTCTGCTGGAGCGCCGGCAGAAAGATCAAAAAGCCTTAATTGTCAGAAAACGCTGCTGAAATGATGCACCAAAGGTGGAAAAAAGGGAATTTATCCTTCTGAAAGAGCAAATCTTTCCAGACTTGCTCCATTCACCTCGATTTTGAAAGCTCTTCAGGCTGAAAACCAGCCGCTGCTGCCCCGAGAGCCCGACACAGCCAGAGGAGCCCTGTGGGACCCAGTGCCTTACACCAATAGCTCACACCAGCTTTTCCACTGTCCTATCTCCTGGCAAAGGCCTCGAGAGCAGGGTTTCATGGCTCAGACGGGACTGCTGGGGCAGGCGGATGGGAAAAGACTCGCACAGAGTCGCCGGCTGAGCTCTAGGCAGATTACAGCCCTGGTGGGAGCTGGAGCTGCCTCCTGGCCCCAGGGGCACCGACACCACAGCTGGGATGGGTCCAGCGCTCCCATCCACGACGGTCCTGCGGACAAGGCTCTTATGGGCCTGGGACACTATGCAGAGGGAGAGCAAGGTCTTGGTACCCTCTGATGGCCATGTGAAGCAACAGGAGCAGCAGCTCTCATGGTGGCCCTCCCAGCAGTGGCTGCTTTAGCTCTGGGGATTTGTTGGCTCTCGCCCTGCAGTGGCATCTGCATGGAGCCTCATTCGTATGGGAAGACGTTGCAGCAACTAGCCTGGGGGAGATGGACTGAGTCAGCCCTGCTGGGCTTCAGCCCTGTGCTATCAAAAACACTACACGCTTCAAAGCTCGTATTTGCACCTTTTAGCTTTTGCCTCAGGCAGCCCCAAAGCCATGCAGACCCCTGAGCAGCACCATGAGGAGCAGCAGCCGATGCAGCCAGCCCCAGCTGCACATTCAGCCTTTGTGCAACGCCTGAGCTAAAGCCCCGGTTCAGCCCAGGGCCTCTGGCCCCGGCTCCTCTCTGGCTCTGGCAAATGAAGCAGTATTGTGCCCAAGAGGGAAAGCATTGCTGTGCCAATACCCATTTTACAGACAGGGAAACTGAGCCCTGGGCTGGTTAAGGCTCTGCTTTTGAAGCTAGGTTGCTTGAAATCTATCAAATATCAGCCCATTTCCAGACTAAGGTGGCTTCCCCCAGCCCAGGCACTGGGTAAGCAGCAAGCTGGGATCAGCTCCACTCTCCCTCCACCCGCTGCACGGGTGGTTGGGAAGGATGAGCCCCCACACCTGGCCCAGTGGCCCCTGCAGATGTCCTGAGACACAGGCGAGCCATCGATCCTGAGATGCAGGTGAGCCATTGATCAGGGGCGGGGGAAGGAAGGACACGTACAGCGTACGTTTCCAGTAAGCAAGAAATCCAACAGCTTTGCATTTCCAAGAGGCATGAACACAGATCCGCAGGACGGGAAGATCCTCAGCAGATTAAAGTCTTTGTGAGCTGCACAACTCGCTCTCATTTGCTCAGGATTCATGGACTCAGACTGGGGTGGAGGCAGCAGGGAGAACCATCTCCTGGGTGCTCATTAAATGCAGCAACCTGAGAGCTCCAGGGACCACCCTCCATCCAGACACAGTAACGGGCAGGAGGGGGACCAGCACCCCTCTGTCCTTGCCGCCCCGGCTGTGAGTGGGTGGCCAATGGCCGGTGACACCTCCAGCAGCCCCACACTGTCCCCCCAGCACCCCGCTGTCACACGCCCTTTCCTGAGCTGCCCTGGGCTCCGGTTCTCCATGCAACCCGCTTATTCCTCATCAGTCCCTGCTCCTCTGCCCTCGTGACACAGACTCCTCCTGGCTGTGACCACCCAGCATCTCCCAGAGACAAGCCCTCGGGGCTGCCTGACCAACCGCTCGGGCACCAGCAGCCCCACCTGGGATCTCCAGAGATAACTGTTCCTGCCTTGGAAAAAAAAAAACAAATCACAAAAAAGGGTAGGGAGTTTCCATAGCTACAGCTTTACATTGCTCTGGCAAAGGCTCAGGTTCAACCCATGTAACGAGAAGCAAGCAGAGTGTTTTTGCCACTCCAGCCCAGCAAGGCAGCATGGTGCATGAATAAAGACGTGAAGAAGGGAGAGAGGGAGCTCAGTGATTTTGGAAATAACGCATGAATGTTAAGGACTGGCACGTGAGGCTGCCTCCAGCACTGCGCTCCCTGCCCTGCCTGCCCCATCGCTGGGCCGGGGCACAAGTTGCATTTGCAGGTGGGGAGGGAAGGAACCCTCCCAGCCCCGCTCTCGTCAGCACGGCGAGCGAGACACGCACCTTCATGCTGCTTGATGTGATCAGAGGCCAAAAACTGCTCCATTTAAATTACTGTCTGTGTGGTGCTCCCAGGGCTGGGCTTCCTCCGGCGCAAGCAGTGAATCTGCGGGGATTAAGTGCTGCTGCCAATGCAGAGTCACTGTCCACAGGACCTGGGGACACGGGGCTTGCCTTGCTTCGCATCCGTGCCTTGAACGACGTACCGTCACGCTGGTGTCAGCACCGCATGGGGAACGGCACGCACATTTGCAAACCGCTCTGATCGTGAACAAGAGGGTGATGGGCTTCCTCATTGCTTGTGACCGGGAGTTTTCCTACAGGCAGCAAGATCTCCTTATGTTATCCTTTTTAATAAGGATTTATCATTGCTGCATCAGGGGAATTAATACAGACCCGTCTGAGAGGGTAATTTTCAGATTCTTGGCAACTTACACTGAACCGGTTCCAGTAAATTTTCCTTTTTTCCTCACCTTAATTCTGTTACAGCTTATCCTGGGAGATGGGAGAGGGAAAGACTTAGAAGATAAAAAAAAGAACTACAACAACAAAATCATAAGCAAAAAAGCGAAAAAGATAAAGTAATTCATACAGCTCAGCTGACAACCGTCATTAGGCGAATAAAGGAATAGAGAAAACCTTCACACAAATCGCTCTACCCAAAACCATGTGGGCTTAACACAGCTGCTGGGATCAAATGTTTGAAATATTGACTGTTCCCAGGGACAGCATCTTTCAGAAATCAAAACACGTGATGGATCATTTTTTTGCCTAGCGTCAGCATTAGGACAACGCAACCCCTGCCTTTGAAATGACTCCTTGATGCTAGAGAGGCCCTTGAGAGATATGCGGTGGTTTGTGCTCCCCGCACGCTCCCTCTCCCATCTTCTCGCCATCCCCAGGAGCCAAAGCAAGGCCACCACCGGCACCGAAAGGCCCGGGAAGCTGAGGCAGGCAGGGCAGGGTGCTCCCACCGCTCCTGCTGGCGTTTGATGCCTGCACGCATCAGGCTCTGCGCTCCCCAGCTCCTCGTGTTTGCAGCCGATCAGTGCCAGCATCTCCCCGAGCAGGCTGCAGCTTCTGCCTTCCTTGCTGAAATGATGCCTGGCTTGTGGCACCTCAAAGGACTAGAAAACGCCACGTAGCTTCTCTTTGAAAGCCAAGCCTTAGACCAGCGCTCTGAATCACCCGAGTGCTTGAGCCCTTCCTTGGCCTTGCTTGGGCCCGGGCACCAACAGCAGCTGTATGTGCTGTGGGATGGGCTGCGTTTCCCGCAGCCGGGGGGGTCGGATCCCGTAATCCCCTAGGGATGTGCCTGCAGGAATGTCTCCATCCATCCTGGAAAGCAGGAGGAGACTCACACCCCAGCACTGCCCCACTCCACCCTCTGAACTTCACCTTTCTTCACTTGCACGGTGAGCAAGCTCACTTCACTTGAACAGATTTGCTTGAATGCGTTGGGAAGGAGGTGCGTTCTGCTGTTAAATAACACTTTCTGCCCCAGAGCTAACCTTGCGGTTGCGATGAACTGGGAACCCATAACCAAAGTAGCAAAACCTTTCACTGAACCGACGCTGATGTAGACATCACCCTGGCCACGCTGACACTGTAGTACCACAACGAGCACTTCATTAACAGCCTGCCTCGATGGTAAACCACACAGAAACCTGCTTAACAAATACATTTAAGTCTTACAAAACCCAGACCTGCAAATGTGAGTATCTTCACTGCCCTGCGCCTGGTTAGCAGACCACAGCTTGTCGAAACGCAGGTGCCCAACTCGCGATGGAGCTCTGCCTGCAGGAGATGCCCCTTGCAAGATTAAACAGACCACAGGTCTCCTCCGGGAATTGGGAATACATTCGCTGCTGTCTCAAACCACGGCCCTATTTAATAAAACACCCAGCAAGCTGGCTGCCACTGCTCCTGGGCTTGACAGCGGAGAGACTGGGCAGCACATGGGAGCCCAGGAATTTCTGCTGTGATCTCAGGATGCTTCAGTTCTGCTTCTGGTTGGTTTAATCAGGATATCATGAAATTGCACAAGATTGTGATATTCGGGTTACATGGCGATGGTAGCATTTGTATCAAACAAAGCACTTTTCTGCAAATGTTCTCATCCGTATTCATTTTTGGAAATCTTCTCTTTTTGAGCAAAACCCAAGCACTGGCTACAGCAACAGCGTGTCAGCCTTACGCATTGCTGAGGCTGGGCAACTCTAATCCTCTGCAGTCAACAATACTGCCACAGCCCAGCAATATTCATGCTTTATGTTTACTACCAACCGAGTCAGACAGTATTTTAAAGACCAACCCTTTGTCTGCCAACCCTAACATTCAACAATATAACATAATATTTACAAAGGTATCCAGAAAGCAAGTAAGATCAGTGCTTGGTTTCTCAGAAACTGGTATCACAGTCTTGTGTTTTCTATAACCTATGCTGTTTTATTTAAAAATACAACAAAAACAAAGATGTGATGCCAGAAACACAAGGGAAAATATGTGCAACCAAGAAAACCCCACTTTCTGTGGGCTGAATCTGCTCCCACGAGCTACCGTGAGAATCAGGAATAACTCTTGAGAAGACAGTACTGCTAAACTGTTGCAAATCAGAAAAAGCAAGCTGAAACTGTCTAATATTAATTGCATTCATATTATGCTTGTCTTTATCTCAGGCGGCTATGCTGCCCATGGGATGTCACACCCAGTGCCAGCCAGAGGGGATACCAGCCGGCCTCCGCTGCAAAGAGCAGCCGGGACCATCCCACTCATGAAGCCGGACTGAAGCAGCCGTGAAGACGGCAGCCCCCGGGGTGAGCTCCCAGCTGCAGCTCAGCCTGTCCCGCTCCTCTGCACCGCGACGCCCTGCACGGCAGGCACCTCCGGCACGTCCTACAGCCCGGAATTCGGCACAGGGGGGTTGTGTCCTCGAGGTGCCAAATGCCCCGAGAGCTTCTGCCCGAGCCAGAGTGAGCTCGGCGGTGCCAGCACCCGGTGCTGCAGACCAGAGCTGCCTTTCTCTGGGTTCATCTTTGGCTCCGGTGCAACCAGTAAGAAAATGGCTTTGGTGACAGCTGGATCTGGGCAGTCACCTGGAAACACCTTTCAAGTGCTTTAATGCATTTGGGTGGGGAAGGGGGGGCTGGCCCCGCTCTCTGCTGGGGGCACGCTCTCGGGAGAGCTGCGGCCACGGGCAGCGGCCGAACCACGCAGCTTTTTGCCTGTCCCTGTTTGCACAAGGAAAGCAGTCGCAAAGGAAACCCACGGGACAGACATAAGTTTGAATTATTCCCCTAGCCCCTCCTTTGTGTAATATAACAATAAAACCACAAAATTCACCTAACAGCAAACCCAAATCAACGCTTATTATCCTTCCCCTCCCAACTCCACTCCCACTCTCGCAGCACGGCTATTTTTCCCCAGATCCCACCACTAATCTTTCCGGGGCTTAGCTACCCAGCAGGCGACACCAATCAAACCAAGACACCTCCTTTTCCTTCCACATGAGAGCCTTATAAATTGCATCCCTGTAAATCCCTGCTCGCCCCGGCTTGCAGAGGGAGACAGGGAGAGATCCCCAAGAGCGAGGCCGTGCATTTCCTAGGCCAGCCTCCCGCAGCCAGGGCACCACAGCACTTGCTTAAAACTGAGCCTCTGGCAGCCTCATACTATATTTTCTCCCCAGGGGAGAGTTTAGCTTGGATTGCCACAAAAGGCATCACGTCTTGCTATGTAACTCACGTATATTGTGTTAACAGAAGAGTGCCGATGTGCAGGCTATTGTTCTGCGGATGCAAGGGTGGGAAACCAGGAGGAAGAACGAGCATCGCTGCCTGCAGGGGCAATGCAGGCAGACACCCGGGAGGGAGAGCATCCCTGCGCCGCACAAGCTGTATTCTAGCAATGGAGGCAGGCAATAAAAAGAAGAGAGTTAACGGTTTGCCAAAGCTCAGGCAAAAAGACCCAAGACAGGCCTTAAAACAAATCCACAGTGAGAGCAAAGGGAATCCCGATGTAAACCGTGTGGCAAAGCCCAAGCAGCATCCTCCGCTTAAGTGGGGAAGCAAACACGGGCTTCAGACCAGGAGCTCTGTACAGGGATTGCGCTGTCCCTGCCGGTCACCTCAGAAAATACTGTATTATTTCCTAGGGAAAAAAACCCAAACAACCCAGAGGAGCGAAGGTGGGAATAAAAATGAGCAAAGCTATTTGCAGGTAAGTTATTTTTCTCGCAGGAAAGGGTGTCTGTAAGTGGATGCTTTAGCAGAGCTGCGATTTGCACGCTGCAACGCAGCCGCTTTGGGGACTCGTCTGGCACTTGCCTGTGAACTCCCTCTGTCTCCAGGCACGCTCCCGCATCATCACAGCAAACACCCGCTTCGACAGAGCCCGTATATCATCTTTTACAACAAAGTCCAAGGCATCTCTCTGCTGTGATCAGTGCTGGTTTACAAGTCCTTGAATCTCGAGACGTTTTGATCTGCTTCAGCTGAAGTGACCCGAGCTGGGGAGAGGTCAGGGGAGACGACGACTTCTGAAGCCCTCACAAGGCTGCGGCGGTCCCCAGAGGGTTTCAAAGCAGCCACGTCACCCAACAATCTGGGTATTTGTCTTCCCCCAGGCAGCCAGTTTCCTTTCATTAATGATGATGTGTTTTTCCCTTTAACCTCAAACAGTCCGAAACTCTCCGTGAGTGAAGAGACAACCTGGCTTTGACGGATGCCAGCTCTGCGGGTACAAGCGGAACAGGCAGTGCTACAAGAGGCCACTTCTGCCCATTATGGTCCAGCCTAGATTTTCAGGCAGCTGAGGAACAAGGGACCACTCTGCACAGGAAAAAATGAAATCACAAAGGACTTTTCCTCCCAGTTTGCTAAGAATCCCCTCCAGCAGAAAGGAAGGGAAATCCCAGCTGTGTGGCGCGCCCACCGCTTGCAATTCCCCCAATATAATGAGCTTATGAGCTTCTGCGGCTCAGACCCTGTGATGAACTTGTACCTAGAGAAAAGCCATAGCGTGGCCTCAAAGCCATACCTAAAGCTGGCAGTGCAGAGGGCTTCGTCCCCCACCTAGCAAGAAGATCATCTCCTTTATCCCTTGCCCGAGAGAGGCCAACCAGTGCAGCCTTGGAAGAGCTTAAGCTGCAGTTTAGTGGCAATTTAAAGAAAAAAAACCTACAAGCTTTTTCACCAAAGCCTAGTTTTCAGGCTGGCAGCTTACGATGGTTATCTCACCACCTAACTTTTTGTAGCTGATATCTCAGTGACTGACCCGCGGGAGGGCAGGGCTGGAGCACCAGCAGATGAACAGAAGGGAGAAGGCAGACGGGGAGCGGCAGGCTGGGGTGTGTGGGCTCCGAGCAGCTCTGAGCAGCTCTGCTGGCACCCGCTGCCAGGGCTCCTCTGCAGCGCTGACACAGCCCCAACGCAGCAGCAGACGAGGCAGAGGAGGGCTGGAGCCAACGCGCGGGACGGGATGGTCCCACTGTGGGCAGAGTGCTCCCGTCGGCTCCAGGACTCCGTGAGCACCCCCTGATCTCGCTTCCCCCCCACCTCCCCTCAGAGAAAATCAGTGGCAAAACCTAAAGAAAGATGTGGGAGACCTCGACGTGATTTCCTCCCCATCACAGCTCTCCGAGGGGCATGAAATTAATGGTGAGACTTAATTCTGTTTGCCCTGGGGCCAAGGTAAGAAGCCAGGAGTGATTTCTGCCAGGAGAGCATGCAGATGTAAGGCTGGTGTGAGTGACAACAGAGCCACATCTCTTCCCTTCTGCCACATGTGAGCAGCATCCTTGTCACCTGGGCGAGGGAAGGGGATGATGGCTGGCACTTTGCTTCTGCCGAAAATTCACTCGCCCTTCTTTTTCTTTCGTTTTCTTTTTTTATAAGGAGGCTATTAACTGAACAGGGACATGATGAATAAAGATGTGGGCTGCAGAGTGTCTCCTGCAGCGGCCTCGCTGAGCCCTCCGAGCACTGGCAGACCTTGCCAGCCCCCCGCTCCCTGCAGAGCCTCCCGCCCTCCTCTCAGGTGCTCAGAGGCAGTCGCTTTACCCACTGCTAATGGCATTTATTTTCTTTTCAAAGCCTTGGGGAGGACTCTTTCTCTCCCCCTCCCTGCTGATGTGAACACTGCTGCCCTGTTCCGCTGACCTCAGACTTTGTTTTACCGTTGAACCGGTGCTGGTCTCCCCTACATCCCCGTCTGTGCCCCCCAGCCTGCTCTTCCCACAGCCAGATGCACATTTCCCAGGCTTGATTCGACCAGCACTGAAGTAAAGAGAAAAACTCCACATTTTCAGGGTGGATCAGGACCCTGGCCTGGTGAGGACGGGCAGAGACTTGCTTTTGAGTTTCTGGTAACTTGCCTCTAAAATGTCCTTCAGAAAAAGGCAATTATCACAGTGCCATTAAGGCTTTCCCCATTGCATGGCCAGATAAGTCACTAGGAGTCTTTTGAAATAACCTTTAAACAATAGATCCTGTCTTGTTTACTCAATGTTTCTGAACTGAACAGTAATGCATCCAGATGTCACCCATATCTACTGTAGGCCTAACTATTTCTGGAAACACACCAAGGGCAAATTGCTTGGGTAATGTCAGATATTGTTGCAGAGAGAATGTGACACGTTTCCATCTCTTTGATAAAAGCTGTGGAGCAGAGAGATGTTTCCCAGGGCGGCAGAGCTGCGTGCACCTTCAACTCGGCCCCATGCAGGAGCTGCATCCCTCCCTGTAGCTCACGGGCAGGTACGAGCGACACACGCTTTCCAGCCGGGGAGAAAATTAGCCTTGCTGTCAAGCAAAGCTTGGCGAGCTCACAAAATGCCGTGCTGGGTGGTGTGTCGCTACGGGTGGCTTTTGTCCTGGAGGTAACAGATGGGGAGGGAAGCATTGGAGACAGCGAGGAGGGGCTGAGCTGCCCCCGTGGCCAGGCAAACTTGGGGAAGGCGTCTCGGCCCATCTCGTGCCATTACTCCGGATGAAGCTCAACACCAGCCCTGACCCATCACAGGTGCTTGTTTTAACAAGCAAGATAAAACTCTGCCTGAAGTGAGAAGCTAAACAAAACTCCCCAGCCCCTGACTCATCTCTTGTCTGCACTCCATGGCCTGGTGAGAGGAGCACCAGTGCACACCGAGGGGGATGCCAGCATCTCCCAACAGTGTCCCAGGCTGCAGCTTACGCTGCTGTGCTCCCAACTCCAGGGAGAAATCTGTACCCCCGGCCACGTAGGACGGGGCAAAATCACCAGTGTTCAGATTTTGGCCTAAATCAGCTCCGCTCCCGTCCCCACTCCGTGCTGCCTCTGGCACAGGCACTTCGAGAACCACACAGTCCACGGCAGCCAGGTCCTCCCTCTGGTGCCCTGAACTGCTATTAACCGGTCAGGGCCGTTATTAAGCTTTTCAGGGAGAAATGGGTCCGAGGATGTTTCAAAATGTTACTACGATTTTTAATTTTGTTCCCCAACCTTTCCAGCTGACCTCTGCCCAGGGCTGTTCTCGCAGGGCTCGCAGGTTCCTGAGGTCCCAGCCTTGCCCAGGTTGGCTTCAGCTGTGATCTGAATGTGGCTGGAAGGTCTGAAGAGGGTCAAAGTCCATCACCCAACATGTTTGTCATCCCTCTGCCAATCTGTGGTGCTGGAACATATGCTTTTTTCTCAGGCAAAGGGTGAAGAAATCCTGCCTACTGTAATAAATTAGATCATGAGGAGAGAAAGAGACAACAGATAACGACACGGGAAGAAGTGTAAATTAGAATGGGAACGAGTTGCAAGTTCAACCCCAACACCTGCCACCTCTCCTCCATCCCTTCCCTGCTCTTCTTCAGTGTTATAAGTCGCATCACAAGCCGTGGCTGCGGGAGCCCTGCCAGCGACAAGCACCTCTTCGCTAGCCATGTCCTTATCCTCATCCATATCCATGACAACGTGACAGCCAGGTACCAGAACACGACGAGTGAGAAGGTACCAAGTTATCCCCATTTCTCACTCCAGCACTAATACAGCCAAATGAGAAGGTCCGAATTACGTGAATACCACAGAGCTTGGCCAGCTGCAAAACCCCTCAGTGACCCCCGTGCTGGGCACTGAGGACACATCCTGACGTGCCCTAAGGCCAGTGGCACGGGCTGCTTCAGCCTGCAAGGATGCAGCTAAGCTCTCTGGGCTGCACGTCAGTGCCTGAGAGCATTAAGTACCTTTACGTTGTTGTATCTGGCCCCCATCAAAACTTTTAAAGGATCCTAAGGAGGGTGCTTGGGTACGGCTGCAGGGTCAGCAGGGGTTCTTCAGCTTTAGGCATGGGAATACCTTTAGAAAGACTTGGGTCAATAAGCCACCGACAGCGAGCAAGTCCTCTGTCACTTAGCCACTTCTGAACACGTTCTCCTTAGATTGCAAAGCCCGTGAGGTGGCCAGACCTTCAGGCTTGACTCTCGTGTCACCTACATGAGGGTCTGGGGACTGCTGCAGTTGCAATAAAAAAGGATCAGGAGGAGACGTGACAGCTAGACCGATCTACCAGGCTTTGCTGGAAAGCAAAGAGAAACACGGCAGAGATACAGCCAGTAGCCATGGCGCTGGTAATGTTCTGCAACTCTTTTGTGCTCACGTAGGCACAGGTATTTAAGAACTGCCTGTATGTGTAACCTGTGTTCACTGACAAGAAAACAGAAAGGAACAAATGCTGTTTCCTTCCTTTCCCTTCACATCCCCACATCTTTCATAAGCGAGAACCAATGTACTGAGGGGTGATAAATCAACATCTGTCACTTTGCGGGGGATTTTGTTGAAGTTCTTTATATCTACTGAGCACCAGCACCGTTCCTTAAGAGGTCCTGTCATCGTTCTGCACAGAAATCCTGACACGCAGAGGAAGGAGGTTACACTTCTAATTACAGCTGCACGGTCTTTAAGGTGTTTGAAATCTCTTTTCACCAACTGACAGCCGTCATGCATCTTTCTGCTCATTTCAGACAAGACGAAAACCAACCACAAAAGGCTGCAAACAACCTTCCGTTATTTACACGCCATCGCGACGGGGCAAGAGCCGAAATACAGGTGTGCGGATAGTTCAGGCACTTAGTTTATGCACAATTTACATAAACTATTTTCCCTTAAAGCATTATAATTTAGATGCTTACTCAGTGAAGACAGGATACAATGACTAAAAACCCCATCATTCTGGGTATTTTTGCTCAAACGAGGTCACCCAGGAGCACTGCCTGCACTCGAAACCTTGGGATATCCGCCAGGTTTCCTAAAGTGACAGGCATCCATCACGAAAGACTGAAGCGCATGATTTTACCCTCTAGGTTTTATGCTGATTTCACTGCTCTTTTTAGGCTAGAAGACAATCTGTTGAACCTCGAAGTGCAGTCTTCTCTTACCTTTAATTTATTCTGTCAGAAAACTGTCTACCTTAATGAGTATGAGCACACCCCCACTACCTTCCAAGTTTGGTGATCTGTTATGTCAAATATAAATAATCCTGTCTGAAACCAGTTGATATGGGGAAATGAAAAGCCATCTTCTCTTGGGGGATTTCTCTCTGCCTCCCACAGCCCCCCCGAGCCTGCAGGCTGCCCTTTAACGTACTGAACGACATCCATGTGCAGAGAGCGCAGACCTAGACGGCTGCTGTATTAACCAAACAGTGACCAAACCAACCCACAGGTAATTGTGCTATCACCTTCCTTGCATTCAACTCTGGATTCCTCTCCATCAGCATTGCTTCGTTGCGTGTGAGCTGGCGGGCTGGTTTGCTGCCTAACCTGGGGCTGGGGTGGTCTCTACAAACTCATCTGGATGGAGCGGGGGGTTCCTCCATCCTCCGGGGCCAGGACACGCGGTAGGAACAAACCTTTGTCCTAGACGCACGGCTCCAGGTGAGATGCCCAGAGAGGCCACCGAGAGAGGCCAGTTTCAGCCCCACGCTGAGCGTGCAAAGGAGGACGAGCTGTTCCTGGGGGTGGAGAAGGACAGGACCTGCACACGCAAGCAAGGCATGGGATGGGGGCAGCTTTCCTACCCCATCCCCGAGAGAGGCTTTCACGACCTCCTTCATAGGCTTTGAAACTAAAGCTGCTGTAGGATGAGGGAAAGGCAAGCCTGGAACACCCCGGTATTTTTCCTCCTGGTCTAAGGCGGTGGGACTTGACCAGTCCCCCGGCGACAGGCTGTTGGGGAGTGGATGCTGTGCAGTCCTCCATGTCCCTGTTCGCTCTGCCTCCCCCCTCCAGATCCCTTCCCAGCCCCAACTCTGGCAGCCGGGGCTCTCCCTTGGCTGCTTTCCTCCTTGCAGGCATCCCCCCGGGACGCGGGGGTTAGCTGCTGGGCCCCCCGGCGCACCGATCCCACCGCTGCTGAAAGGCAGTTTAGGATGCACCGGGAGCGGGGGGAGAGAGAAATAAACAGGGGGAAAAGCATCGCAAAAGACCCCAACGTTGCGAAGGACGGGGCACGGCCGGGGAGAAGGAGCCCGGGCGAAGCCGGGGGAGGTCGGGCTGCGAGCGGCGGAGCCCCGGCGCCGCTGCCCGCTCCGCCGCCCTGCTTACCTTCAACGGGGGAATGGTGCTGGATCGCTCAGGTGAGGACCGCGTCTCCCGAAGTCTCCAGCTCGGAAAGCATCAATGCAAAAATAAGCAATTAAATAATAACAATTGAAATAAAAATATTAAAAAATAAGGATAAAAAGACGGACACGCCAGCTCAGGGTGCGGAGCAGGCGAGCCGGCAGCAGCCACCCTCTCGGCACATGGCCGGGCCCGGCAGCAGCGGCTCTGCGGGGGAGCGCTCCCTCCCCGCCCCGCGCCCCAGCGCCGCGGGGCCGCCAATGACGGCGGAGCGGAGCGGAGCGGAGCGGAGGGAGCGGCGCCCCCCCGAGCCCCGCACCGGGGCCGCACGGGCAGCGGCGCGTGCTGCCGGCACCCCCCTCCTCCCCGCACATCCCCGCACCCCCCTACCCCGGGCCGCGGCAGAGCGGGGGGCGGCTGCCGGGTACCCCCCCCCCCCCCCCGCCTCCGGGATGCGGGCCTGCCCCGGCGGTCGGAGCCGGGGGGAGAGAGGGGCCGACCCCCCGGAGCCGGGTCACCCTCCCCGGAGCCGGGTCACCCCTCCCAGAGCCAGGGGACACCGCAGGTTGACCGAGGGAGCCTTCATCCCCAGTTGCCAGTGCAGGGAAAGCATCCCCCCCCGCCCCCATGCAGGGAGAAAGGGGAGAAGACCCCGCAGCGTCCCCCGTTTGGCCCCACAAGGGTCCCGGGGCATTTTACACACAACGTGACTTTGTCCCGCGCACCGTTTATCGGGAGTCGCACTGAGGTTTTTGCTCTCTGGTTGTGGTGGCAGCCATCCCCAGGGAGAGGAGCGTCTCCCCTCTTCCCAAATCCGTGCCCATTCCCGCACAACCTCAGCTACTTTAGACGTCCTCGTCCACAGCGTTCTCCGAGGACGCCAAGGCTGTACAGGGCACGTTTGGCACTAGCAGTGGTGATTCACAAGACTTCGTTGGTGTCAAGGTGGTTACCACGTCCCAGAGCTGAAAAAAGCAGCATTTGATGATAGCAGAACTTGGGACAACACCTGACGATTCAAGCTGCCGTTGCCCCTCTAGCAGGTGGGCAACCTGCAGAGGCACCGGCAGGGACAGAACTGTCACAGCCATGTATAAAGGTTGTCCCCCCCTCCCCAAGCTGCTGTGACAGGGAAGCAAAACCTGCCCCAGCTCTTCCACTGCCTCTCCTGGGCTCGGCAGCCGCTCATGCCCGGGCTCCGCTGCAGGGCAGCGCGGCACCTTCGCTCCCCCGGGCATGAAGGATGCTCGCCCTGTCTCTGGAGGCCCTGCCAGCCCTGCCTAATTGCACCCCTGCCATCCGCCTCAGCTGCTGGCCCCCACGTTGCCTGCAAGCCGCCACGCTCCTCAGGTAGCAGGGACCCTTCTGCAGGCCACTGCCTCTTCCAGCCTCCCGGCAGCGATGCTGAGAAGATGAGCACGTTCAGCCCCGAGTGCCTCCGCCTGTCGGGACGCGTGACTCTTGTCCCGCAGCGTTCATTTCCCTGCCCTGACTTGCGTTTGCAGTCCCAAAGTTATTCCTAAGAGCTAACTTAATTTTTCTCTTCGGCAGTTTTAGCCCATCGATACTTGTTCTGTCCTTGTTGACTGATGAGAATAATTAGTCTCTGGTCCTTTTATAGCACATCTGCTCTCTTTAAGATGGTATCACTTATAGCACTCTTTTAATCTATAGAGAGGGAAACAGTTGCATTTAATTAATTGCTCCCTAAATAAACTAATTACTGCCAGTAATTTCAGCATACTTTGCACGCAGTTCAGACGCCTGTGCAGAGATCTGAAAGGCAAGCCACCCAGCCTAATGACAAGAAATGAAAGCAAGGGGGCAAAATATAGTTTATCTTCAGAGAGTTTACTTAAGACTATTAATGTTTAATTATTATAGACCGTATCGGTTAGTACTGAACTGTCTACGGCATGGTTCCTCTTCAGTTTTGCTTCAAGGTTGCTTGGCCTACATGCAAAAGATATTGAAAAGCTATGCCAGGAAAAAAAATGCTTTTTATTACTTTTATGGGTCAAACGTCATTGTCTAGCAATTTATCATTGTATCTTTGTTCAGAAATATGAATAATAGAGGTTCTTTGCTTGGGCCATTCATTTTGGTTCCTATGCTTGGACTCCTGTACTGCAATAAACAACCTCCTTGCTCCCAGGATGGCAAAGCAACTCTCCACTAATCTGAGCCCCGGATAGACGCAAGGAAAAACAATGTTATAACAAGGACTTAGCAAATACTTGGGCTGCCTTGAGCAAATATAGCCCTTGTTTTCTGGACTAACGTGAGGTCCACTTACTCTAACAGCGATTATGTGAAGATCAGTTATCTATGAAGGAGACAAAGGTTTTTACAATATATCTCTCTGTTGCGGCGGTGTGCAAGACCTCCGTTGTGAGCACGGTCTCGTCGTGCTTGGGGCTGTACAAACACGGAGCGCAAAGAGCCGTGATCCCCTAGACTTTGCAACATAAATTTTTACAGAAGGAAAGTGCTAATTAGTATCCGCAGTTTGGGAGCCAGTCCATAGCCTCCAGAGCTGGCAGCTGCCCAGCCACAACTTTATCAACCCCTCTTGCCACTTGGGAAGTGTCCTGTGCCTGCCAAGTTTGTGGGATAAACAGCCCAGCAGCAGCCAGGAGCCAAACCGTTTCTAGGTTTTAAGTACGGTCTTCAGCTTATAATCACCTGCCTTCCTCTGCCACCACCAGCGCGTTATTCTCAGTGTCAGTCCTTCGGTGAGTTCATGCATTCACACTCCTGCACCCAAAAATTCTTGGTTTCCTCATGCTTGACTCAAGACTTGGGATCAAACTGCCCAGGAATATTGTATGATCTTCCCTTCGCTCAGCATCTAAGGCCACTCTCCAGACTTTTTTTCCCACCTCCAGCTTGCTCCATCCCCAGGGAGCAACTTGTAATGCGCTGCCATCAGGAGAGGGCAGGTTCCCATCTGGTGGTCGTGACCCTGGAGACATCTTCCTTCTGAGACTCCCCTTCACCTAGGGGCTACGTGACCACAAACCACAACCAAACCCAGGTATTTCTGGGAGGAATGGGCAACTGAAACACTGCCCAGTATGTATTCCCAGTGCTCCGCCAGCCTGAGGGATAGTGGTGCCGTTTCTAGATTCAAGCCTCTTTCAGCAACTGCAGTTTGGTGGACACAACACAAATCAAGTGCATGGCCTCTCAGAGATGAAAAAAAAAAAATACACACAAAATAGGGTAGCGGAGGGCACTTAATATCGCTAAAGGATCCCACTGCTTCTGCCAGTGCTGTGCTCCAACAGGGAAACGCAGAGTTAGGGCTCTACTAAACCAGCCCCGTGCGTGCTGCAGGCACACGCCACGCACCTTCTGCCCGTCGCAGGCCCTGGGAGCGGGTTTGGATGCAGCAGCCAGGTACCATGACAGCACGAACCTTGTCATCACCTGCCAAATACTGCCTTTTTCCATTCCTAAGGGCCTTTTACTTTGCTGCTCTGTGGCATTTGGTTTTGCTTTAAGCTCCCCAGCAGTAAATAGGACCCCGTGAGTGCACCTTTGCAGGAGGAGGCTTACCTCCTCGTAGTGACGCCTGCTCTCTGGTCCCGATGGAAGCACCGGCCCCTTTGCTCTGCCTCTTCCCCATGACTATGCAGGCACCTTCTCTCAGAGAGTCTCCAAATATCCACGACAGCAGCCTGAAAGGTCTCCACTGCACTGTCCTCTCGCTGGGATGTGAGCACATGCTCACAGCACCTCAGTCACCTTCGCTGGATTTAAATGCAAATTTTTGGTTTAGGTGAGAACAGCAGCCTGATCCTCAGGTTTGTGCTCTTCCACAGCAGCCTCTCCCCCCCTTCTTTAATCACCCACGATGTAGGAACCACCTGGCTCATAAACACAGCCCTAACAACTGCCCATAACCGGGACCTTCTTTGGTGTCCCTCTTGTGCCCACGGCTCCCCGCTGCCGTGCCTTACAGCACCGATTCAGGCAGGTATGGAGCTGAAGATGCCCTGGGTCCAGGCTTGCCATGAGTTACTCTGAGAGGTTTCTGTCCTTGAAGGCGACAACCTCAGAGTGCTGAGGGATGCATCTGCCTAAAAGAGTTAACAAAGCAACAACAGAGAGAAACTGCTTCTTAAATAAATGGTTTTAACCCAAACAGATGAATTACCCAGTGCCACAAGCCAGCGTGCTCCACACTCACTGTGTTAAACATCCCCAGCCCGTGACCAACACCGTACGCCGAGGCTCGCGGGGTGACATCAGCCTCAGCCAGAGCAACGTGGGTCAGAGGTGCTCTGAGGGAACGTGCAGGTAAAAGCCGCTCCGTGGCAGGGCTTGCCTGGCACATCATGTTGCATCGCACCCGTCAGCTCCTGCCTCTGCACCCGACATGACGTGCCAGAGTTGCTGGAACGGGATCCCGTGCAGCCGCTGCTTCGGCTGGAAGTGCCAACGAAAGGAAGGGCTTCGAGAGGCGGGGGGGCGAGTTTAAGGGTGTTCACCGTGGATTCCCTCATGTCCTTTTACACAGGGCAGTCCTCACCCCAGAGGCATGAATATCGGGGGGTTGCTGGCTTGAAGGGCTGGGGGAAGAATCCTTCCATGGGCATCTGGGCTGTGGTGGGAATAGTGCAGAGCCTTCTGCCACAGCCTTGGAAAGCCAAAGAGACCGTATCTCCTGGAAGCACCTTCCCCTTCAAGCTTATTGACCCCTTTAAGGTTGTCAAGAGTAGGCAAGTACTCGTTGTACAGAAGACATCGAGTTTTTTGAAGGAAATCATATTTATTCACTATTTCTTCCCTTTATTAGACCATCTGCTAACTTGTCTGTTACAAACCTCAAGCATGCAGGGCCTGCAGCCTTTGTCATTTAATGTGCCAACCCTTTTGCTAAGCTGATAAAGCTCCGTCTTCAAACTCTCAGGCTCTTTTTGCCCCATGTCCTCGCCTGGATCGGCTCCTCTTGATGTTGATCCTGGCTTGCTGTGTAATCTTCAGGAAGCAGCTGAGTGCCAGAAAGCAATGGCTAGAGGAAAAGCAACAAGAAAGGCTGGCATCAAAGAGCAGAGCCCCACGCAGAAGGGCTCAGCACCAACCCACCCCCCCGAGAACTCACATGGCAGACAGCCCTTCCCCTGGACCCATGCCCACAGCAGATTCCAGCTCCTTTTGCTGCCGTTTCCTACCAAATCAAAGAAGAACTCTTCCCCACCACTCCGGAGATGCAAGGGGTCGCTTCATGAAAATTGAGATGGGTCCTGCAAAATCAGGGGTGATGGGTAATGCAGGAGGGAAATGCAGGGTGTTGTACAGCTAAAGAGCAAAAACTGGGTTTGGTGTGTTTTTAAATGATAAAGCAGATCTTCCCTTACTGAGCTTGGTATTCTCCACCACATGTCAAAAAAGGAAGCATGGAAAGATGTCTGCTTGGACTCACCAGGAGAGCGATAGGGATGGATGAATGGTCGTCCCACGGTGAAAGGTGTCTGGAAGGCCATGAGGGATCTGAAGCAGCTCTGGGGCTGTCACCCACAGGTGAGCATGGAGGATGAGAAGAGGAAGCCACTGGTGGAGACTGGGAGCTTGGGGGTAGCACCTGCTGGGAAGAGAAAAGCCATCCCCGTGATAGGACTGGCGCGAGCTTGTCATGCCTCCCTTGCAGAACAAGGCTAGAGCAGGGTTTATCCTGCTTGGAGCATCTTTTGCAGGGACACGTGTATCTGTGTTACAATGCGTGGAGATGGTTATTGCAAAGCCACTTTATTTATGGTGTTTTTATTGGCAGGGGAGTGGGAGTGCAATACAATTTTAGCCACTCTGATGTCTCTATCTCCCTTACATCCCACCTCCATTTCTAGAGCAGTTTTTTTTCTTTAAATTACATGATTCCTCAAACTGTACAAGGGACTTTCTGTACCTGAGATGGTACAAGATTAGCTGGATGGTCTTGCAGGGTCAGGTGTGGGCAGTTCTGGGAGAGCTGATGACTGTACGTCCCCACCACCATCACCAGTCCTGGCCCCCACCAGCTGCAGGCAGCAGGATCTCCTTGCATATAGCAGAAATCAGGTAGGGCCAAGATCTGCGTGAAGCTCAGGTAGGATGAACTTCAGCATGAAGCACGATGCACTTCACACCATGATCTGCAGGGAGCCCGGCTCTCGGGTGCCAGCAGGGACAGTAAGCAGCCGAGCCAGCAGCACTTCTGTGACCATTTTAGAAAGATCCTGTTGAAGATCAGAGGGAGTCTCCAGAGCTACCGAGTCCGAGACCACTGCTCGGTTATGCTCCACTTCTCAAAGCTAACACAGATCTCTCCCACCTCCCACTGGCACTATCCACTGGATCACACAACCCTTTATAAACAAACCCAGGGAACACTTTTGTCTCTTCCTGTCCTTTTCAGATATTTTGGGTATTTGTGGCAATCTCTCCTGTTTATATAACAAAGCCACAGCCCAGTGTTTGTGGCACCATATCCATGGTAACCCTAATATAGCATGCACAGGCGACTAGATTTCATTAGGTGGCTCAGCTGCGGCAGCACTGGGGAGGGAATTTCTTTGGGATGCTGAGCTGTGCAAGCAGCCTGGTGGGAAGGGGCCTGGCTGCCCACCTGGCCTCGAGCGCCTGGCGAGGCAGCACCTCCCAAAGAGCAAATGATGCTCTCCTTTCGCTAGCTTTGGCCTTTTCCCTGTGGTCCCATCACCAGCTCACCACGGCGTGGTGCTGGGCACAGGCCATTCACCTGCCTTTCATGCTGCAGAAGAGCTGCAGGTGCAGAGCTGGCCCGAGAGGGGAGGCAGGAGAGACGGGAGCTGCTCAGCCTCCTCCGCGCATGGCAGTCCTCACCGCCGCTGCCAGAGCAGGAGCAGCGGGACTGAGCCGTACAGGGCAGCTGAGGTCCAATTCTGTCTCTGATTTGGGGAGACTCCTTTGGTGGCAGTGGGGAGGTCCAATGGCACGGTTGGGGCTGGGTCCTCTTCGGACACGGTCCTTGTGGGGGATGAGGCAGGGTGTAAGAGAGAGAAAATTTCGTCCTGAGGAAGGCAAAAAAGAGAAACAGGTTAGGAGAAAGGTGGAATGAGCAGAGGCTTAGCAAGAGGGACGTTACAGTATTTGTTGCTCTTGTGCTGTAAGGCACAAACTCACACTCAAGGAGGAGGGGACGGCTCTTCCTACCCACCGCTGCTGGGTCACGGTCTCCTCCGAGTGTCCTGGCTTGGTTGGTGTCCAGCACGTCTGCGGGTTAAATAGCAACTGCTGCAGTCCCGTGCAGAGAGTCCCATGCAGTCCCATGCAAGACAATGCAGCTCAGAGATAACCACCCCGAATCGTTCGCTCTGTGCCTCAGCAAGGCCCAGGTGACACAGAGACATTAAATGCTCTCCTGTGCCTCTGGTAGGCAAATGCAAACGCAGATTTGCAGCCCCAGCACCCTCTTGGTGCACGACGAAGCCAACGAGCAGCCTGCAGATCCCTTCTGATTTGTTATGGGAACAGGACTGAGCAAAGTGACCCTTTTAAAAGGGTGATAAACAATTCTCCCGACCCTGGGATGTATATCGAACAGTTCCTGTGAGCCACGGGGCTGCTCCAGACTCTACAGCTCTGGTATGAAGGGTGAGGGGGGAATCTGGCCAGAGAAATCGCACACAGCATTGATCAGGGCAGGGGTCCCTGGGACCCCGCACGATTGCCTGTGCACGTGAGCATCTCTCCTGCATGCCAGCCCTCTCTTCCCCCTTCTCATACCGCGTTGAGTCCAGCCTGAGTCAGACAGTGCCTAACCTCATCAGCACTGAGGCAAATTCGATCCTGGTGCTGGCTGGCCACGGACAGGGGCTGCGAACGGCAGAGCCCCCAGGGCACGGAGAGCTGCGCCCGCCATGCGGGAGCAGACAGCGAGCTTCCCTTCCCTCCCTGCCCTCACCCAAATTGAATTTCCATTTATGTTAGCGAGGCAATGGATTATAGCTCGGAGGGGTGCTGCCTGCTTCAGTCCCTAATTTGGTGCATCAATTGTGTTTAAACCTACTTACCTGTAAGTCAGTCTTTATTCCAGGCAGGCAGCCCTCGTCTCCTGCCGATGGAGGCAGCTGCCTCCCCGAGCTCCCCGCCACAAATGTCAGGCACTGCTGCTTTCAGGGGTCTGGAAACCACAGCTTAGATAAGCCTTTAGGCCTGGCTTTGCATCCGGGGTTGTTAGCGGCAATGAAAGGCCACGGTACTTTTAGCACGTCACCAGGAGGGTTTGGACGTGCGGCTCTGCAGGTGATGGGGCCAGCAACACCCGGCGGGGGATTAATGCTTCTGCCAGGGTTCGTACGGCATCCAGCACAGCTGAGCTGGGGCATGGGGGACACATCTGAGCACTGTCCATTAAAAATAGCCCTTCTCCTGGGGCTGAAGGCATGCTCCAGATATTCCCTGTGCATTACTGCACCCTTAGCTCTTTTCTGCCGGGCAGGCTCTGCCTGGAGCGGGGCAGAGGGGTATGCGGGGACACCTGAGTCTCGTCTCCCGCACAGGATGCTCCCACGCTAGTGCCAGCCCAATCGTGTCGGTGTTAGCTCCGGCCAGAGCTCGCAGGTGGGCAGAAAGCCACTGCCTCTGCTCTGCCTTTGAGGAAAGGGGCTGAACCCACGGCTCCCACCCTGCAGCCCTCCCGGTGCTCCTCCCGGCAGCTGGCCCGCAGGAAGCCGCTCTGCGTCAGCCCCGAGCGGTCAGAGTTTTGGAGTCAGGAAACTGGCATTTCTACATCTCATTGAAGTCTTAAAATAAACACCCGGAGCAATGAGTGGAAAGCTGGATCCTCGCTCCTCGCCTGGATTTATGAGCAATGACTGGGGAGATACTGAAGGGGGGAGAGAGATATACATAATTTTTTTCTCTTTAAATAAATTCTCACTGCTTATCTGCAAAGTTCAGCTGCTTTCAAGCTGACCTGCCCGTGTTATGCTGTTACACCACAAATTCCTTCTGTACAGGAAAGCTCAGGAGCTCCACTTGCACACGCCAGCAACCTGGGGTTTCATCTCTAATAGACGGAGGCAGAATTCGTTAGCTAAGGGACCCCCTCCTGCTCCCCGGTGAGGATCATTTGCCTTCCTGCCATGCCGGCAGCTCAGCTTCTTTCCCTTTACAATGAGGAAATAAAGCCAAGAGAGGAGAAGTGGGTGAATCTGTGCTTGGAGGAGGTTAGAAATGGGGCAAGGCAAAAATCTGTTCCCAAGGGCTTTTGTAACACAGCCAGACATCTACCCAAGCAGCCAGGGCTGAAGGACGAGGGACATGGACATCCATCTGATGCTTTCAGACAAAGATCTCAGAGCACAGTGCGTCCAGGAACAAGCCCAGGAGCCTCAGGCAAAGAGGGGGATGCTGCCTCCTCCTTCGGGAAAATGAGCAGAGCTGTGGATCGGTTGAGCTGTGGAGGTGCAGACCCAGCCCGGGGCACTGCAGGGGTTCAGTTCACACCTCCTGCGAGTACGGCTCCAAGAGCTGTCAGGGTGGGAGCCTTCCTGGGTGGCTCTAATGACCTTCTGCACGTTAAGCTATCCGGATACATGCTTTTAAAGCTGACACCAGCAGCAGGAGGAGGGCTGCTGTGGGGCTGGGCTGTGCACCGGGGTCACTGCTCCCACGGGGCGCAGGATGGGGCCGAGGGATGCACTCGTCTGGGAGAGCTCAGCTCTTCGGCTTTCTCTCTGCTTTGGCCTTTTGCCTGATAAGGCTGAACAAGAGACCAAAACCTCTAAGCAGCAGGTCACCCGACAAGGAGAAATGCTCCCGATCAATTGCCGCGTCCCTGGGTAATGGTTGTGTCTTAGGACAGTAAAACCTCATCGAATTTAACGTAGTGATGCACACATTGATGATTCATGAAAACACCCGGGCACTGAGCTGAATCTATTTCCTCTCATTACACCAGCTGGAAAACGTGGATCTGCCTCCGTGACATTGCTGCAAGGACCACAAATGAAACCCAAGACCCAGAGGGGACCGGAGGGGACTCCGCACAGAAGGCATCTGAGAGCATCGCTTGTCACGTGAACCAGCATTAATAAAACAAGACCACAAACTCTGAGACTGAAGCAGGGCAGTATGTGTGTATCAGAGAGCTTGAGGCAGTTCATTATAATTCCAATTAACATAGAAAAGTTAATAACCGAAAGAGAATGCATCAGACTTTAAACAAATTAGAAGGGGGAGAGGGAGAGACAAAAGGTATCTTTAAACTGGAGCCAAAATCCTAGCTGCTACAAAAGTAAAGAAATAACAAATATTTAACATCTCCAAAGGTCCAGGCAGGCAGGGCCTTTAATGGGAGCCAAACCAGGGTGGGAGAGGAGCTGGGCTTTGCATGGGGATCCTTAGTTTTGCTTAAATATTGTGCTGGGTTTGGAAGGGCAAAAAAGAGGAGAGGAGAGGAGAGGAGAGGAGAGGAGAGGAGAGGAGAGGAGAGGAGAGGAGAGGAGAGGAGAGGAGAGGAGAGGAGAGGAGAGGAGAGGAGAGGAGAAGGGTTTAATTTCTGGCTGTTTGGGAGAAATCAGCATTTTCTCTGACATTTAGCTTTGCAGGGAAAATATTTCAACCACTGTCGATAGTACTTAATGCCTGGGAGCTCAGACAAGGCCCTGCTCACGACTGGGGCTCCTTTGTGCTAATTGCTTCGTTAGAAAGCACAGGAGCAAATCTCAAAGCCTGCAGCATCTCCCATTTGCCTTCCTGTTCCTGAGATACTGAACCTCATGGGATAATTATCTAAATAATCAGTGCAGGGCAGATACTCTCTCCTTGTCCCATCCCAGAGTAATGCTATTTGAAAAGAGGAGCACATCCCAGGTGCTGGCCACCCGGTGCTAAACTCTGTACCACACCGATGAGAAACTCCCAGGAGGAAAACGCAAGCAGACACCACAACACAAGAGGCACCACATCACCCGCACTTGGGTCACCATGACCTCAGCAACCGCAGGACCGGAGACCTGGGGCAGCACCGCTGGACCCTTGTTTCTCCCAGGGGTGAAATCCAGGCAATGCCAGCACTGCAAAGCCCCCAGGGCCAGCGGGATGAGGGGGCCATTCCCTAGTGCTGCTGGATGGGGGAGAAGAGCAGCCTTGGAGCTGCCGGGGCAGGAGGCTGAGGAGGGCTGAGTTCTGTTCCCATGACAGTTATTAACCAAAACCGTAATTTTCCACCTGGAAAAGTAAATTGAGTCCCTGAGGTGCCCTCCACAGGCAATACCTGCCCGTGGGGCATTTTGGAGGAGGATAGGAGGAGGTCGTGCTCCCCAGCAGTAAGACGCTTCCTTGCTGCAGTCCCTGGTAGCTGCCTCCTCCAGCCATCACGGCTGAGTCTGTTCACACTCCCCGCGTCCTCCCAAGCGCTCCAATGAACAATACGGCACGCTGCTCATAATGTGCCCTTCGTTCTAATGTTCTTCCTTGATTTCTCTGAGCATTAACAAGCTGGGGTGAGTCTGCTCTGGTTTGTACCCTTTCTGTCCCCGGCTGCTGGGAGTCTGTGGGGCTGTCTCCAATGCTGGGGTGCATGGGAAACACCCTGTGAGATGCCAGGACCCCAACTCAGCACTGCCAGGCCAGCTCTACCCTGCTAAAATAAACCCTTGCAGCATTTTCCTGGAGGTGTGATCACGATTACATGTAAAACTATTATTAACAGGTTAAAAAACGAATGGAGGCTGAGATGGGAGGAGAACAGCCATCTCCCACACTGTCTCCGGCTGAGCTATCGGGCTGGCTCACTGGAGCAAAAGGCACTGTTGCCACCACCCAAAACACAGGAAGGACATGTCCTCTCCTGGGACCCTCCCTTTGGACCTGCTCTGACACCCATGAGAGCTCCAGCAAACGACACTGCAGTCAGCTGGGAGAGGTTCATTTTAAACTCAGCAGTGACTAAAGGACTGCGGGGCTCCAGGTCGCTTGACTCGGCTCAGCTTTCGGCAGCATCTCATGCAAACATGTCCCCAGGGAGGCCAGCCTCCAAAAATAAACAAACACAGAAACGGCTCCCCGGGCTTCGTGCCATTGGCGGGGCCTCTGGGAGGGAATGTGCAGCTGGACGGGTCCCCACAGTGCAACCCAGACCTTGGCAGAGCCCGAGCACCACGTCGCAACAGGGTTGGGGGGAGCTGAGGGGTCCCCAGCGTGCGCTTGGGCCAGCTGACCTGCAAGCCATGGACCTGCCTGGTTACTCAGAGGAGCAAAAAGAAAACGGGGATGCACACAGTGATACCCTGACATGCACCCAGCAGAGCGTGGGCAGGGAGCGGGACCAGGATTCTGTGTCCATCAGGCAGCTGACCCTGGGATTTCACCCCTCCTGGTCTGGCCACCTTTTGGGTGATAAGTGATCCCAGGCTGGGGGGCTGGGGCTGGAATGCTGGGGTTATCCCGGAGCTTTCGCCCTGCAGAGCTGGGTGAGAGGCACCACAAGCAGGGCAGAACACATCCACGCAGGGCTCAGCAAGAGCAGCTTGTGAGCAAACAGACCTTTCCAGCCACTAGGGAAGATTTAAGAGCGAATAACATCAGCCCAGTCGAATTCAATTGCTATTGATAATGTCCATGTGCAATTAGAGCCAATTAAGGGGAGGCAGTGAATGACAAGTGTTTGGCCAGGAGGTGGGGGGGTCAATACAACAATCCAATTTCCCAACAACCAAATGCAATTAAAGAGTATCGCTTACCCAGCTTGCCCAGGAGGGCCAGCGCATAAATGGGCGAAGCCAGGCGCAGGGGTGCCGTCCTGCCCAGCATGCAGACCTCCGGGAGCAAGCCCTGCCCCTGCCCCAGCTTCAAGCTGCGGGAAGTGGCATCCATGTACTTCACCATGATCGCGGTGTTCCTGGTCATCTTGGTGGTGGCCCTGCAGGGCTCAGTGCCGCACAGGAGTGATTTTCCCTACAAGGTGCCCCTTGATCCCCAGGGGCTGCTCGAGCTCTCCTGGAACGTCAGCTATCCTGAGCAAGCTGTGCATTTCCAGCTCCTCGTCAAGGACCTGCAGTTTGGACTCCTCTTCGGGATGTCGGACAGGGGCGAGTTCGAGAACGCGGACCTGGCTGTGCTCTGGAACGATGGGCACAATTCCTATTTTGGGGTGAGTCGCTTGTGTGTTTGCATGGCTGCTTTTGGGGTTGCCTCCCCGCGGGTGAATCTGGTTCGTGGTTTGAAAGAGTGGGGCTGGCCCAGGGCACAGCGCACGCTGGACCACTCCCGCTGCTCAGGTGCAAGTGGTCCCGAAGGGCTTGGACGTTTCTATCCCAGAGGGAACCACAGATCAGGTCTACGCTATAGGTTTGGCATAGGATCTTAAACGCAAAGAGAAAAGAATAAATAGAGCAGCACATCAGCAAGGCTGAGTGGAACCAAAACCTGGGTGTCCCTGCTATGCCTAGCCGCCAAGAGCTCCAATGGGTGGTTGTACAGACCAGCTCACACTCACATGCACGCACACACATGCGGGATGTGGCAACAACTCGGTTCACCTGTGCGCTGCTCTCAGTCACGTTAAAAATTAACTGCAGCTCCCGTTAATGACTTTGAGACAGAGCAAAAGTTACCAGCCACAAAGGCTGCTCCTGCCAGCACCAATAACCCGGCTGCGAGGTGCGTTCGACGCTATCGCAGAGATCAGCGGGACACGGGAAAACACAACCTGACGGCTGCCTGCCAGCGGCGCGGCGTTATCAGAAATTAAACATGCAAATGTATTTGGGTGGTATGGAAACGCCTGGTGGTAGCAGATGGGAGGGAACTCATTTCTAATTTTGCTGTTTGATTTTGCTACTGCAAATCGCTGTCCTTTCTGACACAGTCCGTTTGTCCAGGTTCTTGTCTGGTTTGTCTTTCCACCGGGGCTGCAGTTACAGTCACTACCCCTCTGCTCTCCGGCAGCTGCCTACCCCCAGACCACCACGTTAGGCTTATTGCAATTGCGCTTGGCTGCAGAAAGCAATTCACATTTTTCCCTGCGTGAGGCTTTCCAGTAAGTTAAATTTTACCTCTCTGCTTACTTCAAATTAACCATAAAATACATTCTTTCACAATCAGCTGCAATGTGATCTGCAGTGTAATGAAAGGATGAAAAGGAGGGCTTATTATCTATGCTGTTTTCCTGCTAATTACCAGCCATTCAGGATGTGTGGTGGCTCGAACGCTACAGTATTTCACAGCATCATGTTAAAAACCCATAAAGGATCATTTCTAATCTGCCTTCACGTACTCACTGAAAGACAAACAGCGATGAATTAAACACCGGGCAGCATTTGGCCTTTCTCTTTCTGGTGGTGCTGCACAGCATCCTGCAAGGAGATTTCTATAAATCTCTCCAGTCCTGGTTTTCTCTCTCCCAGCAGCCTTTCTTCTGGGTAAGTACGTCAGCTGTTTAAAAGATACAAATTTGCTTAACCCCCCCATGTACTATGAGATTAATTTGCACACCATACTCCTATGAAAACAAATGTCATGCTAGCTTCATGTAACTGATTTTACTCTCCCCCTCTAAGGACAATATGTTCTCGAAATATCACTCCATACTTCTGGCTGAAATGATGCCAAGATGCTTTATTCTTTTTCTTCTCTTTTTTCCCCGAGGATAAGAGAACCAATGCCACTTGTGTACGTACAGCGGGGTACTTCTTAGGCGCCTTTTCTCAGTAAACAAAAGATATCAACGGGAGATGCAAAAGATCAAGAAAGCAACACCGTTCAAATCCAAATTATTGCAGGATTTTATACTCCAAACCTTCAAATCCTTAAGCACAGGAGTAACCTACTGCTTTGCTTCTTACTGTGGCTTTGTCACCGTCGTTAACAGCGAGCAGTTTTTGGGAGGCCTTGCTGGGCTGCCGAAAAATCTGGTGACAACAAATTTAGGATTTTGAAGAAGGGTAGCAATTTCTAGGGCTGACACTACAGCCCAGCAAGGGTCTGATCTTAAATTGCAAGCAGCTGGTTTGTGACAAGGGTCTTGGAAAGCACATCACCTGCCCAGAAGGTCCCCTCAGCCAAATGCACCCAAAACACGGCACAGACTGACACAACACCTTCCTGTGTCCCTGCAGGCTTTCCTCCCCCGGCGGGCTTTCCCCCAGTCGCATCTCAACTTGTAAAGGTCTTTCTGCAAAATATTAATACTGGGTCACGTACTTCACAGGTCTGCCAGTGCCCACCCCTGTGCCACCACCAAGGTCTCATGGCAGGGGCCGTGCCAGCACGGCTGTGCCCGTGGGCTGCTGGAGGGGGCCATGGGGCAACCAAACCACAGGCTCCCTCCACCTCCAGGACACGGAGGGTGAACCAACTGGAGGGTGAACAGAAGGAGGACCTCCCGACCCGCGGTACTGCTGGAGGTCACTGCCGTGGGCTCCTCAGGCTGAGCGGGGCCAGTGGAGCCTCCCGACTTAGCGAGGTGCTCTTCCTCCCACAGGATGCCTGGAGCGATGCCAAGGGGCAGCTCCACATGGACTCGCAGCAGGACTACCAGCTCCTCGGGGCTCGGAGGGCTCCTGAGGGGCTCTACCTCCTCTTCAGAAGAGCCTTCAGCACCTGTGACCCCAAGGACTACCTTATAGAGGTATGGCATCGCCCTCACCCTGCTATAGCACTCCCCAGCCCCATCCCAGCCCTGGGGCAGAGCTCCAAACCCCAACCTGCATGGTTATACCTGACCTGTGTTTTGTTTTGGGGAGAGCATCAGGCATGTGCGCTGTCTAGGGCAGAGAGGAAGCGTGCTACAAATGTCAGCCCTGGGACATGAGTAATGTTTGGCACAATCTATTTACAACCCCTTATAAACCTCTATAAAGTGTAGATTTTTAGCTCGTTTGCATCATCTGCTCCTGTTAAGCATGTGTTAGGTCTATATAAATACCCTCCCGCATCACTCTGGTTTGCAGTCTGGAGCCAACTGTTTGGAGTGTTACAAAGAGGTGTTGGTGTTGTTCAACAGGAGGCAAAGAGGAGGGTTTTGGCAGGAGCCAGAGCAAAGGGACAGCAAATAGAGCCGCTGCAGTGTGCTCGTGTGTGATTTGGTGAAGTCTCTCCTGGTCTGCACTCATGACTCCCCTGCCAGACAGGATTTGGGGGAAATGTTCCCAGTGGGGATGTCGAAGAGCTTTAGGGTCTCAGCCATGGGCCCCGGGTGCGGGCAGGAATCAGCACTGGGCTCGTTTCAGATGGTGGGCAGCATGTTTTAAAGCCAACGTGGGCACAGGGCATCCTTGAGTTTTTGTTGCTAGTTTTCAAAAGCTTGTCTTGTGGTGAGAAACGTCTACTGTCTGCCAAAATATGGAGAGCCCTGGATGAAAAAAATTTGTGTGTGAACTGAATAAAGACTTGCAGGTCTTTATTCTCTGATCCTTTAAGAGAAAATTATTCTCTTTTCCTTTCTTCCTTATCTCCTGTCCAGAGCTCACTGGGTTCAGCAGCACCTTCCTTGCTTGCAGCAGACTTTCAGCAGAGCTTCTCGCAGTACCCCCCGACAGAAACTGGGAGAAAGGGAGGATTTCAGGGAGCAGCTTTGTTTCTGCTCTTCCTCCCCAGGCTGCTGCCTGTGGCCATTGCTGGGGCTGGGCTGCAGGGTGGGATGAACCCTGAACTGATGTGGTTGGCCCAGCCTGGAGCTCAGGGCTCTGGAGAAGCAGAGAGGAGATGTTAGCCTTACGGGTAGGGCAGAGGTGTGAGGGTAATAGCATTAACTTCTTAAGTTTAAAAGTGATGCCACCTAGGGAAAACTTTTCAGACTCTCCCAACTGGTAGGGAATGCTCTGTGATCACATCAGCCAAAGAAATGCCCCGAAATCTACAGTTGTTCTGCGACAGCCCAGCAAAGTGAGCTACTGGTGAAGTCAGGGTGGCTTCCCATCTGGGGATGGGTCAAAAGGCCCATTCCTGGATTCATGCCACCAATACTAGTGCTAGTAGTCCCTGCAGTTCATGTTCCTGCATTAAAAACTACCTGATATACTTTGTTCTCGCTTCAGGATGGCACTGTGCACCTTATCTATGGGATCCTGGAGAAACCGGTCCATTCCCTCCAAGCCATCAACATCTCTGCCATCCACAGGGGACTGCAGAGGGTGCAGCTGCTAAAGCCCAACATCACCGTCCCTGAACTGCCCAGTGACATGAAGACCATGGAGATAACGGCCCCTGATGTTGTCATTCCCAGCCAGGAGACAACCTACTGGTGTTACATGGCAGAGCTCCCAGACGGCTTCCCCAAACATCACATTATCATGGTAAGAGGCAGGAGAAGAGGGTTGCTTTCCCTGGTGCAGATCAGCAATCGCGTTCACGTTCAGCCATTCTGCAAAGTCCACCTCTTCTCTGTCCTTTCACAGGGAGGCTTTCAGACCCATATGTCTTCCCCAACATGGTACCAAAACATCTCCTAGAGCCATCCCAGCAGCCTGTAGCATCCTCGTGTCTCCTAGAGAACCCAAAATCAGAAGTTTCTCAGCAGGAGGTGGCAGGGTGCTGACTTTCCACCTGGCACATGAAGCAAGTACCAGGGCAGGCTCAGAGCTGACCCCCTGCAGAAGGCAGAGCTGTAGCCATCACGGACAGACCCGTGGCAGGATTATGGCACACAATGAGCCACAAGGAATATATAAACATGGGAAACAAAGGAACAGGGCTGGTGAGAGCAGGGCAGAGCAAGCCAGGATATGAACTACTTCTAAAAGATTAGGCATATTCAAAAAAAAAAAAAAAAAAAGGGTTACAGACATAAATGCAACTTGTGTGCATTGCCGAGACATGTTGCACGTGCTTGGGTCCCCCCCTCCATGGGAGAGGCAGAAACCTGCAGGCGGCCTAGTGCCGGGGAAAGGCAGGCATAACGCCAGTCCGACTGCCCGTCACGAGCTGCTGGGAGAGCATCGCCCCAGCAGGCGCGGAGGTGGCTCGGCAGGTGACCTGGCACACCCAGAGTCAAAATCACACCACGGGGAGAGGGAAAAGCCTGACACACGAGCCTAAGCGAGTGCTTAGCGATTTATAGGGGAGAGACGGCGTTGCAAGGGAAAACTCAGAAGGAGGATTTTCTCTCCGACAGATGGTGTGAAATGAATCATCTGTGTGTAAGTAAAAAGTGCGTAACTCCTGATACCTTCCCGCTGCTGCAGATCATTTCTACAGCTGGCGCTTTTAGCCAGAGCCATTCCTCAGGCTTATTTGAAGTCCCTCTTTCTACCCCAAAGCCCACTCCCCGTGCCCCGAGCAGCTGTTGGCTAGAAATGAAACCCAATAGCTGCAGGCAGAACTACCGCAACATGGCCAGGATCCTCTTTAGGAAAAAGCAACGTCCCCAGGGTCACCTCAGCCCTGCAAAACTGGCAAAGGAGTCAGTCATCACAAAGCAGACCAAACTCTTCTGCTGATCAGGTGCATCTGTTGCTGGAGAAGGGATGAGATGTTTCTCTGTGGGTTCTGGTGGACTCCGAGTTGGTCCCAAAGCCAACCAAGAGCTTTCGGTCCGTGGTGCCTTCTGCCCAGAGCAATCTTCTCTCCCCATCACATGGCAGAAGCTGTCTCCCATTCAGTAATGGATAGCAGACATACCTGCCTTGGGCTCCTTGTGGAGCCTGCGCAGACAGCAGCCCCCGGGGATGGGCTCTCAGCAAATGGTCTTAATGTGTCCTCCTTCTTGGACACTACTTTGCAGTACGAGCCAGTGATCACGGCAGGCAATGAAGCCCTGGTCCACCACATGGAAGTCTTCCAGTGCGCTGCCGAATTTGACAGCTTCCCCCATTACAACGGGCCCTGTGATTCCAAGATGAAGCCAGACCGGCTCAACTACTGCAGGCATGTTCTTGCAGCGTGGGCCATGGGAGCACAGGTGGGTGCAAGATGGGACCCACCGCCCTGGGTGAAAGCTTTGCTCCTAGGTGCTTTCCTGCTGACTCCCAACCCTTCCCAATGCCATCTTGGGATCGCCCCATGCAGGCTGCCCCAACCCCGGTCTCTGCTGGGATTTGTGTCCAGCCCTGTCCAAGCTCCCCCCAGACGTGTCTGAGTTTCCACCTCACCCCAGCCCACCTCCTTGGTGCCATAAATCGGTGTGATGCCCCTACTCAGTAGTTATGCCGTTGCACATGCATGCCGGCATGCGAGACACCTTTGGAAGCAAGACCAGCTCACCAAGCACAACCAAGAGCACAAGTCATGCCCCTCAGCCCACGGTGGGGGTCAGGATTATGCCCACACATTTCCCTTAGCCTTTTCAGCCTTGTCCCCAGGAAAGCCAGTCCACCAGTCTCCTAACACCCTCCCTCTGCTTCCAGGCTTTCTACTACCCCGAAGAAACAGGTCTTGCCTTCGGTGGCCCGGGCTCCTCCAGATATTTGCGCCTAGAGATTCATTACCACAATCCCCTGGTGTTCAAAGGTGAGTGGGTGCGTGGCAATGCCGGTGCCTCCCCAGCGAGGCAGTGGCAGGAGAGCTGGGTAAACGCCGGGCATGGCCACCCTGCCAGGGAGGGCTTCATGCAGAAGAAAACTTGGCCAAAATCATAGCCCAGTTTGCAGCTTTCTGGAGACCTCATGGTCCAGATCTGCATTAGTGGGAGGAATATATTAAATCCCCACCATGCTGCTGCCTTTCTGATTTCAGCAAAGTCATCCTCACCAGAGGGTGGACCCCATCCTTGTCATGCCCAGCACTGGGGAGGGAGGCTTGGGAGCCTGCAGCCTCCCCAGACAGAAAAGTGCCCCTACACATCGTTCCTGCAGGGCGATGGTCCAAGGCAACACCATTATTTAGCTGGGTTGTCACAGGGTGTCCCCCCAATTTTTGTGCAAGGTGGTGGTGGTGGGTCTGAGCTCAAAGCCAAGAGCAACAGCGGTGCCGAAGTCACCAGAGAGACAGCACCAGCCCGACTGGGGATGGGGGAATTTAGATGTTGTTTTACTGGTACTCCTGCTTCAATAACATTGTCAGGAGACACATTAAAAAAAAAAAAAAAAAAGGATTCCAAACAACCCAGTTTCTTCATTTACATAAAAACAAGTAGCTTCTTGACTACCCAAGTATATTTTTAGGAGACCAGAACATATGTACTGTAGATCAATCATAGCACATTCGGCAACTCGAGAAGAAACATGTCTATAAATACGGAGCTCACGTCTTTCATAATTTATCTGCTTTTGCATGTTAACCAATAGTGTCTCCCTCGTTATTCTTATCCCTGGGTGGGCTCCAGCCCAGAGACAGAGGGTTCAAATCCAGCCTGAACCCCTCCTAACCTACTGAACCTGCCCTCTCCCTTTGCTCACAAAGCTGGGTGGCAAACGACAGCCAGAGCTTGGCTTTGCATCTCAGCAGAGCTCGCTGCTGCCTCTGCCTGCCCTGTGGGCAGCATCTGCCAGGGCACACCATGGGCACAGGGTCTTCTCCAGCTCCCACCAGCTCCTTGGGGGAGGTTAAATGGAGCAATCTCAAATGCAAGAGAGACCAGAAGCTTCCCAAATGCAAGGAGTACTTGTTCCATATACATTTCTCCTCCTGCCAGGTCCCCCATAACAGCATGGCCTTAGTTATTTGGACGTATCAGTTAAAGATGCAATGACCCATATTTCTGAGGGAGTTCTCCAAAGCGCCCTGTGGTCTGTCCTCCTCCTTTGGGCTCTCCAAAGGCACTACTTACCTCTTGGGAGCAATTCAGCCTCAGGTCAGTGACCTCACTAGGGGACCAGATGTGTTTGGGGCTGCTCAGTAAAGACTTGCATGAAAATATCTAGGATTTAAAACCAATTAGAATTGCACACATGAAGAAAACTGTGAGCAAGAGGTTGGAGCACCTCTCCCCACACCCACTGCAGCACAGCACCATTTTTCATGCCTGACCTTGTCCTGGCAGCCATCACTTCTCCCGCGGTGACTTGCAGCCTTGTCCTCTCGCCCGCCAGGTCGCCGTGACTCCTCAGGAATCCGCCTCTACTACACAGCCACCCTGCGACGCTACGACGCTGGCATCATGGAGCTGGGCTTGGTCTACACGCCAGTGATGGCCATTCCCCCAGGCGAGGACGCCTTCATCCTCAGGGGGTACTGCACTGACAAATGCACCCAGCTGGTGAGTGACCATCCTCGCCGCCCCGGCTTCGCCTCGGAAAGAGAGGTTGCAAATGGTTTTTCCGAGGTTCCAGGCAGCAGTGATACGGCACCGAGCTCTGGGCTCCCAATTCCCAGTTTTAAACTCCCTGAACCCCTTACCATGAGGTTGTGTTAGAAAGAAAAAATCTGTGGTGTACAACAAACAGTGAGCAGCTGGTTGGGATGCGCTGCATCCCCCTCAAAGCAGCTCTTCTGGGGAGCCATCTGCTCCAGCTCTCTGGGGTACCATTCCCATAAAACTCACCGCTGAGCTGGCTGTGCCCCAGCGGCGCTTCCCCCACGGAGATGGGAAGATTGGCCTCTGCTTCCAAGGAGCTCGCCAAGAGCTCTCTCAAATATGTTTTCAAATTGCCCACCCTGCTCTCAAGAAAGTTTTAGTGGACATTTTTGCAGGGCCTACCCAAAAGGAATCATTTGTGCCACTGCTAAGGAATGCAAGGAAGCAAGCAGCATCCAGCTCAGCTGCTCCTGCTGACCTAGGGCGCAACAGTGCATAAACTGGATTTGGCAGCAGACTGAGCTTCCGTCCCTCCGCAGGGAACTCGCTTCTATACTGTCCCAAGGGCACAGCAATCCCCAAACCCCCGTGTGGGAGCCAGCACAGGGAAGCTGGTCCCAAGCACACAGCAAGGGGATGCACGGGAGGGGAGGTGGATGGGGTCAGGTACGGAGGCTTGAGCCGTCCTTCCCCCAGGCTCTGCCCGCTGCCGGCATCCGCATCTTCGCCTCCCAGCTCCACACTCACCTGGCAGGAAGAAAAGTGGTGACAGTGCTGTCCCGGGACGGGAGAGAGCGGCAGGTTGTGAACGCCGATGGTCACTACAGCCCTCACTTCCAGGTACAGGGGTCTGCAGGGGCAGCAGCGGGGTCCCGGCTGGATGTCACCCATGGTGCTGCCCTGGGCACAGCACCACGGCATTGCTCTGACGCGGCCCCTTTCCTTCCCTCCCAGGAGATCCGCATGCTGAAGGAGGTGGTTGCCGTTTTTCCAGTGAGTGGCTCCAAAAACCGTGGTGGCTTCCAAATAGTTCAAGACCTTCCCCTGACCCTGCAGCCCTGAGAGCCCTGACTCCTTTACACCGCCTCATCCCCTCCACCGCCACCAGCCCCTGCCCACACACAGGCACCCGCTGCCATCTGGGACCAACCGGGGGGACTGCAGGAGGACACAGTCCCCATGGTCCCTGGGTCGTATCTGCCACCTCCTCACAGGATGCCTTGGGGATGCCAGGGCCCATCTCATGTGGCACGAAACCAGTGTGTGGGCAACTGTGCCAGGAGCTAAATTAAGCATCTAATTTAGCTGGGCTTCCTCTAGCAGAGGGGGACTCCTCGGGGGGCGAGGGCGAACTGTGCATGCACTGGAGGTGCCCTCTCCCTCCTTGCTTGATGGAAGGAGAGGAAGAGATTCAGCAATGAATGTGGTGGGATTGGGCAGTAAAACAGAGGCTGAGCGTGCCCTGGGGCTGTACGGGTGAGGAAGGACCTGGCTGCAAAGGCGAGGGCATCGCTGGGAGCCGTCGTGCCCCAGGAGGCTGCTCAAAAGTCTCAGCACCCGTTGAAACCATACCCAGGGCTGTGCTCCCGGGTGTCCCCGCGGGCCCCGGCACCAACCATGGAGGGGGAGGCAGTTGTGCCATCAGGTTGGGTACAGGTTTGGCAATTCAAAGTGTTGCCTAAATGCATTTGTTTAGGTGCTTCAACCCTGCAGAAATTCTTAGAAAGTGAGGAAAGCAGGAAACACCATCCCTGGAATACGGCCCTAGGGAATCTCCCCAGGGGATGCAAGTTTAGCAAGTGCTCCTGCGGCATCACGGCTGGCACTGGCAGGGAAACAGGCTGCCTGCGGGCTGGCACCTCTACAGAGAGCAGAGATCTGCTACATTACAAACTCCCCGATCCCCAGATTTGCTGATCGGAGAGGGGAAACTCTGCACTCTCACACCTACACGTGTCTGTGTTCAAACCCCCCCCAGGGCGATGAACTCATCACCACCTGCACATACAACACGGAGGACCGGAGCCGAGCCACCGTGGTGAGTGCGGGGGTGAGCTCACCTGCCCGCCTGGGGCTGGCCTCTGTTTGCACCCCAGGGCTGGGGGCACCCGCAAAGTGGGCACCTGCATGAACCCGGGCTGAATCACAGCCAGAAACCAGAGGGAGGGTGATAAAGAAGCGAGCCCAGAAGGCTCTGCTGCCTGCAGCGGGGATGTTAAGGTGCTAATTGAGAAGTAGCATGTGTCACTCTAATTCCCATCACAAACTGTTCCACTGGGGATTAATTGTAATTAAAGAGAAGTGGCGTTTTTTGACAGTGCATGTTATTTTCTTACATAGGCAGCAAAAAAAGAGCCTGTCAGAGGTACCATCAACAGGGACAAAGCTAAATATAGCAGAGGTATTATAGGAAATCTGCATTTTAATGTAAGCCACACGATCTAGCCTGAAAGTCTGTCCTTGCATAAAAGGTGGATGGGCAGATGAGCAGAGTGCAACTGATCCCATGCCTCTGAAGGGGTGCATGTATATAAATATATACGTGTGTGTGTGTATGGGGTGTGAGCTTTGTGCCTTTGCAGCCCCTCTGCCCTCCCCGCTGCCTGCGCAGCCCTGGCACGGCAGAGCTGGACACCGCTGCCAGCGCGTTTGTGTCTGTGCTGCAGGGCGGGTTTGGCATCCTGGAGGAGATGTGCGTGAACTACGTGCACTACTACCCCCAGACGCAGCTGGAGCTGTGCAAAAGCGCTGTGGATCCAGGCTACCTGCACCGATACTTCAACCTCGTGAACAGGTACAGAGCCCCTGCACAGTGGTGCTGAGGGGAGAGGGAGCATTGCAGACCCCGGTGCTAGTAACACTGGCAAAAAGTTTAAAAAGTGGGGTATGAGGCGCTGGCTGTGCAGTAGGTATGCAGGGGCACTCAGGCAGTGCGGGTTTCAGGAGCCGTGGCTGTGTGCTGGAGCACAGTCCTGCCCTCCCCTGCCCTCCCAGCAGGCAGCCAAACCCAGGGCTTTAAGGATAGCTCTGTAGTGAGAACTGCCAGGACAGGAGAGCAGTCCCGGGGAGCGACTTCCCAGCAAGAGTCAGTGCATGGCCAAGTGCTTATATGCAAAATACTTCTTAAAACCCAAGGCAGACGCCAAGCATCCCTGCCAAAGAAGCAGGCTCATTGACCCATGGTGAGAGGGGCGAGATGCTGACCTTGCACGCGGTGTCCTACTCACGGGCCGGCCGGCTGGCCCCAAGTCTTCCCCCGCAGGTGCTGGCTGCACTAGGCTCTCCCTGCTCCCAGCGCCGACTTCGGAGCTGTTCCAGGCCAAGCTTTAGGCAGGGAGGAATTAGACACATCCAGCGCTGAAAGGGGACAGCGCTGCTGCATTTCAGCGTGGCATTTCTCCTGCCCCAGGTTTAACGACGAGGAGGTCTGCATGTGCCCGCAGGTCTCCATCCCGCAGCAGTTTTTCTCCGTCCCCTGGAACACGTTCAACAGAGACGTGCTGAAATCCCTCTACGGCTTTGCCCCGATCTCGATGCACTGCAACAAATCCTCAGCCATCCGGTTCCCGGTACGTATAGCTTCACAACCAAAGCGTCACAGCAAAACTCCTGGCTGTAGGTAAAAAACAGCTTGGCAGAGCTGTGCCGCAGGGTGACCCCGATGAGAGGAGTCAGGTCGCCGGTGCTCAGGACACGGCTGTACCCGGCGGGCTCAGGGCAGGGAGCTGGAGCTGCCTGGGGAGCCCCAGCATCAGCAGGACACTGAGCTCAGCCCAAACGTGGCGCTTAAAACAATACGGCACAAGCCCGCTGCGGATGTCCTCGGCCAGATTCAATTAGGAGATGCATTTGCATAAAGCAATTCTGAGGCTGCTTTTGCTGAGCGTTAAAGCAGGGCTAGCTCCAGAACCGAGGAGAAACGTGAGGTGGTTTTTAGGATTTTGGCAAATTACATCAAATCCCAGCAGAGCGAGCTCATTACACACAGAATCTGTGCAGTCTCCAAACGCAGCGATCCAGCAAAACGTGAAGGATAAAGGGCTGTGAGATCTTTAAAGAAAAACCAGGCCCAGTGATGATTGTCATGATGATGATGGTGATGAAGATATAAGACCACTGGTGGTCCCTATCACCATCAGCTCCCCACACCATTTATCAGTGTAATAAACTCACATGATACGCTCTTTCTGGATCCAGTGGTATCCACTACAGCACCGGAGGATGCCGAGGTGATTGCAGGGAAGACCATCAGCTTTCTGCCCCGGTAAAACCCCTTTAGCAAAGTCTGCTCTGGAGGGGGCAGAAACCTTTCCAGTTCCCTGGAACTGGAGAGCCGGCACCTCTCAGCCATGCAGAGCTCCACTGCAGGGACAGAAGTGGCACAGAAGTTTTGTCCAGCAGCAGAATTATGAATTAAACCTTTTCATTACGGCCCAAGCAACTCTCTAGATTTCAGAGGGGTCTGGGGAGCAATCAGGAACAGGCTCGAGCAGAGCAGAGTCGATGCCGGCACAAAGTGGGTCATGAGCATCACAGCGAGGACGAAGGAGCTGAGCTGCCCCTCCTGCTCTGCTGGTGTTTTCAGAGCGAGCCTGATTTTAAGACATCTCATTTATTCCACACTGTTTCCGCCAAGAGAAAAGCACCAGCTTCTAATTAAGCTTGTGTTTTTGTGGTTCAGCAATCCCAAACTTGATGAGCTTTCTGGAAGGATTGAGCAAAATCTCAAGGTAACGCTTGTGAGTGGCTGCGGGGATGTCGCTGTCCCCGAGTCTCCTGCACCTGCCAGGGCTCACAGTGAACTCTCTATACTCTCTACATTCAGATCTCCACTCAAAAGCACTGAAAATAACAACTATCGAGACACTCCAAAGACCTTTGATCTACCCCAAAAGCAGGGTGCTGGCGAGGTGCTAGCACAGGTTTGGGAGATGTTGGCAGGACAGGCTGCTGCAGCAGCTGGGTCTGGGCCCTGGAGCAGGTGCACCCTAAACATGCTTAACTGCTTTCTTAAGCCATAAGGATACAGCAAAATAGTTGTTTCTCCAGCTGGTGCTTCCCTGCAATGCTGTCGCCTCCCCGGTCGCTCCCTGTGTGCTTTGGGAGGGACCCTCCATCCCCCTCCACCTTTCCCCAGGGTTTTCCTGGTGCCGGTGCAGGCTCCGGCCCATTTCGCTTGACATACTACGAGAAATTTCATCTGAAAACATAAATTCAACTTTCATCTTCTCGCTGATGACTCATGGCTCTACCTCTCCTCTCCAGACCTCCCTCCTCCTGCTCACGCTGCAGCTCAGCCTCTTGCTGATGTTTCCGCATGAGCGCGCAGCCGGCAGCCAGACTGTTGCAGCGCTGAACCAGAGCTCAGCCCAGCCTGAGTCCCCCTTCGCCCTCGCAGCCCCTGCCCATGGCTCACCCGGCCACTAACCCGGACCAACATATCACATCTGAGCGAGATCCTGCCCGGCGGGCTCAGCTCTCGGCACGGTTTGACTCCAGCAGATTGCTCCTTGCAGGGGCCATCCCCAAGACAAGGTGCCCCCATGCATGCAGAGAGCTGGGGGTTTTGTCCTGGCCACGGTCACCTTCAGCCCTGATGGCTGTGACAGCCCTTCCCCAGCTCTGCCCCGCAGCACCTCATCCAGGCTGCTGCGTCCCTCCCGTTTCGCAGCAGCTGCACATGAAATCTGTGCTGGAATGCTGCAAATGTTGCCTCCAACCAACCTTCCTGCCGATACCTGGTAGAGAGCGTTTTTCAGGGCTGGGCTGAGAGCACGGTGGGTCAGTGGGACTCCCTGGTTTGAGTTGTCTCCATCGGATTTGGTGCGTAACACTTTTTGGGGCGGAAACTCCCTAATTGTGGCGGGTTTGTGCAACGTGGTGCACCGCAGACGTCTGTGCCGGTAAGGGGATGTGTAGGTGCTTCTGCAATACAAATAATTAGTAATGTCTCATAAGAAAACATCATGGTTTGGGCTAAAAACACTTCAAATATTAAAGATCATTTTGTTTTTACAAACAGGGAGAAACACGGAGTCTCCAAGCACCCGAAACCCTGACTTGGTCTCATGGTGCCAATCTCTCTTGCAGGGCGAGTGGGAGAAGCAGCCGCTTCCCACCATCACCGAGAGGCTGCGGGAGCCCGTCCCTCGCTGCCCGCCCGCCCCGGGGCCTCGGCCTGCCGCCCCCGTCCCCCTCAACCTGGACAAGCTCAGGAGGGACTGACCCAATGTCCGCTCCCTCCACCACAACGGAAAGCACCTCCAGGCAGGAGCATCCACAGGGAACGTCGTCCCATCGCTCTCCTGGCATCCCTGCCCGCACAGCAATGCCGGCCGGTGCCCTGGCCCCTGCCTCCAGAGGCAGTTAGGGCTTACGAGCTAGAGTTCAGAAAGTACTCTGGAGATGGAAAGCGCTATATTTAGTGCGTTATTAGCAATCCTGGCTCTGAGTAATGCTGCTTTCCGCCCCCAGAATAATAACGTGGAGGTTTGCTATTGTGTCGAACCCAGCGCAGCCCCGGGGAGGGGGGAAGAAGCCTGTTTTCCCGCAGGGAAACTGAGGCACAGAGCAAAGACCTGCGTGGGAGCAGTGTAGAAGCCTTCCCAGTGCCCCACGGTCCCGTCTAGCTCAGGGCGGCTCCGCGGGCGCTCTCCCACGCCGACACCCGTGGTGGAGACGGATGGAGGGAGGGATGCCGCGACGCCCACCCGGCACTCGCCTCCCCGCTGCAGGGACTGCAGCTCCCTGCCGCGCTCCTCCTCCCGCTCCCCCACGCTGGGGATTATTCGTCTTGACGCCACCAGATGCCAATGGCCGGGAACAAATGATACCTCTGTGCTGGGGTTCAGAAAGGGGGAGGGATGGGGGGAGGGACACGGGGGGGAAAGACAAACCTTTTGTCAGGAAAAATGACTCCATTAAATACCTAAACGTGAAAAAAAAAAAAAGGAAAAAATTGCTTTTTGCTGTTGAGCTCCAAAAGGAAAATACTAAAATACTCAGGAGGAGCAGAGGAAAGGCCAGCAGTGCTGCAGGAGAGCCCATCCGTCCGTCCATCTGTCCGTCCCAGCTGGGTGCCTGCCCCTCACTGCCCTGGGATGCAGGGCAGGGCGGCAGCCGAAACCTGCCCTCCCGCCACCTCGGCTTTAAGGGAAAATCTCAGGTCAGATCACTGCAGATCAGAAAGGCTTTTTCTGAAGCAAAACATTATCCTTACAGGCACGCAGCGGATCCCTGGCTTGGCGGGGAGGCAGCGTGCGTGGTCCCTCATTTATCCCCAGGACAAATGGACAGGACCGCGGCCACCCCCTCCTCTGCCCTCCTCCTGGGCAGCCTCAGGGAGTGCAATCACCTCCTATTCAGAGAAAAAATCATCCCAGTCTTGTTTTTTAATGTTTCCAGTAAAACCAAAGCATTTGAGAGTTCAAATTCTTGCCCATGGCGCTTGTTGCACGAGGCCAAGGAACTGAAATCAGCTCTAAAGAGGGTATAAACCAAGCAAACCTAGTCAAGGGAAATAAAGTGAAAAGCATGCAGTGTGATTATTTCTTCGGGCAGGTGAAAGCTTCAGCAGAGATCAGCTGCGCCGCTGAAGACGGAGTCCAACGAGGGGACCAGAGAAAGGGATGATTATGGGGATGGGCTGGGAGCAGTTGTCCCTTCCCTTTAGCAGCGGGGGGTTCACAGGCTGCGTGCATGCGATGAAAAACCTTCCCTGACGCCTCTGAGACCAGTGCTGTGCTGCCGGAAGCTGCGGGGCTGGCAGCAGGCAGCTCAGCCTCTGCGTGCAGCCCCCTCTCCATCGGGAGCTGAAAGGAGCCACCTCCAAGGTGACCTTTGGAAGATGCCAGCAGAGCAGACGGGACCGTGGAGCCGCCGGGGGCCAAGGGCAGCCCTGGTGTCGGTGTCCCAGTCAGTGAGCTTACGCCACAGCACTGAGCTGGTCCTGCCCATACCGGGAGCAGCCCAGAGGACACACAAACACAAACTGTACTGGCAAAGCAGCTGTGGGCCAAAACACACTCATCAAACTCTCTTTCTCCTCCAAATTCAGAGGCTACACCCACACACGCATCAAGGACCTGGATTCCAACAGCACTTGCCTTCGGGAGTTTCTTTTATTCTCTGGGGCACAACAGGAGAATCTCTCCCCGGTTAAGCACCAAGGGGCCGCACGGCACCACCATGTGTTCCTCGTTTCAAACCCAGGGGCTGGCGCAGGATGGCAGCGCTCCCTGGGCACCAACACGCTCCCATTGCCACGGCCAAAACCTGGGACTTGCCAGGACAAGGTCATCATTCAGGTCTGGGGAGGATCGACCCTCCCCGCCTTCCACACAGCCATCGCACACCGAGCACCACGTACAAAATCGAAGCAGGCACCGAACATTTTGCACCCCAGTGTTGATTTTTTAAAGGGCCTCAGGTGCCAATTACCGCTGAAGGCAATGGATGTTGGTGCTTAAGCTCCCTCTGAACTTTGGAGCCACAAGGAAGCATTTTGCCAAAGCGGGACCTGAAGCTCTGGCTGTAACCAGGGCAAGACGGGATGGAAGGATGAACCTGTGCCTGCAGAGATGGGAAGAACATGCCTGGAAACCCTCTGGGTAAAGCCAATGATTTCATGGTGCAGAAGAACCCTGCAGTGGGCAGAGCATTCACGGCGTGAGCTTGGGCATCGGCCCTCGGCCCCTGCCGCTGCCCTCCATGGCCCCACGAGCGCTCCCACCCCAGCACTGGGTCCCACAGCACAGCCAGGACAAGGTGACACCCATCAGAGCAGGGACAGATGCAGCAAGGGACCAGAGAGACAGCAGGTTTGGAGGCTATAGCAGTATTAACAGCAGAGTTAGTTTAAAAAATTCATTTCCAGGCAGCATGAAACTACATTGTGGGGAAAGGGATTCCAGCAAAGTCAAAAATTGAAACCACTTCATTTGCAGTCAAGCAAAACACTGTTTTCAGGCCAATTAACCCATGGAAAAGAATTGTTGCTGTAGTGGTACTGCTTCATTTAGAAAACAGAGCAACAAAATCTTTGTACTTTTTGGAATCTCTTCCTCCTCTTCCCCTCTAATTTGACCCAAATTTGCTTGATGAGTTCACTGCAGACGTTTGCTCAGCTCTCCCAGCAGATCCTGGAGCCAGCTGGGGCACCCAGGAGCCGGGAATTCAGCTAGCGGCTCCTAAAGGCATCTTCCCTCTCCCCATCCCAGCATCCGCAGCATCCGCTCGCCACCCCGGCGCTGTCGCGCTCTCAGTAAAAGCCCTTCACTCGCTTGTTGTCCGGGTCGAACGGGGACTTGGTGTGTGCTCGGGCAGGGTAGGTCACTCCCATCCGCTCCAGCTGATAGCTGCCGCTCTTCACGAAATCCAGCGAGACCTGCAAGGCAGAGCCATGGCGAAACCCCCGGTAGGGGCTGCGAGGCCCCGCTGGGGCACCAGCCCCTGCCAGCAGCCCAGCTCCATCACTGGGCAGGCTCCCACACCACCCCGCAGATCTGCTTTCCACAGAAAAGCCGGCTCTGCCATCCCAGGAGAATGCACGGAGAGGAGGAAAAGAGATTTTTTAAAGCACTCGGCTAAAAAAAATAAAAAGAATGCAGTATTTAATTTTTTTGGAGGTTGTTTTTTTTTTTTCCCCTGTGGATTTTTTCAACGGCACCCAGTGCAAGGTGCTGTGTGAGCTCATCGCTAGAGGGTCCAGAGCAACCAGGCTGGGTGGGGGGATGGCACACCCGAACGGGGTCAGCCCTGGCTGCAGGAGGGGACCACGGTGGCAGCCAGGACGTCACCGCTTGGCGTGATGAGCGTGAGCCACGGGGCTCACCCAGTGCCAGGCAGTGCCGGTGGCTGAGACACCCCGGCGCAGGGAAGGGCTGGGGGCTCTCGAGGCCAGTGTGTTTTTATCACCTGGAAATTGTCAGTGATACAGTGACAAACAGAATTTTTGTTTCTCTCCTGTCCGCCTCACCCTCTGTACTACTTCTGCTCCTCTGACTCTCTAGCCCCGATACTGCAGAGACATCCCCATCCTGGACCCCCCTTCCCAGAGCTGGGAAGCATCACACCCGGTCGCTGAAGGGCCATATCCATGGGAAGGAAACTAAAGGGCCACTTGCAACACGGCAAGGCCCTGAGCAGCCGTGCTGGGCACCCCACTGCCAGGGACCTACTAAGAGGGGGGCTCTGTGTGCCCTCCTCCAAGGGCTTGGGGTTGGTGTGGGGTCTGGGTCCAGCACCAAGCCCCTGACGGGATGGTATGGGGCAGGGTGCCAGTGCAGGTCCCCCGAGCCACCTCCCCTCCCTGCACAGCAAAGCTCCCTCCTCCTTCCACAATTAGTGCCCAAACCAAGCGGGAGTTATCCCAGGGAGCGGGGAGATGAGGGCTGCACATTAACATCTGCTTATCAAGCGCTGCTTCCTGGCTGCAGCCAGCCAGAGCGGCCATGCAAAGGAGCTGGCAGGGCTGGGGACCCCACAGCATGACCAGTATGTCGTGCCTCTCTCCACCATTGCCATTTTGGGCCCTGCAAAGCCCAGCAGGCAGCTGCCTGCTGCCAGCCTCGCAGCATGCTGCCACGGCAAAGCTTTCCCTGCAGCGGGTGTGCGAGCAGGGAGAGCGGCACGATGGATGCACCCGGCGGGGATGCACTCAGCACCGTTCTGCTGCATCGGTGCCTTGTCGGAGGCAGGAGAGGACCGTCCCCCTGCCACCTCCATCCTGCTGCCTCCATCATGCTGCCTGGGGCAGGCAGGTGCAGCCAGGAGAGCGAGATTTAACAGGGAGGAGAGAGAGAGAGTGGGAAAGGGGGAAAAGAAAGGCGAGTCTAGTGGGGAACATTCAGCATGGGGAGAAAAGGTGGTCCCCAGGGGCTGAGAGGGCAACTGGAACACAAAACCACTTGACTTGGGAGTTTTGCACTGATGCAGGATTAGAAGTCAAGGCAAGCAAGAGGACGGAAGCACGAGCATATGCACTGCTCTTGCTTTGCAACAGGGAGGGTCCCTGGGGACGTCATCCACAGCCCTCTGTCCCCACACGGGTTCCCTGGCCTCTCCGTACAGCGCGCTGCTTAATGAGAGCACCTGATTTACTATCCAGGAGTCTCCCAGGGTTAATTAAGAGCCTGCTGTGCTCCTATTGGCCATTGCTCTCTATAACATGAGTTAATTCACTGCTGCAATTAAATACTCAGTTGCAAATAAGATCTGAGGCAGCGCTTGAGCCAGAGAGCATTGCTGGGACCACGCAGAGCAACAGCCGGTGAGATCGACCTTGCCGCCAAGCCGTGGCATCCCTCACCCTCCAGCCTCCTGCGGGGAAGCACGAGGGGGGCTGCCCCGTCTCGCTCCCCAGATGACAGAGGATTTGCAACGGGTTTATGCATACGGCTTCAAAACCAAACAAGCGCTACGCTCCCCCCCAGGAAGCCCCTGCTGCAGGGAAGGAGGCGCAGCCGTCCCCAGGGCTGGCGGCGGCAGGGGGTCTATACTCACCGGGCCCCCCGTGGGGTCACGGATGTAGCCGTAGGCAATGGTTTTATCGATGGCAAATCCGAAGTCTGCCCGACGGATGTGACCGACCACCTCGCCATCCCGCCAGACCGCCTCCAGGCCAAACATTGGCACCTTCCTGCAAGGCGAAGGCAGAGCTGCTCTGAGCAAAGCCCCACATTGGGAACCCATGGGGGAGAGGGGCTCGGGGGGACCAGACCCCAGCTCTGCCCCGGGCCAACCCACGTGCTGGGGTTCCCGCTGCCCACAGGTTCATTGTCCTCCCCGTGCTGATCCCAGGCGCTGGCAAAACCCCTCTAGCCCGATTTGCAAAACCTCCCGCTGTTCTGGGTGAAACAAGATAAACCCACTCCCTGTCACACCATTTCCAGCTCCCATTAAACATCCAGCAGGGAATTTGCAGCGGGATTTAAATTAGAGATGGAATTAGAGCATGGAAAACAGCCGAGCTGGCCTGCAACTGAGCTCCATGCGTGTGCCCGGGTGCAGGGGTGGATGGGGATGGCTGAAGGTGCTCGTCCCAGGGCGGTGGTACTCACTCCTCGGTGGTGAAGCAGACGAGGCGGCGGAAGACGCCCTTGGCTTTTTGAGCCTCCACAGCCTCCCGGCCCAGGAAGGGGATGCCAGACTTGAGCTTGCAGGTGAAGGCTAAGCCTGCTTCTAACGGGGTATCGTCAGGGCGCAGGTCTGCGTGCCAGTGCCTGTACCCTGCAGAGAGCAAGCATGGGTCGCCCAGCCTCTCCCTGCCACTGCAGCAAGCCCAGGGTGAGCAGCATCAGGAGACTAAGACATCACCCCTGCCTCTTGGGCACCCCCGTTGCCCTTGATTCACTTGGCTCTGGACAAAGCACCCTCGAGAGAAGCCCCTATTGGGAAAGTCTCAGCAAGAAGTGCTGAGGCTGGTAGCATCAATGCCAGTAGCTGCCAGACCTCCAGTCACAGTAACCCACCCTCGAAGCTGGGAAAAACTCATTTGCCCTGGTCCCCTGGCCAGAGGCAAAGCAACAAGCGCTGCTGGAAGCAGTGCAGGAAAGCATGGAAAGCAAGAAACCTTTCTCGATGCTGAGGCTGTCGATGGCTCTGTAGCCAGCATTGGTAATGCCATGCCGGGCACCTGCCTCCATCACGGCCTGGTAAACCTTCACGCAGTCCGCCTTGGGCACGTGCAGCTCCCAGCCCATCTCGCCGACAAACGACAGCCTCATGGCACGGACCTGCAAAATGCAAGAATTCAAACGCCCCTGCGGATGGAGCCAGGCTGTGCGGCGTGGGAGAGGCTACGGAGCCACATGCTGCCATGGTGCGGGGAAAGCCGGCTTGCCCAGGAACCTACCAAATGCCCTGCTTTGATGGAAGGCATTTCTTTGCTCTCCCTAGTGCACGAAGCCAGGGTCAAACTGAATTCCTTGTCTCTGGACAGCCTACGCTTGGCATCTCAAACCCAGCTATCGTCAGCCCCCAGGATGGCTGGCGGGCAGAGGGGCTGCGTTCAGCATCCTCCGGCCACCAACGCCAGGGCTGTCACACCAGCCCAGCTGGGGTTAGACGTGATGCTCCAGCTCCAGCCAGGCTTTTGTCTCCCTCTGCTGATCCATCAACGCCAGAAGAAAGCCCACAGGCACCCCCAGTCCTGAGTGTCCCCAAATCAGCACATCGGATGGGGAAGCCAGTCCCCAGCAGGCCTGCCCTGCTTTGGGGCACTTGATGGCTGCTGACCCCGGGGATGTCCCCCACTTGGGATGGTGCTCCCACAGCAGAGGCACCCAAAGGCCCTACGGTCCCGGGCAGGAGCTGAGCCCAGTGTCCCGACCCGCGCCCCACTCACCCCAGAGGGATGCTCTTGTTTCCCGCAACGGAGATTGCGCCCCAAAGCGTTACTCCCTGCCGCCAAATTAGCTCCACGCCGAATGCATGAAGCTCCAAAGAGGAAGGAGCAGATCAGCACAGGGGACTCGGTGCTTCTCCAGGGAAGCCTCATCCTCGGAGACACCCCTGCCTGCCTGCACTCCCGGGGGCACAGACCTCCCGGCTGTGCTGGGACTGCCCTGCCCATGTCCCCCTCGCTTCTCACCCAGGCAGGCTTGCCTGCATCCTCCTGTTATCCCTACTGAAACAGTCTGCATTCCCAAAGCTTTTCAGGCCAGCTGGGGCCAGCCCAGCTCGTGCACCTTCCCTGTAGATATCCCTTGAGTCTGAGCTGCATTTCCCTCTGCTTCATCCCTTTGGATTTCTCTGCTTCCTCCCCCACAAAAACCACTCTGGTTCATCCCTTCGGATCCACATCAACCGCAAATGCACACATCGCTTTGGGAGAGAGATTAACTCAAGAGTTTCATGCCAGATTGTGATCTGCAGTCTTAATAAAGCAGTTTTCAGCTAGGAAGAGACTTCCAGGCTGGTTCTGTTGGCCAGGCACGCTCAGCAGCTTTGGGACTGTCTTGCCTGTGCTGACTCTGGATGTTGTTCGGACAGAAACTGCCTCTTGCCGTTTGCTGAGCTCTTACTACAACCAGGAGCTGGCCTCAGCTGTGCTCTCTAATCCTGGGTATGAACAACAACAGACAACAGCAGCCGCTGCCCAAAACAGGCAACAACAGGCACAAGTACCAAAGGGGTGCCCGGGCTCTCCGCTGCGAGGACAGCCAGCAGGCAATGGCTGAGAACCCAAATCCATCCTTGCTTCCCCCAGCACCCCTGTGCTCTACCGGCACGGCAAAAATAATGTCCTCAAGCAGAGTTTAAGGCCTCTTTTAAGACGCCTTAACCTTTACAGTAGAAGTGGAGAGGAGGAAGGAACGCCATAGGTATTGGGAATTTATTTTGAGCCTCCTCACAAGAAGACGTGCCAGGGAGCGATCCTTCCTTCGGTCCCCGCCACAGCCCCGCAGCGAAGCACAAAGGCTGGCAATCACCTTTCAAGGTGCACAGACACAAGGCGGGTGAGAAGATTTTTCATTCCACACAAAAGTGTCATCTAATTAGGGAACAGCCAGAGATCAAGCCGCTGCAGCCAGCTACCATCTTCAACGCGGCAGGAGATGCTCTGGGGATTGACAGGCAACTTCCCGGCTCATTAACCCTGCCTGCGACTCAGCAGTCAGTGCCACAGCTAAAGGCACTTTACTTTCAGGAGCAAGTTACTCCCAGGAGAAACTTTCCCTCCAACCACTGTTGCTCCGGGGGGGGCGAGCATCCCGGCAAGAGCAGTAAAGGCAGAGCAGTGCACCATAGAAAACAGGTATCCTCAGGAAAACTGGGGTGCCGGTCCTTAACTTTGCACAGGCAGGGGCTGGGGGTTGCACCCAGGCGTGCATACCCCAGGCAGGGGTGCGCATCCCACCACGGAGGCCAAGGGGGACGTCAAGGGCTGGGCTCAGCCGCTCCTGCCGGCTTTCTGCTGAATTCCCCTAAAACCAGGTTTTTCTGTTAGATTTCAACAGGAGTTATGAAATAGCATCAATTCCTGGGTCTTTCAGCAGCAATTCAAAAGCATTTTAAGTATTCTAGAAAATGAAAACCTAAACTTCACCCCCTAGCCAGCAGTGAAATTCAAAGGGGGACCTTTCTCTGCTGTTCAATACAATGAGAGACGCTATATATAAACTCGCAAACCAATTGGTAATTTCCAGAGTCATTAACTCTGCTGGAGCTCTCCTTTCACTCCAGCTGATTTTGTTCAACTACTGAGTTAATGCATGAAAATCTCAGTGATAACTTTTTAAAGATGTTGGGTTCAGTTTAATCCCCCTGGAAGGCGATAGTATCAGCAAAGGCTTCAGCCCGCTGTCCTCAGAAACCCTCCTACTCTAATTTCGGCGTGGGATGGCGTCCCCTGCGCTCATTGTGTGGCGGGGGCCTGGTGGAGACCTCCCGACGGGTGGCCCTGGCAGCAGGCAGCGAGCCCCCCCAGCCCAGAGCCCTTGGGCAGGAAAGCTTTTTTCCTACAGTCAGGGCATTTACACCCAAAAGAAGCCACAAAATTTCTACCGGCTATTTCTTCCACCCAGGACCAGATTATTTTTTGTAAACTTGAAAGGAAATGCAAATAAACTAATCACGCTCTTGAAGACGGAACATTTATACACCTTTCCCAGGGGATGAGTAAATTATTATGAGATGTTATCAGCTTGCCACAGGCATGACAGGGGAGGGTGTGGGGAGGGTTATAATTCACCAGTGGAGACTAAAATGCAACGTGCTGGACAATCTGCAACAACGGATTGGCCTTCAGGTCCCCCATGCCACTGTCCCCCCCAGGGGACACTGGACACACTGTGGGTTTTCGGTACCCAGAGCACAGGGAGCACTGATGGTGACAGTTTGGAGGATTAAATCTGAGTCAGGCAAAATCTGTGGGTTAGTTAAACCACCCTAAACCCTGGCTAGGCTCTCGCTCACAAATCAAGAAGCCTTAATTTGATTTAGCAGCAATCCCTTCAGCAGCCAGCTGCATTCGAATTAAAGCCACTTTAATTCCGAATGAAAAGTGTCCACATGCGGCTTAACCTAATTTCACTAATACCCATCCTGCCTCCAGCGCCCTGTTTTCCTGCTGCCTTTTGCAAGATTTACTGCTGCACCCCCTTCATCTCCCACCTGCCTGAGAGCCAGAGCGAAGGCTCGGCACGGTCCCTCCTCCATCTCCTCCGGGCGGGAAAGGGATGCCCTGGGACCACTGCCTGCCCAGATTTCCCATGGGAAGGCTGGGGTACAAACTCGACCCCATCTTCCAAAGGGGTGGTTTTGCACTGGAACATAAAAAGGAATATTTCATGCGAGGTAAACATAAATAGAAAACCAAGACAGAGCTCCTTGGGCAAACCTTGCGAAAGTTTTTTTCCCCAATACCAAAATTTGCCAGTCTCATGTTTCCCCAGAACGTTTTGCTTTTGACAAAATGACACTTCATGGTCACCAACTCTGCTATTTAGGGTGTTTCAAGCAGGCTAAATCACAGCTTCACACATGACAAAACTCCCCAAAGAACTGCCATCGCCCCCTTTTCCTGGGGATAACTTCAGACCATGCGATCTTCACCGGGTGCGGCGGGGGAGAGATTTAAGGTGTTTTTCTCGCTGCCCCACGCCAGGCGAGACGGAGGAGTCCAACCAAGCAGACAGCGCTGCAAAACCTCACCGCAAACCCCAGGGACTGATCCACCTCTTTGCAACACAGCGAACAACACTGAACCGCTTTAGGCTGAGCCTTCCTCCCTCGACACCTCCGAGTGATGCTACACAATGTGTGAAACCCATCGCTGCGGGTGCCGGCAGAGACGCCGGGCTGCCAGCCTGGGCAAGGTGCATCTCCCGTGGCTTGCTGAGGACTGTGGCACTCAGGACGGCATGCATGTGCCTGCCCTGTGCTCTGCAGGCAGCGCTGCAGGCAGGCAGCGCAGGCAAGGCGAGCTCACCTCTGTCTGCAAAACACCGCGCCGGCACTGCCTCCCCAGGCGATGGGTTTGGGGGGCAGGAGCCGGCCAGCACCCCCCACCCATGACTCCCCACCAGGCACCCAAGCCGGGCAGAGGTGCTGGTTCCCACCATCACCCCAAAGGGCTTCTCGTCCCCTCTCTCTGACACCGAGGGGCTCAGCCCGAGGCGTTAGCGCGGAGCATTACCATTTCTGCGCTTTTCTTGCATAACTGCTGACGTGAACCTTGAAGCCTGGGCAAATGCAGGATGATCTGCACTTGTACAGAAAGCTTAAGGTTGTCAGACTTCTCCTGTGATCAAATACACCGGCTCCGCAGGCTGCCCAGCCCTTACCACCAGTACTTGACATGCTTTACATTAAATCATCCCTATTTTTTTTATGAGTAGGGGGAAAAGAAGGGGATCTAGAGTGTCAAATAAATCTCTTCATCACCAGCGCTCGCCCCTAATCCGTGGGAGGTGTCACTTGTTCCTCCGACAGCGCTGCAAAGCCATAAGTCACCATGTCCCTTCCCCAAGCTCAGCCCAGGCTACAACGCTGCTGGGCAGGCTGGGAGAGCAGGCCGGCACCTGGCAAGCAAACGGGGAGGAAAACACCCCAGTTTTTGGCCTTTTCCAACCAAAAATCCCAACAAAACCTCCCAGCTGCCCGCTGCAGCAATGTGGAGGCAGAGGGGTTGTCTAGCAGAGGATGCTCGGCTGCGCAGGCTGGCGGGCGGTCACCCCAGCGAACAGACATCCCTGGGGAGCTGGAGGGCCGGCCCCGTCCTACCGTGCATCCTGCGGCCACGGCCAGTTTGTGGGTGGAGAAGGGGAAGGCCTCGTTGCTGAGGTCGGTGTCGAGCACTTCTTGGAGGACGACACGGCTGTGGGGAAACAGCAAAGCGGCCGCGGTGAAAGGACGTAGCTCGCCAGCCTGCTCTAAGGGTTATTGCGAAAACTTGCTTTCTCGTCTTGTTGGCAAGGCAGACTTCTCCCTCGAAAGGGGAGCTGACGTGGGTGATATGCCATGCTGTGAGAGCCTCGAAAGAAATGCCAGTTCCCCAGCAAATGGAGTGTCGCTCCAGCCAGACCATTGCCTGTTGCCATGGGGCTCACACTTAACCCTACCCGACACAGGGACCTGGCCTGCGTCTGAGGCATCCCTGCCTCCAGCCCTGCATCCCTCCCTCCATCCCTCCATGGTCAGGGTGCAAGGAGGGGGCTGTGACGCTCTCCCCACACTCACCTCAGGGGGCCCTGGATGCTCATCATGCCCAGCTCCTCCGAGCAGTCGAGGAGTTCGCACTGGAGCTTCATGTCCTGCAGCACAGTGGTGATGTGCGACCAGTTGTGCTGAGCCACGGCCCCGCCGATAGCCAGGTAGTAGCCGTCCCCTGGAAGACACCCCCGCGGCAGCCTTTCAGGCTCAAGAGCGTCGGGCTGGGGGCGATGCCCCGCTCAGCTCAGGGCTGGTTTTGCTCTCCAGAGGCTGAGCTGCAGCCCTGAGCCTCTCCAGCTTGCACAGCCTGGGGGGACTGCCAAGAAAGGAGGGGGTTAAATAGTGCTGGGGCAAGGGAGGGCTCTGCTAACATCCACGCTGCCTTTCGTGGGGCTCAGCACAGTGAAAACCAATGACCATTAAAACCCGAAAGAAGAAAAGGTAAAAAAAAGCTGTTCGAGCCCTGGAGGTGCCTGTGCTTGCGTGAGCATCACAGGAAGAGAAAAAACCTCTTTGTCCCTTGAGACCAACAGCAAAAGCATCTGCTCTTTTGTCCCAGTACAGAGCGGATGCCAAAGCTCAGAGGGAGCCGGGAACTACAGGTGGGAGCAGGGAGGGCTGCAGTGACAGGGCCATAACCAGTGCAGGAGTTGCACTGTATACAAGGAGGAATTTCATCTCGTCAGGAATCCTGGGTAGAAAAATCCCCAGGGATGGGGTTTGAGAGCTGATTAATATGTAATCAATCTTCCCTCTGTCTTTCCTGCCGCTACAAAATTGCTCTCTGATAATCTGTCATAACGATAATAAGTGCAGCCACCTACAGTAATTGGAAAAATAGACTTTGCTGCGATTAAACTCCTCCATCGGCCGACAAACCCTGCAGCTCTGCCATCCGCTTCCTGTCACCCTTCTGTCCCAGACGAGAGGGATACAGGATTCACCCACGGAAGAGCTGACTGGCACCCGACTACACTGGGGCAAAGGGTGGGATCACCCCCGCAACGCCCACCGCCCCAGGCCGGCGCTGGGGGCTGCACCCGCTGCAGGGCTGGTCCCTTCCAAGCAGCACCTCTGAGGGTGACACTGCTTGGGGACGGGGCTCCGCTGGCACTGGGCATCCCAGTGCAAACCTCCCTTCTGGTGGCAGCCCTGGCAGAGCCCGGTGCCACCGGGCACGGTGCGTGGCAGCACCACCGGAGCCGAGCTCAGCACGCTCCTTGGCTGCTGCTGCCTAATGCCATTTCTGCCCTCTGGGCTGACTGCTCTGCTCCATTTCAATTCCTCTTTATTGCAGCTGATAAGGACTTGGGGCGAGGTCAGAGCCGCCAGCTGGGGCTGGACAAACCCAATAACACGGATGAGCAGTGCAGGCCCCCGGGGACAAGGGGGATAATTGGGTTACAGGGACTGAGGGGTGGAGGTGGAAAAAGCCAGGTGGCTGCCATTAGGTAAATGCAATCAACCCTGCGCCTGCAGCCCCCCGAGTGTGGCGGGGATGGAGGACATGCTGGCGGGCCTTGGACCAAACCTGCCACCACCACGGCTTCCCGGGACTGGAAAGGTCTTTGCGCGCATTGATGCAGCTGAAAAAGGCAGCAGGAGAGGCTGGGAGCTGAACTGCAGGAGGGTAAACCCAGCTGGCGATCCTCCCCCAGTCCCACGGTGGCTGCAGAAACGCGTCCGACTCCAGCATCCCCGTGCTCAGGGCTTTTACCTTCGAAGGCAGGGGCCAGGGGGGAGGCCGGGTCCCCAGGGCTGATCCGGCTGACGGTCAGGTCGCTCTCCACACCGCCCCGCTTGTTCAGCATGCAGGTGTACACGGTCGAGCCTGAGGGAATGAGACGGGCACCGCTGCCCATCAGCCAGCCCCGGCACGGAGCCACGGCCCCAGCAGAGGGAGGTGGGTACCAGGAAAATTTGTCCTCATCATTACATCAGCTGCCACTGCCTGGGTATGCCCTGACCGACCCTGGATGTCCCAGCACCAGGAGGGGGAGAGGAGTACTGCTTTTCCCCTTGAGATCTGTGTGAGGAGCAGAAGCTGCATCCTTGGAAATGCCATAAGCTGTCTCCCAGCCCCGGAGAAGGGGACACTTCTCCCTGTGCAAACCACGGCTGGCAAGGGTTGTGCTTGATTTGCTCCATTACCCATCACATCTCCAGCTGTGAGCCACAGCTGGAACCAGAGGGCCAGACCCCCCCTCCCTCACCCCCCAGCTCAGAGCCCATTTGTCCCTGTGTAAATGAGAGCAGAATCCAGCCTCCGGTGAGGACAGGGAAAGCAATTGCTCACACGCTTCCCATACCCTCTGCAAGAGCAGCATTTAAAAGAAAAGCCAGTTTGGGTCCCCCCCGGTTTGTTTTGGTGTAAGATGTGATTTCCCAGGGCATCCTTCCAGGGCAGCGCTCAGCAGAGGCAGCGCGCAGCCGAAATAAGGGGGCTGAGCCGGTACCTGGCGCTTTGCTCACGTCGGCAGTAAACAGCCAGTTCGCCGCTTTTGTTGCTTCAGGACCAACCAGGTAGAATTTCCCAAAGTAAGACATGTCGAAGAGAGCCAGGGCATTTCTGCACGTTAAGCATTCATTCTTGATCTACAATTAAAGCAAACACACCGCTGAAGTGGAGCCATATTCTCGCTCCACAAAGGGAGACACACATTAAAACCATTTATGTAATGGGAAACAATATCAGGACACGGCTAGTGCCTTTAAAGGCTGTACAGATTCAAAACACTCCTGAAAAATCAGGTGTTAAAGGAAGCAAGCCTGACAGGCAATCCTGTGTGCTCAATCCCATTCCTTACTTCACTAACGCAGTGACAGTTATCAATAATAATAGTTATATTTTATCAAATTGGGTTTTTCCCCTAAGCTAGTCTCAACTCTTTCATTTAGGAAAGCAGCAGTAAAATTCCCGTGGCCTCTCCGCCAAGGTTTCTGAGCACGGGCCACACATTTCTCTTAATCTTTTTGGAACATTTTCCCCAGTTTTGGGCAAAGCTCGCCGCTTCCTCTCCCTCCGAGCCTCACCAACTCCACCCAAAGTGGCTGCGCGGCACTGGGCTCTGCTGCCTCTAACCCTCCCGGCTCCAGATGTGCCCAGCGGTTTCGGCCAGGGAGGGGGCTTCCCTCCCCCACTCACAATGTCATGGTGGGGGGGGAAGTCAAAGGTGTACTCATCCCCCAGTAGCTGGTTGTAGGTGTAGTCCCTGTGGCGCTCCTGGCCGTACGCGCCGTAGTAGTCGTAATCCAGAACCTGGGGGGAGAAGCGGGAGGATGGGGGCAGTGAGGAAGATAATGTGAGGCCGAAGCCAAGGGGCTGCTCCCAATCACATTCACCCCATGCCAGGAGAGGTGTGGGTCCATGCAGAACCTGGCTGTGGTGATGGGTCCCCACCCTGGCATCCCTGTTCGTGGTGATGGGTCCCCACCCCAGCATCCCCACCTGCAGTGACGGGTCCCCACCCTGGCATCCCTGTCCGTGGTGATGGGTCCCCACCCCAGCATCCCCACCTGCAGTGACGGGTCCCCACCCCGGCATCCCTGTCCGTGGTGATGAGTCCCCACCCCAGCATCCCCACCTGCAGTGACGGGTCCCCACCCCGGCATCCCTGCCCGCTGCTCTCTTCAATGTACAGAAGTGAGATCAGTGCCTGTCGTTTGGGGGCGTTGCAAGCAGATGCTGCCTGTTGCAGAGGGACAGGCAGACAGACAGGCACAGCATGCACACACGGATCTCCCTCTTACCGCTGTTATAGTGAATCAAAGCCCAACAGCTTTTATGGACCTGTTTTGGGGCCATGCACCTGCTTGCAGCATATCGCACACCCTGCAGACGCAGGACACGTCCTGCATGCGCCGGGCATGGTGAGTACCCTCCGGGCTGGCTGCCCCCCGAAACGTGTGCCATGCTTACCGGGGCTGCTCCCCTGGGGCTGAACCAGCCCGGCCTCTCCCAGCCATGCCGCTCCTGGAAAACGCAGCCCTGTCGCAGCAGCTCCTACACAAGCGAAGAAATGGGAACAAATGGTTAAAAAAAAGCCTTTTCACTGCTTTTTTGAGCAGCGCCCAGGCTGCTCTCCTCCAGTGCACGCTCAAGACCCAATTTGTGACCCCTTGGCTTTGGCTATCAGCAGCCAAAATCAGTTCTGCAGTTTGTCTTTTAAAACAGCGGCAAAACCCAGCTGCCTGCAAATTGCCTGATATTTTTGTCTCTCTCCAAGAAAGGTATTTGCCTCAACGGCAGCCGACGGGTGGGAGTCCGGCAGCCCAGCTGCGCACCCCACCAAAGCTTGCGCTACGGCGCATGAATTACTGACCGAGAGATGCTAAATCCAGAGAGCAAGATTCCCCCCGATGTTTACAAGAGTAATTATATAATAACATTTACAATTTACATGGCAACCTCCTCATTCCTCCTCTGTGCTCTCAGGAAAATCTCTCTGCACGCAATTAATTAGAGATCCATTAAGATATTGTGTTTGGTGCCTCTGTTCAGAAAAGAATAGATTTTGTTGAACATTTCAGAAATGATTCAGTGCCTATTTATAAAACACAGCACATGTTCTGGAGCTGCATGTATAAATACCAGGCTGTCAGTCAAATGGGCATCGCTTATTAGACATGTTATTAAAAAATAAATTGCATCCTCGGTGACAGAAAACAACAGAGCTGTCAACCAAACACCGGGGGACGGTGGGGAGGGATGTCTGTTTTACTGCTTGAGCCTCTGCTCTCCATCGGAAGAGGAATAGTGTGATATGAATTAGCGATGAGCAGAAATGGGCTCGAGAAATGTGGCTGCTCCTTGCTGGGGCTGGGACTGGGGCTGGCAGTGACGGGGTGGGAGGAGGCACCGGCTCCAGGTCACCCCGAGCATCTCGGGAGCGGCGGGTGTTTTGGGGGGCTCTCAGTCGCAGCAGCTGCAATGCTGCTGGTACAGCAAACTGCTGGAAACTGGTTTTTTTTCTCAAGTGCTGCATCTTGAAAGCGCTCACCTATGGAGATTTGTGCAAGGAAGCAGCTGGCGAAGGTGGGAGCAGGGAGGAGCCCTGGCTGGCAGCTACAGGGAGCAAAACCAGTGGGGACTTAGGGGCTGCCAGCAAAACCACCTCCACAGAGGCACAGCTGCTCCCCACTCTTCCCGCAGCCCTCCCTGTGCCCCAGCCTTGCTCCACATTGCGAGATGCTGTTTTGGGGAGGAAAAGCTGCTGCTGAGCTGCGAGCGAGGCATGGCGAGCAGGGGGCCGATCACCGCGGGCATCCAGCACCCCACAGCCCTCGCAACTGCCCCCAGGCCGGGCTGACAGTGAATGAAACGAGCCTCTGAGCCCTTCTCTCCACTTTTCCCTTGCCCAGCGACCATCACCGGGCTCTTAAGCCATATCTGCTAAGTTAAATCTTAGGGGAATGCTTGGCATTGCTACCATTAAACTGTCCATGGCCCCAGCACCCTCGCAGCGTGCACCCGGTGAGCTTTAGGATTCGACAGGGATCTTCTCAGGATGGATGGATGGGAGTAAGGATGCAGCACGCTCCTTTGGGGAGCAATATGACTGTGGTCACTCCTTGCCACCTCTTTTTTGCTCCAAGGGTGCTGTGAGGGTCTCCCACCGCTCCTCGGAAGGCAGCCCAGGTCGCGGTGCACGTCCTCACCTCGTGGAGGGGGTCCTTCCTTGCGTTGCGCCCTGCCAGCGGCTCATCGTGGGGGAAGACAACGGAGTAGTTCTTGGCATAGGACTCGTGGCTCCGCTCCCGGATCCAGCGGTTGTTGTCAGTAAGGGAGTGGTGAAACCTCCTGGAAGGCAGGGAGAGGGCGGCCGTCCGGATGAACCCACCGGCTCACAGGGTGCCTCCTCACCCAGGCACAACCCTCTTGGCCAGACCCAGATGTGGATGCAGCTGCTGTGGTGTAAAATTGCTATTCCTGCACCCCTTTCATGGGTCGGAAAGCAAAGGAACCAAGTGGGGCTTGGTGCTGGCCATGCCGCAGCGCTGCCCACCAGAGCTGGGCACTCGCCGCAGCCCCCACACTAAGCTCCCCAGCCCTGCTCCAGGCACATCTACCCCAGAGCAACTGGGAGCAGAATACAGACCTGTTGGGGGGGAAAAAATAGAAAAAGAGGAAACTTGAGGTTAATTCTGCTCCTCTTCAGCGTGGGGCCGGCCTCAGAGCACCCGTCGTGCACAACCCGGGTTTAAACACAGCCCTGATGAAGGAAAGAGCCCTGGACATTCCTTACATTTTTCATCCAATTCTCCCTAGGCTGAAAGATAAATAAAACCCCAAGCATTTGAAATTTGTTTGACATATTTTTGTCTTTCAAACAGAAAAACTCCTTAAAGGAATGTGCCAGCTCAGCACATGCTTAGGTTATTATTACCAGAGACCTGTAACTCATGGAGAGCAGCCCTGGGTGCTGGTGGCACCTTTCCCGTCCTCCCGCTTCGGCGGGCAGGGGAGCGCGGCTCTCCGAATTACCACCGGCTCCTCTCCAGCCCAAAGCCCCCATGTCTGGAGAATGGGAGACAGGCAGCAGGCAAAAGGTAAGGCAAAACGTCATCTAAAGGGCCTTTTAAAACAATATTTTCAGCTTCTCTCCCTGCTGCCTGGGTGCAGAGGAGAGGAAGGGCACGGGGGCCTTGCCGAGGAAGCAATACTCCCAAAAAGCAGCCATGGGCTCGCTGTGAGGGCAGCTGCCTCTTCCGCCGGCATGGGACAGGCAGCAGGTGACACATGGCATGTCACCGGCACCCTGGCTGCCCCGTCCGCCCCAGCCCCTTCACTGACGTGCTGAATTCTTGACAGCGGCAAGAGGAGCAACAGCTGCCAGATGAAATATTTACAAGTGAGTGTTTTGAGAGGATAAATATTTAAATGTGCAGAAAAGGGAGTTATTTAGAGAGGAGCTTAGTAATCGTCACCAAAAGAAAACAAAACGGGACCGACACCAGCTTGATCACGGGGCAGACGGGATACGGGGGATGCTCGGGTAATCCAGATGCAAGGGCTGGAAAGCCCCCGACCACTGCCTGAGTGGGGCTGGGGTCCCCCAGCGCGGGTGAGCCCCAGGATGGCTGCGGTTATACCAACCCGCCCGTCTGACGGTGCAGCGGTCCCTGCCCAGCCCGGGGATTTCTCCTTCCTTGGCTTGGCCCATCTGTGGGGCTGGTGGAGGAAGGCTGCTGGAGGCATTGCCCGCTGACCTCTGCAGGCACCAGCACCGACTCCCCTCTCCTCCCAGCCCAAGTCAATGGGGTGTTTAGCAGCTTTGCCACTAAAGCAACATGATTTTAAAAGCTTTGTCCCTGACAGGGTGGTTGCTTGTCGCTAGCAGCCCTATAAGAAAGCCCAAACCCAATCAAGTATAATCAAGCAAGTCAAAAGCAATTACAGAGCCAACATCTGCACAGTCAAAACTCCCGGCCCATGTCGTGCTGCAGGGGGGAGAAGCTAATCTTTCTCCTGTTGAAATCATCACCCTGATTATTAACTTAGAGGATTAGGCACAGCACTAATTGAACAACAACAAAACGCAAACGTAATTACCCTGTCCTTTCCCATCACTGCCATCTCCTCCTGTCTGATGGAAGCTGTTTGCGTAGAAGCGGAATGAGGCAAATGAGAGAAACTCCACGTGTAAACTCATGAAAGCCGTCGAGCACAATTGATTCCAGCTCCTTGGAGGGACACAGGCTGCGGCACAGACGCTGCCCGACACCCGCCCCCGATGCCAGCCCTGCCTTGAAACCCGTCCCCAAGGACTACCCATGGATGAAGGGTATCAGCAAAGGAGCCTGCAGCCCGCGGGGACCTGGGACAGCCGGGGTGACTTGCCTGATGTCGTAGCCGTACATGTCCTTCTCTGGCCGCCCATGGATGATCCAGTGAGCCAGCTCCCTTCCGCAGCCACCTCCCAGCATCATCCCTGGGGGAAGAGGCAAGGACCCAGATGAGGCCAGGAGGCCAAGCACGGCTGTGGATGCCCGAGGTGTGATCCCTTCCGCTCTCTCTTACCGGCGCTGTTGAAGCCACAGCCCAGGAAGAAGCCTCGGACTTCTGGGGCTTCCCCCATGAGTGGCTTGTGGTCGGCCGTGAACGACTCTGCAAGACAGAGAGGGACGTGTGCCAGCAAGGCCAGGGCAGGCGTTTTGGGGACGCATCATGCACTTTAGGAGCAGGGTTCCTACAGCTTCCCATGCTGGCCTTGTCCTGCTCCCAGAGAGCCAGAGTAGGACCAACACCGAGCACTTCCCAGCACCTCAGCTCGAGCATCCCCCACCCGCGCCTCTCCAACAGCCCCCAGGCAGCAGAGGCCACAGGCAAGGCTTCCCTGGTACCGGGATGCCCAGCATCACACAGGGGTCTTGTGCAGGCTCCTGAAGCAAATATACATACACATATATACACATATACTTGCTTCAGAAGCTTGCATGAGTATACACATATGCAGGCACACACACATATATATATATATGCACATCGCACTGCCAGTGGCAGAGGCAGGCGCTGGTGGCACAACGCAGCTCCTTTGCAGCCCTGCACGTTGCACAGCCCGTCCCTGCACCGCTGAGACCCCAGGCTTGGATTAACTCTGCCCTCCGTGCCCCCGGGGAGTCGGCAGCGCTCGCTGCACGCCAGCACTGCAGAGGGAGGACCTCGGTGCTAAGGTTTAGATTGAAAATTTGTGAAGCAGAACAAATCCCCAGTCAGAAGGCGCACGAGGCACTGCGGCGGCTGGTGCAGCCTCTTTCTTTCTCCCACTCCCCCAGTTAAGGGAGCTGCATGGACCCATTCATTGCCTTTTCAACATCTGGGCAATATTTCATTTTTATGACTATTTTTCACCTTCATCGATTTCTGCTAGGAAATTTCATGAATTTAAGCTACTTTATTCCACTGAGGGATTGCTGCTGATGTTGCCCAAGGCTCCTCTGCTAATGATGTCTCATGCTGCCAGCTCCTGCTCCCCACAGCACTGTCAACCACGGCCCCTGTGCAAATCCCCACGAGGGAAGACGGAGCAAGACACCCTGACAGAGGTGTGCAATCCTCCTCCCTGTTTTATGGTGGTTCATCCATCCATGTGAAAGGAAAGAGAGAAGACAGGGTTCAGTCTGGTCCTTTCCCTGCCCAGCAATGCCCAGCTTGTTTCCCCAAGACCTCTGTGCTCAGGAGAAGGGAAGAGGAGAGTCAGAAGATTATTTCATGCCAATAACCCCATAGCGATATGCCAGGCTACAAATTCACTGAGTTAACGGTGCAACCCCCAAAGTACCTCGCCTTCACCAGTGCTGCACGCCAGCCCTGCTGCCTTTGCACTGGGACGGATGCTGAGCGCTCACATGGGACCTTGGCCCGCTTGGCTGCAGGGTTGGATCAGCAGCCGGAGCAGAAACAGCTTAAACCACCCCAGTTCAGTCTGCTTTCATCCCCTGCACAGTAGCTGTTCTGGTGGTGAAATATTTACCGTGCAGCAGAAAGGACAAGTGTTTGCTATTTGCTTCAGCCCAGCGTGACTCAGCTGTCACAAGCAACCCAGCTGCTGGTTTAAATCAAGAAGTAGAAAAGGAGGAGCGCTGACCCTTTGGAAATTACATTACTGTACTACAAATACTAGACATTTATCTATAAGATGTCAGCTCCCCACCGGAGGCCAGCAGCTCTGCTTACACTGCGGTTTTATCAAACCTGCTGTACCCAGGGCCAAGGCCCCCGCCTTGCACATGCCATGTTTTATCTGCCGTGGGGCAGGAGATGTGCCCTACTTTCCCCTTGTACAGCAGCACCGCTCCCTCCCCGAGGGCCTCGAGGGTTTCCCTTTAAGTGCTTCAGCAAAAAGGGATTTTTTTAAAAAATTTTTTTTTTGAGCATGTGGTGGATTTCACAGGCCAAACCAAGCGCGCAGGGCTCGGGTTCGAGCGCTGGCATCATCTCACTGCCACTGCAGGCAATGCTACGGCCTCTAACTCCACACCAGACAGCCTGGGATGTAAATCTGGGTAAATCTAATGTCATCAGCCCAGAAGAAAGTAGTAAAAATAATAATATAAGATAACACTTGGTAAAAAAATGGCCACAGCTTGAAAAAAATCTGCCCCTTCATTCCCCAGTCCGGTGGCCACAACATCAGCTGTAAATCTGCGCTAGCCACCCCCCAGCCTGGACCAAGGCAATGAGCTCCCCGGGTGTTTCTCCACCTAGGCTAAGCCTGGGATGCCACCCCTCGGAAGATGACACCACTGCAGCCAGACCACAGGCGCTTTCTCTGCCTTCAGAGAATTTCTCTTCCCAGGTTATGAAGTTTCCCCTTGTCTTCAGCAAGATCCTTGGAGGAACGCAGCCACCCCGATGCCAGCGCTGCCGCATTACCTGGCCCGCAGACGGTGGATTTAATGCCCGTTTTCTCCAGCACCGGTACTCTGTTGATGGCACCTTCGATGTGTTGCATGAAAACATCCCAGTCCAGATCAAAGAGGCCAAAAGCAAATTTTTCAGATACCTGAAGGTGGGAAACAGGAATTGGGACACAAAACAGAGTACAGCTGAGGGCGTAAGAACTTCTCAGCTCTGGCAGCCTCGGAGACCACAGAAAATCGAGGCTGCTTTGCAGACTCTGGTTTCTTTGAGTCTTCATGAACAGCCCAGCCAAGCCAAAAGTCTGGGGCAGAGCCCGAATTAAGACACCTGTACCGGGATAAAGGGATAATGCAGCAGGGCAGGCACCGCATGGTGGCCTCTAAATCCCCCCAGCCCAGCCTTTGCAGCTCATTCCTGTTGTCTCTGCACCTCATATCTACGCCACAGACAGACCCAAAGGGAAGATGCTGTCCTGTGCTTTCCCCACCGGCCGCAGGGAGGTTGGTACCCGCAGGAGCCGGGGGCTTAGGCACTCACGCCTGCGCCCACCCCTCCAAGGGGGTTCCCTGGAAATCTGCCTTGTTCCCCTGGAAAACCTCCTGGCAACACTCACCTGCTCCCAGAAGATGGGGTTTGACTCATATCCACCCACGGAAAGGGCATCGCCTTGGAGACGGAGATACACCGAGGCGTCGTGATCGCGAACGTTTGGCATGTTCTGAAAAACGAGGAGGGAGAGCGGAGGGGTGAGGGGGGCCGAGAGCCACGGGGGGACCCTGACATCGCCCCAGTGAGGCTGAGTGGGATGAGCTGGGGGTCTGGGGCACAGGGTTGGCACCTGCAGCAGTGACCCACCCAGGCTGGGAGCAGCGGTGGCTCCATGGATGTTCCCACAGCCCTGAAATTTGGGTGCCCACATTGCCCCAAGGGGAAGGCATCCAGGTCAGCTCCAGCAAACCTGGCCGAACCACGGGCAAAGCGGCTTACGCAGGCAGAGATGCTGCGGGCAGCGTGCCCATTCACCAGGCCTGAGCCCAGGCACCCAAGCTGGAAGCCGAGTCTTGCACAAATCCTGCCTAATTAGCAGCTGGCAACATCCAGCGCTGTAGGTAGGAGCCATGCTGCGGGTGCATTTGCACAGGCGCCAGGGCAGCAGCGCCTCGGCTCTCCGGCTGCTCCTCCACGGCACGGGCAGCACTGGGAATGCTTGGGGGAGCGGGAGCAGCCGCTGCGGTTGATCCCAGCTTGGAAAGCATCACTCCTCTGCCACCCACCTCTGCAGGAGGATGCAACAGCACAACACACGGGCAGCAGTGTGCAAAGAATGAGGGATTTGTTCTCGTGAATAATGGATAGAGAAACATTTAGAGAGCATGGAAGCATTGGTGTAGGGCCTACTGCGACTCATGTTGACAAATGGAATTAAGTGGATTGAACAGGAGGCACCGGGGTCTGCAAGCTGCAGCCTCTTCTCTGAAAAGTCTCTCTCTCACCGTGTTTGTACGACACAGTGGGGTTACTGGGATATAAATGTAATCATTGATACCAGCAATTTTTAAAATGAGGCACCTCGGACTGAAAAGTCAGACACAGACTGTGTCAGTGGGATGGAAAGTAAATAGCGTGCCATCCTCAAAGCCCTGGTGCCTGAGCGACTGAAGTCTCCTTTGACTCCTGAACAATTCTCTGCAGCCTGACGGCAGGAACAGATTTCTTAGGAGAGTTTAGAAACACTTGGAGAGCTACAGCTCTGCTTGCCGGCAACTGGGGCTTGTTCAGAAAGTGTTTGGCATCTTTATGAACACTGCTATCGGACACCAAACACATCAGAGATCCTATAATAATTCTACTGAGACAAAAAAAAAAAATTAAGAAAATTGTCCTGCTAGTCATAACATTGTTAAATATTAAATACGACTCTATTAAGGGTAGTCTGATAGTCCTGCTAGGAGGAGAAGCTCCTGCGTGTGCACTTCCCCGGCTGCCTGCAGAGCCTGGCCCGCAGCGCAGGCTCACGCTGAAAGCAGGAATGGGGAGGGGGGGTCCTGCAAGTCTGGGGGAGCCAGGAGGGTCTGTCCAGGGGGGCAGGAACCCGTGCTGCTCTCCAGAGCAGAGGAGCCGATCCGCAGCCGCGTGGGACTGACCTGAATGCCCTCGATGCGCTCGGTCACCACGTAGGCGTGATGCATCCCCACCAGCGGCACGTGGACGCCGGCCAGCCGGCCCAGGGCTCGTGCCCACACACCTGCGGAGAGAGCAGCCCCGTGCTGAGCACCTCTCTGTCCTCTGGAGACCTGCGGTGGTCTGGGGGTGACAGCCAGATGGGGGGGGACAAGGACTGATCCAGCCCCGCCGGCTCACGGGATGCAAAGCCACCCCCTGCCCTGCGGCCGCAGCCCCGGTCCCCCACCTTCCCTGCCGTGCTTTGCGCCCTGTACCTGCGCAGTTCACCACGCAGGGAGTCTGGATGGTCCCGTGGGCCGTCTCCACTGCATACACCCTCTTCACCCCAAAATCATCAGCTCTGACCTGGATGCCAGTGACCGGGCAGTTCTCTATGATCTGGTGGCAGAGGAAGGGAAGCAGAGTCACGGCAGGGTCACAAGGGCACAACCCAGCTCGCCTGACATCTAGCCCCCAAATCTGGGAAAGGTGAATCCAAGCAGCGGTCTGGCAATGGCCATCTCCCTTTCCCAACAGCTATTACTGTTACTGCTGATAACAACATACCCCTCCTCAGCTGCAGGCTTAAACTGCTGCTCTGTGCTTCCCACAGCTGCAGACGATATTTATTATTCACACGCACATGAGCAAAGCAATGCACCAAGGATGGACTGGTAGTCTTGAGGAATGGATTGTGTTACCTGACCCTAAAACCTCTGCTCTCCCGAGGAACCTGCCTCGGGTGCTGCCTTGTCTTGCTCCTAAAGGTCTTCTTTTCATCCTATATTTTCCCTGGATCTCATGGTTCCTGCCAGCTTTGTTGCTGTGACCCAAACAGCCATCAAAGTGGAACCCGTCTTGGGCAAAGACCTGATGCTGCAGGAGCAGCTCTGCTCCAGTGGGAAAGGAGGAGATGGGGAAGGCAGAGGATGAAATCTCCCATGGTCAACAGGCATTAATGAGTAATTACTAATTAGGAACTACCGTAGCGCCTCTGGCAGTTGCTGCTCTGGCAAGAGTCGAGCAGGTACCAGCTGGATCCATGGTGCCGTCCTTGGGGACGTATAGCGTGCCGTACAGGTCGTCGATGTTCATCAGCGGGTACAGGTCCTTGGTCTGCGATGGGGTCAGGACGTAGGACTCCACGCCGTACACCTTCCCCAGCTGCCAACCGGACAAGAAAACCGGGAGCTCAAGCAGGCAACAAAAGCTTTGCTCTTCACTTGCTGCTGGAGGAGAAGGGGAGCCCCAGGACGTGTTTATTTCCCAGATGAGGCAACTGCCGCAGCAAGGCAAGCCCTAAATCTAGCACGGGGTGGGATGGTCTGCACAGGTTTCAGGGAATATGGTCCCGTATTCGCATGCAAGCTGCCTGTGCAGCTGGAAGAATGATGCTACCGCTCCTGTGCAACTGGGAAAACGATGCAACCACTATCTGAACTGGCAAAAATCCACGGCTGGATTTAATTTTGCCTACTTTGCCAGCATTTTGCCTGATTTCAGCAGCCTTAGGGAAGGCAGGAGGCTGCCCTGGAAGCTCACCCCAGGCCACTCGCAGCTCTCCGGGTGGGAAGGCAGGGAGGGATGGGCCGTTCGCAGCCCCGGGGGCTCCGCAGCCCTGGGACCCCCAGCCCTGCTCCCGTGGGCAGGAGATAAAGACCACCTCCTGCCTCCCAGCCGGCCGGGGGACACACCGAGGGGCTTCTCCCTACCGACATGAGCCTCTTGTACTCATCGAGGCGCTGCTTGTTGGAGGCGATGAAGAGCCCTCCGTTCTCCACCCAGCCCGTGTGCAGCCCCGTCTCCTCGGGCAGCTCCCGGCTGACCACGTCCCGCGTGTGCGCCAGCAGCTCCACTTCCACGTCGCTGGGACGCAGCTGCCACAGCAGACCTGGGGACACGGAGCCCACGGGTGGGACAGGACAGGCGGCTCCGCCACCCCCCCGCCCCGTTGCAGGGTGCAGAGGGGGCCCCGCCGTCCCACGCGTGGCGTGGGTCGCCCTGCCCGGAGCTCTTGCTCCATCTCGTGGCGACGTGGGAGCGCTACAAAGGCTGGATTTCTATTTCCCTCGGGCATTAAATGAATGGGAAAAATGGGGAGAAAAGGGAAAATCTGGAGCAGACTACCCCAAAAGAGACAACCCCCCCAAAAGCTTACCGAATTCACCTCTTCCAGCTCCCCCCTCCCTGCCAAAGAGCATTGGCTTAAAGAAGAAAAAAAAAAAAAAAAGGCGTGGAAATAAACTGTTTCATTTTCCTGTGGTCATGTAAAACTTTAAAAAAAAAGAAAATCTGGGGGATGGTTTCTTAACAAAAAGTTATGCCAAAAGGAAAAACAGAAACCCTGCAATTCTCCCCATTTAAAGCCAAAGCTCTCCGGCACATCCGGAGCCAGCCCGCGCAACGGAGCCGCTCCAAGGGCAACGGCGCATCCCAAGCCGTGGGCATCCCCGCGCCCGCCGCCCCCGCCCCAGGGAGCACCCACGCTGTGCCCGCCGCCTCACCGGCCGTGTGCCAAGTGGTGCCCGAGGTCAGGCGGTCCCTCTCCAGCAGCACGACGCTGGTGACACCCTGCTTGGCCAAGTGGTAGGTGGTCTGGCAGCCCAGGCTGCCCCCCCCGACCACCACCACCTCGGCCGAGGGTGGTGGAGGCCGGCTGGGCTCCTTGCTCCCAGAGCCTTCCTCCTTCAGCGTCTTCTGGTATGGGACGCTCTTCTTCGCCGTGGGGCCCGTTGTGCTGCTGAAGGGCCGGGGGCTTCTCCAGGGGGCTGGCAGGCGGCGGGGGGCGGCCGCCCGCAGGGCGCAGCTCACGTAGGACATCTCCACCTGCAAATCCCAAAAACACCTCACTGGTGCGGGCAGGGGACCCCAGGCCAGCTCGGGGCCTCACCACCGTTCTGGCGGTAGCGGCATCTCCGGGTGCTATGCAAGGGGCTGAGCAGCTCGCGGCGGCTGGAGCGAGCCCCGGGCATGTCCCTGCGTGGGCTGCTGGGACCCCCTTCCAGCAGGGAAACGGGACCCCGCTGCACGCGTGTGCGCTCCCAAACACCCTGCGGAGGGGCCCCACTTAAAAAGGGGGCTTGGAAACACACAAGGCATGGCAACGCCTGTGGTCGCTCATGCCTGCAGAAACCACTCTTTCTCTTTTTTTTCCCTGTATTCAGGAGCCTGCTTCGCTACAATGAAGGTGCAAGGCTTGCTCCCTGTCAAGAGAGAGCAGTGCAATGGCTGCTGGTGTGGGACGGGGACAGATCCTGCCTGCAGACACCCCAGCCCCTGCGCCCAGGGCTCCTGGCCGGGGAAATGGCTCAGGGCTTTGCTCTGGGCGCATGGCTTTGGGGGCACAAGAGGGGGTACAGCGGGGTCTCACAGGCCAGTGCCACCCCCTCCCATGCGAGCCATGGGCTGTGGCTAGGGGCTGCCCTGGAGCTCACCCCACCGAGACCGCCAGCTCGCTGCCACGCGGCCTCCAAAACCCCCGCAGTCCCCCCGCAGCCCAGCAAAGCTGCAAACTCCCGCTCGAGAAATCCCGCGACGCCTGCAGGAGTTTCTCGGACAGCCCACGGCAGGTTCCCACCGCCCACAGCCACGACTTGCCGGGCACCACTCACCAGTGAGGCTCGCTCCGGGCTGGCTTTCCCTACCGCGATGGCCGTGGGGCCCCTGCCTTCCTCCGATGCTCTCCTCCTCCTCCTCCTCTTCCGTGCACGGCCGTCCCTTTGGCCCCTGCTGCAAAAAACATTAACCAGCGCCGGCGGCGAGCGGAGCCAGCCCAGGCAGCCAGGGATGAGCTCTTACCCCTTCCCGTGGCTCTGCTACTTCCCGACGAAGAAGAAAAATCAGGCAGAATGGAGAAATTCAAAATAGGGAGGAAATGCTGCTTTTCTCCCCGGCTCGGTGCCCAGCAGAGAACAAACAGCCCAGCTGGGGCCAGCGGGGACTCGCAGCCTCCCGGGCTCGTTCGGCACTGGCTGGAGCCGTCAGCTGGATGCCAGAAAGCAAACACGGCAAGGAAAGGCACCATCTGACCCTCCTGCCGGAGTTCCCAGCAGTTACATTTTAAGAGCAGAATTAAAATAAATTTACACGTTTCCTAAGCCAGACCCACGAGCTCAAAGTGAAGGTGGGAACACCAAAAAAATTTAATTTACAGGGGGTAGGAAAAGAAACGTTTAGATCTCCCAGCCTGAAGGTTTATTGTTCCTCCTGCCCAGGACTCACCCCCGAAATTAGGGCCTGTTTGGGCAGGATACGCAGGCAACGCAAGTTCTTTAAAGGCGGCTCTGAAGGGCCTGATTCAGCTATCTCGGAGAAGCAGAGGTCGGGGTGGAGCCAGGGTTTGGCTGCCGGTCGGTGGGGTTGGGGTCCGAGCAGCATCGTGGTCCCTGCAGCGTCCCCCGGGCAGCACCGCCTGCCCACAGCCCCATGGAGCCCTGAGCAGCCCGGGGAGGGTGTTTCGGGGGGCTTTTAGCATTCAACAGCGCCACGACCCTGGGAAGTGCCCCCGCTGCTCCCCACCACCCCATGCCTCTGCTCTTGCATGCTGAACGCACTGTGCTACCCAGTCTGCATCCAAATTCCCCCAGTTTGGGAAGGGTTTGAATAGGGGGGGTTCACTTGTTCCAGCATCAGCCCATGTCTCAGGCAGCATTTCTCTCCTCCCAAAGTTAAAACTGGTTCTAAGTTTTAAAGAGAGAGCCCCAATTCCTCCAGACTTCTCTACAGACTAATTGCTCAAAATAACCACAGAGATGCAAACAAGTCTAAACTCCTGTTTGCAGTGGGGTGTTTCTGTTTGACAGGCCAGAACCATTTCATCAGCCTGTACTAATTATAAATACGACCTTTGGGTTAGACCAGACCTAAAACAATACAAGCCCAAGTACGCATTCAGCAGCCCGAGCCGTTCACCAAGCTCAGGACGGACGGCAGAGCAAGCAGCCGCGACTTCAGTCCCTCCGAGCCCGGGGCCCTGATGCAGCTCCAGAGCAGGAATGAGGGTGGTTATTTTTATTGATGGTCAACCTGACGTGGAGGGAGCCTATGCCAGTTCAATCTTTTCCCTATAATTCTTAGATTAATTATAAAATAAAGGAGCATAGCGGTTTGCATGCTCCAGATGGAGTTTTCTAGGTCACAGAAAACATTACAGCTAATGCAGGAATGAACTAGCCAGGCATACTGCAAAACTGCTGATCATCGCGTGCGTGAGGCTGCAAGTGTGTGCCACCGCCATCGCCACCGCTGCTGGGCCCTGCATGGCGTGCGTGCAGAGCTGGCTTTGCTCTCCCCTGCACCACAGTCTGAATTCGGTCTTGGGAAAGCATCACCAGTATCTGACCCCAGACTGAAAGCAGGCTCGATCCCACACAGTCCTGCTGGGCAGAGCTTTTCTGAGCTCCGGTATTGGCAACCCCCTACCTCAGTTTCCCCACCCCGACTGCACAGCAGTTCGGACCCTTGTTTTGGAGTCCACCAAGCTGGGTGGTGCGAGTGCTTGCACCCAGCCAATGTGCCTGCTCGTGGCATGGACCAGCCGAGGTGGCAGAGGGAGGTGGCCACATGCTGGCCGGCCACAGGCCACGGGGGCCGCGGGGCTTGCTCAAGGCCCAGCCACAGGGACACTGCCGGGCGACTGTCGCACTGCGGCAGGGAGCGGGACCTGCTGTTCGCAGAGGGCAGCCAGCAAATGCAACCACCCCCTGCGCCGTGTTTGCTCAGAGCAGAGGCAGCGCCCTGGCGAGCCCAGCTAATGTGGGAGATTATGTTGGCAGCTGCTATTGCTGGGGGAAAAAAATAATAATAAATAAAAAGAAAACCTGTGTCTGGTGTGTCCCCCCTCCTGGGGTGGGCCAGGGTCCGTGCAGGGCTGGAGCCAGCTGTGCTGGCCATGGCTGGAGATTTATTCTCCGGTTAATGCCCCTGGGAAGGCTCCTCCTGGTCTGGTTACAGCGCCTGGCCGTGGCTGGGCATGGTGAATAAATGCCCCATTTATCCCCGAGGCGTAAGCCCTCATCAGCGCAAACCCCAGGAGGAGGTTTGGATATGGAGCTGAGCAAAGCCGGCTGTCGAGGTACCCACCTGGCCGAGGCTGCAATGCTGCTGGCTCCAACCACCCCCCGAGGGTCAGATGTCACCAGCTGCCACCGAGGAGCCAGCCCCCGGGGTGGCAGGGATGTCCCCAGAGGCAGGAACCTGCATGGAAGCAGATTTTCGCATTAACCTGCTCTTGCAGCCAGCAGACGGTTCCAGGCTCTAGTGCTGCAGTTTTGCAGCCCAGCTGTGCCATGGGCATCTGACGGCAACGCCCGACCCGCTCGGTGCCGGGCTGACGCTCATCGCCGGCAGGAGAGCAGCCAGGTACCAAAACCTGGGATTTCATACGTGGTGCCTGTTGGAGAGCTTCCCTTAGACTGAAGAGCAACAAGGAAAGGGTTTATCCCAGGCAGGGGTCATCAGTTTGGCCTAGGCTAAATACCTGGCTGAGCAGCATCTTTCCAAATCAGCATCCAAAAGTGAGTGCCCAGCTAATGTCCTGCTTCACCCAGGGAAACATCTCCGCTCATTTCTACTGAGCCTGTGAAAGTTGAAGCAAGAAGGAGAAAGCACTGGGGACCGCAAGAGCAGAAAAAAATTCATGTTATTCTTAATTAAATCATGTGGCAGCTCACAGTGGCACCTCGTGTCCCTGCTCTGGGTGAAACCTCCAGCAGTGCCTCAGGTATTTTATAAGCAACAGTGCAATTTCTTTTATTGCTCTGGAAAACGCTGCTGCGTGCAGGGCCGAGTGGGATTCTAGAACATGATACTCAGGTGTGACTAAAAGCTGTGGAAAATCATGCTCCTGCTCTCACCCCCAGCGATTCGGCTCGGGCAGGGAGAGGAGCCACGGGAAAGGCGCCCGGCAGGAGCGCGGGACAACTGCAGAAGCAGCTGCTCCAGAAACAAGGAGGAACTCGATAGGCGAGCAGTCGGCTTCAGCAGTGCCTCATGGAGAAGAGCTGTGCCCGGTACTGCAGGAAAGATTTACTCCGAGTTTTGGAAGGGTACGAACACTTACGGTTCATGGCAGCAATTGGAAAGGATCACGCATCTCCCCTGGACCGGCCAAGCCACCCCTCCGGCCCCAGCACAGCCAAGGGGGCCTGGGTGACAAGATGCCCGAGATGAGCCTGAGCCCTCCGGCACAGTAAAAACCACGGCTGGAAAAAAACCTATCAGCAAAATTACACTTTATTTTTTTGTTGTGGAATTTACTTTGATGTATTGTAACTTAAAAAGGTCTGGAAAAACCACATGCAAAAGGGTTTCTAAGTAGCAGCTAAAGTTTCTATTCCAGCATTACAAGCTATTCCAAATGATTTCCAATTCCCAGCTATAAACTATTCCATAAACAAACAGTTTTATCTTTAAACTCCCTCCACCCTACCCCAGTTAGTGCAGTGCAAAGGAAAAACCCAAGGAATTTACATATTATTTTCCAACGTATCCCATTGCAATTTCGAATGATCTGCGATGAACTAAAATATATATACAATTTTCTCGCCGTCATAAAAAAACATTTCCCTTTCTTATTCACAGATATATATTGTGGCAAATGGCTGAATAATTACTTACAAACAAAACAATCTTTTAACAAGTTTCTTACAACAGTAAACACAGGAGGGAGAGCTCTCCGGAGGGACGGGGGGATTTGGCAGGGCTGGGAGGGGAGCGCAGGCAGCGGCGGAGGTCGGGGATCCCTTCGGGGCGTAAGGGAGAGATGGTGCCACGGTCCCCGTGAGAGAGTGCGTGCTCTCCCAGGAGGGATGCCCTCGCCACCTTACAAAATCAGCCACGTCAAACATGGGTCGCGTAAGGCTTTAGGATCTGAGGCATAACATGAGCCATCGTGAGTTGTCTTGGGTGCGTGCGTGTGCGTCTCATCCCCCCCAAATACGCGCTCCGCTCCGGCACAGCTACAGGAATCGGAGCAGGGCCCTTTGCTTTGCACAGGAGGAGCAGGGCATTGCCAGCTCCCTGCTGGCTGCTGCCCCTGGAGCGTACCCCGAGCTGAGCACTGAGAGGCCGGCCGGGAGAGGTTAGCACCAAACAGTACCTTGGGAAAGCCCCGAGCCCCCTCCGCGTTCCCGTCACCTCGCAGAGCAAGGCCCCCGGCGGGCATCTGCCCCGGCCAGACCCTGGCTGCAGCCACCCCGCTCCCCCCGCGGCACCAAGAGCGCAGGCACTCGCAGGGCTCCAGGAGGAACGGGCAGCAAAATAGGGCGGCTCTGGGCTTGTCTGAGCAACAACATTTAATTTCCAAGTTAATCTCTTTCCCTTTTCCTCGAGAGACCCAAACTCTTCCATTTATTATCCCGAGCAGGGCACTGCTGCTCCATTTGTGGCAAGGCTTCGGACGCAGCCATGGCACCTCCATGGCAGGGACCGAGGGCATCAGCACTGCTCACCCAGCCAACGCTGGCGTCTCCCAGACCTGTGCCAGTGCGATGCCAAGAGCCCCCACGGCAGTGCCACCACAATCCCAGGGGAACAACATCAGCGCATGGAAGCACCGGCTCAAAATGCCACTTACTCAGAGAGGCTGGAGGGCGTCTCCTGGGGCTCAGCTATCGGACAGAGGAAAGCTGTTCCCTGCCACACACCCACACACGTGTTTGTTCGTATTTGCACTTTGGAAGGAAATTCTGGAGCTGGAGAGTAATGCCAGCGCCCGGCAGAAGATGGTGGCCTGGATTTCCACCCAGCAGCTCTGCCTATGAACCACGGGGACTGCACTTCAGAAAGAACAGACTCGGAGGGACAGTGCTCAGGACATAGTGGCAATGCCAAGACAGACGGACCTTTAGTTGACAGCAGCAGCAGTAACAGCCTGTGGGAGAAAGAGAGGGGGCAACGCTCACAGCCCCCAAAAGTGCACGCAGCCGGGGAAGAAGAGATGCTCTCGCAACTTAGCAAAACAAATCAGGAGTTGATACCGTAGCCCTTACTCAGGTGGGTTCACCCGCCTGAGCTCAGCGAGGTGGGACGTGTCACGGCTGCAAGAAAAATCAGCCTGGCTCGGGGGGGGTCCCGCCCACAGCAGGACCAAGCTGGGAGCGAGGGCAGGACAGACCCATGGACGCACACTCCTGTCCACTCCTCTGCATGTACCTGGTGCCTTGGTGGCCTCCAAAACCCTTGTGTGGCAAAGTGCATCTCCAGTCCTGCAACATGCCGAGAGCTCCTGCTCACCAGTGGGACCAGTCTGCACCCCAGGCTGCCTCCTCTGCCCACAGCAAGGCTGGTGGGACTGAAGGTGGTTGTAAAGAAAACGGGCTTGGGATGCCAAAGCGGCTCTTCCTCCTCCTGTCTGACTGGGAGGTCCACTTCCAGCCTACATCTGATGCTCAAAATGCGCTCCTGGTTTCACAGCTGGCATCCTTCAGAGACGAGCAACAGCAACCTCCTCCGGGTCGGACGTCCCCGCTCTGCCCCCTCGCCCCGGCCGCAGCGCGGTGCTGCTGGGTGCTGCTGCATGGTTGCCAGGAAGACTGCCAAAATCCTGACCCCGGGAGCCCACCCGAGCAGCGTGGCAGGGGGTCTGCATCGTCTCCTTGGGGCTGAGTCGCTCCCTCCCCTTAGAAACCCCCAAATTCTCACCTTGGCACACCCAGGCATCAGCCCAGGTGCAAACCTTCAGCCTCACCCTCCCACCATCATCACCACAGTGGCTTTTAAAACACCTTTCGTAAAAGAGGTTTCCATCCTCTGGTGGGCACCGCACAGAGTCTCTCAGCTCTGTCCATGCAGGTGAGCGCGGCTTTCCCGGGACTCGTCTGCAGCTGCTACATGAACGTTATCCGACAGACCGTCAATCTTCTATACACTTAACAGGAGCGAGGCCGCCGGCGGCCCCGACGCACGCGCGCGCGCACAGACTGTACAGAGGAACGGATTGCTGAAGAGTCTGCGAGAGCAGTCCTGGGAGGCGTCCGGCCGCGTCTCACGGGGAGCCGCAGGCATTGGGACAAGCGTGCACGGTCTGCAGCGGCTCGCTCTGGGCCCTTGACGACTTTCCATCAGACATCCCCGCAGTCATTGCACCCCCTCCTCTTCCACGTACGTTGAGGGAAACCAGCCAACCTGTCGGGGAAGCGGAGAGGTGAGCTGGAGACTGGGGAGCTGAAGGGACCTCCTGTTGTCAGTGGGACAATTCCCCTGCCACCACACGCTGTTCCCAGTGAGCCGTTTGTACGGTGCTGGATGCGCCTGCATCCTGATGCACGGTGGTGACGGGGAGGCGGTGCAGCCGTTACCCTAATTTGGGACGGAGCTAGCAACTATACATTGCCTTGGACACATGGGTTGTCCGCAATACATAAGGGATCAGGGCATGAAGAATCTGTCCCCAGTGCTACAAACTCTGTGGGACGCCAGGTCAAGCCATCAGCCTGCTGCTCTTCCCCAGGATGCTGAGCCTTTCACCTGCAGAGCCACTCCTGCATAGATACCCCACGTGCAGGTTTAAAGAGCAGACTCGGACATCGCCCGAGCTGGCGTGCCCGCGTGCCCACCGCATGCTCCCATGCGCCTGCACGCACCGGGTATCGCGTGTCACTGCCACACAGCACCCCCGGCACATAGCAGTGGCTCCCGTGAGATGACAGCCCATCCATGAGCCAGAAAAGAGCAAGAGGGAGTGGGACGTGTTCCCCTGCCCTTTGCTGTCCTGAGAGCAGGCCGCGCTCCGGCTGGGCAGGTTGAGAGCGGGGAGGACCGTGCAGAAACGGGACAGGACATAATCTGGATGCACTCACTCTTCCGTTGGTTTCCCCCTTCCACCATCCCTGGTCCCCGCCAATCCTGCTGTAGATCTTCACCACGTCGCCCTCTCGCAGCGAGAGCTCCCGCATGTCCCGCGCCGCAAAGTTGTATCGTGCCACCGCCGTCCCTATGACCCGTGGGGTGAACACTGCGAGGGGACAAAGCAGAGGGAGTTGGGAGCTGCCCCATCGCCTGGGACCGGCCGAAGCCTGGGGAAAGCTTGGCGAGGTTCAACCTGGGTTTTCCACTGCAGCGCTGGCTCCCATTGCAACACACGATCTGGAGCAGCTCGGGTGGCGGGGCTGGACTCATCCGAATTGCTTAGCCCCGCACAGACTGGGGCGGTCGGGGTTAAACTGGATTCCTGCTGGGCTTTAAACAGCTCCATGGGCTTGGGAAGCCCCTGTCTGCTGACCAGGAGGGGTCCAGGAGGGGCTCGGTGGGGATCACTGGGGTGAGGGGCGCTTTTGTGAGAAGGTGGTAAAAGAAAAGACTTCATAGGAATACACGATCATTAACAATGAAATCATGGAAAAACCCTGTTCCACTACCAGTATCAGGTCTGGCTGCTGCACAGCTCCCAGCACCTGATAGGACCACCTCGTCAAAAGATTTCACAAATCAACTTGTACTTAAACTACTTCAAAAACCTGAGTTATTGGCACTGGATTCTCCTAGAGATGCTGAGCAAAACCCGTATGTTCTGCCATGAGGAGCAACAAGCTGCTAACCCAGTACCCTCCCTACTCTTGTCCCTGCCAGGGAGCAGCCAGGGCCCTTGGAAACTTGGTCCTGTAACAGACCAAAAGGTGCAAAAGATCCCTGCAAACCCTAATGGTGACCAACAGCTTGTGATAAGAAGCACGGCCCCGTGAGCCGTCCCAGGATCCGGCCTCCACCAGCACGGCCCCAGCACCACGGATCTCCGTCACTTCAGGCAGGGGATGGTCAGGGGAGGCACCAGGAGAAGCAGCAGCGAGGGGGGAACGGCAGGGGCAGTGCTCAGCTTCCCTGCCCCAGCGGCTGGGCAGGGGGAAGGAGGGTTGGAGAGCAATGGTGGGACGGATGGGATGGGCAGAGGAGGAGAAAAATGCACCTCCCTCTGAAGTTTGCAAAAAAAAAAAACCCACCCTGAAGGGACGTCGTGTTTCGGTGAAGCTACCCTTTTTGTCCCAGGACTTTCGAGGATTAATTTCAATTTTAAATGTTTGCAAACCAAGGTTGAACTAAGTTTGAGGAAAAGCTTTGCCCAGGTTTTCAGCTCTTGGGATGAAAAGAGATGAGGATGGCAATGGAGACGGTCCAGACACACAACGTGCAATCACGGAGGGCTCGTCCGTCCTCGCCAGGCAGCCAGGCTGGAGAACGGAGCGAGAATCACGGCAGCTTTGAACTCTTTCATCAAGAGCTTGCTCAGAGCCCACTGCTGTACAAAGTACTTTCTGCAACACTTTGTATGCGGTTAAAGGATCCCAAATTCCCAGAATTATGTTCTGATACCATGAGAAGTTAAGTGTTCTTCCCAAACACGGCAGTAAGGAAAGCAAGCGTGGCTTTGCCGATGATTTTCCCTGTCCAGCCTAAAGAAAATACTGAAAGGTAAAAGCTTAAACAGGAAGACATGAACTGGCACAGTTTTGCTCTGATCCCTGCCAAACAGGCACCAGTCTGTAAGACATTTAAATCAATGGGGTTCAAAGGCCAGAGCACTGCTGCACTCTCCGCAGGGAGTCTGAGCCACAAAACACATTGGACAGCGCAGGTTCCCCCCCGCCTCCTCAGCAAGGGGCTCCCGAGCAGCCTCAGACACCAGAGCTCAAAAACTGCCGGACATGAGGTGTTCTCCTTGTCCAGCAAGGAGAAACGGTCTGGAAGATGGTGTGATGCCAATGCTCGTTTGGTGAAACACACAGGATAGGCAAGTCGAGCTTGAAGTACATCATGAGATCCCAATGCGCTACATTCGTTTTTTTCATTAATTTTAGCCCCCTTTCTCGAATAGTGACAACTCCATCTCCTCCCTGCCTGGATTTTGGGGAGAGAGGGGAGTGTGTTTTGCTTCCAGCCAAGCCATGGTTAATTCACTTATTTCCAGGCTGTGCCCCAGGGCAGCACTGGGGACCCCCTGAACTGCCTGCGGGTGACGGAGGGACAGCGGGGACCCCGCAGGTCCCGCTGGTGATGGCTTTCAAGCTGGGGGTGCTGCAGCCTGGGGAAGGCGGCAGGTCTCTCCGGCGGGGAGAGGCACTGGTACCTGACCAGAAGGGACTGGAGGAGCTCTGAGAAGAAAAGTTGAGGCCCTGAGGACTGAGAAAAGAAAAGTTGTAGGAAGCGCAGGAGGCTGCAAAGAGGTTAGAGAGAAACAGAAAGAGGCAGAACACGCATTAAAAAGGAAATAAAAAAAAAATATTATAATGCACAATGCTTTAAAAGCTGATGGAGAAATACAGGGCAAAGCATACAGAAGGTCTTGCGCAGGGGCTCAGAGCTGGGACAACCAGCGGCAGGTCTGCCCGCAGCCCCACAGCCAGTGTGGGGGCTCAAAAGTCATCCTAGGCTTGTACTTTATTGGAAAAGATATTTAACAAACGTTTAAAAACTATCTTCCTTTGGTATTCTTTTTAAAATATACCATGGAAAAAGTTTTTTAAAAAACGCATTTTTCCCCAGAAAGTAGCTATTTCTGCACTCAGGCTTTTAGACAAAATGGAACATTTTGCACTACTGCACATTTTGCTTTCCATTTCTTTTGATTTTGTTTTCTTTTTTTTTTTTTTCATTTTAGGCACAGACTTACCATTTCTACCATAATCTCCATTAAAGGAGCCCCACTGGGATTCAAACCGTCACAAGTGACACTGGAACTGGATCCATTAAAACACATGCACAAAAGCTCACGCGGGCAGGTAAGACACGATATATCCCGCTATCAGAGCAGCGCATCTCTGCTCACCACCCGCAGGTGGACGGGCTGCCCCTGCAGCCGCAGCTCCTCTCCCGGCAGGACCAGGCGGTGACAAACCGCCCCTGAGCACAGGGTGCAAAGCCGTAGGAGGGAAACCAGCCCCCCCCAGGAAAAGCTCCTGCTGGGAGGCTGCACCCGCTCTGTGGAGCCGCACGAGCTCGAGGGAGCAGCATCAGGCAGCCCCGGCTCGGCCGGACCCCCCCAGCCCCCATCACCGCCTGTGAGACCCATCCTCAAAATGCCACCAGCCGAGCAGGAGACTCATTTGCAAATTAGGGGGCTCAAGTCCTACAGCAAAGCTATAAATCCCTTCGTCCAGACGGTGCTCCTACGCCTTGCTGAAAGGATGAGATTTTCCATCAGGGGTTTAACGGTGCCCACTCGTACGGCTGAGCTGGGTTTTACCTGGAGAGCGGGTGAAGGTCCTGGAGGTAGAGCGCTCCCGAGATTTATAGGGGTACTTCAGTGTTGTGTCCAGCTGCTTGAAGCTCTCCTTCAGCGAGTGGTTCTGGTAGTATTCGACCAGCTCCTGCGGAGGACAGAGGGGCACCCGGTTGTCTCCGCCGTCCTCCGCATGACTTGCAGGGACGGTGCGCATGCTCAAAGGGGCTACAAACACCTACCAGCAAGCTTTCAAACTTCTTGGCTTCCGTGATGTGTATCCAGTTGTCCTTCTCCACCACCTTGATGTGCTTCACCTCTTCATTGAACCTGCAAAAGGTAGCAAAGGCACTCAAGAAAACATAGCCATGTGCTCCAGCCCTGTCTCACCCTTCGCATGTGAGTAATACTAAATTACTCAATTAAGTATTACTCACTTAATACTGATGGCAAAGCGCTCAGCCTCGGCCGGCCGCTCCCGGATCAGGTAGGTGCCGCTGACGTGAGACTTGAGCAGGTTGTCCGTCTGCTGCCGCTCCATGTTCCCTGCGAACCTGAGCCCAGGGGTTAATTAATTAAATAACTAAAAATCAATGCATATCTTTAAAATACGCATGTTTTAGACAAAAGGAGACAGCTTTTTTAAAGGCATGAAGGTGGGGCAAGTAGAGAAACGGGTCTCATCCCACACTTCATGAGCAGAAAGGAAAGTGCCCACAGATATACAAGAAGCTGCCCAGCCACTGAACAGAGAGGATGAGCGATGCAGAGTGCAACCTCTTCCCTTTGAAGTCTCTTAGGTTTCCAGCGCACCTAGAAAACCTCACTAATTGGGAATCAGTCCCCAGGTGAACGAGGCTTCAGCGAGAGCTGGGGAGTGGGGATAATTTAGACTCATTAATTGGAGAACCCGGCTAGAGCTGGAGGGAAGGAGCAGGAGGCAAGCCAAGTGCAGCCTCTCCTGCCAAGGCAAGAATTGCTTCCTTCCTCCCAAAATGGTTTTTTGGGCACAGAAAACACAGAAAATGAGAAGAGAAACCAGCATCTCTCCTTTTGCCTCTGACCCTCCCCATCAGTGAAGAAATCCCCTCTGATGCTGCAAGGGCTGCACTAGGTTTCAGCACCCAAATACTGCTGCAGCGGCTGCCCCGTGGCCATGGGGGAGGTGGGATGCAAAGCATTGCCAACCTGCATTCATAATTCATTATTAGAGTGGATTCCTGACAAAGTTAACAATTAAAAGACAAGGTTGATATATCTTTCTGGCCAGAGAAAGGCCATTTCCAGCACACTGCCCAGCGGCAGGCAGGGCGACTCACCACGGGTACGCCGTGTAGTCTATCTCCCGTGAGGGCGGCCGGCTGTTGGGGGGCTGCAAAGAGAGCATTGCTTATTACTGATGAGCCAGCGTCTCATCAGGCTATAGATCACGTGCGAGATGCTCCTCTCCACGGGAGGGTTTTCATCTGCCAAGCTGTTTCTGAATTATTGGCTTCGGCGGTGGAGGGCAGTGTTGTAGCTGAGCATTTCTCTCTCAGCCTCCCAGCTGCGATGAGCATGCTGCGTTTTTTCATTTACCTGAGCGTTTTTTAATTGGGAAGCAGCTGACAGCATTGCAAAATGCAGTAAAAAAACCCAAACCATGCAGTTTTCCTGTACTGTGACTGATCTCAAGCACTCAGCAACCAGGTCAGCCCCGCAGAGGAGGAATGGAGGCTGGACCTGGTCACACCAACCCCAACCTTGGGAACGGGGCTGAGACCAACCTGACCAGACATTTGCAACTATGGGATGACGGATCCACTTCCTTGCTAATTTGGCCCCAGTAAAAGACCTCATTCCAAGGTCCAGGAGCTTACTGGAAGGACCGAGGTCTCGAGCAGAAGGCTGAGAAGACCAACAGGCACTACCCAGAGCACTACTGTCACCTCCCATGACAGTCCCCAGCACCCGCCCCGGCACTCTCGGCTCCATCTCCTCTTTGGCACTTACCCTTGCATCAACAGGGCAGGGCTTTACCGATGAGCTGGGAAAATAACCCGACTTCTTTGTCTGCAGCAGCCGCCCCTGCAAACCAAGCCGGGTATCAGCCCGGGACGTGCACAGGGGAGCAACGTTTTTGCCGTGCAGGGACAGGCACAGTCCCCGCTGCAGCTCCTGAGCTCCAAACCACTGTGCAGATCCCCCAGCTCCGGAGCCCCAGCACATCCCTGCGCTCCGGGAAAGCCCACAAATAAAAGGGATGATGCAGAAGTCACTGGTGTAAAACTTCCCGGGAATTTCCCGAGGGGAATCGCTCTCACCTCCCACCACGGCGAGTCGGGGTCCCCCCTCAGCAGCTCGATCACGTCCCCAATTTGAAACGTCAGCACCGGCTTCCCAGGGGGGGCTGGGTTTCCGTGGTAATTCTGAACCGCCACCATTTTAGGACCTGCAACAGATGCAAACCAGTTTCATCACCTAGACCCTGTTAACAAGAAGCAAAACAAAAATATGCCCCCTGAAGCCCATTGTTCCTTATTCTGTGAACTACAAATCTAACGGCACCGGCAGGCAGGATTTGGGGGCAGAAAGCATGAAAGCGGAAGGAACAGTGCCCACAGAGAACCATCTTGGCTTCTGCAGTTACATGGATGGCTGAGTTCACTGAGCAAAAATAAACCCATGAAGGACTGAGCCCAGCCAAAGCTCCGACTCCCAGCCCTGCACCTGGACTTGAACCTCGCCATGGCAGACCGGCTCTCGTTAGGCGATGCCCGGCCAGCACCAAACCCCGCCGGGTTCAGTGGTGACACCCGCGATTGCCAAAGGGACCAGCGAACACTTGGCTTCCACTGAATTTCAGCCGGACCTGGGACCCGAACGCCCCTGAAGCTCGCAGCCAAAGTCCAGCTGTCTTGCCAACAACTGCACATTAAATAAGCTTCCCCAACTGCGCTAAAACCACAGTGTTTATCTTCAAAATGCTTTCCCACCTCTGCCTCTCCCTGCCCAGTGAGAGCATTCTGTGCTTTCTTTTTTTAACCACCAGTTTGATTCAGGTTTCTTTTTGCCAGCTTGGCTTTCCTTTTAAAAGAAAAAAAAAAAAAACCAAATTGCTCCTTCTCCTTTGAGCCAGAGCATGGGCAGGGCAGGCCCAGCACTCTGCCTAGGCTAGTTTTAAGCAAAGGAAAATAAAAAATATTGTGGCAACCATCACGACTAACGGCCCCATCAGAGGGCAGCGCCTGGAGCTGCACAGCCCCGCAGCGCGCCCGACGCACGCCAGCAGGAAGATGCTCCCCATCGTCAACAAGCCTCCCCGCCAGGTCGTGTTTGGTCTGCTTTGAAGGACGATCTGGCACAAGGGAATTTGCCAGGCTCTCCTTGGTTACTGGTGTGATGTGCAGAAGCTTTACCCACACAGCAGAGCAGGCCAGGGGCACGAATGCACCCAAAGAAACGTGGTGCTGATGGCTGCAGCAGGCGAGGGCTGAGCCCAGGGAGGAGCCGGGTCTTCCCGCAGGAGACCCAACCTGCCACTTTGGGGAGAAGGGACAGGAGAGACCTCGGTGCCCCATCACTTGTTGGGAGGGCGGCACAGGACCCTTCTGCAGCCAGTAATGCTCCTTTCTGGTTTCGGAAGGAGCTTCTCCTCCCACGTGGCTCAAAGTTAGGGACACTTTCAGCCACAATCAAGACACCATCTCTACTTGCCCTCCTGCGATACAGTCATGCCCTTACCAGGTCCAGCACTCAGTGAATCCTGCAAAGAGAGAGAGGAAAAAGTCTCCATGAGGACATGGTGGTCTGGGCTCCCTCCATGAGTGCCCACCTCAAGCCACCGTGACAAGAAACCCTCTCCTGAAACCTCCCTGGCACCCGCTGGCACCCGGTGCTCGCCCCATCTGGGTGCTCACACCTCCCAAGGGCCATGGTGCCGCCCAGACCGGGCCAGTTTTAGGCTGGAGGAGAGGCCATCAGACTCCAGTCCTGCCCGCCAGGTTACTGGGACCCCCCTGAGGCCTGATGCTGGCTCTTCCCATGAGCTGCCCACACCTGGACTGGTCAAGGATACAGGCTCTGCCCAAGGCAGAGGGGGATGTGGGAAAAGGGCCATCAAACAACGTACCTGGTCTGCTGAAGAACCTGCAAGAGAAACGTTGAAATAAGTGGTAAATTTAACAGGCAACAAACCCTATTTTCTGTTTCTCTTGATGCTGCGAGTATCAATAAACTGGCATCAGTGCTTGAATTTGATGGAGGAAGCACAAAGCAGAGGCTGGGGTCACTCAAGTCATCGCTCTGCACCGGGTCGGCAAGACCCGGGAAGGGACTGGAGCCTGACAAGGACATTTTCTCACTTGCACCAAGTTCTGTGATTTTGTTTCTTCCTCCCTCCACTCCCCACCCAAAACCTCCCCAAAGCCACGCCGTGACAGTCCCCTGCACCGAGCAGCGCCAGGGCTCTGACCCGGGCGAGGGGAGGCGAGTCACAGTTTTGCCCAATTCAGATCAAGGACCCAGATTTTTGCAGCGCTGTGGGGCATTTGGGATCCGGAGATGAGGTCTCTCCTTCTCATCAGAAATGCAGTTCCTGGCACGGACCTTCCTGCTTTCCCTAACCAACATCTTCTGACGACGAAATCATCATCTCTCTTCAATGCCCTCCCAGCACGAGGGCTGGGTGCATCCCACCTGGTACACAGAGCTGCTGCGATCCTCTGACATCCATGGGATCCAGCTCCTGCTTTGGGGGGGTTTTGGTTGGTTGGTTTGTTTTTTAAACCACCAGCCATTGTGAATTACAGCCCTGGGAGGTGGGTGGGGGCGTACTCAGATTTTGTTATGCATTAACAAACATTAGTGCCTTATAGAGCAAATCTTTCAGATTATTCACATGCATTCACCTTCTTGGCACAAGCCGCTAATGATGTGGAATAACTCACCCATCTTGCAGGGAGGAATGATCTCCAAGCACTCCTTATGAGCACCCGCTCCACATTTGGGGCAAAGATAGCCCTGGTAGAAGGTTCCTCTGTGCAAAAAAAGAAGTCAGAAAGTCCTAATTCAGCCTCAGCTTTGAGATTTTCTTTCCGCGTTTTAATGCGGATGCAGAAAAGCTGGAGGGATGCTGCTCACCTTAGGAACATCCTGCAGGCTTTGCAGTTGGTAGTCTTTTCAAATGTGTACATCTGAAAGTTATGGTGATTTGCATTGGCTTTCTCTGGCTTTATGTTGGACCTGAGGGAAAAGACCGGGGGGTTAGCAACCTGTCCCTACGAGCCACGCTGTACCTGTGACCTGTCACGGCAGCTGCTGTTTGCATTTCAGTCAAAGTCTGGAAACCACACAGATAGATAAGAAATCAAGTGTGAAAGCAGACTTGGGGCTTGACTGTGCAGAGAGAGGATTTTGCCCATCGACCCTCCCCTGGGACAATGTTTGTGGATTTGGCCCTTGCCCGACGCAATCAATAGTCCCGACCCGCCAGCGCGGGGCCCACCCCAGCCCTGCTCAGGACCAGCTCCCTGCAGCAGCAGCCCTTCTCCTGCAACGCCTTCCTCCAGCCCCCGCTCAGGGCTTCCCGCACGGCCTGACGGCACGGCGACCGCTGCAGGCGTCATTTCAGAGATGCACCATGCCTGCTTCGCTGCAGACGCTCGGGGTGGAGGATTTCACGCTGGACCCACACTCCCTTTGCCCAGGGATCCATCTATCTGGCAAGCCCACGCGAGCTTTCCCATCACGGGCTTTGCTATGGGAGCTGGTCTCCAGTGACCTGCTGGTCCAAGACACTGTCCCCCCCGTGCTTGGCGGCTGCATGCCAGGGCTGGGACAGCCACTCGTGCTCACATTGCCATTTCAAACTGCTCCATCCACTTCCTCTTCATTTCCTCCGTCTTGCAGAAGAACTGGAAGCCCTGCTTTCCCTGAAGGTGAATTAGGTAGAAGCCGTATGACCACTGCAAGAGAAAACGAGAGACCGCTGTGCTCTCAACACCTGAACAGCAAAACGCGCTGCGCTTTTATTCAGGCACCTTAATAACTGCTCTCAGCGCCTGCCCCGTCCCTTCTGAAGGACTGCTGACCCTTTGCAAAGGTAACAGCAGGGAAGGAGGAAGAAGAGCTCTGTGTTTCTCTAAAATATCACAACTAATGATGCCTGAATCAGCTGGGCACCGCGCACTAGGGCCAAATAGGATTTTATGGTGGCAGATGAGAGAACCCAGATTTTTCTGCTCCAATGGATCCTCCCCAGCCATTATATCTCTCCCTGACAGCAACTGACAGCCCAGGAGGAACATCTGACCTGCCCACTGCACATATGCTCTGCCTGTCTCATTACAACATTGCACAGAAAAACACGAGAGAAAATTGTGTGCTTCGCTTACCATTTTTCCATGAGACTAGAAAGCATAGGAGAGCAAAGTGGAAATATATTTCATTAAAACACAAAGCTAGCAGCATTTCTTCAGCATCCAAGTGGTAAAATTGGCTATTCTTACCCAAATGCCACTTATCCCATCTGTACAATACCTCTTCCCATTGCGTGTAAATGGATTAAGCTAATGGGTCTCTGCTAAACCGAGAGCTGGGAGGCATTCCTTCACGGCTGCAGACTAAGCCCCAAACCACCGGCAGAACGATGTTCCTTCAGTGGCAACCGGGCTCCCAGTGCTGCTTTTGGCAGGCTGGTTGGCAACGCTCATGCTGCCTTTCCAGGCTCCTCCACCCCGCGACTCATGGGAGCGAGAGCATCCGGACAGACCTTCCCTCCCTGCCCTCCTCTCCACCCCGTCTGATGTTTGCTCCTGCCAAAAGCAGGGAGCAGCTTCCTCTCTCCTAACTCCAATCATCCCAGCTTCTTCAGGGCTGTTTTGCAAGGACGGAGGTCAAGGATCAAGCCCAGCCCCGCATTAATAAACATTTCCCATCTCTCTGTAAGGCTGCCCTGAAAGCTGAGCATTTATTTTCCAGCTTTTTGCAAGCTCTGTTTCTATTTTAAAAGGCTAATGGGAACGTACTACCGAAGGACTGGCCCAAACAGCTCCAAAATGCTCTCCAGCAGAGCTAATCCCCAGTCCACCTACCTTCTTAATGTCCTTGTTGTTCATAGGGTCGTCAGTCATCTTGTGGAAGAGCAGCTCAATAATTTCTTTCAGCTCATAATTGTATCCTTTCCTTTTGCAGACGATCACCACTTTATCAAATAAAAATAAATACCTGCCCAAAGCAAGCAAATAAACAAGCAACCCAGTCAAACATCTCATTAAGGTCCCCGTTCAACGGGAAGTATTTGCAAAGCTCTGCAGAGCTTCCCAGCCAGCGCAGCTCAACGCTCCGACTGTGCTATAATTTCACATCAATGGTGATTTCTGTCAGTGCAACCCTAGGCAATCACTGAATAAATGAGCACAAGGGGAATCGCCAAGCAAAGGCACATTTAGTTCGGGAAAACTTCTGAGTGCCATTGCTCACTCACCTGTCCTGCTTGGTGTGGTTGACTATGGAGCGGACCTTCAGCTCACCATCGATCTTCGGCCTCCCGAACTCCTCCAGCTTCACTTGCTGCAGAAAGCAAAGCAGGGCTGAGATCCACAGCCGGGGCTGGGACGATGCGTTGGAGGCTGAAACCCAAACCTGCCCGGAGCGCACAGCGTGCTGGGGGCATCCCCACCAGCCCTGCCTCGAGCTGCAGAAGCTCCTGGGAACAGCATCGTCCTCGCCAAGGGGAGCCCACGCACGAGCATGGCCCCTGCATCAGGAATGGGACCACGGGAGATCCCTGGAGCTCCAGCACCAGCATCCCAGGGCAAGGCTCAGGACTCAAAGCATTTTTGCAAGGTTTGTGATCCAGAAAGCAAAACCCCCACAAAATAAGCTATTTTCCAGGGGTTTCTACAAAACCAGAACGAGGGCTATTGCAGTTTTGATTCCCATCCTGAACCAAGACTGGAGATTTTGGGGAGGCTGGAACCCAACCCAAGGGTTTGGTCAGTTGGTCTTTCAGCTCAAAAAGCCCTTGCAAACGTTGCTTGGTGCAGCGCAGCTGCCAAGCCATGGGAATCAATCCCCTTACGTAGTTCTTACAGGAAAAAAAATATTGTGAAGCTTCACCACTGGTCAGGAAAATAAATATTTGACACAGCTGTGTGTATAGTCTGTAATTATTTCATTGCCATGTGGGCTCTGTGTACATAACAGCAACCACCCCACAAGGTCCCGCCTGGTGCAATGAAGGGAAACACCGAGCAGAACGTGCGTGGGATTGAGCTGCCGACGGGAGCGACTGCTTTGCTCACACCTCATCTCCCGCGTGTCAAACTTGCTCTCTGGCTGCTGCAAGGAGGAGAAGTGGCTGCTTAATGCCCCCATTTACATTCCTGTTTTTACGGAGCATGATGCCCGATCGTTCGCACAGATCAGGGTTATCGTGACTACTTCAATCAAAACCTGTGAGCCGCAACGGCCCATATCCCACCGGAGATATGCAGGTTTCTCTTGAAAATTAAGGATTTCATCTCCGTCTGTTGAATAACCATCAATTAAAAGTCCATTGTTTTCGAATGAAGTCTGGACTTAAAGCCCCTCAAACCCAGGACCCCTCCAGGAAGCCCTCGGGGCGGGCGGCCCCTGGCATCTCCCTCCATCAGCCCCTTTGAAGCATCTCAGGTGTCAGCCCCCAAATTGCATTAGCCCAGCTAAAGCGTGACGGCAGAGCAGCTGCAGCCGCAGCTGACCAGCCTTCCCCTCCCGCCCCCCGGCAAACGTGGGAAAAAGCTCGTTAGCTGGAAGCTCTGCCACTGAATATTAAATTAATGGGCTTCTTCGGGGCAGGAGTGAGTGATGGGTTGCGCGGTGGGCTGCTGCACAGTAACGGGACTGAGTGTTTTATACCTCTGGAGTTTGGAGGATGAGATTCTCCTTAAAATATCTGGTTGAGATTTTGGGGATTAGGTGCATATTACACGTGCCTTTCTCCTCCAAACGGGCCTTGGGACGCTTTCAGGTGCAAGAACATTCAGTTAACCTCTCTGTCCTCGTAACAGAAAAAGAAAACCCACTTTAAATAGCAGACTGGAAATTAAATAGCAGATTTGGGGAATCCTTGGGTTCCCCCTACACTAATAACATGAGAAAAAGTTGGAGAAACAACGTCAGTGTGACACCACCTACAAAAGCCATCCTCCATCACAGCCCAACGGGTTTTGTAAGGCAGCAACCACTTGTGGACTGTCAGCAAAACCAGTCAGTGATCAGGGAGTGCCAGAACACACAGGGATCTTTCTTGGGTAGCACATCTCATTCAGTAGTAATTGCACAGAAAAAGCAAGTATGCTAATAATATTCAAATTCAAGTAGGGAGTGAGCATTTTCCAACTTACCAGATTTTCTATAGAGCTCTGAAATTCACTTATTTTCTTTAAAGTCTCTTTGTCCCTCTTTACTTCATTTATGTACATGGCCAAGTCCTTAAAAGAAAAGTGCATATTCATTTTTATTTTCCAGATGAACCTAGTACCTTACCAAAGCAGAAAAGACACGACCCCGGCTCCCCAAAGCTGCACTCCCCTCCGCCCTCAGGAGCCAGACCAGGACTCAAGCAGCAGCCTGGGACATGGTGAGCACAGGCTTTTTGTGCTGGCACTGCCGAGCTAGGCAGGCACTGTAATTTTTCCCATTTCCCAGAAGAGGGCAATGCATGAATCCAGTGCAGGACAGCAAACCCGACCCACGGCTTTTACCCGGTGAGAGCCTGGGTGAGCAGCCAGGCATCCCCTGCCCCGGCAGCATCCTTCCCTCCCAGCTTTCATCATCATAATTCCCTTCATCCTCTTGGATACAAAAGCTACGAGCCAGTCTCTGCTGTCAAAACATCCATGTCTGTAAAATAACTGCTTTGGACACCTGGCTGCACGTTAGCTGTGAACAGCGCTTGACCTGGCTCTGCCCCGCTTGCTTCCAGCTGACCTCCCCGGGTGCTCTGGATCGCACCCGCGCTGGCGAGAGCGGGCTCTCCCAGGGGAGAGCATCCCCAGCTCCAACACGTCTGGGCCTCCAACATCTCCCACCACACAAAGGCTATGTTGTAAAATAAGGAAACACTCAATGGAGCTTGTTCTGCCCTGAAAAATTCCTTGCTTACCCAAATTTTGACCCATCAAAGAGAAAGAACCCTATCCCTTTCACTAAAACAACTTCTTACACCCTTCGGAGTGTATTTTCTATGCCTGTTTGCTTCTTATCTGCCCCCTGCCTCCTTGTCCTCAACAATAGCTCTTGTCAACTGGGATTAAATCCGAACATGGGATTTTTTTAAGACATCCCCTCTGGGTCAGACCTTCGTCAGCTTCCCAACATAGGGCTAATCACAGATGATAATCACAAATCTACGTGACAATACTTATAACATCACAAAATACCCCACCAGGCCAGTGGCAGGGATGGTTATGAAGAATGACAAAACCAAAAGCCTTATGAAGCGGCATCCTCCATCACGCTTGAGCATTTGCTCCCTGCTGCTGAACAGGCTGTCTCCTACCCAAATGGGAAACACAATCCCAGGATCGACTGTGACTTGAAACAGCGACAGCAACATGCGAATCTGGGCTGTGGGATTTAACTGGGAACCTGCCTCCCCCCACCATCACCCGGGGGCTCGGTTCTGCGCACTCAGGTGGAGGGTCGGTACCTGCACGAAATAACCCCACGTGCAATTTTTTGGTGCAAATCCTGCCCCTGTTTTGTGCAAACAACTACCTAGGCAAAATAAAAAGGGAGGTGAATCCCTTTGGGAAATGTAGCTCTAGCTGTAGATATTCACGCCCCTGCACAGCTCTCGCCCCAGACAACAGCAATGTCCGCTGCCCACCAGCACAGCAGACAGAAAGGCTGGATTTGCGACGAAAAACATTACTTGTAAGTTAAGCCTTGGTTTACAGATCGATTAAAACCAAACTGCATAGCTTCCTACGCCCCTGCTGAGCCCGGCGCGGTCCGAATTGCACCTGCGCTCTCCTTGCGATGGGGCGATGAAACACAGAAACGTGGCTGATGGCTATGGGCAGCTTCCTGCAAAAAGTGCTGAGTCGGCAGTGTAGCCAGAGTGTATATACATTTATTTATTAGCAGTGGTATCGGTGGGTGCCTTATTATGAGGCATAAGCAGGGTTTAACAACGGTCACCAGGTTTAGTGTTCGTTTGAGGCCACAGCCATGTGCTGTGCAGCAGCGGGCTGTGAATGCAACGTCCTTCAAACAACCTTAACTTTAAAGCGACCTACATATCGGCTCTGGATCCCCGGGCTTGCAGGGATAACAGCTGAAAAGGTCGCCCCACTTATGTAAGTGCTGGGAAACGCAGTGTCGTTACAAAAGCTGCGGCGCAGAGGTAGAAAACAAAGTGACCTGAGAACACGGGAGCGAGCCCAGGGATGAATCCTGCAATGCCCTCCAGAGAGAAAACCTGGAGTTAATGATCATCCTCAAGTCAGATGCCGCTGACGATGAGCCCGCGGTATGTGTGTGCATACGGGGGGGGACGTACCAAGTCAGAAAACATTTGGATGATTTTATTTTTTGTTGCTGAAGGTTTTCCTGAGATCTTTGGGGGTTTCCACTGAAAGCTCAAGAAGACTTTAAACAAAGCAAAATTTTGACACCAGAAGTCTTCATTTGTGGAAAGAGCATTTTCCCCTTAATAAAAAAAATGCTTGGATAAAAGGATTCCCAGCCAGCACCTGGATAACAGTGCGCAGGCAATGCTCCGCACCGACATGGGCACGGGCTCGGGCTCCCATTTCTGCAATAGTGCGCAACTTGCTGATACGTCTGGAGTTCCTCCAGATCCCTCCTAGCAAAAACAAGAGCCAAATCTGGCACAGCCTCTTTACACACAATAGTAATTAGTGAAAAGTCATAACTTGTCAACAAATACCAGCTTCCCCAGCTGCTTACGGAGGAAGATAACAGTGATGCCTACAGATCCACTGTGAAGCAATCGCATCAAATGGCAATCAATATACACACGCGTGTCCTAAAGAAGGAGGTGCTGCCTTCCCTCGGGCTGGTGGATGGTTTTTCCATCTAGGTTTTGGTTTTACAGGAGCAGAGGGGTCCCGCACTCTGTTGCGCCCCGAGCCCAGCGCAGCCCCGCTGCCGCTCTCGCCCTCCCGTACCTGCATCGCCTCCAGAGCCTCCTTCAGCTGTTGCTTCTCTGGTCGGTCTGATGAATGGCTGAGCAGCTCCTGAAACAAAAAATAAAGACTTTAGGTGTGCTAGGAAAGCTGCCCACCCTGCCTGCACCGGGCAGGCTATGACCTGCAGGCAACGGCTGCCTGCCACCAGGGATGCCAGTGCAGGCAGCTGCGGCTGCAGCCGTAGGACAGGGAACACGCCAAGCGGCTGGTGCTTGAAAGATCTGTTACACGGAGTTGACGGGAGGAATTTCACACATAATCAGATTATATGCAAGCTTATTTTATATTCATTAACTGCCTCTCATGGCTAACAAGTGCAGAATTACCCTAGGTCATCGTACTTTAAGAGATGGCACAAATATTATGTCGTGTTAAGTAGCTCTAGTAATTATTTCATTTGAAGGGGAAAAAAAAAAAAACCCTCACTCTGCATTTGGCAATGATTCGCTCTCCACTGTAAAAGCCGAAAGATGCTACAGCGAGGATGGCAGCTGGAGAGAAGCGCCGATGCTGAAACACTTACTTTTAACAAGAGATGATATTTCAAAACTCTTTGCATTGGAACCACCAGCAGATCTTGCAATTTAAATTTCCCGTCCTGAACCTTTAGTGTGCATTCCTATTAAAGGAATCAATATATTAGTGGTGAAGCAGCTGGGGGAAAACAACAGCTCCCTCCCAAGAAAAAGCATCCCATGTCCCCCGGCTGTTACGTTTTGCTTCTGTAAACTCAGTTTGGATGAGAAATGGCTCGTGGTCCCTGCAAGTGCCCAGCCAGTGCCAGGGCCCCCACCGCAGAGGTTATCGAGGAATAAAACACAGGGTCTGGACCCTAAAATACAGCCATTCTCATGCAACTGAGCTACTCCAGCTTAATGAGATATTGCTCATTAGGGGAGCAGGCGAATGCTCTCAGACCTCGGGAAATGTCAAATGAAACGCATTAGCTTAACTCACCTCCTCGGTGGTTTGAACTAATGCATTTTATTTGCGAGGGGCTGGAAGCAAGCACGCAGACAGTTGCTGTGGCTTCGCTGATAAGCACTAAGTCATTAAGATGAGCTAATGTGATCACGGGAAGTTTTGCGACCGTTCCCTTCGCCCAGACCCATTTAGCTCCGTGGCTCCGCTGCGCTGGCCGAGATCCCCCGTGTGCCCCCCCGGAAGGTGAGCGGAGCTGCCGCGAGGGAGGGAGAGAAAGGAAAAGCACGGGAGCAACGGGATGTTACAGCAACGGGCTTGATGCAAGATCCAGGGAACGCGTTTTAAAAAATTTTGAAATGCAGTTTTATCCCTGAATTGGCTTGCTACTTTTGCACGGGAAAATCAAAGAGCATTTGCGAAAAATGAGGTAACGTGTACAGACAGCCCAGCAAATTCAGATTAGCATCAAGACCAAAGCAGGAATTAAAGCTGGGTAAAACAGCAGCTCAAACAATGCATCCCTTCTGGGGCTCCTTTGGTTTACTTAATATCTGGATCAGCCCCTATTTACACTAAGCCTTTGCACTGGGGAAGGACAGGGGAGCAATCCGGGCGTTCGCCTGGGGACGGGTTCGCCTCCGACTGCCCCTGATGCTGCCTGCGACCTTGGAAAGCCACTCGGCTCCTGGCTCAAGGATGCTCGGTGCCTTTGGGTCTCCCTGCACGACTCAAAGAGGAATTTGTCCACAACCAGTCTCGCTCAAATAAAGTCACCCGGCTTGTTTTAACTTGGATAAACTCGGGGGAGGTAGGACAGAGAGAGTGTCTGGTGGGCAGATGAAGGGGCAAGCAGGGGATCAGGAGAAGCCGACCCCCAGCTCTGCTCCCTCTCTGGGCAGCACAGACTCACCCCCACGTCCCTCCCCTCTCTTGCTAACTGAAGCATCCCCAACACCCCCCCAGCTCCAGCCAGTCCTTCCGAAACCCGCGACAAGGGGGTGGGCAGCGCTCGGCCCCGCTGCCCGCTCACCTCCACCTTCTGCCTGACGTCCTCCCTGTTGGCGAGGAGGTGGTTGAGCGTGTTCTGGGCGTACTCCATGTGGCTGCAGTACTTGCCGTAAATCAGCAGCCTGTAGAGGAAAATCACAGATTTAATCGGAAACACTTGCTGGCAGTTATAATGTGTTATAAAAGATATATATACTTATATACAGAGAAAGGACAAGGAAAACAGCTATTCCCCCATATAACTGCTTAGTAAAGTATTAACACTCTTTTACGGCATGGCTTTTTAACATTTAAATCTTTTCAAGTTTCCACAGCTGGAGCCCGTGGGGGTGATACAGCTCATGATGAGCAGAAGGGGCCGAGTGGCCAGCGGAGCCCATTTTTGGAGGTACGATGGCTCATCTCTCCACTCCCACGTGTGATATGTTTAACCACTGCTCCCCAAGAACTGTGCTTTCAGAGCACCACGATAATAAAGGGAAACCCAGCTCCACGCTGAAAGACCTTTCCTTGAGCAGGTTAGAAAGCAGCTCTAGAAGAGCTGGCTGCATCCTGGGTACGACAGCCCAGACATGAAAAGAAACAGCAAAGAGCTGGGACCCCATCCCTGCCGGTCCCGGGGAGCAGCTCCGACTCCAGCGAGGGTCTGCAGATTAACTAAAACACAAGGAGGGGGCAAGCGCTGAACCCTTGCGATCCAACCCCGCGGCTCCTCGGCTGCAAGTCAGCTTTTTCTCGCAACTACACCATCGCCATAATCCCCTTGATGTCTCGATAGGCGCCATGCCACCCCGATGGCCACGCTCCGGTTTTCCAGCTGTGCCACGTTAGTACCAGGGCTTGTGAAGGCAGAGCAGAGATGCGCTTCAAGACCGAACGACGACTAAAATCCATTTCCTGAGAGCATTTCTGAATGCAGCTTGCTCCAGCCATGTATTCATCTCCCAAAAAGCCTTCATTTCCCGAGTCACAGCTGCTCACAGCCCAAAAAATGATTGCCACCACCGTGGCTGATGTGTGCCCCTCTCTCGGAGGGTTTCTGGATATTTCACCAAGTAAGGCAGAAGGTAAGAAACTCTTGGTTCTTGAGGCATGCCCAGAATGGACGTGGGTGATGATAATTTGCACCTCATCAGAGAATGAGAGGTTTCAAATCCCCTTAAAACCCAAGGACACATTTTATAAAACTCATTGCTCCTTGCAGGATGGGCCACAGGGACCTAAAGATCAAGAGTCCGGGGAATTTGGGAAAAGGAGGTTGTCACAGCCTTTGGAAACACAATGAAGCTCTGTATGGACACCCTGAGCTATAAATTTAAACACCTGACACAACCAGAGCAGTTTTGCTGTGGATTCCCCCTTTTTCCTCCACTTTGCTCATTAATCCTGCACGACAGGTTTGGGGTTTTCCCCCCCTTCCTTGCCGCTAACTGCGTTGCTGCTGATAAGACACATATTCCACCACACGCTGCAACTCATCCATTATTTTGGGGCCTCATCTCTTGATGGAGACGATCTGGGAGCACCTGACCTGGTGTCGCTCCGTAAACGTGGGACTCTCAGAGCCCGGCAGGGAACTGAATAGAGAGATTTATGGGAGCCACAGTCCCCGGCGAAGCAGCAGCCAATACAGATTATTCTTCTGCCTTTTTCCCTTGACAACTTCTGAACATGCACAATAATATCTACCTTGCCAGCACTTGGAGAGTTTCAAAGAGGCTTCAGGAGCATAAATTCAAACCTCTGGCTTTCAGAGAAAGAGATTTACAAACTATTTCCTTCCCCCCTCCAAAAAAAAAACCCAAACCAACCTCAAAACTCTGCAAAGCGGAGGAGCAATACATCATTTTGCTGGGACGTCTCTGAGGATGAGTAGGGAAGCGAGAGCTATTTGTCACAGATGCATTTCATGGAGATTTCATGGAGGAAGGTCTTATATGCAGGGACCGAGCGGGGACTCTGGAGGTCCACGCTCCCTTCTTGGTGGGGCAATGCTGTCTCCCCAAGTGAGCTCACTTTCTCCTCCTGCACCCCCAATTTCCTTGCTGTAAAATGTGGTATCATCATTTTTCCTGACATAGGAAAGGACCCTGCCCATTTAGATCAGGTTGTTCCAAACTTTTCATCCCTGAGAGCCCGGTTTTGGGGTCTTCCCCAAGCCAGAACTCCCCGCGAGCAGCAGTTCTTCATGACGCTGAGGTCCCTGAGACCCCCACGGGCTGAAGGCAGCTTCGGAGCTGCTGTCGTGACCTTGCAGCCATCGGTCTGGCTCCTTCATTTGCCCCTCAGGAAGGCTTTTAGGTCCTTTAAAAAATTGCTTGCAAACTCCCTTGGGAACTGGGCTGGTTCATTCATCCGCCTGCATGAAACCCATCAGCCACAAGCGCTCTGCTGAGCTCCTACCAGCAAATTAACAGAAACAAATATTTATTTAAAGGCTGTCAGCCCAAAAACGAGCCTCGTGCTCCTGCAGAGCCCCGCGGATCTCCCTGGGGAGCAATGCCACCTCCACGACTCCTCGTGTCCCTTCCCTGCTCCCGTGTGCACAGCTCTGTCCCGAGCGCAGTCGGCAGCGGCTCGGCTTGGGATCGCTGCCCAGGGACGGCACCGGCATGCACGGAGCTGAGCCAGGAATAAGGAGATCAAAAATCACCTAAGTAAGTTTTATAAGTATTTTTAAATTATTTGCATTCTTCTTTGGAAACTTTTTTTTATTTAATCCAGAAAACGTTCCCTTTCTAAAAAGAGGCGCTGTGAATGATGGAATATCTGACCTTACGGTGTGTTATTAATGCAGATGGTATTTCTGGAGTTATTGACTTCTGAATGGCATTTCTGTGTCTAGACACTGGTTTAATCACAGTGAAATAACACCCTGGCACGATTCCACAATGAATCAGACCTTTGATTAGTATTAAGGATATTAAAGGCTTTTATTAACCTTATCTTTGCATTCTGGGGTACTCCTGCGTGCAGCTGCCAAAACACAGAATCTATTATGTTTGCGAAAGCAACTTTTACATATATTCATCATGCAATAGGTGCGGGACAACAGCAGTGCCAAATATGCGATTTTGTAGAGTGAGCAATCACTTTGATCTAACCAGAGCGAAGTCTCCCCTGCAAAGAAGCCATCCTACCACATCACAGGCCCTCAAAGCCCCGCTGCCGCTTGCAGGAGAAGACTACATTAAACCCTTGAAGGCGAGGGAGGTTTTACTCCATTCTGGCTCACCATAATCGTAGCGTTCCCATTTTTATCCCCTCCAATACATCCCTGTAAACGCCTTGTATGTTCAGCCTGCAAAACAGCCGGTCCCATAAGGGAGGCTGTGAGTCCAGCAAAATTCAGGCAAAAATCACGGGACCAAGCATCCACAGGAGCCACACCGACTTCGCCAGATCGCTCAGAGAGGAGATGTCCCAGTCTCTGCCCCGGGTGACCTGACACAGCTATCGCTGGATTTGGTTGCTTAAGCGTCGACACCGCACGATGTTTTGGCTGCCTGAGAGCATCCAGCTGCGGAGGGTACAAAACTGGTCTGCTGCAACAGGCACCTCTGTGCCCCATTCTGAGATGGGCCCTGCAAATACTAACCCGTATCTGTTACAGCTAGAGCTGCCTAAAGACTGGGTTTCCTTTACCTCTCTTTGAATTCCAGAAACACTTTTGCCAGGCTGCCTCCTCCAGACATCATAGAGACGTCGATGGCTCTCAGGAAACTGAAGTGCACTTTAATTAGGTCCTAAAACGAAGAAACAATCAATACTTTAAACACATCCAAAGCAAGTGGGCAAACAGAGCCTAAAGAAATGCACATTCACTACTTAATCAGGCAGTCATTTTCTATTCTTTTTTTCCCCTCTTTTTAGCTGTTTTTAAAATACATCACCCTAGTGAGATGCAGCCCTAAATGGCCAGGAGTGCAGGGGTGTAATTCCACCAGGAGGTTACACGGTGATAAATGCCCCAGGATTTCCATGGGTATTAGAAGTCCCTTTTACAGGTCTGGAGGGAGCGGAGGAGACGGGCAGGCTCTGACCCAGACCCCGCGCAAGCCAGCATAGAAATAAATCCCTTCATCGTGGTGTGCCCGAACCATCTCTAAGTACAGCTAAATTCCCAGCCCCAGCCCTGGAACATCCTCCATATAAAACTGTTTTCTTACCTAGAGCTCATATAATCCCCACCTCTAAAATTGAGTGTTACAGAGTATTTCCTAAACATGCTCAAGCTCCGCAGCACAGGACTGAACCTCTACAGGTGAACGCACAAATCTAACACGAAATCTGAGCCTTCTCTTAAGTGGGACGGTGGCTGAGCTGCCATGAAAAGAACAAAGATTTAAGCCACAATGTCTACGCCGTTACCTCCAAATTGATAAAAATAGCTTCCATGTCTTGGGGAGTCAGTACCAGCCTCAGGGGGTTCATATAGTTCTGCAAGAGGAAAATGGAAAACGGATTGAAATACCGGAGAGGAGTGAGCAAGGGTTTTTTGTGCAAGGGAGGTATTTTTCCCTGCTTCACCAGCTGCATTTACCTGGGCAGGGAGGAGCCAGGTTTTAATGAATTTAAGCACTTGCAAACGAATGACAACACAATTCTCGAGACCGGGCTGTGCCAGGGACCCAAGTGGGAGCCAGGAACTCCCGTGGGTGCATCTTCCCCCGAGTTCCCCTTGGTCCCCGCGGCACTCCCAGGCGTGGGAAGGTGCAAGACCCCCACCCGTGGGTGGGCACAGCCCCCTCTCCTGCTAAATCTGCAGGGAGAGGGATTTAAATGCACGCAGTTTCTTCACCTCGCTGCAGTTGGGAACAGCTCTGAAGCATCTTTTCAGCTCTTTGATAATCTCACTAGAATTTGCCCTTGAAAAAGCGCCGATGATGTGATTACATTGGAAATGCCTTTCTGAACAAATACATATTAATAGAAACGTCTACATGACTTGTAACTACAAAAAATCCCCAATGCAATGCACCAAAGACGGGACCCTCTACCCATAACACGCCGTCAGAACCTACTAAGCCTTCGCAAGCCTTCTTAATGGATATCAAAGCGATGATTTAACGCTTCCTTTAGACTGAACCAGGGCTGTGGCTGTTTCCAAGAAACAAGGGCTATTTCCATAAATGACATGTATGTTGGGACATTTTTTATGGAAAACGGGAAATGTTATTCCACCGTGCTGGTTTCGCTCACAGCTTCTTTGTGGGAACTTTCAGCAGAGGCAAATAATTGCAAAAGGGGAGGAAACAAAAGCATTAGGGTGATTAGAAATGGCAGCTTGATTTTCACTATTGTTCTTCATTCCTGCTGCTTTCCTCGGAGCAGAGCCACCTCCAGGCTCCAGCCGTGTCCACGACTCTGCTGTCTTGCTGAGGTGTTCATTTTTGTTTCTTTTTTTTTAAAAGAAAGGCACAACAATAATTTATCAAAACCAATTAAAACCCATGAATTCAAGCAGCAAAATGTTACTTTTAATCCAATTAGTTTCAATGACAAGTCAGCACAGCTTCGGCACTTTTGAAAAATGTCCAGAATAAAGAAATTATTCTGTAGCTATCAAAGTGATAAGATGTCTGCAAACACGGCTCTTATCGGCGAGACCGGCCTGGCTGAGCGAGGAGTGGGAGTCTCTTACCCCCGGGGTAGCGGGGACACAGCAGGATGGTTTTCAGCCTATTTCCAATATGCAGCGATCAGAAAAAATATGTTGTTTGGCTCCTACAGTTACAGGCTGCACATTTGTACTTGTCAGTATGGGTTTTCTGGATCCCCCTTGTCTCCAATTTTACATGTGAATGCATCGATCCTGCCTCATCACATCTGCCAGCTCTCGCAGCAAGAACTAATGCAGCAAGATTAACGCAAGATCAAGTGATGATGCGGAAGGTGATGGTGTAGAAAAGATGGCTCAGTCCTTACCTTTTCTATATCTTCAAGTGTTTTGTAGTATTTGGCCTCAGTTTCTTGGATTTCTAGCAAACAGCAATTTCTTTTGTCATCTTCTGTCATTCCCATTTTCTAGAAAAAGGAAAAATAACACACGGTCAGGTGCTCCTAAGAGCGGTCCAGCAACCTGCTCACGCAGAGCGGAGCTCCAGTTCAGCCTTCAGTGATGGCAAACTCAGAACAAGTGCAAGTTTGGAAAGTCAGGAGAGCACTGTTACTGGTTTATATTAAAGGAAACTATTTTTAGCCAACAAAATTAGGAAGAAACCCTGGCTGTACTATTCAATATGTTTCAACATGGCAAGCATTACATTTTTTGCATTTATTATAGCTACATCACCAGACTAGCAGCTAAAGAATAAATAAGAGATAAATGCTGGTTTTCCCCGTTTTTTTTGCTTAAGATGAAACTCACAACAGAGCCTAAGTGGGTCATAGATAATACGTTAGACTTGTACAAATCCCCTGCCAGGGTTGCCAATTCTCATGATTTTAGGTCAAATCTGATAACGCATGCTTTTCTCAAAGCCCCAACTCCTGGAGTCGCTTCTCTTGCTCTTACATCTGTAAAGCGGAGCTGAGAACACGTGTCGGGAGGTGCCGCGCTCGTCAGTGCAGTCCCTGAGCCTGGGAGGTGATTCAGCGATGGGGTTTTAATGATCATGCACAGGAACAGGCACCTTCTGTACACCCCCTTTAACGCACAGCTCAGCCCTATCAGCTGGATGGAAACCAATATTTTAATCAATGCATCTTACCTGCATATATCTAATCTGAAGCATGCAGAAATACAAGAAACCAATTAGCATTACACACTTGCTATTGCAACAAATCTTAAAAAAAAAAATCCAATATTTAGAAGGATATATGGGTACTTATATTAAAAAGAGACTCTTCTGCTCAGGGAAAGGGAGGAAAGGGAGTCAGAGCCATCGACTCCATCACTGCTCAGCGGTGTCCGAGAAAACGTAAAACATTGTGGAGGGGACAGTGAAAAATTGCCAATTCCACTGACCCTAATCCTGCACTACCCGGCCGCGGGGCACCCGCACAGTGGGAGCTTTCCCCCATTTTTGCCTTTTATGCAAGAAATTCCTATCAAAACCTCGCCAAGGGGCAGTTCTTGGGCCAACTGGCTTCTGCAGCTGACGGCAACACAGTAAAAACACTGGTGGCCAACAAGCTGTGCTGACTTCGGCATTGCTACTGGTGGCTGTAAAAAGCTCCAAGCACTCTGGCAGGATCAGTGGGAGTATTTTGTGCCCGACTCCTGGATCCAGACGGGTTTTCAGTGCGCAGGGAGCTCCTCAGACTGCAGACAAGGCGTGAAAAGATGAAATGCCTCAACCACCATCGTTGTGGTCTTCATACCACTTGCAGCCGAGCCCAGGAGAGGTGAGAAATCAGAGCGCGGGCATCGCTGCCGCACAGCTCGCCTCGTTTGCCGGGCTCTGTGGGGTGAAGCCCTGCCTTCCCAGCCACATGCCCCGCTCCGGGGATTTAACTGATCAGTGAATTTGTCCATTGATCCTGCTTTGTTACAGGGAGGTATGAGCTGTTTGCAGCTAGGAGACAGTAATTAGGGTCTGAACAAAGCCTGGGGGTGGCAGATATCAGAGGGTGGGAGAAAATTTGGAAGGTCACACTCCGGTGGAAAGGTCCCTTCCAGCTCTGCATCAGCAGAAGCCAGGGCAGCCGGTCTCCTCAGCGCTGGGGACAGAGGTAGCGAGGGCGGCTGTGAGCACCTCTGGGGAGATGCAAGGGCCACCAGCACCTTCCTGGCTCATCCACGGAGCACGACATTTGCACCAGAGCCCTTGCAAGTCCCTCCATGAGGCTGTGCATGCTGCACCAGGTCTCCCCATCATCGAAAGGCTTTTAGAGATGACGAATGGGGTTGGCTACTCGTCCCTAAAGCCACACAGGTCCCCGCTGCCCCAGAAAGCTCCGCTGTAAACGTCTACCTGCTCTGAGACACCCAGGCAGGAGCGGCAGGAGGCACAAACAAGCGCTGGATCCTCCACGCACAGATCTGTCAGCGCTTGTCCCGATCTAAAAATACCCGTGGCAGACACGGCACATCTGGCTGATGGAGCAGGCAGAGCCGCCGCGCTCCCCTCTCCCCAGAAAGGGCTGAAGTGACACACGCTGCCTTGGCTCAGCAGCAAATTGCTATTTTTAGCTTATCTTTTAAGGCTTATTAGCTCTCCCTTTCCCTTCCTCCTCCCCAAACTCCTTCAGACAACACGATGGGCTGGGAAACTCCTTGGAGAACCCCCTCTGGGCCAGCACCAACCGAGCTTGGCTTATTTTTACCTCTCACGAGGCAGCTTGGTTTCAAGGAGAAATGCAAAGCGATTCGCTTCCCCCACAACATCACCTGTCATTGGCAGATACTCATTCATTTAATTGAATCCTCTCCCTTCCCCTCCCATCAAGGCGTAGCTTTAAAAATGCATATAAATTGTTACCATGGGCTGCTGAACTTCCACTCTGATGATATCTTCATAGATATCATCGCCTTCATCTTCACAGGGGACGCAGTCATAAATATCCTCCCCCAGATCATGTTCGCTGGAACGAGAAGGAGAGCGATTTAGCGATAATAAAGAGGGCACATTCGCTGTCACTTGATGGGGCAAACCAACAACTGCTCTCGCACCGAGGAAGGAGGATAACCACGACAATAAGAAAACCCTCCTGGCCCACAGCATCGACGTGTTCAGTCCACGTTCCCCATCTGCATTAGCAAGTCTTGTTTCTTCCCGGATCGGTACCCGCTGCACATCCTCCCGCTCGCTGGAGGCTGGAAAAGGCGAAACGCTGCTCGACACGAGCGGGGATGGCAGCCAAGAAGCCGCTCCGAGCCCCGTGCCAGGCGCGCCTGTGATGCCCAGCCCGCCATGGCCTGCCAGCTCTGCCCCTGTGGCGTTTTTGCTCGGTGCTAATCGGCCTGGCCGAGACGGACCCACTGGCCAAGCATCCCAGTGGGACCATCTGAGCCACCACCCGCGCCTGAGCCCAGCCTCGAGCTGGGTCCAGCTCCACCTGCCTCCAAAGACACCCGCAGCCTCCTGTTGATCTCCTGCCTCTCCTCTTTAGGACAAGGAGCAGCTCTTGTGTTCGTGACTTTAACCGTATTACACTTAGAGAATAAATTTTAATGGGTTGGATTTTGGTACGTCCAAAACACTGCACTCATTCTTGGTCTGCTTGACTTTTCTCACAAACAGGCTTCTTTCATGCCAAAGAAACCATCTCCCCCCGGGCTGTGCAGGGACCCGCAGCAACACCCAGACCAGCCACGGGCAGAGCTCAGCCCGGCCCAGGCAGCTGCCCCCAGCAACAGCCCCGCACTCCCTCTGGCCACGGGCACCACGTCCAGGTTTAAAAGCTCTGGATCCAGTTTCACTGAGTGATGCGCCCACTCCCACAAAGCACAATCCCTGCCCTGATGGGCAACTGGGTGATTTTTAATCTAACATTTCCCAGGGCAGGGGGAGACTCTCCTGATCACCAGAAGGCAATCTCGCCAGATGCTCAGCTCGGTGATGCTCAGCCCCAGCACTGAGCAGAGCCCAGTTATATTTACATCAGAGAGAAATTAAGCAGCAAAAAAGTCACATTTTCAGAACTGCCCACATCACTTAGGAGATGCCCCTGCAAGCACAGGCTTTAAAGACATCACCAAGACGTAGTGCCCAACTTGTATTAAAGGGGATGGTGTTAGGTACTTAATTGTCATCTGAGCCTTTACAAACTCCCCCAGGGGCTCCTAAGTCTTAGAACACTTTTGAAAATTCAACCCATAATAAATAGCAATTAACAATAATAATTTTAGTGCTTAGATCTACAGGTGCTGATTGCTAACAGCTCCCACTGAAGTCAACCCCATGGGATCAGGACAGTGTGAAACGCTGGAATATCAAACAGCGTTCGCATATTTTACGAGCTGTCTCTTTCAACATGGGTATTAATTACATACAAATATATTTAGGTGTAAAACTGCTCAAACTGTAACACTCGACATCTCTATATTATACAGCATGGAGCAGCAGAGCACATCTGTTTGCAAAACCAGGCTTTAATTCTTTTCTAAATGCAGTTCTTTCTATTTTTAAAAACAGATTTATTTAATAAAAGTTTGGGAATTTTAAATAAATATACTGGCATGATGTAGCCGTCCCATTCTTCCAGAGTGATGCATTGCAGCTGCTATAATAATGCCCACTAATAGCTGGTGATCCATCTTCCCCTTCCCAAGTGTCGCCGTCACCGTTATTATCTGTACCAATATTTATATTCTCAGCTCCGCTCCTTATCCAGAGCGAGTAACTCCCGGTTCCTGATTAATCTTCCCTTCCTGCCCGCACCTCTCGGATTGCCGGCTGTCTCTCCATACATCATTTCCCTGGCTCGAGGGTCGTTAGGAAACGTATGGTTGGGTTAATGTCGCGAGCGTGAGCCCGGCTGGGCGTGACACGATCACGGCGAATGCTGCGGCGATGCTGCTGCTGGAGCAGAGCCCGCTTTGCATGATGGCTGCTCATCACCAGCCACAAGAGCGCTCAGCAACTGTTCTGGGCTACATGCAGGAGAAGACAGCATCTCGAGGTGTCCCCGGGGAGCCCTGCATCCTGAGCATCATCTGGACCTGCTTTCCTGTGCACAAGCACAGCCAGGTGCCACACGTCCAAGCCTCAGACCCCAGCATTGCCCGTCCCCAGCCTGCTGCGGCACGGGGACCCCAGCCTGGCACAAGCCCTCCTCTTCTCCCCCACTGAGGAGCCACGAGCTCTGGACCGTGGCCTGGCACGCACCAGGACGTCACGGTGAGAAACCCAGGCGGCAGTATGGGATGCTGAAGGGGTTTTGCTAAATCACGGGCTGCCTGGACCGAGCCCAGAGAAGGACGGGTGCCCCACGGACCTGGCCCAGCCTGGCCCTACCTGGAGCTCCTCTGGGCCACCAGGAAAGGGGCAGAAACACCTACGGAGGGCAAACACAGCATATTTGCCCACAGAACCGCGAAGAGCCATCTGACACGAACGCTGCACCCATCATGGCAGGCCACAGCCGGACAGCACCTTGCCACTGTCATTGCTCTAACCAAGGGGCCAAGGCCCTGCTGCTCCGCTCGTTCCTGCTCATTGACACCAGTACAAGCCTTTCCCATCTCCATTTTCTGGCCTGAGGCAAAAAAAAGGGACAAGTCTCTTGTCCTGGGGCCATCTGGAAAGACACCTCCATTTCAGAGCTCAGGGGAGAGGCACTAGAGATGCTCAAACTCAACAGCTGTGGTGGTATTGAAACAACGATACCTTTGTCCAGCGGACCCTTGTTTATTAAAGCCCATTCCTAGTACACCTCTGACGAGCACCAGAGGCTGCCAGTTTTATGGAGAGCAGTAAAACATCCAGATTAGCCTCCCCCGGAGCAGCCCACAAGCGGCCAAGCTTTGCTGGTGCGCGTACGGCTGTTGACGCCGCTGCTTTGCACACATTGATTTTCATCGGTCTCCACATTTTGTCTGTCAGAGTCGAAATTACGCACCCTCCCATCGTTAAAGAAGAGAGAACAGGTATCAGGAAGATTTTAGCTAGTGGCAACCTAAGAACGCACTAAATTTTAAATGCTATAAAGGGAGGGAAAGCTGGGCAGGTATTTTCCATGTTTAGCACAGTCCCCTGCTGTGGGAGGCAATAAATTCAGCATCCCAAGCATGTCAGGCGTAGACTGAACAACTTGAGCAAGGAAGGCCAGATGCTCACCTCATTCTTCACAAAGAAAAAAGCAATTTACTCCTTCAATAAAAGCAGCAGAGTCTGCAAGTTAACCGTGGGTATCAGAGCCTACAATCTACTGCCTGGACTAGGAGATTCATTGACAGCTCTGGGTTTAGGAAAGGGATTTTATCCGCCCTTCAGAGTCAACGCCAGCATTTGCAATTACTGTTATTAGGATGGATGTAACCAGCTTGGGGTTGGCAGCATCTTGCCTAGCCAGGAAAGCTCATTCAAAGCAAAAAGAATAAAGCTTTTCATATCTAAGGCAATTTCAGGCAAAAACGGTGCTTTTGGCTGAGCTCTTCCTCCCTGGCAATGCCCGCTCTGCACAAATGCCTTCCCAAGCAGGCAGCAACCATGCCAAGGAGCAGCTCCCTTAACAGAGGGAACGATGCCAGGCTCTGCCTTGGAGTAAGGGACAAACAGGGACAGGGAAGAGCGAGCTGGGGAAGGGCAGGGTCCCCCCGTGACCCCTGGCACCTCCAGGTGCCATCTCCCCAAATAGGATGCCAAAGTTGAATTAATTTGAGGAAAAACCTCACTGCCCTGGGTGAAGGCACTGGTCCCACTGTTCCCACCACTGGGAACCAGCCCTCCAGAGCTCAGCACTGGGCCAAAACAGAGGGCACAGTCTGCATTTGGGCTTTGGGAGAAGATGAGCTCCAGACTGGGCTGCCCACACCAGGGGATGGGCACAGACCACCCACGATGCCCCGATAAATAATCTGCAGCAGGTCCACTATGCTAAAGGAATGCTGCACATCCCGTTTGCAATGACACCGTGGATGAGGAGGGTAAGTGGGGAAGCTCTGAGGGTCTCGAGGACCCCTGAAGGACCTCTTCATCTATAAAAGCTGCTCTGGGAAGTTGATGAGTTTGTACCAGCCTCAAGAATTCAAGGATAAACCCAAGCGAGGCCGTCAGGGCAAACCCACCACGCCAAAACCCTGTCCAAACCACGGCGCTGCTTTTGCTCAGCTGATGAAAGAGCCAGAACCACCAGGAAGAGCAAAAGAAAGAGGAGGAGGAGAGAGAAGGAGCTAAAATAAAACAACCAAAAGACAACCCCAAATTTCCAGCCCTGTGGCTGAGGTTAAGAGCCAGAAGACCTCAGAGCCACCGCCGGGTCCAGGCTGGAAGTGCATTTGCAGGGTCCCTGAGACAGCTGCCCAGCAGCTGCAAGGCTCCAGTTCGCCCCAGTAATCCTCCACTTTCTCATTTTTACTCTGCACTTACAGCCATAAATAGACAGTTCATCTGACCAACCCCCTCATTCACAGTCTCCGTCAGACGAGGACAAGCAGAGTCCTATATTTGCAGCACATCTGGCAGGCTTAGGTTTCAGGGTGAAGGAGTGCAAGATGTGCAGTCGTTGGACTCCAGATCTTGCAGGGTTTTAATTAGCCAGATTGTACTTGGATGGAGACACGCGTCTGGAAATAGCAAGAGAAGCCTTTTGCCATCTATTCTACTCAGGTCTTACGTTCCCCATTCAAAGTGGAACATTATAATCCCAAGAATGAGCCTCACACAGTTATAGCGACTAACGTGATCCTAGAAATGGCACAGGCAGGACGTATAAAAATCTGTACTGGTGACAAAGAAGAAAAGACACGTTTACAAGTGCTATGGTTTGAGTGCCTTGTACCACGGAGCCATTTATTTAACTGGCTGGCGTGCGTGGTTTTTCCAACACAGCAAAAATAATGAGAAAAGTGGCAGCTAACTTATCATCTCACCTTGGCGCCTCTATTCATTACTTTTTTTAATGCACTTGAGAAATTCTGCTGATCACATCACTATTTTGGAAGATACGAGGAGGCAACGCTGGTGACAGCAGTGAAAGAAGTAGGAGAAACTTCAGCAAAAAGCTCTTGGCAGGAGACAGGTTGTTGGCAGAGTCTGTCCCCAAACGAGTTGCATCGCTTGAGAAACTGAGGCGAGGCAGGAGATCTGCAACTCCCCTTCTCTGCAATGAAAGGTTTGGAAATACACCACTATCCCCCATACTTTTGCTGGGGATAAATCTCCAGAGAGCTGTGGCTCGAAAAAAGACCAGGGGACACCGACCTGCGGGACGAAGCCCCCCAGGGGCACACACCGGCTCCAGCACAGGGTTTGGTGGGAAGCTGCTTTGCTTAAAACCCTTTCTTTGTCCTTTTTGCAACACTACAACTTCTCCCCTCAAAGCAATTCACTTTTAAAGGAAAAAAGGAGGTAAAAGTTATGCAAATTAAATGTTTCAAGTCAAATCGTTCACAGCACTTCTGCCTGACTCTGAATTCTTCAAATAGCCACCAAACAACCCAAAACACACCCTACGTGTAAGCCACCCCAGCCTGCCGGGCTTTGTGCCAGTGCAGAGGGACAGCGCCATAAAGTGGAAAAGGTTCACGATAAAGAAGGTTCTGGTGCTGTAAAGAGGACCAGGATTAATTGCTCTCATAAATTTAATGAGCCAAAATAACTGGAGAGAGCTTAAGTGGCAGCAGAGAAAATTTAGGTTAAATGTTAAGTAGAACTTCAGAAGTACCAGAGTGACTTGGGGCAGCTGAAACAGCCACCAAGAGAGGTGGAAAAGCGGTCAGCGGGGAAGATGCTCAGCAGTAAGGTGGATAACTGCCTACTGCCGTCAGTGCCCAGCAGCCATAACCCTGTGGGAGGCCGCAGCTCACATCCCTGCAGAGCCACAGGAGCTTCATCGGGACACGGGTCGCTTTGATTTTTGGGGGCAGGCTCCAGCGAACGTGCCCGCCTGTTGCCGTTGCAAAGCCCTGCTCGTTTCCTAGGCAAACTCCCCCAAAACTGGCTGCTGCTCGAGGGTCTGACATTAGGGCACGCAGAAATAAATCAGGCAGCAGAGGACAAAGGTCCCTTTACTGCTCCTCCCGGTATCGATCAGGCACCACTTGCAAACTGGCCAGCCCTCGCCATCTGCCCAGGCTCTCTGCAGGCTGCCATCTGGCCGATGGCAAAGCAAACCGAGGGGCCGGCAGGCTGAGCACAGGGAATTTGAGAACTTTCTAGCTCCCCTGATACCCATTTAGTTTCCCCTCCCCTTTCCATCACCAATTATTCTTTTGTTTTTTTGATTTTTTTTTTTTTTAAAGTAAATAGCTGTTACCAGGCAATTATCTGCCTTGATCTGCTGGATGGCTGACCCAGCGCTGGGGAGCTGCATGCAGCCCGGCATAATCTCTGCGATACCCCAAAGGTGAGAGCACAATGGGTTCATCAAGGCATGAACACCCTTTATACACACCAGCACCCCGCGGCCACCCCACACTTGCACGCAGACAGCTTGTTTCTGCAGCGGACATAAACGGCCCTCGTGGCGCTGCCATTGATCCGCTCCCAGCCCCGGCGCCGGCTTTTGTCCCTGGCTGCCACGGCTCCTCCGCGCCGGGAGGGACCTCGCTGCCCGCCGGGATGAAGGTCCTTGCTCTTTAGAGCATTGCTGTGACAATGGGGACAAAGCCTGGTTCCTTCTGCTTCCCAAATCTGCACCTCTGTCACAAATATGTTTAGATTTTGAATGCTTTGCAGAGCAGGAATTCACCCAAAACCTCAAATGGGGGACACCAAACCGCTCCATTTAAGTACTTAAGATTGAAATGAAGCATTTTGACGTTTTTTACCAGCCCCCAAAATGTCTTGCTAGAATCAGCTCAATATTATTATTATACCCTGAGCTTTTTATCCCAGCAGCACAACGACCAAAGAGAGCTCCCTTTGGGAGACTCCTCTCTCCCGGGGGGGTGACTTGGCGGCGCCGAGCCCACCAGGGTTGTCCCTCCTCACCTGCACCCCTTCAAGGCCAGCGGGGACGGCAGGCTGGGCCCTTGCAGCGCCACGTTTCATAGAGGTGTTACGGACAGGACTGTGCATCCCTCCAAAATGATCCAAAGGGCGAAAATAATCACTCAGCTGCACAGAGGTAGCAAGTTAACGTGGAAGAAGCACCCAGAGATGGAGAGGCCTCTCTTGCAATAGGGAGGATTGCTGTGCCTGGTTGTGCTCTTTGGTAGTGGTTCCTTCCACACGTTGGGTCACTTCACTGCTTGCTGTGAAAACCATTTCTCGCCTGCAATAAAGCATTTTGGATGCACTGGGATCTTCCCAAGGCTGCTGGATCATCAGCAATATTAAATGCAAAGATGCTGGATGGAGTGAATCATTCCCAGCTCATGAATGACACCCTTGTTCAGCTGTTTGGAGAGCGGCAGCAGCTAAGAAAGAGCTTTCTCATGTGGCCCCGCGGCTTGCCAGCGCCCAGCATTGGAGCCCAGTATGCATCATTGTGACCGGCAAATTTCCAATGAAAGTTTCCTTGTCAAGCACGGAGAGACGCTCCTTGTCAAAGGGAGAAAGGGGGACTATTGCTGATGTGTCTCCAGGCAGCGGGAGCAGCAACACTCGTGCTAAGGGGCTCTCCGGGGTATTTCTGGGCTTTTTATGGTTATGGGTGAACTACGTCTCCATTTTGTAGGTTGTGTTTCCATGCACAGCCTGGCTGCACTGGGAGCACAGATCTGGATGAAGGCATTTGTGCGATGTCCCCATGCTGATTTACACATGCCTTCCCCCAGTGGTCCCAACTAAAGATATAAAGAAGAGGATTTTGCAAAGAATGGGGAAAAAAGGAAAGTTAAGAGACAATGTGGGACAGAACAGGGCGCTCAATAAGAAATAAACCTCTAAGTCATCAGAGCACAGGACTTGGGCACCTAAGCCCCTCTTGCAGAGGGACCAACTCGCAGCCATGAGCAAAGGTCCAAGAACAGTTTGGGGAGCTTCCCCCCGGACACCCTGCGGGAGCTGCACCGCCGGCAGCAGAGCAGTTGAAGCTGGGAACCCACCTTCAACACCGAATAACCTGCTCCGAGCACACCACGCCGAAACCCCGATTTCTGGGAGAGGGCTGCCATCCCCACCAGGGCTTGTGTGCGAGTTCACATGCAAACCTTTCTCCAATGAAAAGCATGCCTATGTGTGAGAATCAGGAATTTTAAAACCCAATATTAAAGGGATTTTGAGAACTTTAGGAGAGGGGGGAAAAATGTTATTCTTGAAAGGATCCCTTTATAAGTTAAAATTTTATTAAACTGTAGCTGCTGGGAGCAAACCGCGAGCAGGGGATTCCAGGGTACTCCGTTCCCTTGACTAGTAATTTATGATTTACTTTTGTAATAACTGAAGCCATAAGGAACTCATTGGATTAAGGAGTCTTATTATTTATGTTGTGGAACAATAATATTTAACTGTATAAAGCCACATATCCACCCATACAGACTTTCCCTCCATACGAAACAGACTGCACTTCATAAGTAAAACCCTGGCCCCACTGAAGCGGACGGGAACGCTGCCATCGAATTCCGATAGAGCCCATGTTTCACCGTACACACTGCAGTTCAAGGTTGCTTAAAAGCCTGTTATATCATCACCACGGGCAGCAAAACACAGACACCAGAGACCCAGATAAATATAGACACAGAAACCCCAGCAGCGTCACTCTGCATCCCGCTGTGCCACCACCGACAGGCAGGACACGTCCCCTGCGAGGGACGGCCCTGGGGCCCGGCTGGCGTGGTCCAAAACTCCCTCTCAGGGGATGCAGACCCGCGTTCCAGCACCCACACAGCCGCAAAAACACCACGGGGGGGTCCAGCACTGAGTTAGCAATGGGTACCCCAGTCCCAGCGAGTAGCTCAGCTTTGGTCGGCTTGCAGGATGAATTGAGTCCCGGCGTTTTGCAGCTAACGATGGGATTGAGCGGGCGGAGGGGCTCCCCATGGACCTGGCCCCCCTCGCCCCCCACCAAGCCACTCGTAAACTCAACCCGATTAAAAGTGATGTCTCCCAGGGCTCTACATAGGAAAAGACGGACTATTGTAAGAGCACAAAAATCTCCTGGCAAGACGATCAAAGCAGCCGGCCCGGCTCTCCGAGCCCCGCTGTCAAATTTTATCCGACTTTGCTGGAACTACATCGCAACTTTTCTCTTTTTGTGTCCCCTCCCCGTGAGAAGGCGAGGCCACTTACTCCGCCAGCTCCTCCAAGCTCCGATACACGTCGTCATCGTTTTCCGTGGTCTCCTCCGACGGGAAGGGCCTGGGGGAGGAGAGGAATGACAGCGTTATTGGTGTCTGTCTCTCACCCCTCGCAGCAGATCCCCTGCAGCCCAGCTGAACCCAGCCCAGCAGGGCACCATCTGAGCACCGAAGTGAGGAGCTGCATCGTCTAACAGCATCTCTGAGACCCTGAGCCTGAGCCGCCACTCCCCGCTGTGCTGGTGCTTGCACAAACGACTCGGTAGAAATCTTAATTCAAGTCTGGTGTTGGACTCATTGAGACAGAGGAATACTCTTTCCTCCACCCGTGATGGAGGCTTTCCACCTGCGAGCTCCTGCCCCGCTTGGCCGGGGCACACTGAGCTGCTTCCACCGGCATCTCCCACCCCTGCAAGCAGCCAATCCCATCAGAATGAATGAGTCCTTATGAAACCTGGGCTTCCTCATCTTAACAACTTTGTGATAGCTGAAAAAAGTTAAAGCCCTGGGGATGAGGGAAAGAACACCAAAAGGGCAATAGGAAGGGGGGAGAAAGCAGATTAAAAGAGAAAGGGAGGGACTGAGGGGAAAGCAAGAATTCCTTGGCTCATTCTGAAGTAATAACCAAATAATGTATGAAGGAGATGAAAAATACTGCTTTAATTAAACCCAATGTATTATTGCTGGCACGGGGCCACGGCGGACTATGGCTCTGCTGGGGCTGGATGCACCTTGCGACTACAGCTGTGTCGGGCTGGGGCTCCCTGCGCTGACAGCAAGCCCTGCTCCAGCTCAGAGCCGCAGCGGGGCAGCTCGCTCCGGCCCCCACGGGCATCGCAGCGAAGGCAGCCGCGGGCCCCCAGGCCAAGAGCCACACGGGATGGGATGCTGGTGCTGTGGGGGAGCAAAACTGGATACACGTGGACTTTTAACTGCCCCCAAGAGCAATTTCTTCCTCTTCCCTCCCACCCTCCCCGTTTCACGATAGATTGCCTCTCCTGAAAGATTTAATACATTGCCTGGCTAGCCCCTGAATTTACTATTTTTGGATCCTGTCTCTAGCGTTAATTTGCCTTCCCTCCTCTGCTATACTTCACCCTTCCTTTCGTAAACAGCTTCAGACCAAGTGTTTTGAAATAGTGCTCAAATCTGCAGCGAGTTCAATTAAAACCACGACCAGGTGGTGAGCCCAGGAGGGAAAAGAGCCACGGTGACCCCAGCCACAGAGCAGGACGATTTCATGCTCCGCCGGCTATCAGGGCTGCCGTGCCTCTGCTCGAGATGCAAACCCACGGGAACCCAGGAGCACCCAAGGCTGCCAGGTCGAACCATGCCCACATGCAAAGCAGCAACGCAGGAGGGAGGAGAGCGATGGGTGGGAAGAGCAGATGCGGCTGTGCCTGCTCTCATGGTCTCATTGCCAGGCAAGCGCCATTGGGCGATCGTCCCAACACCCCAACATCTGGCACAAACAGCTGCCCACGCGTTTGCGAGATGTGGGGGGAAGCCCATTTGGGGGAGAAGCTTCAAAGCATAAAGGTGCAGCGAGAGACAAGGAGGCACCCAGGATCTTTGCAAAACGTGCGTGTCTGCGTGCGTTTCCTCTCCCCTGCTGTCCCCTGGGGATCAGTGACGAATACAAAAGCCATGTGAAGCGCAGACCAAAAAGCCACCAGCTCCTCCCGCACGTGGCTGAGCTGATCATGGGAACCGGTCTCAGACTTCAGCCCCGACGGGCGAGGGGTTACGGCAGCCGCTGCCGCAGGGCCACACCATCCCGCGCAGCTCCGGCAAGAAAGCAGAAATCGGAGGTGACCTCTGTTTAAACATCACTTGTTAAAATAATTAAAAAGAAAAAAATCCACTACAGGGCATGACCTCCTTTCTTTTACATGCATCTTCTGCTCTTAATCTCCAACTATTTCCTTCTCCAGTGCTTACCATGCCAGAAAGAAAGAAGTACAAGAGCTGTAAAGAATATTAAAATCACAAGCACACATTTCCAAGCATAAATCTGGGCCTGAGGTGTAATCAGTTCCTGTGATAAACCCCACCATGTAAGACAAGGAGACAGCAAAGAGAGAAAAATATTTTCTAATGAGAGTTTCACAGAGACAGCAGCTCCGTCAGCCCTCCCAGCTTCACCTTGACCATCAGTAAAGCACCGGAGTGAAAGTCAGGGCAGGGGAGGAATTAATAACCTGTATCTCCGCAATAGCAGCTAATGGCTAAATAAGGATGCACAGAATGCAATTAGAAGGAAAGTCACACCGAGGAGAGGATTACTAAATGGAGCATCTAAAATCTGCAGCAGAAGGACGGCTTTTTGGATAAAGCCTCGGGTTTGCCCTTCCTTCGTGCCTCTCTCCCCAGCTGCCCATGCCACAAACGGCTCCGGAGAGGCTCCCCGCGTCCCCGCTGCGGGAGCAGAGCTGCCGTCTCCCCGCAGCTCCTCTCCCCTTCTCCAAAACAGGGTGCCAGCCCCGAGACTGCAGGACAGGTCACCCGGGGCTGGGACCACACCATGGGCTTTGAGCAGCTCTCGCCCAAATGGTCCTTGCTCTTCCCCAAAAGCCCTTTGTGCAGCAACGTAATTTAATTTAGCCCTACTAATTATGGCTGTTATTTAAAATATCTCCCTGCCTTTGGCTTAAGTTCCCTTATATATCCATTTACATTATTTTTCTTTGCTGAACGCAGGAAAAATTAACCCTCCAGCAACGAGCTGATGAGGAGGAACCTCCAGCAGCCAGCTACGGAAAAACATATTAAACACTTTTCTACCTAGACTCGCACTGGCACCGGGGGTCAGGGCGGTGCTGGCAGGAGGCGCGGGCTGAGCTACCCACCCCAGTCCTGTCCCATCAATTATTCCCCGCGTTGCTGGTTTTGCCACTTCCCATCAGATCACCTTCGTGGCTCCCCACTGCGGGCTGGGCTCGTCTTGGGGCAATATTTTCCACTTGAACTGGCTGCAGAAACAGATTGGATGCGGTGGGGAGAGGCCAGGGGAGGAGAGCCCTGCTCTCGCTCCTGCCCCACCAGATCCACGTCAAGGCAACTCTAAGAAAAGCCAACTAGGTGAACTTTTAACCCAGCGTTTTCACTGGTGTTTCCCTTGTGCACATCCAGGTCCAGCACAGGGCTTGCATTTAGACACCTTCATGCAGATTATCAACTTGGCCCCAGCCACGCAGGGAGAAGCATCTCCATCTGGCTGGGCGATGGTGCTGCATGTTCTCCAGCCACGAGCTCCCCAAGAGCAACTGTGCTGTTTGGGACCAGTTTGTATGTCGTTATTTTTTTAAAAAAAGCAGAAACATTGGAAGTCAAGGGGTCTAAAAGCTACTGATTCCCTGGGAAATTCTTACAGATCTCCAGGTGCATTGCAACTTCATACATAGTATTAAATGCTGTAGCTGGGAATGCCCAACAGTAAAGTATTCTGAGTCCACTGAAACCCAACAGGTTTGGAGAGATCCCAGTTCATTTAAATTCATTTAAAAATGTCTCATTTAGTATCTTCAGTTAAGCACCAGACTTTGTTTTTTACTCCACCGTCATGAAAAACCACTGGCTGAGCCATTTATCCTCCCAGCCCGCGCCTGGGCTACAGCAAGCCCGATCCCGCTCAGATGAAGAGCAAAAGCCCCAGCAACATCAAACACTGCTGGAACAGGCTCTTAGAGATAATAAACCTCCCAGAGTAGACTTCTTCACAGACAAACCCCACAGCATTCAACAGCATCGCTTCCACAGATCAAAGAAGAGAACGAAAGTAGGATCGATTTGATGTGTTTGTTTCAGAGCCTAAAAGAGAAGAAAAGACCAAGTAATTTGTTACGGAGTTTAGAGCGAGCTTCTCCTCTTGAGGACAGGACTTACAGCAGATGATCGTTCTCGACATGCGACGCAAAGCACCCCCTTGATCTTACAAAACATTTAGGCTACTTTCTGGGTTGGAGAGCTTGCACACGCACAGCACACGGCGCCCTGCAAGTGCAACGTGCTCTCGCAAGGAAAGGCAGGAGCAGTCCACAGCCAGACTACATCACGCAGGGCGATAATCAATTAATATTTCACGAGGCACCTAATGCAAAACCCCTCCCTTGCTCTCAGCAGTCACTCAGGTTACCCCATGATCCATCCCACGCCGTATCCTCATCCGCCGCCCCCGCATGCTCCCCTGCCGTAACCCTCTCCGCGGGGAGAAGGCGCAGCTCGATGCGCTGCCTGGCTGCTCTCTCCTCTGAATTATTTAATGGAAAGAGCCAGGTAGGCTGCAATTCTAACAGCAATAAGCAGGAAGATTTATTTATTTATGAACATATTTCAGCATCTGGAGGCCTTGTCCTAGCAACTGAAGGCAGCTGTTTACCTCTGCGGTACCGTCGCAGAATACGGAGGGTCAGGAATGGGTCAGCTTTAGTCTGATAATTTTGTACAGTAGCATCTTAGCCTCAAATCCATGTATGACAGAGCAGAGAGGAGCTGGCATGATTTATTTTCTGTTTTCCCTGTCTCCATTCTGATTTCTTGGGGTCAAACACCAGCCCTGGGAACAGAAAGCCTGGTGAGAAGCAGGCAGGGTGGAAATGTCCCACTCGCTGCCCTCCATCCCAAGGAGCCATTCCCATCCGAGGCCAGTCTCGGTGGAGATCGTCTGCCAGGCAGATCTGCAAGGAGGCTTTCATGACTTGTGCAAGCACCCACAGGAGACTAAAGGAGGTGGCAGCCTCCCAACGCCAGCATGCCAATCTCCCCTTGTTTCTTCAGTCCAGTGATCACACTTCAGTGTTTTAAAAAGCAGGCGGAGTGAACCTGAGCTGCTCCCATCTGCTGCCCCTTCTGCGAGGGATTTCTTCATAAATGGAAAGGACCAGAGCCTCAGGCTGGTGCAAAGGAGCTTCTACAGCTCTGCTGGGATGGCCGGAGCTGTGCCGAGTCTTCCTGGCTCAGGATCTGGCAGGAAAACTTTTCCATAGCATGGTATCTACAGACCGCAATCACACCTTGCAGTAACTCACAAAACCCATGGCTGGGTGTACAGATCCTCCGACAACCCCGTTCTGAAGGAAGCACCGTGGCAATGCAAAGAAAACCCACAGGAGGCTGCGATTTCACCAAGATTTTGGACTTCAGGCGGTGCTTTCCGTGCGAGTTTGGGTGGGGGGTTAGCAGCTGGCTTCAGCTCCCGTGCTTCCAGATGAGTCCATCTGTCCCGCTTCTGAGGTTTAATGCTGCTTCAATCCCAAAATATATTCCCCCATGGGAAGCGCGCAGACCTTGGCTGTTCGTAGCACGTCATTTTGATAGCTCCAACCTTCCCCCTCTTTTTTTAACTCCTCTTTCTCTCCAGGATGGCAAGGCACTCCCTGAGCATGGGATCACCCCGTCCCCATGGGTCCCCCATCAGTTTGGGCAGCCCGGAGCCGTAGCGGGTTCCCTGGGATTGCCATCATGCCTTCATGAGCACAGCACTCCTGGAGCCGTCCAAAGAAAATCCCGTGGTTTTGCAATGTCTACACACAACTGAAAATGCATTAGTCATCAGCTTCAGGGGGATCAGGGAGATTAAAGAAGCATTTAATTTACTGATGTACCAAGAGGTGGCTGCGAGCTGACTGGGGCGAGCAAAGAGGTGACCTGGAGCTGCTTCTTCAGCCCCGCTCCCGACCCAGGCAGCACCTCCGAGCTTTGGTTCCCATCTGTGAAATGGGAACAAGCATCAGGGAATGATTTTGGTGAAGTGCTGCAAGATGGATGAAAACCATGCTATGAACGCCCAAGAGCCATTTTTTATAAAGCAGAATGGAATCAATTCCCTCCCTGCAGAACAAGACACATTGGAGCATACCAAAAGCTGCTGAATTTAATTAAAATCATACTATTGTGTTACATTACTCATCTCTGGAAAGAAGCACCTCATGCTGTGCCAAATTTTAGACACATCCTCTGAAAAATTATGATTTGCTTTTATTTGTGGTCTGGAACTTGAAAAAATTCTCACAAGATTAATTTTGATACAAATTCAGTGGGGAAACAGCAAGCTACATCATCAGATAACACAAAGATGATGATTTTGCAGAAGAGCACTTACGGCATTCAGCACAGTGCACTGCACAGTGCCCAAGGGTTAGCTGCATGCCCTGCTTTATCTTTAGCTCAAATCTGAACCAAGTATTTCTGGAGACTACGAGACAAGAAAATAACAGCTCGTATAATTTTATGTTTTAACACATTATCGCATTTTTAAAAAATTCTCATGTACCAATGCTTCGCTCAAGAAAGCGGTATGATTTTCTCCTCACTTCGGCTTCACGTTGATGATAACAGATGGATAAAATCAAAAGGGGAATCCAGAAACATCTTTCTCAAAAGGAAAGGGGAAAAAAAACCAACAACCCCTCTGGGTTAACAGTGCAACCAAGCACTAGGAAACAATTTGACCCCGGTCTCTGACTCAGGAGAAAACGAGATTTGAAAATGCCGTGGCTGAGAATCAATGGCAAGCATAGTGAGCAGGGACACGGGCAGCCCTCCGTCCCGGTGGGACGGCCCCATGGCCCTGGTTCCACCAGGAACGCACGGCAGCGGGTCGGGGAGGGGGGGAAGATGCTCTCGCAGCTCAGACACCGGTGGAAACTGCAGCAGTGCCCCGCCAAGCCCAGCAACGGGGCAGGGGGCTTGCACCCCCCACGGGGGGAGATGGCCCCAGAGCCCTCGCCCCAGCGAGCCAGCGCAACTCACCCACGCTCAGGGCACGTTTGCTCTGGGCAGGTGGCACCGCTCATCTGGGGAGCATAAAAATAAATCACAGCCGGGACGTAAAGACCTGGGACACACCCCATGGGATTTAACAACATCCCCACAAGACTGCAATTGCCCAACTCTGGAAAACACTGTTAAAACAAAAACCTTGAAACTTCTCCGGTTTTAACTTGTAGCAAAGCAGCACAAGGAAATCTTTGAGCAGTCCAAGCAGCAGTTTCTCTGCTGTACCTGAGCCGCTGTAGTCCTATGAAACACATGCCAATAAAAACAAATATCTACCTAAATATATATTTCTGCCTGCTTCCAGGCCAGCACCAGCACTGCTGGCTGTTTGCATGAAAGCACCACCAGCATGTCCCAGCCAAGCGGGGTCCTACCGTGCAACGTAAACCAGACCTAAATGGACCACCTGGGCTGAGCAGCGATTCTGTGGTCCACAAGGAATAAAAAGAGGCGTGCTTCCCCCTCTCTGGGGGTGCAAAGAGAGGTGGTTTGTCCCAGAGCACCCGAGTACACCTCTCTCCAGGCACAGCCCAGGGCAGTGCCTCCAGCCCGGAGCCCCCCATCCCCCAGCACTGGGAGCCCCCCACCCCCCAGCCCCCCGTTTTGGAGCAGCTGAGCCTGAAGCCCTTCTCCATACCTGGGGTGAGGACTGCATTTCAGCAGACCTTTCCAGCACCTTTGATTGTCAACCTATGCACTGACCCTGCACCCGAGAGAAAGCTGGTTTTGCCTTGCTGTTGCACCCAAAGGTGAAATGGTGGGAGGGTGGCCAGGGATACAAGCAGGAGCCCTGAAGGAAGCACGACATGGGCAAAGTCAATGAGCAATGCCAAGGCAGGTGCACCCCAAAAGCCAGCAAGCCCCACGTTAAGCAGAGCTGTGCATATCAGAATGATGATGCAAAGCTGCTGGTGGGGAGGGGGCGAGAGAAACTGTCTTTGCTTTTATTTGCAGATGCTTACGGGGTGACCTCAGCATCTCCCAAGCCTACAAAGCAGCCGCACAGGAAAACATGTCAATGATATTTTTCAGACTCTCTTAGGAGCAAGTCTGTGAGGATACATACTTGCCAAAATAAATGTGTTAAAAACATTTTTAGCTGGAAAGGAACTGCTTTTAGCCAAAGATCCTGCTTATTGACAAAGCAAGAAGCTTTACGGTTGCTCCTAAAGAAGGTTTGTGCATGTCACAGGAAACCATCTACACTCGACCGCCTGCTTGCGAGGTCTGCGGCTGAACCTCTGCAGATTTGTGCTGGTCAGGAGCGGTGGTCAGTCCCAGCACTGGTCCCAGTTCCAGGCTCCCGGGAGCACAGGAGAGCACTGCACAGCAACTGCATGCATTTCCAGGCACGGATTCCTTCCGCAGCCTTCTCCATCCATTTTATAGCAACACTTAAAGTGCGTACAATGGATGCACAACGGCAGTAAAAAAAGTAATGGGCAGAGTGCAATTACAGACGGCACATTGGCAATGAATAAACCAGTCTTGTAAAACCAACCTTACAGGAGAAGAGGTCCCATAACTACCTCCTCACCAGAAGACACTTGAGGACTTAATCGTTAGCGGCTTTAATTGCTTGCCATTTGCACGCACAGCTGGATCCACCTCCTGTGTTGAGCTACCACCCCCAGGGGCAAGGGGAGCAGAGATCAAATCTGATCAGCGTGAAGCCTCCATCATGCTGGAGACTCTTTGCAAATCCCATAAAAGATTTCCCCTTATCTCCCTTCTCTCCTCCAGAAGAGCAAGGGGAAAGTCTCCTTGATGAGCTACGCTAGTGCTTGTGCCATCCCATCTTTTGCAAGCAGTGGGTTTTGCTGGCAAGATCACAAAGTCTCCTCCACAAGGTCACCCCCACGGCAAACGTAAGGGTCCCCCCACACCGCAGCGAGGCTCAGTCAGATGGGGAAATGGATTAAAGTCATGAAACCTGGACTAAACTCCAGGTTTAATTCCAAACTGGTGGATGAAGCACAGAGGAGTTTCTGGATCAAACACAGCTGAGCAGCGGATGACAGACCCTGGGAGCAGAGACAGGCACACTTTGCAGGGCAGGGGCTGAAGGCTGCCTGTGCGGGTCCAGCTCCGTTTGCCCCCCTCTGCCCCCTCTCCTGCAGGCAGGCAGGGAGGGCACCGCTGCCTGAGGAGCACCGCTCGCTCAGCACCGCAATATTACAACCCCGTGAACGGCGCAGGCGGGATGCTTCTGACTCGCCCTTCCCATCCCTCCTCCCTTTCACCCACACACACATCCTGATATTATTGGCAAGCCGTTAAGTACAGAAACTCCAGGGATGATAACGCTGAAAACCTCATTTTGAGCACATCAGTCTGTTTTAATAGTTTACCTGGGCAAAGCAGAGCAATGCTGAACCTCGTCAGCAAGGCACGGGGTTTGCAAGCAAAGCAGGGTGGTAGGAAAGTCTCCCCTGGGTTAAATCCCCACTGATGGGAGGATGGTGGTACAGTTTGGTACAGTTCATTTAGCTGCCCTGAACTTGACAGGAGCTGGTTCCAACCTGGGCTAATCCCAATGTTGAGCTTCTCTCCTCCCAACTCACCATCTGCGTTGTAGAGATGGGCAAAATGGAGACACACTGGCCTGGACAGCAGTCGGCGCTCAACAGGGTGCTGGTGGGCACCCCGGCCCTGACACCCACCCAGCACTGGGGGGGGAGAGCACCCAGGAGCTCAGGCGAGCATCAGGACCAGTGCCAGCCCGTCCCTTTGGGAGCCAGGAGGGTTCCTCTCCTCTACCGACATGTCCTCCCGTAAGCAAAACAGCAAATCCCAGCTCCTACTGTAGGGGACTTTCAGGGGACTGGCAGGCATGCAAAGCGCCCGTCGCCCCTCGCTTAGATCAAACCCACCCTGCAGCCACAGGCAGGCAACAGGCAGCTCCCAGCCAAGGGCCTGCCCTCCACTGCCAGCAAATCCGCTCCGTCACCTCAGGGCATGCGATGTGCAGAGGTTTAAATGCCAAGAAAATCAGCGTTTTGGCATCTATTTATTTATTTGTTTAAATGCAAGGTAAACCTCAGCCCAGGGCGACAGGGCTGGCCTCGCTCTGTTTGCCTGGGGGTAAAACTAATGTCACTTATTCTCCCAACAAGCTTGGGCTGGCCACCGACCCGAGGGCATCCTGCCTTGGCCCCCAGGCGGGGAAAACACAACCATCCCCATCTTCCCCCCACCGCCCGGCCAAAGCACTGCTGCCGCTCCCGCAGGAGAAAACCTCCTCTTGGCAAACAGGATTCGCCCCTCCTCCCCATTTGCACATGTTTTAAAATCTAATTTATTAACTGCAGTGCCTTCTGAAGAAAGTCACTGAGAGGTTCAGTTCATATATAAAGGATTTACTTAGATTAAGGGCCTCAGTACAAGGCCTTTGAACATGCTAACTCCTTCCCGTTTTCAGATGGTTTCACTGTGCACACATTAAAAATGCATGCAGGCAGCATGAGCCAATATTCCTTAACCTCCTGCTTTGCTTGCAAAACTCTGCTTCCAGGAAAAACATGTATCTTGGGGAGATGAAAAAACATATGCCCCCTCTGCTCACAGCTCACATTCAGCTGGCGGAGCTCGCTCGCACGAGGCGGATGACGGCCGGAGCCCAGAGGACGCCGGGATGTACCATGGGCAATGGAGGACAGCCAGGGCTGCAGCAGGAACGTCTTAAGGAAAAAAAAAAAGCTTTAAAAAAAAAAAAATCCTGGTTTATTGGGACCTGCAGCAAGAAGTCCTGTTGTCCTCCAGAGAGCTGAGTTTGCTCGAGAAAAATTGGAAAGGGAATGATAACTCATGCTCCAGAGCACAGGAGAACCTTTGCACGGTACCCCTGTACGACCGCTGCTTCTGCCTGCTACAAAATCCTCCCGCTGCACTTGAAGCTCAGTGCCAGCCGCCGTGAGAAACGGGGTAATGGACTTAATGGGCCACAAGTCAGGTCTGCCATGGAAAATCCTGGCGTCCTGGCTGGAAAATAAAGGCTCCTTGTTCAGAGACAGCCACGGATGGGCAAGGAGCACGGTAACTTCTCACTGCAACTGCCGACAGTCCTCCAGACAGATGGAGGAGAGGATGAGAAACAATAATAATTAAAAAAATACCTCCTCTCCTTAGCTGATGGGCAATGCCACACAACGAGGATCTTTTCTTTGTCCCCACATACAGCCCTGTAAAAGGATGCACGGCTGAAAACCCCAGGAAAAGGGTATTATCACCTTACTGCAGAACCCGTGCTCCCAAACAAGATCAAACGGCAGCGCTGCTGAAGGCTGCCTGCGCCCACGCGAGCAGGCAGGTCTCGTCTCCATCAAGCCAGGTGAACAAAGGCATTTCTCACCTCCCTGTTTCTGAGAGGGGAAAATAAGACACACAAAACTAAGGGATTTGCCCAGGGCCACGTACGGCACCTGGGGCAGAGCCAAGATCCGAGCGTAGTTTCACGCATCCGCTTTCCCTTCAGCGTATGTCTTTATCCACAAACCCATCTTTCCCCTGAATGCCTTAAATTAAAGACAGAACACGTGCCTTTTTCTAGGAGGCATCAATAAGCCTCTTATCATCAAGGGTCTTCCTATGCACGGGGAACCATCCAAAAAATAACCCAGTGCGGCGGTGGTGGTCCTTGCCACTACACACTTTAATTAGCGGGGACACATCGGCTCTGCTGTTTGCACAAACAGCCTTATGCAAGAGAGAAATCTATTTTTGCACTCATTAGAGACCTTCGCCTGCTAGGAGGTAAGTCAGCAACGCACGGTGCTGGGGGGTGACAGTTTTTTGCAGGACTTCTGAAACCTGCAACTGGGAGTAGAACAGAGCAGGAGGAGGAAGGACGCAGCACGGGCTGTAGCTACAGCTGCAATAGATTAAGCCCAGCCTTAGCAGTGTGCTGCAAACAAAACATTGCATTCAAGATCATTTTTTGCCATGTTTTGCTCCTTGTAGCTTGTTCCTTGGAAGAAACACTCTGTCATCTCAACACAGCTATCCTGATAGCTATCTGATTTACTTTGTGAAACAGGGTTTCTCTGGCAAGGTTCATGTATCCAGAAATTATTAGACGGAAAGACTATTTTTTTTTTTTTTCACTGAATAGCATACAAGATGGATTTTTATTTTTCTACCCTACGTGCCACGAAACTTATTTAAGGACAAGTAATAGGCTTGGGGATTTATTTCATTCTTAATTTGCGTGATCCTGAAGCTTTAGACCCCAAAATAGGGACTGGAGCAGAGCCACATTCATGCTACGGGGCTGAGGACCATACAATCATAGAATCATAGAATCGTCAAGGTTGGAAAAGACCCTTAAGATCATCGAGTCCAACCATCAACCTATCACTGCCAAGTTCATCTATACCATGTCTTCAAGCACCTTATCTATACCATCCATATCTATACAACATCCGTATCTATACTATCCGTATCTATACAATCCATATACCATCCTAATTGCACTGTATTTACCATGTTTTTAAGCACTGTGCCTAAGCCAACTAGACTTTTCCCGTGTTTTTCAATGGCAGCATCGTCAGCGGGGGAGGGAAGGGTAGGGACCCCAGTCATCGGCTGGGACCCCAGGGAGCTGAGGGGCAGCAGCGGCCGACGTGGCCGGTCCCTTTGGGGAGCCAGAGCTGCTGCTGGTCCCCACAGATTAAATTAATTCATCTGAGATTAGTTTCTGTCATTGAGGCTTTTGTGATGGTGTCGCAAGAAATCATCTAATTAAAAGGAAAAAACATGCAGCAATGAACAAAGCCAGGGCGCTCTGCCTGGGAAGGGACACCCCCGGCGGGGATTTTTCCAGCTAACGGGAGCGACGGCATTTTCTGTTCTTGCAGAGCTGGCAATGGGGAGGAGGAGCAGGGTTAATACGCAGGAAAACAAAGTTAGAAGCAAAGACCCACTAAGCTGTGTGCTATTCTTGTGTGATTATGATGCCAAAGGCTTCCATGATAAGGGATTTTAGTGGGAACCATAAACGCTGGTTGTAAAATGAATGAGAAAAAGCTGCATATCCACAAGAACAGCAGAGCCTGCCTGCTCCTGGCTCCCAGCTATCGCCCAACCCTGGCAGCAGGAGACCTCGGCAGAAACACCAGGGATTCAGCCAAAGCCTTCCCAGAGGACAGCCAGCTCACTCATCCTCTGAACTGACCCCAGGACCCCCCTGCCTAGGGAAAGGCTTTGCCAGGGGTGACACATCGCATCCTCTGCCAGCGATGCCCTCAGGCCTAAACCCAGCCCTTGCAAAGGCACTGCAGCTTCTGCACGTGGGTTCCCCCGTTACTCCCTGCCTCCAAATGCCTTGGATGTTCTTCTCCCTTAAAATAATAATCGCTGCAGCCTTCTCCAGGACTCAGGGCTAGCCTTAATAATAAATGGTCCTTACCTTACAGCATGTCTTTATTCCTCAAACCTTCACCCCCTGAATCTCCCCCCAGTCCTGGTGGGATCTGTCAGATTTGTGTTTAACAGATGGGAAGGCTCCGAGTTTGTTTTACACGTGAAAAGCTACTCCCTTCCAGCCATATCGGTGCAGTTAAGGCAGGGAAAATAAGTTCAAGCAGTGGAAATCGTGGCGTGGGGTGGTGGGCACAGGCAGCAGGGCCAGGAGTAAGGCAGGGGCCCCATCCAGCCCACAGCCCCACACCCTGGCCATGGCTGGCCCCGGGATGCAGCCGCAGACCAGCGCCATGCTACACCCCGACCAGAATAGCAGCAAGACACGTTCTGCGGAGAAAAGCAAATGTGTTCTGGGGAAAAAACCACACACACACCCCCACCAAAAAAGAGGAAAGGTACTTCAGCCTGAGAACCCTTCCCAATTATAGCTGTGGGCCTAATGAGAAGATGTTGCCAGATTACTAATAAAAATGCACACTAACAAGAAAACCAATTGCAAACCAATTTTGCAGGGAATTGAACAAAGACCAGAATAACAGCTCTGCTTAATAGGGCTGTCTGCTGTTTTTAATTCCTTCTCCATTGCTCCTTCAATGAGCAGAGGAGGAGCAGCCCCGGCAAGCAGGGCAGCCCCCCCCCGGGTGCCAGGGCCAGGTTACTTATTAACCCCATTACCCACTCAGCACTAATGTGCCTTTGTCAAAGCCAGGAAGAGATTTCCCAGCTGTTTGTGACTGCAAGGCCACCTGGGAGCAGGGCAGGTGACGGGTGGGGACAGTGCGGTGACACCACAGCTCCAAGGACGGGCACTGCTGGCTTTCCTGGGCTCCCGGCCCTCAACTGCACAGCCCCTGCAGAGGGGACCTGAGCAAAACCTCCAGCAAGAGACACTAAAACCCACCCTGCTACCCTCTCCAGCAGGCATACTGCACACCACTCGCTACCTTTTCACTTATTTTATTTGCAAACTCTTCCTGAGCAGCTGGTGAGGTGCTTTTACAAGTGCCCTGCCTACATCCCAAAGGCATCCTTGATGTCTGTTTAACCCTAATATATTCCAACCATATTAATGCTTCTAAAGGGTCTGATGTGATAAATACTAGGAATATGGATAGGGAGAGAGAGAAACATTATTTGAAGCATCATATTGAAAGGATCTTACCTAATTCCTTTGGTTTGAGCAATACTGTGGAAGGAGAGTCTGGATACTGCCGAGATCACCTGGAAACGAGAGAAAAAGATGCTGACGTGCTTACTGAAGACAGAGAAAGGTTTGGGGGGAACTCGAGGACCCACAGCCCGGTATTTGGACCTGAGCACCCAGTGAAATGGGGCTTGGAGGACTCTATCAATGCAAACACTGCTTTTGGTTTTACCACTGAGCACAAAAGACGTTGAACCCTCAGCTACAAAGATATCCATTCGACAGCGTCACCCGAGGAAACTCCATCCTGCCGCTCATAGAATATGTCCAGACCTGCTCCAAGAGGTTTTATGCAACACTGAGAACCACTGAAAAAACCCTCTTACTTTGTATTTTATTACAAAAGGTTTATAACTCCTTTTGTCTCTCCCCACACAAAATGATCTTATTGAGGCAAACTTGCCAAGACTGAACAGTTTTGACTTCTTGCATTTCAGTAAAGATGCATCATCAGTTTGTCAGAGGTGAGTGCAGACCGTCACCCTTTTCTGGTAGAAAACAGCCAGAAGTGATTCAACAACAAAATATTTTCATTAGCATCGCAATCAGGAACTGTAAAGCCATCAGCTTTTTCTGAAAAATCCCATTTTTGATGGAAGTTTTAATTGCTACGCAGAATTTTCAATGAAGACAAACAAAGAATGGTTTTAGTCCCTTATAGATATAAAACATGTTTTACTCTTGCTCTTATTCATCATTTCAAAGCTAGATTGAAAAAACAAACCTATTATTTTTGGACTGGTTTCCCGTCCACTGGAATGAATAGAGATGCCTGCATCCAGGACACAGATAAAGGACTTTTTGAGCAGTCCCTGCTGTCCAGGGCCCCCAGCTCTCCTCCAGGCATACAATCCTGACCATCGCGGGGCTGGGACTGCCTGGAGCCGCCCTGCACCATGAGGCACCCGTCAGCGCTGCTTTCTTTAGGGTCGGGGTGCCGCCCCGCTGAAGGATGCTCCCCTGGCTCGCCGAGCCACCTTGGGATCAGCCACCCAGGCCAGCACATGCCCTAAGTGAGCCAGTGCCTGACTTCTCCCCTGGGACTGCTGTTGGTACTCGAAGCCTCTCTCCCTCCTACGGTATTATCCCACAATGTCAAGCCGCATCAAGGATCCCGATGCAAATCCTTCCCTCTGCGGCAGGGACGCAAGCATCAGGCTCATTTTGGGGGATGCACGCACGCAGCTCCCTGGGACTGCCCTGGAGCCTGAGCTCCTCCTGCGTCCTGCTCCAAACTCTGTCTTCTCCACACTTTTGGGACCTACATCCCTCTGATTGCTCCAGGACTGTTTTCTCTTACCACTGCCATGAATTCCAGCCCGGCTGTCGGCTGCCAGTGCCCCGCATGCAGACCCAAAGCCGGGGCACCAACAAAGGAGCTGCCACAGTTTGGCATTTAGCGGTTGACTTTCACACGGAGAACAAAGATGCTGAATTATCCAACAAGGCCAAGACGACTCTGAATATCAAAACTTGGCTAAGTTTCTCTCTGGTATAAAATGTCACTAACAGGAGTTCAATGCAGAAAGGAGCTCCAGAGCACAAGGGAATTTTCCTCAGATGCTTTATTGCTCCCTTGCCACGCTTCTACCAAAAACAGGCTTTACCAAAGCATCCTTCCACGTCTTTTTTTTAAGGTGTTGCCCCTGACAGTTCCCTCTAAGCAGAGGACGTGGATAAGGAATATTTTTTAATTAGACAAAGCATTGCTTTTGCTTGCTGGTGTCATGAGCATATTTTGGCCTATTGCTCACTCTTGAGAGCCCATCTGGACAGGTACCAGACCACCACCCCGGCACGCCTGGTTTTACAGGGGTGCCCTGGAGCCACTGATTACAGACCATAATTACTGTGCAACTAGAAGAGAAACTGTAAACTTTCTCAAGCAGAAATTTAGTGCCACAAATGTTAACGCAGTGAAGTTCCCCATTTTACTGTAATCTAACAAAAAAGCAGCACGGAGAAAGATTAATCGCTTCTGGGAAAGGTGCTTCAGCCACGTGCTCTCCTGCCAGCGAGCTGCAAGCTCCCAGCGCCAGCCGGCGAGATTCCCACCTCCATTTCGGGGAGGTGTTAAGCAAGCCTGGCTCTCCGAGTCCCTCTCACACCCTTATCTCTGGCCAGTCTCTCGTTTGCTCTGGCTTTGAGGAGCGTCAAGCAAAGACGCGGCTTCTGCTAATGTCACACTTAAATGAGCAAACCTGCTCTGGAGAAAGCGAAAGGGGCTGAGCCCCCTTGGAAGGAGAAGGCAGCCCTGCCTGCGAGCCCCGTGCGAACCACGTCCCTCCCAGCGCTCTGAAGCGCACGCTGTCATTTCAATCTACATTTTTAAATAAGCTTGGCTTTGCCTTCAGAAATGACATGAACAGCAACAGGAGAAAGCAGGTCAAAACATAACCAGGAGTCAAAGAAATCAGGTCTTACACCCAAAATTATCAGCAACTTTAAAGACCACTCCAGGCACGTTATTAAATCTCTCTGTGCTGCAGTCTCCCGCCTCTAAAATTCTCCCCGGTTTGGGAGAGGAGGTGGGACTGAGTTCATTAGCATCCATGAAAGGCTCCAGGGCTCGTCATAGCAGAGCTGGGGCGCAGGGCATCGCTGCAGCAAGCGGTACCTGCAAACGCCGAGCCCTAACGGGGCGTGGAGGCTGGCGAGGCAGCTGGCAGCCCCCGGCCCTGCTCCACGGGGCTGAAAATAGTCCAAGGGAAGTCCTAGACTGATTGAATGAGTCTCTTCTGCGGCCTATTATTAGACTTATAAAGTACAAAAATCAGTTTATGAATCAGACAGTTATACCGCACGGTTTGACTTCCAGGGAAATTTAAGAGAAAAGCGCACTGTTCTCTACGCCAACAATTTTTGCTTTGTTCTTTTATGAAAAGCCCCAAGTGCTGAACATCCTGGCACATCAAAGCCCGGGACCTGGTTCCAGCAACGAGCCAGCGTGCACGGACGCGCTTGCCTAGGCTTAGGCTCCCAAATGGATGCTCAGGTACGTAAGCAAAGCGACTCACTTTGAGGGATCAGGTACAAAGAGCCTCAGCGAAGCTTGGCATCTCCGAAAGCAAGACTGAACAGTAACTGCCCCAATATCAGTGAGGATTTTTCCAACAACAACTCCCATTAAAGCAGTAGCCAAAAGCAAGAAAAGCCAAGTGCAACCCCAGCTCTTCTTACAGCTCCTGTGCTCCAGCCTGCCAGCCTCCAGCCAGGGAAGTGCTTAAGCATGCATTTAAGGATAAGTAATCCTCTCAATTTCAACAGGATTAAACAACATTCTTAAAAGTAAGTCAATCCTTAAGTGTTTGCTAAACTGTGTCTCATTTTCCCTGTAAAGCAGCTTCTTATTTGCAGAGAAACCCAATATTTCCTGCCACTCCCGGCTATCGTTTTCTACGAGGCCAGGCAGGATCCGCGCTCTTCCGCACCCACGCAGCAGTTGGCACGAGGGCTCCCTGATCTCATCTGAGGCTTTTCGTTGCTTCTGCAATACAAGGACACATTAATACAACTAATACAGATACGACACTAAGTGGAATTATAGTTCATTGGTTATTTATACCTCCCCTTTCTTTTATGGCAGCCTAGAAATGCAGATGCTTTGTTTCCCAAGGCAGATGGTAAAACCAAAAAAGGTTTCTTGCCATGGAGGATCAGTTCCCTTCAGATTTATGGTGATTATTTTGTAAGCTCAGACCTTTAGGTTTCCCCTCTTTAAACTAACCTGCCACTCAAAACGGGGAATCCAGTAGAACCGAGGCTGCTGCACCCTGGAAGTGCTCCTGGAGCTCACTGGGAGCCGTCAGCAATCGCTTCCAAATGTGCTGGTCCCTTGAACCGCACTCGAAAAAGCTACGATGACCAAAACGGCATCCCACCCCAGTGCCACTGCCCCAGTCACTCAGTGGGGTAGCGCTGGGGAGGCTCCGGCCCCATCCCGCGGCAGCGAGGTCCCGGGGCAAAGCACCCTGCTCAGCACTGGCAGACGAGAGGGTTAGCAAAGCCATTTGAACGCGCTGCTTGGGAAAACTATACTTCGATCTGTGTCTTTGTCTTCCAGGAGAAGGAGGGCTGCGGGCTTAAACAACAGGGGCTTACGGAGATTATTATTATGATGTCTTCACCCATTTCTCAATGCAATTTCCTCCAAGAAAACTGCATTCAGCATGCAAACATTACCATAAAAGCTATATATAACATCCTGCTGACAATAAGATGCCAGAAATGGAGCTATAGAGGTATGCAATGCAGGTGATGTACAGACAGACTTTCCCTACAGTCAACCTGCAAAGGGTTAGTGGGAAATTTCTGGCGGTTTCACCGTGCAACATGAGGGATGCCCTTTGCATTCCTGACATTCCAGTTTGCCTTGTATTTTTAGACATGTGCTAACGGCACACGGCAGAGGATGATATCACTGCTGTGAAACAACAGAACCAGAAACAGAGCAATGGAGCACGAGGGCCGTGCACGCGATTTCAGAGGCTGAGCATCAGAGGTTTCATGGAGACCCTGATTTAAAAAGGCACCAAGTTCTGCACTTCTTGGGAAAGAGAAAAAAAAAAAAAATCAAGTCTCAGACTGGGTTCTTCACAATCACCGGTCACTTTGCAAGAAACCTGGCTGAGTAAAGAAACGGGATTTTTGAAAAGAAGAAAAAAACCCCAAACCCCCACAAGAAATCCACCACTTTTCTTCTTCCTTACTACCACCGCTTTCTTTCAGGAATTACAGATTTAAAAATAAACTAAAGCAAAACAAAAAATAAATTATTATGCTTACTGCTCTTCTACTTCCTCCAGCATTGTTTATTGCTGATGGTATCTCTGTGCCTCTAGAAAGCTCTCAAATAAACTCTCTCCTTATTTGAAAAAACAAGCCGACCCAGCTGGGCTGGAGCACTCCTTGCATACGAGAAACTGCCCAGCTCCCTGCGCCTCTGAGCAGAGCCCGAGCGAGCGGCCGGGCTGCTGCCAGGCTGCCAGCCCGTGCCGAGCCCCCGCAAGGTCGCGCGTTCCCCGAACAGGCGAATATTTACTTCTAAGCAAATCCAAGCAATCTGCACAGCGGTGATAAGTCTGGGCAGGGACCTCGGTGTTGCCACCTCTGCACGTACCCTTCTGAAGGGGAAGGTGGTTTCAGAGCCTGAAATTACACGGAGTAATTTTCTCGTTTGCTCCTGAACTCAGGAAGGGCAAAAAAAAAATCCAAACATCCCAGCCTGTGTGTGGGCAGAAACCTGACCCCAAATTCAGAGACAAGCCGGCTGAATTATTTCAGAGTTGGATAATGGCATCTAAAAGTAAAAACACCGATATGAAGAGTCCCAGATAAGGCTGCTAAAATAACAGCAGCCATGAGAGCAAGTAGGATTTGCCCCAGTTGCCTCCAGTTTGTGGTGCTGGAGAACCCCGTATTTTCTCCCACTGTTGCACTGGTGCACGTGGCCGTGGCCGGTCAGCTCGGGCTTGCTCTGCTCCACCTGCTGAGGAGCATCCCTGGGGCATTTCCCAGCGCTTCCCGCCCAGCTGCACACACACACCAGGCTGTGCACAACCAGGATCTGGTATTTGCAAACCAAAGTGTCACCAGCAGCTTCCAGCCTCCCATCTCCTCCGTTTGCATATGCCTCTCCCACGATTCACACCTCGGCTAGATCAGCCCTGGAAAGTCAGCGTAGCCAAGCCGCAAGTGTGAGAGCCAACACAAAACATGACCTGCTTGCTCTGGATCAATTGTTTGTGCTCCGTGTGTGCTATTGCCTAGTGCATAAACCTGCAAAACCTTATAGTCTGCGTGCAGTGAGCACAGCACGCGTTAAACCTACAGCTGCCTCCCAGCCCTCTCTCCGGACACCGCGCAGTCGGGGCTGCTGCCACTTGAGCATCCCACGGATGTTGGTGGGAATTCCTCAAATCAACATCTCCTGATACAACCCAGAACCTGAGAAGAGCATCGCTGTACATGGCTACAGCAGGAGAAAATCAAGCTGTGGTGATTTATTTCCTTCAGACACCAAGGGCGGGCAGAGCCCCATTATGGGATCAAATCAGTTTGATTTTCCTATACCCAAGGTTCTCTCCTCTCAGCTGGATCTCATCCACCCAGCTGGCAGCTGAGGATGAGGGCTATTAAATAATAATCCTTTTGGACAACTGGATTGTGCCTTTCCAGGTTGGATGTGCCTGCCTGAACGGTTTCCCCTGCGGCTCCTCTCCGCCCGCCCAGCGATGCCATGGCTTCGCCTCCCGTTCCCACTGGTGCCAGGCGGAAAGGCAACGTGGCGGGGAAGAGCAGTGTTTGCTGGCGTGCAGTGTTTGGAGAGGCACCAGCTGAGCAGATTTCGGCTGATACATATTTGATAAGGATTTTAAATCAAAGCCAGGGAAGTTCTCCCGTGCCGGTGTGTCCATGGCAGGCTTCTCTCCCCGTATTTCACTACAAGGACCGCGCAACAGATGGGGAACTCCGTGATGGAGGTATGGTAAAGCCTCTTCCTTCCTCCAACAAATACCCATTCCAGGGATCCCTGACTGCCACTCCCTTTTGATTTATGGAAATACCGGCAACTTGTGACATTGTTATGGAGCTGCAGATGAGCTTTAGAGCACCCATCAAATCACAGGAGATGGAAGAACCAGAAACGTAAAACAAAACCCATTTGCCAGAGCAGGTGGGGAACAACAAAACTGCCCAGCTTCCAGCAGCCCTCTGGGTTTGCTGCTCCCTTGGCCTCAAAGATGTGTGTGCAGCATGAAGTGCTGCTTGCAGGGAAGCCATTAAGTATCATCCTAAAGCCCAAACACTGGTTCGGTGGAGAGCTGGCCAGGGATGCTAGGACCACGTGCCTCACCGGGGCTGGACTGCCAGGCCGGGCTTCCAGTCTGCAAACTGGACACAGGAAAACCAGGTACAAGCTGGATTTTGCTTCTCAAATTCAGCAAGGAAAGCTGGACATACACGCTCCTTCCTTGTCTAAAGGGATCCTTGGTCATGGAAGTAGAAAAGGGTTAAAATAATCACAAGTGAACATCTGACACAGATTGTCCCCGAGACCTCTTAGCCACAGTTCAGAGCCCCCGTGTCAGGCTGCGTTACGGTTACTGCTGCCTTACAGGGAGGAGCGATTACACCTCCCAAGATAATGAGGTTAAGCCCTCTAACGAGAGCCCATCGTCAGAGATGCGCTTTCCAGGAGAAAGCATCTTTATCAAACCCAAAAACTCCTCTGAGAAAGCACAAGGAACACGCACCGAAGTTTTGCATTATGTCCTTACAGGGCAGCTGGGGAGGGAGCGACTCCCCCAGCAAGGCTGCCTTCACGGGAGCATTTACCAACCAAAAGCTGGAGTACATATACCAATTTTTACAGATCTGACTAAAAAAGGTCTAAACCGCATTCCCAGCCAGCCTGGCAGACCACACAGCATTTGGGCACCAGAAGCGTTTCTCGTGCCCACGGCTCTGCTCCCCAGGGCCCTGGCACTGAGCCCCGCCACCAGCACGGGGCAGGGGTGAGCCTCATCACGCTGGGGAGGGAGCCCAGAGCATCCACGTCCCACACCAGAAATCCTTTGCAGTTGCAATCTGTGGCTGCCATGTCCTCAGGGGACTCTCACAAATCCATATTTGATAAGCACTGGATTACACTTGCATATAATGAGGGTGTAAATAAGCTCGATGCCTTTAACTCCCTCACCATCCCCTTCAAGAGGGGGAAAGGGGCAACGCGGCTCGGGGAGCACCCGTACCGCCCTCAAGTGCCACCCTGCTAGTGCTGGGAAGCATCACTTGCTGTAACTGCGAACACAATGAAAGCCCAAAGCTCCCTGAGGAGCAGGAGGAATTGGGCAAAAATTGGTCTGATGCAGAATGGTCACCCCCAAACAGGAGGGAGAAAATCCCCAAGTGAGCAGAGAGGGAGCAAAGAGGAGAAGCAGATTTTTCTCCTGGCTCCTGTGCTCCCCATGGTGCCACTGGCACTGCCAGCAGCTCTCCAGGGAGCAACCTCCATCTACAGATCAATCCCAGATGATAAATTACATTAGAAAAGAGGAGAGGAACAGGACCCTGGGAAGAGAAAGGAAAGGGCGTTTCTGGACCTGATCCTCAGCCGCTGTAAAATCAGCCCCGCTCCCGTCAGCTGCTCTGATTTACAGCCCAGACCCTGTCTGCGTCGGGGCTCTGATAACTCCAGGGCTCCAGGCAGCTCCTCCGCTTCCAGAGCACCGCTGCGCCGTGAAGCCCATTAGCTGTAATGTGCTGCTCTAAGCACTGCTGCCATTACACTGTATGTGTTCGGTCGGTCTTTTTAAAACAGGGTTATTAAATCCAGCATTATTTTGCATTAAACCCATGATTTGGCCACATTACGTGTTGGGGATGCAAACAGTAAGTCACTGGCAAAGCCTCTGCTGATTTCCAGTGGGAGCAGGACTTGTATCATTTTAACATGATGCATGAGCTCTTTGGGGCCGGCATAATGTCTGCTATCGTGTAGCCTTACAGCAGCGGGCAGTCATTGCAAAACCAGCAACGTCCCCTGACAAGGAGTAACTCATGTGGATTTATAGCTACTGGTAGAAAAGCTCTGCACCGTATCACACCATCATGAGCTTCTCAGATGCACACATGTCCTCTCCCATATTTAAGACACCAATCTGTCTTTTCCTATTACAGAGCAGCTGAGTACTGGAGGGAACATTGCCACGTCTCTTAGGGGACCCTAAGCCCCAATGTCTGTGCGTAAGGAGGCATCTGTGCTCCTCTACCCCCTTTTGGATATGGATGTCCCCATCCCACAGCAAACACACCGAGCCAGGACCAAGGCAGAGCAGGGTTCCTTGCCTCCCCATGACACGGGGACGATGCAAAGGCAAGAGAGGGCAGAAGCAAAGCAACCCGACACGCAGAAGCACCGAGAGCTGCCAACAAGCCCGACTGCGGTCTCGCTGTGCTGCTCCCCACGCCGCCCACGACTCCCGAGCACAGAAATTAATGCCCTGAAACTATAGTGCTTTCTTTATGCTGCCGAGTTCCTTTAATACAACAGCAATAAATACTTACTCTGCTACTTAATGGCCTCTCTCCTCCGACACGGATGCTGAGCTGCTGTCTTGTTCGGTTACTTTTACTATCGCTATCTGATAGCCTGGCAATGAGTAGAGTGAGGAGCTGGCTTTGATGAGGCTTTAAAAGCCTGGGGGGGTGGGAACCCAAGCAGTTTCTCAAGTGAGCCAACACCAAAGCGAACAGACACAAACTGAGAAAGCGCCTGCTGCTGCTGCGCCTCCAGCTCAACATGGGAATAGAGATTTCCTTTGATGGCCCCGAAACACTCGAAGCTTAGCCCTTAGGGAGAGCTCAGCAGCACCCAAGGGTGCTGATGAGATCTCAGGGTGAGAGGACGGTGAGGACTACGCTCAGCAAAGCCACTAGCTTGCGGCAAACTCGATAGCATGGTAGGTGCTACCACGCGGCATGCCACAGACACCCTGGGCTTGGAGAAAGCACAAACACGAAGCCAAAGCAAGGGCCCGGCCCGGAGGAAGCTCTGGGTGAAATGAGGCAGCTGGTTTCCTGTAAACGGTGGGGATCCACTGGGCGCAGATGCGTTGTGCCTGATGCAAACATACCCAGCCGCCTGCGAGCTGCCGCGCTCCCCTCCTGCCTGGGGACAGCCCTGCTCCCGCTCCAGGGTGAGGACGAGCCTACCCCATACGAGGGCTCGGAGAGATGCTGCCTCTGCAAGCACCTCTGCCAGGCAGGAGAAGAAAACAGAAGAGACAGCGAAATTGCATCTTTATGCGTCCAGCACTGGGACTGAGCAAGAGAGACCCAGTGCTACTGCAAAGGTCCTGGCTAAGGATGGGTCGAAGGATGAGCTTCCCATGGCAGCAGACTACAGGAGGGTCCCCAGGACACTGCTGTGCACATCCAGTCCTCTAACACCCAGCACTGCTACCAAACAGAAAAAAAATCAAGTACTTGGCGGGAGGTGCAGGGGTGAGCAGCCATGCAGTTGCACATCCTCCTCCCGCAAAATGCCCTCCTGCATCTCCACTGCTTTCCCTGGCCCAGCTTGGCCCCATCAGTTTGCACAGAACTTGCAAATAATGGGCAGTAAGACAACTGTTAAACACTAGCATAAGAAAGGAAGGCAAATGAAAAGCCTTGATATCCAAAAACTATTTCTGGGAAAAGCTTGTTAGCACTTCTGAACGCTGATTTGGAAATGAGTCATTAGCCTGTGCCACAACTGTGGGGTTTAAGGTAACACCAGCCAATCTCACATTTCTGCATGATATGGAACAGCATTAATTAAATATTAAGCTAAACTATTTCAGCACCGGTGCGCAGCAGTGCGTGAAACTGAAACCAAGGATGAGAGGGATGTGTGATTAAACACCAGGATGCTCCGTCTCTCCATGGCACTCCACGTACGAAAGGCAGAAAGCATGTTCTTTGGTTGTCAGAGATGGCAATCAAACACCCCTATGGGACAGACCGCAGGAGATCCAGCCCGGACTGATTTTAATGGAGGAATTGTCCTGCCTTAGGTTTCAGAAGGTAAAGGAGAAGGATGCAATGTTTTGCACATGTTGATCTTGAGATTTTAATTTTATTCACAGACTTGCACATCTCTGTGACTCACAGGGCCTTCTGGAGAGCTGCCCTTGCATTTCTCACCCTCTGGAAGTACCCCCCCATGTCCTCCTGGGGCTCCAAGGTGCCACCACTGCCCGGGGCTGCTGTGTCACCTCCCCAGCTTTGCCCAGCACCATGACTCCTCGTTTCTCATGCAATCCCAGTGCGTCCCAGCATACGCTGGCTTTGCTGACCTGCGAAGCACAAGTCAGTCAAATTTTGCCTTGGCTTAGAGCAATAATGGAATATATTTGGGCAAAGGGAGCCAGCAGGGAGAAGAAACTAAAAGAGCTTCATTTTTATTGCAGCTGGGATTTCAGCATCCTCCTGATGGGTGCCCAGAGACAAGGAGGATTCCCAGAAATGCCTGAGCGTATTACAAAATTGCTTCTTTAGAAAAAACGCAGCCTGTAACTGGAGAGGGTTCATTTGGGAAGCTTTGTAATAGTTACAAAAGCTGGCTACAAAAGTGTGTCCTTTCGGAAACAAAGCGAAGCCAGGGAACTGTGCTTTCCTGGAAATTAGAGGCGGGGAAAAAACACAAACAAACTGGCTAAAGAAGGGGTTTGGTTTGGGTGCCTGGAGCAGACACTCAGGTAAGCGCACAGCCACTGAGCGAACCTCCCCAGCCGGCTGCGTCGGCTCCATCGGCACCGGCACAGCACCGGCACGCACCACAGCTCCTCATCTCCATACCCCAACACAGCTCTGTGCTCCGTCCAGCCAAGCTGGCTCCTTCCCTCTGCCCCCAATTTACACTGCAGCGGATCCCTGATGAACCTGGAAAGATGCCGAGAGCTGAGCAGCAGAGGATGGAGCCGAGAGCGGCGTGGTGGGGAGGCAGGGTGCTGGGCACAGCCACATGTCCCCCTTCCCCGGCCGGGCACGACAGCGAAGACACATTGACTGGGGAGCTCTGCCGTTAGCTCACCCCGAAAGCACCTAAGAGGAATCAATCAACCTTTAAAGAAGAAAGGGAAAAATGAGTTGCTGGCTGGGTGTACGGGGGGCACACAAGGCCAGGACAGCCCTTCTCTCTCAAGATCTAACCCAGCGTCCCGAATGGCAGAGAGCAGGTTTCCCCGATGCGTCTCCTCGCTGCGCAGCCCTCCCCGTGTTCAGGCAAGATGCACGATGGTGCACTACAAGGGTGGCTGTCACCCAGATAAACACCCGCCTTCCATTTCTGTCAGCAAGTACACATGCAACATGCCTAATATTCCCAACACACGCAACTTCCCACTGATGCACCTGAGACTCTAGGACAGCCCTGTGGATACGAGCCGACCGTGGGACGCCAGATTACGCTCCCGTAGCATTCCTGTAACGTTACGGTCACGCAGTTATCACTGAGCGGTAACCAGGCGCCCAACTGAAACGCAGCAGTTCTGCCCAGTTTTGGTACGCAGAAAAGCGGCATTCGGAAAGCATGGCCATACTGTCCTGCACCGTATTTGAAGCCCCCCCCAAAGCAGCAGGGAGAAATGCAATTACACTTCTAAAACATATTGTGCCTAAAAGCAAGACCAGGGAACTCAACCAAGTCCCAAGTCAGGCCTCAAGGGCCAGTTCGAGCAGTCACTGTTTTGAAAGTAGTTTCCCACAGTTTACTCACTCCTCCCTTCTAAAATCTTCCTGCTTTTTCCAGAAAAAGGATCTTTGCATAAGCCTAGCTACTCAGAGGCCACAAAATGCCCTTCTGCTCTGCAAAGCAGACATCCACTGGCCAGCCTGTACTGCAGGTTGACAGCATTTTGTAAGGAATCTGCTGCTGAACGGATGCCTCTCCTCCCTGCTGCCTTCTCTGGGGAGAAGTGACAAGCAGGTAGGAAAATTTTGAAGGAATTAGCTCAAGCGTGGGAAGACGTGAAACACGTAGGAGGACGTGGGTGCTAATGGCCCCGACCTCAGCTTGCGCAAACTGGTAGAATCTGCTGAAAGCCACCAAGCTGTGCTGCCTTACACCTGCTGGGCACTTGGCCCTTCAGGCTTTAAAGAGAAGCAGGAACAGAAGAGGAAGGGAAAAAAACCCTTAAACACTAATTAGCTTAAAATGCTGGTAAATAGATTTACACAGGCGGTCTGCAAAGTCTGACCACAGTGGGGCACGCAGGGTTGCCGACAGTTCAGCTTGCATCGCCTCGCGTCGTCACGTGGGACCGAGCCACCACAAAGTCACATTGTGCCAAGGCATTTCAGCACGGGGAAGAAAACACCAGCAGAATCATTTCCATGCAAGGGAAGGAGAAATGTCACCGGCTGATAGCAGCATTCATCATGCCTTTGTGTTTCCAGGTGGTCCAAACTCTGGTCCTGCTGCTCTGGATCTCTATAGGGTTTGGAGATCCTAGGAAAGCATCTTTGTCTTGCCCCCAGGGCTCGGAGCCTACCTTGGGCTAGGCAGGGTGGTTATAATTATCACATCTGTGCTACGCATGGATATAATTGTCAGGAAAATTCAGAGGAAAAGGTCCCACAGCTGACTCCCGATTCCAGAGCACTGATTCAAGTATCAGAAATGACAGGATGGCCAAGCCATCACCCTACAAAAAGTGGCTCTAGGCAGAGACATGTTTGTCTTACACCATGGGGAACACCAGGACTGGCTGAACTTGGGCCAGAAACTGGCTCCTTCAGCTCAACGTTTGAATTCAGGCAGTTTTAGTTAAGTTTCCTCTACAACTTGCAGGGCACCTGCTCCACAACTCATCCCCTCCTCGTGCTTAAGGGCTCAGGGACCTTCTCTGACCCCAGTCCACAACTCACGATGCCCAAAGTCAGGCACCTAAGCAAAACCCCTCATCTTGTGGCTCAAAAAGAGCAACTCAAGCCTTCCTGAGGGGTAAAGCCCCTGTCAGAGACAGCAGTTCCTATAGGGACTATTTGCACCCTAACTGCAAGCATTGCTCAGCACAGGCAGAGCGTGGAAAACGAGCAGCACACATTAATAACTGGGGTGTCTTCACGAGGTGTCCCCAGGCCTTAAGTTTTGCTTTGGACTGGGCTCTAAATTAAAAAGCTGCAAGCTAGGCAAACACACCGTCGTCTTGGCCCTTTAATCAGCTCTGCCTTGAGGTACCCGAGTGACTTCCAGCCAAGGGGATTGCAAAGGCGCCTGCAGCCCCGGGGAGGGACGGTGGCTTTGCACAGCACGCTGCAAGGAGAGGCTCTCCCACGAAAGCATCCCCCCCTTCCCAGTATTGATTGGATTTGTTGAAACAGATGGAAAAAACAGCTGTCAGATGCAAAACACAGATATCCAAACCTGTTTCCGAGAAACTGGCTTAAGTCTGTATTAAGTTTAATCCTTTTTGATCAAGGCCTTGGATGTAAGCAGAAAATATTACAGATTTTTACATACCTTTAAGTCCCCATTTCCGCTCTGCTCTGAAATGGAGTTGGGTGGTCAGAGAAAAACATATGGAGCACAAAAAGAGAGGTTTAGGAACATTTTGCATGTGCAGGAGAAATTGGAAGCATCCATACGAAACCAATCCACTCGCACAATGGTAATCTACCTACTGAAGAGAGTGGGCTTGAAATTCTCCTTGGCTTATTTCTTTCATCTTTATTCCAGCTGCTAAAGAAAAAAGTGCAGCAATATAAAAAAAAACCTACTACGGAAAGTGTTAAAAAGCCAGTTCTTTGCATTTTGCAGAGCCCCCTGACTTCTGGCATGGCCATGGTATCCAGACGTGTTTCTCCAATGAAGTTTAAATCCCTTCCAGCCCCAGAGCAGTAGCGCAGGCAGGAGATGCCCACACCAGGAGCTGGATACGTAGGAGCCGTTACAAAGCCCATCTGCAGACCGACAGACCACGGACAGGTTTGTCTCTCCCTGCCACATCAAGGGGTTTTGGCTCGGAAGGTCAGACCGCAGCCTCACCATCCCACTGAATAAAAATACAGGATCCTGCTTCAAGCTCGAGGCACCTGCAGGCTAATGCTCCAGAGACTGCCGTGGTCCAAGCCCCCAAGGCAGCGGAAGCTTTTCCATTGATTTCTCAGGCTTTGAGCCCTGGATGCATCTTGCAGCTGTACCGTAATGGCAACCTGGGGGCTGCGCTCAGGCAGGGTCCCCGTGCCACCTGCAAAGCGTCCCTCTCTGCCCCAGGCAGCTTCATGGAAGCAAAGCCCCTCATAAAGCCCTTCTGCAGCAGCATGAGCAGCAGCTACACCATCACAAGCTGTTTGAGACTAGCTGTGTTTTAAAAATTGGTAGAAAACTCATTTAAGCTCAAAGAAATTCCTATAATACTCAAATACGCAAAAGAGGTAGGAAGCAATAGGAGCTTTTCAAGCATACTGTAAAAGGCAGCTTTCTGAATTTGCTTGGGAATTGCTGCTTTGATTTGTTCAAAGCTGGAACTGAATGTCTGCAGGGATGCAGGGCCTTTCCCACCAAAGCTGCCTTCCCCACAGCTCCATTCGGGGATCCAGATCCCATTTGGGTCAACAGACCTGTGGGCTGCGCCAAGCTTTCCGTGCAGGCACACATCCACCTGGATGAAACATTTTCACTTTCACAGCTTTAAGTTTAAAAAAAGGGGGGAAAAAGCCCAGAAGAGAAGGAAGCTGCAGAAGAACTTGATGTGCTGGAAGAAACCAGCTGATGACCTCCCGAGCCACGTGCTCCGGGAACGCACAACCTGCCAGCTTCAGCTCTCCGCTGCCTGCACACCCCTGCCCGAGCACCTCGAAACACCAAGTAACGTCAAGCAGAAACAGAACGGGAGAACAGTAGGAAGTGAAGCACGGAAAAGCAAGCATAAACTTGATTTCATTAGCCCTAATCTTCTCCTAGACTCCAGAGAGGAGGCAAGCACCTTGTAAACTTGGGGGGTTTATTATTATTACAGCTGGCTTGCCAAGCAAAATTCCCCAAAGCCACCCAGGTCTCAGCCACCTGGGATCGGCACTAACGCGCCTGTTCACCTCTCCAATTCTCCAGCTGCTGGCGAGGCCTGGACTCGCAGCCGAAGCCCATCACCTTACCAGGGGCTGCTCCGTGACCCTGAAAACTGCTCTTCAAGCTGAGATAGCTCTCAGTGCTACGGAGCTCCTGGCTTCATCTCAGATTATGTGTAAATACAAGGCCCCGGTTTCATACGTAACTAATAACCTTTGAAAAGATCACCTCGAGCACACTCCAGTGGTTCAAGCATGGGGCACAAGGAAGCAAACATCTCCCTTTCTAGGCTCATGAAACACTAATTCAGGTTATGACTTGTTTTAAAACAAGAGCACCTACCCCTTCCTCCTGAAAGCATTGCCTTCACTGAGCTTAAAGAGGGTCACAAATCTCACAAATCCAGGTTTAGGCACGTAAGCAAACGGAATCGTTTGCCTATGCTGCTCTGTGAATCTCTGCAAGCACCCAGCAAGTCTGGAAAATCAGACACGTGAACTTCAGCCCTCCAGTATTGCAAATTTGGCCGCTATTATCCACCGTTTCCAAAGTTTCCCTAAGGAAAGGAAGGAGCGATGCAGGATGCCGCTCATGGAGGCAGGCAGCAGAAGATGCCGGTGCTCCCTCCTCCTGTGCAGAGGGCACGGAAAATTTCACACCAGAAACAAACGTCTAATTTTTCCAGGCTATTGAGAATCAATTAAAAGCACCACGAGCACAGGCATTTCCAATACAGAGCTGTCCGGTTCCATGCTAAAGACATCACAAGGAATTTACTGCTCTTGAAATAGAAAAAAAAAATCCAAAGCTGCAGGATGCTCTGCCCTGCTTGAACCTTTAGATGCTCCACACCAGGCGATAAGCAGAAATCCCTCGCACGTGTGTGCCTGCCTTTTCTATCCATCGATTTTCCCCATCTCTCCCTGTCCTGCACACCTGAGCTGCAGAGATGTGCCAACAGCACGCTGCTGGCCTGGTGCTCCAGTCGGCATTAGCTGGTCGGACATCTCCGCCACTTCTTACATGTCTCAAAAGTGTCACCTCTGGCTTTCCCTGCAGACGTGGAAAACAACTGTGTTAAATTCCCGATTCCTAGAAGAACAGGCAGCCACCAGTAACTAAACCGAGCTGTTCCGAAGAGCAAAGGCCGGGAGGATGAGAGGTGGCTGCTCGGTGCACCACGTCCCCACTGCCCTGCAAGAAATATCTCACCGAAAAAAAGCTGCTTGGCTGACGTTTCTAGCACCAGCAGCGAGGCAAGCAGAAACGCACCATCCTCTTCTACCTTCTCAACATAAAACATGATTTTTTTTTTTTTTCCCCCTAAATCATTTTGCATTCATGGCACTGAAACCAAACCAGCCTGACTCCAAGCAGTTCAGAGAAGCGAGGAGAAATTCCCAGCTCCTGACGTGAGGTCAGTGATGGCACCTTCTTCTATGGGTTTGGGGAGGAAAAATACAAATGTTGAAGTTCTTACTCTGTAAGCCTGAGAGCTACAAGCACGGGCCAGTGTTGAGTATCGGAGCGAGGGATGTGCTCCTAATTTTGGTGGTTTTCTCTTTCTCCTTGAACAATTCCTGCCCAACTTTCCAGGAACTGCAAGAACCATTTCAAAAGAAAGAGGCTAACCTGGGAAAGGATGGCTCTACCAGGCTTACTAATACTACCAAGAACTTCTCTCTTTGCAATTATTAGATGGTTTATACAAATGAAGCCTCTTAAGATTGAGCAATGCAGCAGGAAAGCCAAGATGGCCGTGCGCAGTAAGGATGCTGCTGCTCCTCTTCCCTGCCCTCCCCAGAACGAGATAAAGCAATTCTTTTTTATTTTTGTGTATATTCTGCTTCGCTCCTGAAAAATTGCTGGTGAAACACCTTCCAGAAATAAATGTTATTTTAGAAATAAAAAAGGGTTTTCCATCAATAATATTCTGATCGCAGAAACAACCCTCGGTTCCCCTCTGATTTGTTACTCAAAGGATGGTTCTCAAAATAGCAAACACCGACTTCCCCAAAACCAGGATTTACTAGAAGCGTCAGCAGAGGCTTTCCAACAGGACTTGCTGTTTGGGGCACCCTCCCACCCCCGGGCAGACCAGTTCCCATGCTGGACTCCCCAGAACAGCCCAGTGCATCCCTGGAGCGGATGGCACTGCACATGCCGGCAGTGCCACTGGATAAAGACCTCTGACACTTAAAGGCACATCTTTTCCATGGCTTAATTCCAATACGTCAATTAATCTATTTACATCTGCAGAAAGGCAGGAGCCTGGGGCTGATGGAGAAGGAATCCACAAGGTAGCTTTCCAGAGACTCTGACAGTCAGAAACGACCTCCCTTCCTCACATATTGTAACGGTGGATAAATATAACCATAAAGTGCTTTGATTTGACTGAGTACGTTAAATTTAGTCTTTGCTCTGCCTCTGCAGACAGCACATTTACGGCTATGTGGGTGACGGAAACATGCATCACTCACAGCACACTGCAAACTGGCGTATAAAAGAACTGCAGTAAAAGATATCCAAAATATTGGCTCCCTTAGCGGGGTGTGCACAATCACAGCTCACAAATTACAGTGCGGAAGGGAAGCTGGATGGGTTTCCACGGTCACTACTGTACAGAGGGCGAGACAAGATGATCTAAGGGTCCCTTCAGACCTAACAAACCCATACAGCTGTAAAAAAAAAAAAATAAAAAAAATCATAGATTAGATCTTGGCTGCCTCCAAGAAAAAAAGGAAAGAAAGAGTCAGGCATGACGTTTTCAGTCAATGATTTCAGGAATGTAAATAGCTTTGTCGAAGATGCTCAGGCAGATTCCCCAGTTGGATCCTCCACCATGAGCTCAGCTTCGCTCTTAGGGCTTGCAGCATATCAGGATGGCTTAAAACAGCAGGAAAAGCAAACCGGCAAGCCCTGGTTCCACTGGAGATGGGTGGGAAACATGGGGCAGGGGGCACTGGCACCCCAAGGGAACCAGATCCCGACGGCCCCGGCGCAGCCCCCGCTCTCCCCGGCTCGGTGTGCGGCACTGGGAGAGTTACATCAGCTCCTCGGATGCTACGGTGCGACTCCAAAAGTGTCACCAGCTGTTTATCTACCGCTAAAATGTGAGTGTTTAAAAATTAATAGGAACAGATTGAGCAAGTGTGGAACACACAGAAACCAGAAGCTTCGAGGAATTTCAACATGCAACGTTAAAATCGCATGGGCTGTAAAGAGCGAGCTCCAGCCCCATTACAGGAAAGAAATCCCCAAAATACACACACATAATCATATGTTCATCCAGAGAGAGGGAAACACAGCTCTAACCACCACATGCTCTTTCGTCCAGCCCTTTAATCAGACAAAGAGCAGCCGGACGGCACTGCGGTCAGCCTTGGGTTGCAGGGGGAGGACAAAAAAAGGGCTTTATCTGTGTTAACACAGGCTCACTTCAAGCCGGACCACAGCCAGGATTGAGGGTTCAGGTTCTGAATGCACGTCGTTGACAAAGGACATCAATTCTGCAGCAAGATGGATGCATGCCCTTGACAACGCCCCGCGCAACAGGGAACGGAGGGTCCCCAGCAGCCACATCGTGCATTTACTAACAGGCTAAGATGAGAGAAAATACAGCAAAAAAAGGAATGAGAATTACTGGTCCCAAAAGGGCAGGTCTGCAGAGCTCTGGACAGCGTTATAAATGAAAGCCAACACCTAAAACTGCATCCCAACGGCCACTCATGCAAATCTGAAGATGAGATCAGTGCAACCCTTAGAGAAATAACTGCTGTCACGTTAGGTACAAGCAGGCCAGGAACAGACGTTCGCAGAAAGCTTCCCCCTGGAGCTCCTGTCCAGAATAGAGATATTTCGCAATAAAACGGGTCAAGCCGGTTTCTGTCCAGCGAAGCTCCTGGAAATGTCTGACAAGTATTTACTTGTAGTAAGAGAAAGAACAGGAAACTACTATTTGTTCTTAGTTGGCTCTCTTGACATTTTCCTACTGGCAATAAGACCAGTGAGAGCACATCTAACTTGGAGGTTGAAGTCCTATTGATTTCACAGCAGCTAACAAGCAAAGCGACCGACGTTACCACCTCACACGGCATTTTATGCAGCATAAAACCCAAAAAAGCCCAGGTCAGGATGAGCCCCTGCTCAGGTGCCTCATGCGGGGCTGAGACAGTGGCCAGAAACCACGCACTAGGAGAATCTGTGCTGCAAATACCTGTACGTGCTCAATGGCAGCAACCGCTGAAGTTCTCAGGGGAAAAGCTCAGGCTGGCATAAACCTCAAAATTCAGGAGCGGGACAGCGAAAAAAAGAAATGGCTTTCTGCTGTGACAGATACTGATAAGCACTTTGGTTTTGTCCAATAAAAAAAGAAAAAAGGCAATGTTTCCTTTGAATCCACAAACATGCAAAGAAAGTATTTTCCATTTTTGGACAAAAAGGCCCAAATATGTCCCTGAAAATTGAGTTTCAATGACTTTTTCCCCATCTGCTATAAAGGATGTTTTTTGTTCCAAACATCTTTTTTCTGTGACATATTTTGGCCAGATGTAGATGATGTGCCTGGACTGCAGAAAAGAGCATTTGATAGCACTACCAAAAGATAATCATCTCAGACTAACCCTTGCAAAAGAAAACCTTTCATTTAACGTCAGGGCCTCTGCACTGAGCCGCACCGGTATCATTTCATCAGCCTGCGGAGCAAACCAGTCCACAGGGATGGATCTGAAAGGTTTGAATAATTCCACATCAGAATGAACTGTACTTGGATGAGACTTCCACCAAAGCATCAAGGCAGTACAAGACAGGCTGTGAGAGGCAGGAGGGAAAATATATTCTTCTCAAAACGACATTCCCCTTAGGAGTACAATCCCCACAAAAGCGTTTACCCGCGCGCATTGTGTTGGATTTCAGATTCTGCGCTTTTGAAACACATTATGCTGGGTACTTGAATAATTATGTTTGACTTATTTAACAATTTAACAGTCGCACGCTTGGCTTTACAGCTGGAGGAATAAAATCACGTTTGAGTGACTAAAAGGAAAAAAGACGGTTAGACAATATATGTATATTTATGCAAGCATTCCCCACTCTGAAATTACATTCGCAAAGAAAACGTTAAACTGAGCAAACTCTCTCCCTCGCTGGCTGTAAATGAGATTTTAAGTGGTACGACTGGCCGGTGAACAGCCGCAATCACGGATGCGGAGAAGCGAGGGCAGCAGCTGGATGCAGGCAGGACGGGCAGCTGCCTGAGCCTGCTCCAGCACCAAACCTCTGTGGTCCCTCCACGGCAGGACCATGGTGCAGGTTGGCTGAGCAGGAACCCAGCCATCCTACGCTGCCTCCAGACACACCTCGAAGGAAAAACCGCTCCACGGCGTGACGTGGGTTAACCTATAAACTGAAAGGGGACCTGGGCTCTCCCTGGGGTGTTTACAGGCACCCTGAAGGTCAAACAAGAGGCGAGTTTCTTCTCCCATCAGCAGGGTCCAGACTTGGTGGTGCCTCTTGAATGCCGTGGAGCAACCTCATGCATGGCAGCTCGTGGCCATCAGTCAACGGGAGTTGTTTTCCAGCTGGTGCGTGCAATGAAACACAGCTCTTCCGAGCAAGCAAGGCATGCCAGGAACGTAGGACCTATAAACAGGGCTCTCCATCATCTAGCTGACACAGGATCAGAGCTTTCTTCTCTACACCACTCGCCGGACCTCAAGAGGGGCAATCGGTTTAATACTTAGCCTGAGGATGCTCCCAGCAATAACCTGGGCTGTCCCTCTCTGCCTACCAAGAAACCCACACCGACACGGCCCCGCGCCAGCTCCTCTGCAATATTTATCACCGGATCTTCGTTACGCCACCTGGTACCCGACACCAAGCGCGACGGTGAATAAGTACATCCACGGAGAAGAGGGCAGAGAAAAGGGAACAAATGGGCTCAAATGGAAAAAAGGGCCTTCCAAAATGTCAAATCAGCACAACACCAGTAAATTTGCCACCTGAGCCACGTACCCCATAACTTGTAGGATCTGCCATGAGTGTTTTCCTCCTTGGCTACTGCATGCCCAGAAACTAGAGCCCTTCCCTGGCCAATATGGACCAGTCCCGTGCCCCCAGACCCTGCTTTGCTCCAAGCCTAGCTGCGACAGCAGCCCTGCCTGCGAAACACAAGCTACGAGAGGAGGGAGCTGACAGGCTGACACGTTCAGAGAGGGAATAAAATACAGAATTGTGATCACTGCACCACCGAGGGAAAACCCAGTGAAATGCCCCTGCCAGTTATCGCAGCGGGGAATACCGAGGCAATGCTCTGCTAACAAAGGCCCCACTAATGTATTTTTCATAAAGTGCTTTATTCTGCTACAGACATGAGTGCTATCAGTAATAAAAGTTCGCAAGCGTGATAGTAGGTGGTCGCACTGATATCTGAAAAGCCATGGATAAAAGCTGACGGGCCGTATACCAAAACAATTCAGCATTTATTAAGACTTCTGTTAATAGTCTATCCGAGCTATTTATATTGGAACCCCTCCATTAAAAACCATGATCCCAGCTTGCTGCATCTCACCCTCTTTCTTCACATCTAAAGACACACTGCGAGCAGGTTTCAGCCAAGGTTATCCCAATTTACCGCAGTGAAGCACCAGCATGGGCAGCATGTCGTCCTGCCCTGGCACCAGCGCGCACTGTGCATCGCATAGCCCCTGCCCACAGAGAACAGAGGAGCTCTTCATCTCTTCATCCCAGCCCCGGACAGGGGTCACAGCACGCCAGCCCCAGCCAGAAAATACTTCCATGGTGCATGAGCAAGGGATGGGACACGACTAAAGCAATTAGACCCACAGACATGCAGACGTTTCAATGACTTTCCTGAGCGCAGTCATTGATGTCTTCACTCCCTTACGGCCCCACAGCTGCTTTCCTGCTGATCCCTGGGGATACCCTGATGGGAAATTCCTGCGGGGACAGCGTACCACCCAGCACGGGTGATGGCGTTGGCACCGCCAGGCTGGCACCCTGCCAGCCTCCCCCCGGTGACTCCGGCAGAGCGACTGAGGCCAACCTCCCCACCCCTGAGCCGAGCCGATAACTTCATGATGCAAGCGATCTAAATTAATTAAACATCCAGCTGGCAGAGGGAATATCCCCTCCCGTTTCTTTACCTGCTCCCGGAGGAGGGGTGTTGGGAGCGATGCTGACAGAGGAGACTGCTGCAGCTATCAGGTATGGATGGAATTTCCAGGAAAAGTCTGGAAAGCCCCCCTGGGGGCGAGGAAGAGCGGACATCTCAGCAGCCATGGGTGCCCACAGCCGCCAGATGCTCTCGGTGTGCTGCGGGAGGCACTTGATGCAACGCGAGAAGAGAGCCACGGGAAAGGGGAATATATGGGGGAAATGAGGCACAGATAAATGAACCAACTCAGCTACGTGTGTCGAGCCAGCTCCAGCTTAACCAGTGGAGTCGCACCGGTTTCCAGCAGCGCGACCCAGCCAGTGCCAGGGGAAGCAGCAAATCCAGCATCGTTTCCGTGCATGGGCGCATGGCTGTGTCCACCTGTACCAACACTGCTGGCTACAGAGAGAACGGTGCTCAGCTCAATCGATCTCTTGCTGCTGACAGCCTTCCCAGCAGATTTTGCACAGCTGCTGCCAAACACTCCCAGGTGGGCTCCAGGGGACGGGCAGGTCCCAGCTCTCCTCCGGACCCTCCTTGGATCACCCTTGCAAGAAGAGCTGTCGGGTGCCCTTGGCCTCTTCCCTGCCTGGACCTGCTCACAGGACCACCTGTGGCACGCTGGTTTGCTCCAGCCCGTACAAGGAGCCTTCCTCTGCTCTTCCTAAGAATCCACGGCACCTTTTCTGTATGAGAAATGAAGCTACCAAAACATGAACCTGCCAGCCCTCGCATCACCCCACAGCCACCCCACACCACGGCAAGGGGTCTCGGCTGGTATCACCCGGAGCAGCACGGACTCTACTGGGTTTCATCCCAAACACAAATGCACAACCCAGAGCTTATAAGACAATTTTAAATGACATATTAGAAGACGAAGCATGGCCAGGCCTGCCCATGAATCTCGCAAAGCAAGCAGACATCCTAGCACGTCTTTCCAAGAGCATCTCCCAAACAATCCCAGAGAGCCCCGTGCTGTTCACCAGCCACCTCCAGCTCCAGCACTGGCTCTGGCTGGGATCCAGGAGATCCATGTAAATGCACATCTCCGTATCTCCTCCTCCGGCCGCTGTCTCTAACAGTACATCTGTGTTTCTACCTTTGTTTGCACTGCTGAGCACCTGGGGACACATCTGTCCGAGAGCGGCGGTGTGAGCTTCTGCATGGCGCTGTGCGGTGCAGTTAGGCTGCAGCTGATACCGCACTCCAAGACAAATTTAAAATAAATAAAATTAAGAATAAATAAATAAGGAAGTGCAACCTGTGGTGTTACAAGCCTGTTCGTCACCAGAATTTTAACTTCAGAGCATTTCGCTACCCGGACAGAGTCAAGTCACTCGTGAATTTGCATCTGGGATATAAATACGGAGCTCTCTGCTGCTCCATGCGCCATTCCCCTTCCCCTCCCCAAGCCCAACGTAAAGCTGCGTGACGGTAAAACAACAGAGTGGAAAAGATAAGCTTTGATGGGGAAAAACTATGCAGAAAAAGCACCAGAACTATATTAAACTATATTAAAAAGCCAGCACAGAAACAAGTTCGAACAGCTCCCTGTAAAGCAGCTCAGCTCTCTGGGGCTGTATTTAACAGACATCCTTTTATTAGAAAGTCACTGAAGATGACTGTTTAGCAGTTCCAATAAAGAATAGGTGGATGGGGAGGGAGGATTTTTTTTTCCATTAAGATAACAGAAGGGCCTGAGGCAGAAAGAAGGGAAAAGCTCCTGATCCAGGATTTGGTTTCTGCCCCGTTCATTAACCCATTCAGTGAGCACCGAGATCGGAACTGGTCGCAGGCTGGAGGGTTGCTGGATCCAGGGTGGGTACACCAGTTGTTTGGGTGGGTTTAGCTGAGATGAGGAACAGGCACACGTGTGATGCAAATGAAAAAGCCAAATGCCAAAAAAAAAAGGGCATGAAAATGCCAGCGTGGCATTCTCCCTGCTCCACACGCACCTCTAACAGAGCCGGCTGGCACACTGGATGAAGGGCATGATGCCTTTTATTGCAGAAACCCCCAAACAGGAATGCAAGAGCCTGGAAGAAGTCTTCAGCTACACCATTCTGCAGAAGAATCTTCCACATCTTTTTACGAACTCCCCTCCCAGCTGAGGGCAGGAATTGCCCCTGTCCCACACCAAGCAGCAGGGAAGCGGCACCTTCCCTGCGAGAGCCGGGCGCGAGGCAGGGTGGGGGCTCCCATGCTCCCAGCATGTGGCGGCTGATGCTCTCCATCACCGAAGAGCTGCCCGTAACGATTCTTTCCAGGGCCACAGTCCTTCCCGCTAAACCTTGGCTCCAAATTTATCATTGTGGCATATTATTAATCCTCATTATCGTCAAGATCTTAGTGTGCAAGCACAGACCAAGGTGCCTTAAGTTGATGCAGTGCATATTTACCCACCGAGCTTGGTGCCTTCAGTTGATATGGTCCTTATTTACCCACCGAGCTTGGTGCCTTCAGTTGATATGGTGCTTATTTACCCATGGAGCTTGCTCTGCACTGCCACAGCCCCTTTCCACAGCAAATAACTCTGATTTCTCAAACACGGCACAGGCAGGGGAGGACCTGGCTTAAGACTGCTCCAAACACCACACAAATCCCAGCACAGCAAAGAAGAGAGAGGACAAATGCCTGGAAAGCAGTGAGAATAATAATCTAAAGGACTGTAGAAATAATTTACTGAGCTTCGAAAGACCATAACCATCACCAGGACCATGGGATGTCCAGCCACTGAGTAAGCCAACATCAACTTCCACCCTGGTTTTTTATTAGAACAGCAAATGACGATGCAATGTGTTCTTTGATATCAGACAAAGACAACCAGAGAGGCCATCTGTTTTTAACCATCTGATGGTTCCTACCCACACCCCTGCCTCCAGGGCAGACCCTTAGACGTGTTGTGTTATCTAATCCCAAACATGGCAAAAATAGGCCGGAGATTTTAATACCCGACGATCATATTGCACGGATTTTTCCACTTTGAATATGAAGAGAACAGGAGTTGTGACATGTAAAAAATTGCACTGTTAAAAATAACATTAAAAATGCATCTATTTTGGCCCTAAGGCCCACAGAGAAAGATGTTTCATTATCCAAGTCTAAGAACATAATTATGCTTTAATAATTTTTTCAATACAAAAGGGAAGTCTTTTTGGCTTGCTCTGCTCTTCTAAAGCCGCACTTGAATGGGAACCCCGAGATGAGCTCCACTCGAGCCTGTTCATCTCCTCCAGGATCCAACCCAGGGCTCACTGCAGCATCACGGACGATGCCCCGGCGCTGCGGGGCCCTCGGCACAGCCTCCCCCACCTCCCCGCCCCTCCGCATCCCACGCACACGTATAAACGGAGCATCAGGATTCCCTCTGTGCAGATGACAGCCCAAAGCATCTCCTCTTCCCCTCCGAGCACAGGCGAGATCCTCGTTTCAGCAAAAAAACCCAACCCATCAGCCTTTAGGAGACCTGACAAGTCCCACATCACACCGACAAGCCGTACACCCCTTAACTTAGCTTCTGCAGGCATCGGGGCGAGCCCAGCGCGAGCCCCCCCGACCTCGGGGTGGGTTTTATCGCGGCTCTCGCCCAGGCCGGCGCGCAGCCGGAGCCCAGCGGTGCCGAATCCAAGCAGCTCGCTTGGCACTAAAATCTGGTTTCCATAGAAACAGGTAGATAGCACACAGGAGCTAAATCTTATTTACTCAGTTAAAGAAAGGGGCTTTCCAGGCTGTAATTTAGACCTAGGGGTAAGTGCAACATTACTGGGAATACAAAGATTTCACAACGGCAAAGAAAACGGCTTTTAAATAAACAATACCCATTTTTTTCTTTAATATCAATTATTATAATAAGACTTAACATAAACTGACACACCCCCCCTTTAAAAAGTCCCACATCCCATTGGCTTTCTTAATAGAGACTTAATTTTTTTATTAAATGCTAGTGGGTTTTGGAAGATTAATTTCTTTCCCCTTCCTCCGCTCCCCTGACCAGAAATAATCCCACTAACAAAGGAGGAGATCTGCAGCTTTAGCAACTGGTTAGCTATCCCTTGTAACTTGGGCATAGCCATCATTTAAAGCAAGTATCCTGACCTCGAGTCCAATGAGATACCCTCAAACTGTACGCTCTCGCTTTTTTCAGCGGGTATCTTTAGACCGGCCCAGAATTGGTGTAACAGGCACAAATCGCTGACTGCTCCTGTTAAAAGTAGAAGAAAATACCCAGCGCCTGAGCAGCTTCACTGCAGCAAACTATGCTTTGCTTGTTTGCAAAACATGGCATTTTGGGTGCATCCCTTGCTCTCCACTAAAAGGAAGAGTTACTTGTGTACCCCCAAACACATACGCACACAAAACCTGTTAATACTTTCAACGTTAAGATTTATGGATTGGAGACATCCTTAAAATTACTCTGCCTTGCCCTGCACAAGTGCAGAGTTAGAATATGTATTATTTCAGATGAATAATACATGATGGTACTGTAAATCTAGTCCCAGCTGAGAACGCGCTCTCCAGCAAGGAGCCGGGAAGGTTTCTGGGACTGCACTGTGCGGTCTGGAGGTAGCGTTCATCTCTTTGCTAATGAAGGGAGTTGCTGCTCCAGCATGGAAAAGGGGCTGCAAAATTCTAATTAATTAATGGTATTCAAAACCCATGCACATCACTCTCCATGACAGCCCAAATCTCTTCCCACCAGAGACCCTGGGGCTAACTCCAGCCCTTGCTACTGGGAACTGGGGTCAATTTAAAATAAATGAAGCACTTGCAAACATTTCCTTACTGGGGGGGAAGAGGGGGCAAAGCACATCGCTTAAGAAAAGGTCACTGAATAAAGATGACCTGCAAAACTTGGGGAAGGATTATGTTTAATCGTGTTTAAGGGGGCTCAGCCATCCTCCTGCCAAAGGCACCGATTTTGCCGAGTCCAGAGGACGGCGGGGGCTGCCCCAGGCCCACGGGGACCGTCCCCAGGACGTGCCGCCCCGGGCAGCCACATCTCCCGTGCCACATCAGCCACCCCACTTGCACAACCAAGCCACGAAACCAGACCGGCTCCTTCTCAGGCCAGCGTTTCTCTGTGCCGGACTGGCTCCCCTGGAAAGGGTCGCACCTCTGGACAGACATTTCAAATAGCTATTTTTAAAACGACTGTGGAAGTGAATTTTCAAGCCAGACTGACAGCATCTGATGTTTGCTCATTAGCTGAGCCTGGGATGACATTGCTCATGGCTCTGCCAGGGTAATAAAGCAACCAGCTCGCAAACAAAGCAAAAATCAATATGGATGAGTGTAATATTTTTCATAATGTCTTTATTGTGTACAGCCTTCCTCACGCAGCTATTATTAGACACACTTTCTCTTCCTTTTGCAGGGAAAGAAGAGACGGAAAATGTTCTTACTCACAACTGCCACACCAGAAAATCCTACATCGATTTCATCATCCCTGAAAAGTTTATAAAATAAACCCAAATAACAGACTAAATCAAATATCCATCCTAACTGGTGGAAATGGTTTCCCAGACACATCCCGAAGCCCCAGGTCCCCCTGCCGATGCTGGCAAGGGCTGGGCAGCCGGGGACATCCACGTGGCACTGGGTTTTCCCGAGCTGCGGAGCAGGAAACGGGCTGAGCCCCTGGCTGCTCGCAGTAGGAGAAAAGGAAGAAAAACTACACTCGACAGGAAGCTTTGCTAGCAAACGCAGCAGAATCGCATCCTTTCCAAAGCCATCCTCTCCGTCAAAGTAGTGACCCCAAATGACCGATGCCGAAGGGAGGTGGGGTTTTGCTGAGCGTTGGGCACGAAGGCTTGAGGCCAGAAGCAAAAGCGTGCTGTACGACAGGGAACTGCGCTATAAACTGGGCAAACACAGAGGACCGATGGCGTGCAATAAGGATCATTCTGCCCCAAAAGAGCTGGCACACAGGGAGGAGCAGGATTGACTTGGGGAAACACTTCCAGGCTTCCACTGCTGCCAAGCTCAACCAGAGGCTGATGCATCAGACGCCACCTCCCCACAGCCTGGCTTCCCACAGCGAGGAGTGCAGCACGGGGAGCTGGGGACCTAGTTTTGGGGTGCTGTGCACCCGCCTTCCCTGCAGATTTGTATTTATTTGAGCACAGAGGTCTGCTCTGCCCTGGTTGGTCCCGGTCTGGCATCATCAGTGGGGCCACTCCAGTTTGCATTTATTTATTGCAAAGCGGGTGCTGCAGGATAAGCACGGAGACGTCGCGATTCCCAAGCAGAAGCACTGGACAGCGGTGCCGCCGCGGCGGCAGCCATCTCCCCGTCCCTGCCAGGGACTCCTGCCACGCTGAGCAGGATCAATGTCTCCTGATATCGATTAGGTACAGCGAAAATTACCTTAATTACTCACACTGAGCCAATGCTCCGCCAAGGTTAGAGTCAGCTGCACTTTCAGGCTTGGTGTGTGGAAAAGCTCTTGGACACGAAGGTGAAACCACTGACAGCAAAAGCTTTGATGCAAAGCAACAGTAGCTACCTGCCAGGCTCGAAAAGTCACTGCCACCCTCTTTTGTCCCCAGCATCACCTCCTGACGACACCACTCCAATTGCTTTGACTATTTTCCAGCACATTGCATTAAATAAGAGCAGTGTTTTCACAAGGTCCTTCAATCTATGAACCTAAACCCACTGTCAAAGGGAATCTGGACACTTAATGGCACCTGGCTGGATGCAGACAAGGCTTTTATATTTTAAGGTTATCTTGCTCTTTTGCTGCCAGGACAGCGCCGGGCTGAGCTCGCCAGCAAAGTGAACTGGAAGCAAAAGATGCGGCTGCAAAGTCGCAGCCCCGCTCGCAGCCGGGTGTGAGCCAGCACCAGAAACCTCACCAGAAACCAGAAACACACCTTGCCGCTGCTGTTTGATTTTACTTTGTCCCGATAACTGTGCGGCTGATCACGTCCAAAGGCAGCCATGCAGGGAAATCGTTGCTTTTTCCATGCAATCGGTTGGGTTTTGGTACCTGCACCAGGGCCGTTGAATTTAATAAGGGACAAAAGGAAAAGAAATTATTCCTCTGTGGCTTTGCTCTTGGTAAGTAAGCAGAAACCATTGATTAAAAATGAGAAATGAGAAGAGGAAGTGCCTCTCTGCTTCATAAACAGCTCAGGACACAATGGTTTACACTGTACATAAATTTAAACAGAGGAATAAATAGCCTCTTCTTGGACACGGGCCTAAGCAAAATGATGGCAGGATGGAAGCAGCGCTGCAGGAACAGACCGTCTGCACTAAACACGGATGATAAGATCTAAATGAGAAGGACAGATGAGAAGATTTTACCTGTATCAGAATTAGTCAGGCTCAGCTCGAGGTACCCAGCCAGGCTACCGGAGCAGCCGCCTTTGCCGAGCCCTCTGCTCGGGCTTCAGCCGTGGCAGCCGCAGCCAGAAAACCTGGCATCTGCAAGACAGCGGCAGCCCGCAAGATGAGGCACAAAAAGCAAACGGCACACACAGACTAGAGCGTGGCAATGGGAAATTTGTAAAAAAAAAAAATCAATCAGGGCTGCTATGCCAGCAGTGTGGGGTCTTCCAGCCCTGCTTTCAGATGCCTGCGGCACACACTGATGTGCTTTTACCTGCAGAAAAGCCCCAGCACAGAAGTTAGGGGGAGTGGGTATGTGCCTCCATAGGAGGAAACCTGCTTTTGTAGAGATCCCTCAAAGTTGGTGCACAGAAGTAAAAAGCAACCTGCTTCCAGCCCGGACAGCATCGAGCTGCTCTCCTTTCAGTAGAGAAAGAAATCAAAATGCTTTGGGAGCATTCTGCACAGCAAGAGGTCCTAAGCGCACCCTGCTCGCTCCTGCGCACCGTTGGCACTGTTGTTCCTAGCAATTCTTAGCACCAAACATTTTACAGCCGTTAATTAATCCTCACAAAACCCCTGCAAACCGTCAATGCCATTTTTCAAATGGAAAACCCAAGGTCTAAAGATGCTCGAGTGATTCGGCCAAGAGAAAAACAGGAGGATCGCGCCTGGGCTGCCTTTCGCACGCGCCATGCTGGAAGCCCTGAGGCAGGGAGGAAGCCAAGCCATTCCTGGAGCAGCCAAGAAAAACCGAGCTGTATTTATATGCACGAGCATTGAACAGCAGGTATAAAAGCATAGAGCTACGATCCAATACAGCTCTGTACAAAGGGGAAATGGGGGTTATATATAGCCGTATTTTTAAGTAATATTTATTATATTCAGCGCTCACAGGATGGTGTGAAGCACCGTGGGCTTTGCAGCGAGGAGTCCCACGGCTGTGCTAAATTGGAGCGGGCAGCTCTGTGCACCCGTGCCAGGCAAAGGGGAAATAAAAGCTCAAGGACGAGACACTGCTAAAGACATCTTCTCCTGTGCCCTCGTCCAGATTCCCACTGGGAACACACGAGTGTGTTAATTCCTTGCACCATCAGGTCCATCGGGGAAGCGAGACGCAGAGGTTGAGGAGCCCTTGCTTTTGGCGATCCAACCTTCACCATGGTGCCAACCACTTGAGCCTAGCACCACGGCCGGGATCCCAGCAGCGTTTCTGTTGGAGAAGGCAGAATAAATCTCCAAGGGCATCACTGGAGACAGGCGGGGACAAAAACAGTTTTAACTCTTTGCGGGGGGTGGAAAGTATTGAAAATAAACTTGAGGACCCAGAGCATAACTCATCTCCCTCGCTCCTCTGTGCCTGCCCTTCCCCTCGCTTTCCCCAGCAAAATGTGCACAAACACATCCTGCGGCCAGGGCTTTTCATCTGCTGCCAGGGAGATAAAGCGAATTCCTGCCGGCTCGGGGTGGGAGCAGCGCCTGGTGCGAGGCAGCGCCAGGCCCCGGCCAGGACCAAGGCGGGTTGGAAAACATGGCGGCAGCGACGCACCCCGCTCTGCGCTGCGAGGGGATGAGGGATCCTGCCACCATCCCCCGGCGACACCGGGCTGGGACAGTCGCTGGCCCGGAGATTTGGGCACAATCTCAAACCATCGCTCTTTTAGATGGGCCATGGGAAAAAGCCACGCACACCTGAACCCTGCCTGGCACGCTCGTGCGAATGATAGGAGGAAAATATAGTGGTAAGTCAGGGCTAAAGGCAGGGGACCCGGCCAAGGGATGAAGCAGGGACAGGCAAGGTCAGCCCATCATGCTGGAACCGAGCTGGAGTCGTAGGATCTTTGGTGTAGATGCTCCAGCTTTTGGCACGGATCCACAAAGAAGCCCCCGTGTAAGAGCCGCCCGGGGATGGTGGGGGAGAGGAGAGGTAGGAGCACTGTGGGGACAGAAGAGGCCAGGCAAGGCATCCTGCAGGGTCCGATACGCGCAGGGAGAGCAGCAGCTGCCAGAAGGTACCAACAGAAAACACAAAACTCAATGTGGATTGAAGGTGTGGGGTCAGGTTTGGGGAAGGGTCCAGCAGCACTCAGCACCGGAGCTGGGGGCTCTGGTCCTGCGCCAGCATCGACCCCTGAAGGCTCTTCCCAAGGGTACCACCACCCCACCCACCCCCCTGCAAACCCGGGACGGTCCGGCTGCCCATCTTCAGCTCGAGAAACAGCTGTAAGCTTTGGGATCTTGTCTGGAAGCAGCGTGTGATGGAGGCCGGCACCGCGCCCGCGGGGAGCGAAGGAGGCGTCACGAGAGAACAAAGCAGACGGGCAGGAAAGACAGAAGGGATGGGAAAAGGCAGGAGACCAGGGTGTATAAACCTAAAACATCCTCTTCAGGATTTACCCCAAAGTAGCTCATCTGCACTAACAGGAGTAAAACAAAGGGTGATGTCACCAACTCCATCTGCTTCAAATTTGCTCTAAGCTTACATCTCCCTAATTAAAAAGAAAAAAAAAAAAATCACCAACATTTGCTAAATGAACCCAAAGTGAAGCAAACACCCCCACGCATACACAAAATGCCTTTCTTCCTAAGCAGCTAAAAATATTGGCACTGACAACTTCACAGCCTTCCCGGCTGGTTATAAATACCGGCGGAGCAGGAGACGCGGCAGGACGGCAGAGGTAGGGGCACCGGTGGCAACCTGCTGTCGTGGGAGATAGCCGGCCCCCCGGGCCGCCGCACCAGCGATCACCGTGCAGGAAAGAAAATGGGCTCCGCTAATGGTTGGGGCTGATGCTCTCTGCTGCTGTTGGCCTTTTAATGAGTGTGCAAATGGAAAAAACAAGGAAGTTGAAATCACTTTGTCACCTTCTATGAGGTTTTGTGTTGAGTTAAAAATATTTTTTCCAGCGAACACAGAGAGCAGAGATGAGACCGGCTCGCATTAAGGCCGTCAGCTATCGTAGCACTGCAGTCCATAGCCATCAGCCCATCCAGTCCGAGCTTTGGGGGCCCTGAGGGCCCCCTGGGAACACCAACGGAGGGAGAATCACGCCAGCAGGGCCCAGCAGAGGAGTGATTTGCTGAGGTTTTGCTGCATGACGATCCCAGCCTTCACTGACTGTCCTCAAGCCTGGCTTTGCTGGCCCGCAGGCAGGAGCAAAGCTAACGCGGTGACAGCAATGAGATCCAGCTCTGGATGTCGAGAAGGTGGAGAAAGCAGCGAGGACGGGCCAGGCAGCACTAACGAGCCTGTAACGGGCAGGAGACCCCAGCTCCCGTGAGCCCTAACCCACGGCTGCTCTGGATGCCGAGCTGCCCGCCGCGCACCCAGCATGCCTGCAGCAGCCAGCAGCAGCACCCGTGCTTTACTGGGGGAGCGCTCACTCTTCATCACAACTAAAAGGTTTCCCACAGGCACCCCCCAACATTGTGGAAACTTTAATGAGGGCCCAAATTACTGACTTCAAAGCCCAGGGAAGGCTACGAGCACTACGGTACGCTCGGGCTGCCAGACTCGCCGGTGATCGGGCCCGAGGGTACAATTTCTGTCCATTTCAAGAAAAGCTGAAAAATTTCCCAAGCACGATGAGCGCTGCTTCAAGTTAACGACCAGCTCAAACCCAGGGAGCTAAACCAAAATTTCAACACAAATAAAAGCAATGATGAAGAAGTCCAGCGGGCTGTGCTGGGTCCCTCCCGCAGTCCGGGGGTATTCGGTAAGGAAAAACCAGGGAGTCAGGGTTTGTCCCCCGCACCGAGCACGGCTGCTGCTGCCCCCAGCCCCGTAAGGAAATGAGAGCCGGGGCTGAGCGCTCCCTCCATCGCTGCCCTGGCAAAACTCATTTGGCTTTTTATATAGACAAGATTTGATCTCCCCTTGCTGTTCCAGGGCCCTGCAGGTCAGGAAGGACCAAACCTGGAGCCAGGGCAGCGTGTGCCAGGTTCGGCAGGGTTCGTCCTCAAGGGAGCCCGGGAGGCACCGGCAGCCCCGCATGCTCCCAGAGCGGTGCCCGAGCTCGGGCAGCCAACCAGGCCGGGTCTAGTAATCAAACACTCATCATGAGCCTGACTACAGGGAAAAAAGCACTCGTTTCTACCTCAGCCCGAGGATTTCTATCATGTGGCAGTTCCCAAGAGCTCTTTTCCTGAGAGTTTCTTACTTTAAAATCAAGAACTTGCCTCCAAGCTTGCCTGGCAGACAGACATCCACGCGTGTCCGTGCTGTGAAAGGCAGCAGGTATAAATGGGAAGCTGGAAACCTCAAGATCCAGGGAGGTGCACAGCCCTGGCGAGGATGCTGCACTGGCAGCCCAGCACCTGCATCCTTCCCCAAACTACGGCCCTGGCTCCCCAAGGAAACCTGAGCTCTGTATTGCAACCCTGTTCTGCATCGCAGTTTCTGCTTATTAAAGAGAAAGGAAAATTGTTTCTCCCCTCTTTGCAAGGTGTTCTGGCATGTGCAGATTCATTACAGCAAACCAGCACAGCGTGAATGCCAGGGATTTCCACAGTAACTCCATAAACACAGGGCTAATGTATCTCCTCTTGAACGAGGTTTTCTCAGCCAAGCAGAAGGAATCACTTAATCTAGATGACGAAGGAGACGGAGGACATGGGAGGTTTCTAGGACAGGATTCTGGGGTCCACAGAAAGCTCAGAGGCGATGCAGCAGGTCCTTTGTGTGGGTCTATATTAACTCCTCTAATGTTTCAATTAAGGCAGAAAAATGGAAGAAAAAGCAGAAAGTCACGCAAGCATGCGACAAATCACTGGTGTGTGCGAGGGAAGCTGTCAAGGCACCTCAGCTGGGGGAGACAGACGGCGGAGCAGCAAAAGTTAAAGACAGGAACAGCAATTTGAAACGACGAGATGTAAAAATGATAGTGCAGTCGATAGAGCTTGAACTAAGTTTATCCCAGTAGCAATCTGGCACAGCGTGCAAGACAGGCAGCCTGGCAGGTAAGGGCTCCCACACGTCCACAGAAAACGCACCCATTTGTCTACGTTTCCATAAGGTGAAACCCAACACGGGGGCAGGGGAGCGCGGTGCTGCCGCGTCCCCAGCCCGGAGGGTGGCTGCTGCTCCCGGGATCGCTCCTGCTTCTTCCCCCAGCCCCGCTCGCAGCCACGGCACGGCCAACCTTCTGCTGAACAGCTCAGGGGTCACCAAAATCACACAACTTGGCTATCTAGCACAGCAGGGTATGCTAAGGGACAGGTTTTCTTATAATTTCCAGTGTTTCTGTACGCTGTTAACCACTTCTCCATTTACAATCAATAGCACCCAGCAAGCACATGGCAAGGAGCTACCACGATGTTTGCCACAGAGGTTTCTGCATCCGACTCCACAGCATGTCAAATCAAACCATTTGAAACCAGCTGCAAGGCGGATCTCCTCACCTCCAATCCTCCCTCCAGCGCTTCTGCCCATCAGCCGTCCCAGAGCGCGCCCCGGGAGCGCTCGCATGCATCGGTGCGAACGCTCCCAGTGCTGAGCGTGCAAGTGCAAACAACCCAAAATTTCCAAAACCATCAGTGGTTTCGCAGCCTGAGGCAAGTCCTCGTAGAGGTCTGCTACCTCAGAAGTGCCGAGACATCAATATTCTCCAAAAAACTCTGTGTGGGACTAGTTTCCTTAACTCACAAGCCATTCCAGACCCTTATCTTCCTAAAGTTTGGACCTATTTAATTTTTGAATTGATGTACTGAGGATACAGTTGTATTTTAGCAGCTGGTTCTTCTCCCCACCCAAAAGCCCCTTCCCTGAATGCATCCCATGCAAACTGCCTGGCATCAGCACTTGCTCAGCCCTGCATCCGTACGTGGGAGAGCAGCACCATAATAAAGCTGCATCAGCAACGCCGCGATACAGGGCTGCTGCTTGACTACTTTAATTTCCCAGACTCGCACAGCTCCTTCGGAACTGATTTATAAGTATAGTATAAAACCTCATTGGAATCAAAACTAATTTATAGACTCGAGAGGAAAAAAATTGACATTTTCTAGATCACACACCGTCGCTGTAAATCAATTTCCATTTTGTGCCCGCGGTGCAAGCTGCTTCCAGCCTTGGTAAATAAATGCCAAAGGTAATGAGTTTTGAAACAACCAGCCTGAAAGTAACAAAGAAAATGACAGTCACTGAAAAATCCTTACACTGCCAGGAAACCTCAACTGCAGATTAAAATGATTACCAAAACCCAAGTGACAAAGCAGAGGAGACCAAGAATTTGAGCGAGGAACTGATTTTCTGTCTTTGTTTATTTTATCTTCCTCCTCCAAACAAAGTCATGGAAGATACATGGTCCTCTCCTCGTTAGCGACTGCTCCACGGGAGGTAATCACTTGTTGGAGGAGGATGAGCTGCACAGCGGCTTTCTAATGTGGGTAATGAACCTCCCAGTGATTTCAGGCAGCGAGACTCTTGGAAAGCAGGAGGGGACGAGTGCCAGCCCCGTGCTAGGAAGGGTTTTTACATGGAAAGAAGAGGCAGCTGCAAAGAGCCCCACGAACCCGTACCGCAGCCGTCAATCCCAAGCCCATCACGGGGTCAATTATCAAACTGCAAACTGTAATCTGCTGGAGGATACCTGTTTCCTCTCATTTTTTTCCCCCCGCTTTCTGCCCTGAAAGGCCTGATTCATTGCAGTTGCGCGAGTCGGAGTTTGAAGATCCCCTTCATCAAGGGTGCAATACCCTGCCTCAAGATTTGGGATTTGCGGGTGGCAAATGCCATTTCGCAACCCAACTGTACCTACCCATCCAGCTGGAGGAAATCCAAACTCGGTGGCACCACAACAGGACATTAAGTGCACAACACCAACCTCCTTACACACGAGCAGCACTGGAAATGCCACAAAGAAATACCCTTTTCAGTATGCAAACCTGAAAAAAATGCTGCATAAAGCGCAGAGGAATGGATGGACCGCAGACAAGTCGTTTCGTAGTGCTGCATCCTTCATATCAACAAGAGCACAATCATCCAAGAAATACAATTTGGAAAGCTCCCTTCCCTGACAGCCCTGGTTTGCTCTGCAGTAATGACACAGGCGTTAAGCCACCTTTCCACGGGGTCCCTGCCCGCCGATTGACTTCGGGAGCCCTTTCCACCTAAGCGGGAAGGCGCGAAGCTGTCAGCAGGAGATGCATGAGAGGAACATTTCAATAAACACTTGAGAAACAGCTCAAACCAGAGCCGATACCCTCTGCCAGCTCACATTGAACAAGAAGGAAGGGTGAGAAACGCTTTTGTAGGAAACAAAAACCTCCCAGAGACTCAACGCCAAGCCTGCAGTGCCCCGTCCAGCACCGTCCCACGTGAGCGCTGGGACCACATCACCTTCGGCATGGGATGAGGAAGGAGATGGGTATGACTGAGGTCCCAGTTTTTGTACGGAGAAAGAGAGGAGGTCTTTGAAACACCAGAAAATCATCCAGGACGACTGTGCACCCATCAAGCCTGACCTCCTGTGTTTTATCAGCTCTGCGGCAAACCTGGCTGTCAACGAGGGAGATGCTTCCAATGCCATCTGCTCTTATTTTGAAGGCTCAGGTCGCTGGGGAGAGGTGAGAGTCTTTGTTCATCAAACCCGAGGGAGTTCACGTGTTTTTCAAAGCATCTCCTGGTGCTCGGGAGCATCAATCGCACCGAACAGGAGCAGGTCACAGGCAGCGTGCTCCCGTCACAGAGATCAACTGCTCATACGAAGCTTTAGGATACTCAAGGATGAAAGTCAAGGGATGTAGACTTATTAATTTTTGTTATTACAAGAGAGTAAAAGCCAACATTAAAGGCTTGTGCTGACAGCAATCAATCACTCAGTAACTGCCAGACATTGTTACGCTTAAAGAAAACAGTGAAATAATATTCGAATAAACTAACAAGAAGGCGCAATTACCGATGAAAGCGGCGCCCAGGTGAGACTTCGCACGCGCTCCCTCAGCCCGCAGCTTCAGAGACACGCGGCGTGGGGACCAAACACCTCCTGCTGCAGATGAGGCGGCTCCGGTGGCTGGGGCGGCAGCCGCTTCCAGAGGCACACATCGCACTCGGCATTTGGGTTTGGGTTTTTTATGTTTGCAAAGGAGCTGGCAGCTGCAGCCCGGTCGGGGTCAGGAGCCAGAGCATCTCCCCGGGCCCTGCTGCCAAACAGCCAAACACCCCCTAATAAGAAGTGATCCTCTGACCAGTGAAATCGCTTGATGTATGAAAGTAATTTGAATTTATGTAGCAGAAATGCAAATTCAGCCCTGAGGCCATTCTCCTGTATGCGGCCCAGGAGCCTCCCGACACACACATGCTTCAGAGGTGAGTTACTCGGAAAATAAGAGCGAAGCTAATTACCGGTCCCAGCGCACTAAAGCTTTTGTTACGGTTCAGAAGGAAAAGAAACAAAAAAGACCGATATTGAAAAAAAAAAAATGGAGCGACTCGTATTTGTCTTCTTTTAAGAAAAGCCTGGATAAGACAGATCTTCTGCATTCAGAGAAACGAAAGGAAACGCCGGGTCCCATTTGTCCGTGTCTCGCAGCAGACACGCCGTGTGCGTGGCGTGGGGAGGACGGGTGCCAGGGCAGGATCCCAAGGGACTCCCCGAACTGCCCGCTGGCTCCTCACACCACAGCTCTCCCATTCCCGACTCGCCTGCCTGGGGGTGGGGTGCCCTGGAATTTATAAAATACCAACGTGTAAAGAATTGGGATAATTTTTGGGAACGAGACAGGCTTCTTTAAATTAGAGATGTGCAGTGAAGGTGGTGAGTTATCACCAGCACCGGTCCCTGCTCGCTAGTCCAGAGATGTTGCACATCCAGGAGCCAGCCAGACTGCTCCACGCTCTGAAAATAACTTTTTTTAGCAACAGAAGAGGGGTAAAACACACAGAGCTGATGTAAAACCCTGGAGAGCCAAGAATCCCAGCAGAGCGGCCATCGGGCAGAGAAAGCAAATGGAGCAGAGAAGGAGCATCGTCTCAGGATGCAGAGCAACATTGTTTTCCCAAAGGATGAACTGCATCCCTGGCCGTGCCACCCATGAGCTCCATCATCTCCTGCCGCAGGCAACAGGGATGGGGCACCCTGCGCTCACCCTCCCCGCCGTGCTGCTCCTGGAAACGCACCGCCACCGGCAGCGGCTGCAGCATCCCAGGTCGGAGCAGCAGAAATGAAGTTAGGCCATGGAAAAAGAAAAAAAAGTTTGCAACTAAAAGCTTAACAGGGATGATTCATGCTTCCCTGCTACAAAGAGATGTCCCTATTTGCCAAGTATTTCATCTTGGCTTGGCAAAGGACCATCAGCCAAAGGCACCTAAGTCACGTAAGCACAGTCCACCATGAAAGCCCTGGCACGGAGTAAGAGCAATATTTGGGTGTCCTGCTCAAAGAGGGGGCGAGAGAGAAATGGAAACTCCATATGGCTGCTTTATATATCTATCAGTTTTATATATTTAGCTGGCTGCAAAGGGAAACGTGCGGCTGTTGAGAACAATGATACCAGTTCCTGACACCGCGCCGTGCCCCAGGAGAGAGCTGTTTACAGGAAAAAGCCTTTGCCCAGAGAGCCTGGCCAGCCTGCGAGGAAGCGAGCAGATGGCCAACAGCCCACGGCAGGCACCGACACGCACCCCGGCCACGCGGCGGCTGGGAAACAACATCCCCGGCTCTGAGGAGGCTGTCGGAGGATGGCTCAATTCAGCAAAGGCTTTAAAGCAGCAAGCCCCAAGGACTTTGCAGGGCTGCTCTTGGCACCGGCAGAGAGGACCTTCGCTGCAGCCCCGGGGCCAGCCGAGGTGGGGAGTCGGGGACCCTGCATCGCTCCGGAGTTGCTGGAGTAGCACCGGGGAGTCGGCAGCTCCAGCAGCGCTGCCGACACGAGATCACTCGAACTGCCGGAGCTTAACTGGGCCTCCAGCTCAAGCAGGCAAACCATATCCCCTGGCAGGAGGAAAAGCAGCACTGCCCCAACACTTCTACAAAGCCCAAACGCGTGCACGCGAGGTGTTTGGTGCCCAGCTCCCATCGCCTGGGCCATGCTCAGCACCGTGCACGCAGCCACATGCCAACTGATGGACGGACAGACGGACTCCTGGACTTGTGGCAGTACGTTTGCTCATGGAGGGACTCGTCCAAAGCCCATCTGCGGAAACAGAGCCGTGGCCAGGACCTGCAACGAATTCATTAACAGAGAGCTCACGTTTGGGAAATACGCTTCACGGCGCGCTTTAGTTCCAGGCTCTGAGAGCATCCAAGAAGCACGGAGCAACCTGCAAGCGGTGAGACTCGAGGCTCACCACTCTCGCTGCCTCCATACCCAGGCTTCCAATATTTGGCAAGGAGATGGATAGGCGCAGTCCCCGCACCCCGGTTTTACAGGCGCGGTGCTGCTTTGGGGAGCCGGGGAAGCAGCGGTGGGAAATCACAGAGGGTTGGAGACTTCGCATCTCCTCCCTCTGCAGCCACTGCTAACGAAGCCGAGTCGCTTAATGTGCACGACCCTTATCGCGCCTAATCTAGTGAAGTACAATATACATAACACAGTGACTTTTTATTGTATGTACATAACATGCTAGCACAAGCACGAGGAATTCGATATGGTATAGCCACGTGTGCACACGGGGGAGGAGAAAGCGAGGACGCTTCTCCCTGCTGCCCTGTTTGATAGCCTGATGTATCACCTAGGTTCAGCTGTGGGGCAAGAGGACACGCACTAACTTGCATTACTACTTTCTCTCAAGTCTAAATACTGATAAAATATTCAATTTTTTTGTTTTATTTTGTATAATTTTTTTAATGAAAAAGCTAGTATCCCCAATGCTTGTTTGTTTGAGTGAAGGAGAAGCCAGGTCTATACAAAGTCTGGCAGAAGTGAAAAGGAGACAGTTTCCTTGTGATTGACAAGATAAAGCCTCCAAATGATTGACAGGACAAAAGACTTTTGTTTTCAGTTGATAGGCAATGCAGTAATTTTCTTTAAATGGCATCTTTTCTCCCCAAGTCGTTCTGGAAAAAGCACAAACTGCAAGACAAACCCCCGTATCGAGCCGTATCGATCCCCCGACTGGGCGAGGTGGCTGAAGGCCGATTACCACCGCATTTTCTATGGTCCAGAGCCTGAAGAACCCAAGTAAATCAAATACATGCTTGAGAGCCAACCCTGCTCTCATGACAGACACAATCGCCGTGCAAGCGGGCGGCAGCAGCGGTGCACAGCACCAGGGAACATTGCGCATCGCTACATTCTGGGTAAGCAGTGCCGTCCCTGAAAGCAAACCCTCTTGCATCCCTCCCGTTTGCCTTTTTTCCCAGGCTCCAACCCTCGCTAGCTTCCCTTCCCCAACAAAAATAAAACCGCTGCACTTTACGGGTATTATGGTGACAAATTTAAGTTATCTCTCGTGGTGACCAAGGCATGGGCTTGCATTCAGCCCCCAGCAACACCCGCCTGACTAGCACAGGTTACTTCCAGCACCGGGGTTGTTATATCCAGTGCATTCCCAACGCGGACCCAAAACACCATAAGGCCTAATGCTGCAAACGCTTGCACGGAGACAGCCATACGGAGCAAGAAATTCATCCCCCATGGCACACCTCTTCCCTTCGTGAGTGATCTTTGCTCACACAGGGCGACGGCACGCTGTGAAATCAAAGGGCTGTTAAAAAGCGGGTGTCACCCCGTTTACGTGACCTTCGCAGCAGATCCCTGGCTGCAAGGGGCGTCCTCGCGCCGCCTGAATAATTCATTTCGGGGGAGATGCGATGGCTGCACGGTGGGAGGGAAGGAGAGAGCGACCCGAGCGGGGTTTGCTCTTGCTGTTCCTCTCTGTACAGTTCCCAGTACCAGGTGGATCAGGTCTCAGAAAAAACTAACCATAGATTAAATATAATGTTGTTTTCAAATGAAAAAGCACACCGTGTGAAAATAATGAAATGAACCTTCTCAAAAATTCACTTTTCAGACAAAACGATTAGCTGCATTTCAGCCAAAATCAGGAGTGTTTTCAGTTAAACAGTTTTTTGGGGGTAAAAAATAAAAAATAAAAATAAAAAGATGAGAAAACCCAAGCTACCAGCAACTCTTTTGCCCTGCTGCAACCCGCTGGCTGCCAGCACTGCTATGACAGCAAGAAAGATGCTTTGCTCTGCGGTGAGCGCACGAGGCGGTCCGTGCAGGGACGGATCCTGGCACAGCTAATCCACCCATCTCCCCCAGGTGCCTCCAGAGTTACCTGCAAAGCAGCTCATTCCCATGCACCTCTGCTGTTTAAGCCGGTATTTGGGAATAACGCACAGTCATTTACCAGCGAAGCGAAGTGCAAATGGAAGCGACTCAGAGCATCTGCCCTCCGTCTCAGCGAAAGCCCCACCACGTTCAGCTGGAGAGACAAAGATGATGGAGGTGGGACGGACCCATCTGACTGTCAGAAGCCAAACCTGACCATGACAACAAATATACATGTGCAGAAAATACATATGTGCAGGTCTGTCACAAAAGTCACTGTATGCCACAGAGCCCATTTTACTGAGTCTCCATCCAGACTGACCCTGAGAAAAAGCAGAAAACATCTTTTGTCTGCCGGCAGCAAAAACCCAGCAAGCCAGAGGTAGGAATTGCACGATCAGCTTTCTGCGATATAATCACAGCTGTGTCCCAGATACAGTCTTCTTTTTAAAAATAATAATAATCTATACATGAAAAGAACAGAAACATTATGCTTTGCCTATGAATAATGACTTAGGACATCGGGGGGGGGGGGGAACCCCACGTGTCAAATGACATGGTTGTGAGACCATCTTGCATCTGTTATCTGTCTCCATCGTTCCTCATTTCTCTGGCTTTCCCGAGAAGTTCATACATATTTAAAAAGGCCAATAGCTCCATTACTCCTCACTTCTTACAATATTGGAAGATTAGAGTCCATAAGGGAGAGAAAAGAAAAGAAAGCATCATGAGGAAAAATGTCACCATAGTACTACAACGGTATTTACCCCTAATCCTGTGTCTAAAGGGGTTTTTATTTGGAGGAGGGCTGCAGGGCGGGAGGCAGAGCTCCGGGCGTATAAACGAGGGGGACGGGGCGCAGGCACGAGGCTCCGACTTTCTCAGCAGCCGCCGTGCAGCGCGGCCAGCGCGGACCCGTTCTCAACGTCCTCCTTGTTCTCCCAGCAGAAACAGGCTGGAAAACTATTAATGATGAACCAGAGCTGGCAATGGCGATGGAGAAAGAGATATCCCAGCCCGCTCTGCTGGCTTGGCTTTGCTCCGGCAGTAGAGATGCAACCAGAGTGGTGGGTGGCACCGGTGACTTTGCAAGCATGTTGGGGTTTTGGGGAGCTTTTGCTTTTTTTCTTCTTTGCTTTTGCTAATAACCCATTTCTTTGAGAAGTTCTGGTTTGGTTTTTTTTTTGAAAGAGGAAAGAAAAAAAAATTGAAGCTTCAGTTTGTTTGTTTGTTGCTCAGAAAAGAGCAGGCACCGAGTTTTGGTGACTTTCCCCATGAAGTCAGAGCTGTAACGGCTTTGTGCTCGTACTTACTCTACGGGAGGGCTTGACTTCACGCTATAATCCTGAACCCAGTGCAAAGAAACCCAAGGCCAGCAGAAATCTCACACTCACACTTTGATCCCACCGTAAGCATTTTATCGCCGTTTCAAAGACCGCTGAGGCATCCAAAGCCAGCTGCCGGGGGAGATGAAGCAGCTTGGGCATCGCTTTACATTTAGCCAGCGCTCCCGCCTGCTGCCGGAGAGCAGGATGGGTCTCGAGGTATCCTCTGTAACGGAGCCAAGGCCATGGCATTCCTTGGAAAAAGTGACAGCGGAGGCAGCGGGCCGCAGTTGGGGGCTGGAGGGACCCCGCCGGGCAGCGGGGCGCAAGCACGTCCTCGCCGAAACACCGTCCCAAGCAGCCCAGCAGCAGCACCACAGACACCTTGCCTGCACCAGCCCATCGCTCCTGACAGTTTTATCTATAGTTCATTATATTATTTTCTTCCTGTCCACACTGTCATGATCCAGTTCTGTGAAAACTTGGTGTTTACATATGTTTTTGCCATTAAAAATGTCGGGGGAAATATGAAATTACCGAAATGCTTCGCCTTCAAAATAAAACACCCAGCAGTAACTCCAGCCAAGGCGAGCGCTGCTTTCGCGGTGTACAAAAGCCCGAAGCCGTCCCGACGATCGGCATCTAATGAGAAGTTTGTAGGGGAAGAGGGAACGGACGGCGGGGGCAGCTCTAACCCCGCAGCCAGCGCAGCCCCGGCTCTGCCCCGGGCCCAGCCTCCTCACTACCAACCACCCCGCTCTTTGCCGAGCTTTCAGCCCCTCATCCTTCCCCAGCCGTCAGCCCAGAAGTCCATATCCTTGATTACCAACTCTTTGACCTCATATTTCTATGCAGGAACCACAGAACTTCACAGCACAGCAACTAAAATATTAAAGCAATAAATATTTGCATATTTCTATAAATCTTCACATAAATATTTTGGTCACAACCCGCATTGATTTCCCCTCCCCCTTCTTGCTTCACTTGGACAATATTGATGCAATGATATTTTCATGCATTACAGGAACACTTTTTCCTCGCAGAAGGAAATGGATGAAGAACGTCAGCCCCAGCCGCGAGCGTGCCGACAGCCACACCATGAGTACAGACTTCTTCCAAAGGCCGAAGAAGGACAATTTCATGTGACCTCATCATAATTTTAATCTTATTTCCTTGATTTTGGGACAGATTCAGAGCAGCCAGCGAAGCTCGCTGGGAAGTAAAGATGCTCTCCACAAGGTAACTCATGGGTAGGGGCGTGTGTGGCACTGCCTGATTGGGATCCATCTGAACATTTCTACAATGCCGTTACTGAAAAGCTCTACTCTTCCCCCTAACTGGGGCTGATGACTACTGCAAACCACAGCTCCTCTCCCAGCCCCTCGAAGCACGCTTGCTAGCACCCAAGTGTTGCAAAGGAGGACTTGCAGATGACGAGTACCCAAGTCATTAACCCCACTTTGCACTGGAAATCTTGCATATAAATCTTGCTTTTGGGTCTTCTACAAGATGGGTGCAGGTTGTACAAAAGGACAAGGCTTGAGGACACCCACAAGGCTTGTGATGCTAAAAATCATGAAAATAAAGTGGCACCACCCACCCCCTCATCACCGTTGTCCTGCGGGACAGAGGGAGCTCCTCCGTGGAGCTTCGTCCTTACACGCAGACGTGAGATGACAAAGGCGTACATTGTCGTGGCAAGGGCAGCGTTGCAGAGGAGCTCTTATCAGATCCATCTTCAGACCAAAAAGTAGGAATGAAAGCAAAGCACGACCACTGCTACAGCTGGGGGAGCCCGGCCGCAGCATTTCTAGCACACAGGGAGGCACACAAATTTAATTTATCAGGGTCAACTATTTTTTTGACCAGGGAATAGCCAGCTGGAGCAGGAGGGGACAAAACCACTGATTTTATGTTAATTTTAAAAGCTGTTCAAAAAGTTACTGCTCCACACTGTTGTGCATCCATACGCGGCACGTGCAGCGCTCTGCTCACTGCTACGCTTCAGCGGTCTTCTGTCTTTAGCGGCTGGGGTCCTAACACTGCTAACTGGGATTTAATTTGCTCTTGCTAATATTTTATCCATGGTATTAGGTCATGTTTCCCTTTCCACTTGAAAGGCATCTTCAGCTTATTGGCAGCAGTGAAATTAATAGAGAAATCATTAGAAAGCATAAGGCTAGGGCCGTGCAAATCACACACCACAGAAGATTATTTCCAAACAATAAAATTAATTGGTGTCATCAGCCACTAGCAGAAACACAGAGAGAGTTCGCATTAAAAAACATAGAGGATTATTGACAGCCCCTGCCTCCTCATACATAAAACATTTGATGGCATAATTTTATTTTATTATTTTCTATGCATGAAGGCTCTCCCTGCATGGAGCTGCGGAGGAGAGCTGAACCAGACGGCAAGGCGCATCTGGGACAGCGATACCACAGCAATACCCCAGCTCTCGCCCACGCAAGGTAGCCACAAATCATCCGAAGCCCTGGCGGATCTGGGTGCACAGCCTGAGGCAGTATTAACCGCACTGATTTTCAGAGGACAAGCACTCAACACCTTTTGCAAGTCAAGCCCTACAAAGATGGACCCAAATTTACTGGTTTCTTTTTGACACCTGGGATGCAAGGACTTGCCTGTTGCAGGCGCTTCCAGGGAGCAAATCCCACAGCAAACTACGCAGCCCTGGCACAACCCGCGTTCAGGTCCCGGACCCTGAAGCAAACACCCTCCTGATCCTCCAGGGTTCAGGTTTGGGTTCAAAGCATCTTCTTGGGCTCTCCCATCACACCAGGGTCTGGCCCCTTGGTGACCCATGGAAGCCACGCAAGCAAGAGCAGAGGATTTTGGCCCTGGCTACGGTATTTTCCCCCAATATTAAAAAATGGCTGCAAAACAGTAAAACCCATACACTTGAGAGAGGCAGATAAGGTTATCATCTGAGCAAAGCAGAGTAAACATTATAGCGCTGCCATCGCCAGGGTGGTAAAAACACAAGAGAACAATTAATTCCAAGTCTTGAGAAGGCATGTATGAATTTGTTTTGTTTCAGAAGAAAAAGAATAAATAGTAGCCTCAAGTCAGGATAATATTTATTCACATGCCTCACTTTGAAGTTCAGCCCCTGTCGACTTCACGTGGTGTGTGCACACACTAAATCTCCTTGAGAAGAGAGCTTTCCAAAACCACAGCCCTGAGCAAGGGAAGAAAGAAAGGAAAAGTGTTCAAACCCAGGTATTAACGAAGCAAAATAAACCTCGGTACCAGGGGAATTATCACTGTCCCTCCAAAATACAAAGGAGAATTTAAATGGTTTTATTATTGCACCTCCCCCAGATGGTGCAGACCTGTAGAGCAATTCTCTTAGGTTCAGGGAACTGAGTTTCATGGCAGGGAAAGCAAAATGAGAAGAACCACCCAGTTAATCTCCAAGATAAATCCCCATTCACTTGGTTCCTGCCACAAAGAGGGATTTCTCTATACTGCCATTTCTTCCTGACATCATTCGGATGCATTTCCACCCTTGTGTGAATACCTGGAGAGCTTTAGGCAGGGAAACAGGCAGGAGCAGACACACTGACAGGCAGAAACGTGCTGGGGCTGGTGGCAACGCATCCACACACGCAGCAAAGCCTTAAAAAGCACCATTACATCCAACATCCCCGTGGGAAACTCCTTCCCAGCCCCACGTAGTAGGAGCTGCCTTACTGAGACATGAGCTTGTCTCCAAGACATTTCTGTTTTCTGAAGTAACGCTGGATGTTTTCCTTCTTCGTGCATGTGCCTCGAGCAGAAACCACCAGCCCTGGGCTGGGCGATGGGGCGGCAGCTTTCTGCACCCAGCCTCAGCACTGGAACTCCAAATTTCAGGTCAGTCTCCAAATTGCACGGGGTGAAAAACCTTTATGCATTTTGCAAACATTTCGGTGCGGGTTTGGTCAGTTCGTGCCAAGGAGCAGAAAAGCAAACAGCCCTGCCTTCTCCAAACAGAAGCACCACGAGGGTCACGCTGCAAAGAGCCGTCGCTCAGCTCCTTCCTTCCCCCTCCCAAAGCAGGGAACATTTTTTTTTCCCAAAACACTGAGTGCACCACATTGGTATGAAATCATTGGTATGAAAATCCCTCTTCTCCTTCACCTGCTGCATTGCCCAGAATGCAAACACACGGGAAAGGAAAGTTTCCCTCTGCCTACCTTGCATCTCTTCTCTCTCTCCACGGGTTCTCTAACCAGCTTTACTGAACACGCGGGTACACCAGGAAGCTAAATTACACCCCGACACCCTTCGTTAATGAACACTCCTGGGTAATGTCTCTTATCTGACCTTTCTTTTAGTTGGGTCACTCATATTTATAGTCATGCTTCATTTTTCTTTAAGTGCACCCTTGTTATGGTATTTACTCGTTTATGTTTCAGAAGAGAATAGGGTAAAAATGGATTTAATGGAGCTAGAAATAGAATGGAGCAAAACCACAAAAATCTAATGATCTGCCCGTCCTTCAGACGGCTTACACGAACAGGAACTTGCTGCGACTAGTTTTAATTGATCGCTACCTCTTTACAAGCCCTTCTGTGGCAAGACAGAGCTGGAAAAGTATCTGGGAAGAGCAAAGAGCCTGAAGTTAAATGGTTTTGGCTGTGCTACACCCCTGTATCACCCGGTGCAAACAGGAGTGCCTGCTGCAGACGGCGGTGCGTGGGACCATGGCTTCACAGAACCCAACAGCTCCTGGGACCGGCACAGCAGAACCCAGCTTTCAAAAAGCTTTCTCCAGCAACACCACCTGCCAGCCCAAGCGGCTGCATCTCCGATTATCTCCTTCCAGGGCTTCTGGCACTGCCCTTTCCCTGCATCTTGAAGGTCCCTGTGAAACCAAGAAGCCCAAAGCTGAGCATCCCTGGCCACAGACCACCCATCCCTGCTGTGTCCCCGGCCAGTTTCTCCTTAGCCTAGTCCAGGGCAGGTTTTCTTCACCTTCCCTTGCTTTTCAAATTCTCCCCCCATCAGGGTTAAAGCCGATTAGCTGACAAAACGGTGAGATAAGGTGGTGAACGTTCAGGCTCTATGGCTCCTCTGAAGGATAACTGCTCTTCTGTGAGCCATGGACCAAGAAGAGGCACGTTAGAAGCAGCCAGGGTGCCCCTGCAAGGGGCAATTAAACCCTTTTATGTGCCAGAAAACAGCTGCAGAGGTGGGAGAGGCTGCCCACAGCCCTGGAGAGCCCCAGCGCATCTGCAGAGGGGAGCTGAGCAGCACAGAGCGAGGCTGGGGCACCCCAATGCCGGGTCCCCTGCCAAGGAGCAGAGAGGACTGGGCTGTCATCGCACCATGGCTCCATCCTCTCCGCTGTCCAGCCCGGCCACCAGTCCCAGTCCCACGTGGGGACTGACAGCCACGGCAACGGCGGTGCAGAGCCGTTGGGCTGAATTTTGGTTCCCCACTGGTTCAGTTCCTCTGACAAAGTCAACTGGGATCCAGCCAAATGCCTCTGCAGCCCATAGTCTATCCTACAGGGAGGATTCCTGGGAGGTTTTATGATAAAGGAGGAAATTTCATGGTAGCCAAAACCACCAGCGCTTCAGGCCAGCCCAGTCCCCAGGTCCTTTACTGCTGGGAGCACAACCCACATGCAACCCCGGGGGAAACCACCTCTCCAACCCATCCCTGCTCCCCTCTCCAGGACCTGCTGGGCCAGCGCCCAGGCTGCAAACGCTGGGGCCACGGAAACCCAGGCAGAAGCAACCTGTAATTTCACAGCATGAGTCTGCTGCGGGGACCTGCCGCAAGTGCTCTGGAATCAGGAGATGGTCCAGAACTGCCCAGTCTCTAATGTTATGAAGAAAACCTCCTCTTCAGCATTTTTCTTAAAGCCTCAGTCCCGGGAACCTTGCAATTACTCGCTAACTGAGCTTTCAGTTTTATTTTTCAAGTTTTTAGCCTCTCACAACTGCAGAAAAAGCCTGAAGCATTGCTCAAGCGCTTCCTACTCACTTAAAAAAAGGCCTCTAGAAACAACCCTATAATGTTGTTTTTAAAAGAAGTAGCTCACTTTCACAGCATGTAAGCCATACACCCCGAATTCTCTGCAGCATCACAGATGACTGCAGAGGCACAGGAGGCTGCTGCAAGTCCATGCACCCAGCCAGGGAGCAGAAGCAAAGCCAGCAAGCCCCTTCCTCAAGGGACAGCTATCGTGAGAAAGCAAACGACATTAGTTTTAGGTAGTCCTGCGAGGAGCAGGGAGCTGGACTCGATGATCCTTATGGGTCCCTTCTGACCTGAGGTATTCTATGATTCTACGACATGACCACACGCAGGCAAACAAGTACCACAAACATCCCTGTTCCAAGCGGGGTTCAGAGCTTGACCTCCCCAAAATCCTCAGCCCTACAACCCTCCTGCAAGCCTTTCCCTAAGCTACCAGCTGAGATTCTGCTCTCAGAGCCTTGCACCCGCAGCCACCCCCGGCTGTCCCAGTTCACCCCCAAAAAATTACATCTGGCAGCTCATCAGGAGAAACAGCACTGTGAAAACACACACCAGCGGGACCTCAGCAGACAAGTGTTAACCCTTCATCCTCCCCCAAATCCCTCATTTTCTTCGCTTTTTCATCTCCCGTTGGCATTTGTGATCTCCAACCAACGTGATAACTAGCGTGTCCCAGTTTGCCTGGGAAGGGTAGAGGAGAAGGTTTGATCTGGGGACGGGCTGAACGCGGCCGGTGCTAATGGCAAGACTGCAGAGAGGGGAAATTTCATCAATGCACAAATGGAATTTGCCAAGAGGCATTTTAAGAGTCAATTCTTCACACTCCAATAATTAAAACAATATTATGAAAAAAGGCGAGGGGGAGGGCGGGAGGCAGCGCTCACACTGGGACTTGGCTGATGGAGGAAACGGGCTGAGCAAACAGAGTCAAGTGAGGCCTCAAGGCAAGAGTCCTTCACATGGCTCCCTGCAGGCTGGATTTAAACCAAAAGTTTATCTGCTTCCCAGCTGTAGATTTTTCTATGCATGCATGTTTTTAAATAAAATTTTGTATTTAGATCAAATATGGGCTAATGACCCTGGCCCAACTTCCTTCTTTACCTCAAAAATACCACCAAGGTCAACAGGGTTTTTTTTTCCCTTCCAGGCCAAAACGTTCAATTCACGATCCTGCTACAGACTCTCCTAGTGACTAATAAATCTCCGCGCATGATCTAAGACATCATAAAAGTCTAATCCCATTGAGCACTCGATCCCAAAAATTAGAGTCCCGCAGAGGAGCTGTCATCTAGGTCTACAAAAATCAGAACACCGCAAACTGTTGCATTGGCTGAAAATGAGCTTCCCATCCAGCATCTCCTGTAAGGAGAGCAAACATCCCAGCTGAAAAGTGAAACAAATGGAATAGACCTACATGCTGCTGGATCCATCTCTAACACCTCCCTGGCCGCTGGAGCAGCCTCTCCGGGGAGCTGGAGGGCTCTTTGCTGCTGCTCTCCAGCGTCCCACGCCGGTGTGCCCACATGCAGAGCCCCCGCAGCCAGCTTCTCTGCATTATTTCCAGGAGCCAGAAGATTTTTTTTTTTTTTTAAAATTAATTTGCTGTGCAAATCTAGCTTCTGTAAAGACAGCCTCAGAGCAGAACTGACGAGCGGGGGTTCAAGATAGACTGACGCCGTACAATGGTCATTCATATCTGTTGGAAGCCAGTTCAATTCACATCTGCAACGAACTGTGATCTCAGCTCTGCTTCTGGAGCACAGAGGTCCTTTTGATAAATCTCTATGTACAGGGACTAAAGCACTATTTCCGCATGAAAGGAATATATTCAATTTTTTTTTAATAATCATTACAGTCCACTGGGTTTGAAGACCGAGTTTCTCTTTCCCATCAGAGAGCTGTTGCACCCCATCAGGCTCAGGTACATCGCTGGGACAGCAGGCAGCAATGCTCCAGAGCCCGCTGCCTCGCACCCCGGCTCACTCTCTCTTTTAAATTAGTCCTCCAGCACCATCTCGGTTGCTTTGTCCTTTGCTTGTGCCCAGAGGAGACCAGGGTGCCACGGGAACACCCCGATATCACACCCAGCGCTTGCACGCAAAATCCTCCCGGGATCCCCCGCTCTGTCAATTCGCGCACACTCGTAGCACCGACACAGAAAGGTCTGCGTACGGGGAAGGTCTTTGTGGAGTTTCTCAAGGAAAAAAATGAGAAAAGCTTTTCTTTGTCAGAGCTCCACTTTTGCATCAGTTCTCTCCAGATATATGTATATTTTAAGTTAGACGCGCAAACCAAGAGAGAGATAAAAGAGTACACCTGTATGAGAGCCATTACTCTGTGTATAAGTGACATCCATTGCATCTTCAAGGACCGTGCAATGCAAATATCTGCACAACTGTCTCCCTACACGTATCAGTTTTCAACAAGATGACTCTTAAAGGATGTGGGATAGCAGCAGGTCAGGGCAAGGACTGCTGGGTCTGTCTGCTCCACGGCCACCGTTCTGCAGGGCCTGGACAAACCGCTGCTTCTTGGGCCACACCGACACCAACTCCTCAGACAACACAGAACCCGTACATTGTACAAGTTGTCCTCACTGCTCCATCATATTCGGGCTTCAGCCTGTGGCAGAGCAACTGGGTATCACGCTGCAGCTTTGAGACCCTTCGTGTGCTTCAAGTCAGAGAGATGCTCCAGAGCTGCTCCAAGTCAGGGTGACCTTGGAGGTGGCAAATGGAAGAGGTGGAGAGCTGGAAATAAGCTCTCCCACGTGGCAGGAGCAGCGGAGAAGGTGCTTTGCATCAGTAGCTAGCATCAACATTAAAGCAAAAAGATGAAGCCTTGCCCCTAGGATCAGGATGGGAAACACCACCATCCCAAGCCCCAGAAGAACAGGCAAACTGCTGGCTCCGATTTACGTGTTACTTCCAAACCCTTTGCAGATCGCTCCTTCCCCTGAAGTATTAACCACCTTTTTCAAAACTTAAATAACAGGCTGTGAAATCCCCACCATCTGTTAGCCAGGGAGAAATCTCCACCACAGCTAAATGAGTCTCTCCCACACAAGCCTTACTCATTAGTAGGAACGACTGCAAACATTTACCAAGTCCACACTGGCTCAAAAATTCCTAAAATTACTCACAACAGGCCTGGCATAGGAAACCTTGACAAATGCAATTCAGTGTAGTGTGTCCACACCATTAGCTTTACCCGGGGTGCATTAAGGCTGCTTTCTGATTATGCTTTAATACGTAATTAGTAGGAAGAGAATGACGTCGAGGAGGAGAACGTCTCACTTACATGCACACCATTAAGACGCAAAGCGTAAACGAGCTGGCTGCAGCATCACCATCCGAGGCTCATTAACCGGAGCAGCGAGGCACCGAGGGTGAGCGAGCGCTGCTGTCCCACTGCAGGAATGGCCAAGGGCCGCACAGCCATGCTTGCCGCAGTCGCCCCAGCTCCTCTCCTCTGACAGGTTTTGAGCCAGGCAAGGAAAAGTCTGCAAGAGCTGGAAAATGCAAAGGTACCTTTCCCCAAGAGAAACGCTCATGCTTTTCCCAAGGGAAACTGATACCTTCGACAATTACACAACCCTTACAGATGGTTCTCAGATGTCTTGGTCATCCCGGCCTCACCTCTGATGTTTCGAGATGCTTTTTAAAACCTATTCAAAGCAAATCGTTCCCTACCAGCACTGCAGCTGCAGTCCAGCCCTCTGATCCCGCTTTACCGCCTGGCTCCCTGTCCGCTGCACCCAGCACAGCCCCTGCACACAGACAGACAGACCGACCAACCAACCTAATGCCCTGCAGCTCCGGGATATTTCTCACCAAGTTTTCCGGCCCTTTCTCTCTCTCTCGTGTGTGCGCACACCAACGCCAGGCCCGCAGTGGGCAGGTGGGAGAAATCCCGAATGTACAGGGAGTTTCTGAAGGAATATTTCATTTCTGACGGAAAAGACAAACACCCGATCTGGAAGCCCTCCAAGAACAAACAAGCAGCCCATTCTGACAGCCAGCGGAACAAAATAGTCTGAGATGCTGCTTTCCCCCCCCCTTTAACTTTCCCCCATGAAGACGTGGGGGAGGGAGATGAGAAGCCTCCCCATCGTCCCCGGGCGAGGGCAGCCCTGGTTTCTAGAGCTCTCCCTGCAGGTGGGACAGGAGCCGCCGGTCACAGCCTCAGCAACCTAAAGTCTCTCCAACCACGGGAGACTCGGAAGGGCCCGAGACTGGGCGAGAGATTGGGGTGCAAACAGCAAACCTCACCGAAACCACGCTCTGCTGAGACGCGGAGGTTTCAACGCATTTTTTTTGTGCGCTGTTTATTTGCTATGGAACATTGACATTTCTCTTCCAGTAAGTGACTGTCCAAATGCGAAGTACCAATCTGGAAGGGGCACAGCAGGGTCCCAGGCTCGCCGACCAAAGCCCATCTCCCTCCAAGCACCCCAGTCCTAGCCCCGCTCCTGGGATGTGCTGGGGCAGGGAGCACCCAGGCTCCTCTCGGCATCGGGATGGTTGTGTCCAGGTGCAATATTTCAATGTCCTAACCTGTACCAACTCCTCTTTGCCCCAAGAGGAATCAGAGTTTCCTACAGATGCTTCCCCCCCATTTTTCTTTCTGGTTCATGGAGAAGATGCTGTGCAGAATGACCCCGAGTACTGGGACTTGTGGAGTTTGGCTGTGCCAGCATTTTCAGGCTGATCGTTTCACTTTTTGCTCATTCTGCTAAACCATGGTTACACCCACGTGTTAATCTGTTTCAAGAAATGTTAATTATTACTTGTAACCAAAGCATTTGGCCTTGAGACAGTATGATCATCAGATGCTACAGTTCCGACAGGCTGAGAAATCTGCACAAGATTTTAATCAAGAAATAGAAAAAGCTCATTATAAAGTAAAAAATTCCTTTTATTCCAAGACTCCCTTAAGTGCTATTACCTGGGATGTATTTCCTTCCTTTCCCAAAGCACACGCACACTGAAGAGTTAAGCTCAAGTGATGGCAGCTGCACTAATTGAGCACCAAGACATACAAAGCCTGACTTTGCCTGTTGACATCTTTCAGTCACGATGATGCTCACTGTATCATTAAGTCTCAATGACACAATAAAGGAAAAACATCTTGAGAGGTTCAAATGAAACCAGGCATTTTTCAAACAATACGCAAAAACCGTTGGGTCACCCAAAAGAGCCCGGCTTCTTCCCCCTCCCCTTTTTGGAGACAGACTGGCAAATGTTTTACCACTCTCAGGTTTTTCAAGGAAAAGAAAAATCCTGTTCTCCCCAGTCTTGTCTAAAATTACCACAAGGAGAGCTCAGACAAATCAAGAAGGTAAAGGAAAATCAATTTAATACACATTAAGGATATGCATTTATCCATGCCCTGATCAATACCTTGGATTCCTTGCACATTAAAACACTTCCATCACTATTTAAGGCCCAACAGCAGAATTCTCCCATCCAGACTATGGGAGTTACGAAAGATCCTAGCCCATACTTGTTTGATCTGAAACATAATACTCCTTAATGTGACCCCTTGGAAAAATACTGGGGAAAGCAGCCAAGGAAAAAAGAAAGGGTGGGGGGGGGAAGCAAAGCTTCCCAGAATGAACATTTCTGGCTCTTTCAGTTCCACTGAGAAGCTGCACATCTATAAACAGACCAGATTTGCAAGCAGGGGAGAGAGGAAAGGGGAAAAGCAGAGAGAATTTGCCACAGCACAGCTAAAAGCTTCTGCTGCAGTGAATACCAAAGGGCCGCCGGTGCCCAGCTCCTGCTCCAGCCCAGGAACCAGTTGCTGGGACGTTGCATTTTCTTCTGCTCTGTTGGGACACTGGGCTCCGAGCCCATGGATGGCGCAAGCCTCACGATCCCATGTGCATGTGCCAAAGACCTTACAGCACCTCTCCTCCGTGCTCCCAAAAATCAGAGCAGCTTTGCAAACACCGGTAACTCTCACCGTGGTTTTCACTCATGCTGGTCCTCATCTGCTCAGCGATGCACAAAGTCCTCGGCAAGGAGCCGAGCTTCTCCCTGGGAAAGCCCCAAGGGGTACCCAGCCGACACAGAGCTGAACATCACTGGGGAACCACAGGAGTGGGTCTGATGCTGCAAAGCATTTCTTGGCAGAGAACCCAGCCCCAATAACCAGAGACCTTGGGCGAACGTGGGTGTCTGCCTTCAGCCACCCAACATCTCACCAGCCCTAATCTGGAGCAGAAGACTACGGCTGTAAGCAGAGGCTCTCCTCCCGCGGCACCGGTGGGAGCCCAGCGTGCCCCCTCTCATTTTGGCTGGTGGGACAGGAGGTGACACCAAGGTCACAGCGTGGTGGTTCAGCTACCAGCTGTTTCATAGGGGCACTTGGTTTAGGACACAGCGAAAGACTAACTGCATTTTATCAGCGACTTGGTGCCCATGCAGGATTTCAGGCTGTGGTGCTGTTACCAGCCCCCTGAAGACCACAATACACGCCAGCATGGCCCTTTTGACATTAACTGCGGCAGGCAGCTAGGAAGATTCACAGTCCACCAGGTATTTCAGGGCAATAGTCACAGCAGAGCAGAGAGAAATTTCCAGGATTTGGAGCCTAAAAATGTACATCACTGGAGGTGTGGCAGCACCTACCACATCCCTCGTGGCAAACACCACCGCGCAAGAGTCCTGCGCACGGCACGGCGCTACGCAGCAGAAAGCACTGTCTGGTACACGCTTGACTAGCCACAGAAATCTGTAATTCATTTGTCCTGTGTTTTAGGGAAGTTCAGTGTCAGGGTTTCCTGTACACACTTTTAGCGTTCCGGCTGAAAACATCTGCTGGACACACTGCACCTGCTAAGGCAGCCCCATGAACCGCAGCTGATGTCCTCGCGGTGCCCGGGAGCGGGACGATGGGAGGAGGGTGCCTGCATCGCCCCATATCTGACAGCATCGCCCGAGACCAACCGGCACCGCTGGAGAGTCACAGGCAGTGCAGAGCTCGGTACATACGGGGTGCGTGACAAGCAGCCCCCAAGCCCAAATGAACCCTCAAGCTGGCAAAGGTGGGGGGGAACCCCATGCTGTTCCAGTCCGCTTCTGCCATTTGTAACATTCATCCCAATATCCAAGTCACCAGTACAATTCCAGCAAGGCCATTTAAAACACAGGTGGCCAAACAGCGGCTGACCTCACGCCAGCTGAGCAACGCGCCAGCCAGCACGGAAGGGACCGAATATCACCCGCAGTTCCTGCAAGCAACAGGGGAGTTAATCATCAACGGGCAGGTGGTGAGGTCCCTGCACAGGCGTGCCACGAGCTGCAACGGCAGGGCTGCCTTCCCCACACTCTCATATGCTTCCCAGAGCCGGGGTTTCTCCCTCGGGCAAGGGCTGCAGCACCCAAGGGCCATGGGCAAAACCCTTCGGGCAGCACTGAAGCTGCACATGAATTTTTAGCTTGCTGGCAAAGCGCTTTGGTCACTCCTGAAAAGTCCAGCAGTGGTCCAGAAAGCACAATATCGCCCTGCAGAAGCTACCCCCGAGGGGCTGTGCTGCTCTGCTCAGGCGCATGGAGGGCAGAGCAAGGGAGAGCGTGGGCTCGGGGCGTACCCACGGCTCCTTCTTCGGTGGGGACAAGGTCATGGCAAGCGCCGGGCAGGCAAGGGGTTAAGCACGTTCCTGGTTTCTTGCATGCAATTACACATATACGCCCATCTCTCTTTGCAGGCCAGTTACTCTACTGCTCTCTCATGGGAATTAAAAAAACAAATATGTATATACACACCCTTCTTTTGGAGAATTCTTCTCACTTCCCACCCCACCCGCTGCACACGCAGTGTGCGAGTTATACAGCAATTAGAAACGTTTTCATCTGCGATAAGATCCCTTTCTTGACACACATCCAACTACCGTGCAGCAGCCATCTGAGTAACTGGCACGGAGGAACACAACAAGGGAAGGTCTGTCCGGCTGCCCCGGGCCTCCGCGGGATTTGTAAATAAAGAGGAGGAGAGGCACAGCCGCCGGCCCCGGCACTGCAGAGCCGTGGCCGGGATGCCGTGCTCAGCTGCCTGCAGTGCTGGCAGCTCCTCTCCGCTCCCGGTCGCTATCACTTCATCCACTCAGTGGTGAATACAGAAAAAACACGCTGCTTTTAATTTGTTTTTGGCTACAAGAGGTCAGGAAAAACCCCCAAAAAGTCAAGAATGGGAGAAGGAGAGCTGCTCCCACTGCCAGCGGGTCAGCTGCGGGAGGGCAGGCGTTGGGCTGGCTTTGCTACGGCACCAAAACGCAGCCGTTTATCTGAAAGTCTTGCAATTTTCACATACCTATATTATTTCATATAAATCTCCTCCTTTCTCCCCTTTATATGCCCAAACTACGTTGAAGCGGCACCCTTTAAAATGCTGCTGCTGGGATATTGACTTGTATGTGAAGGTAGAGATGATGGAGGGAGGGGAATTCTCAGCAGAGAAACAGAGAGGAACACAAACCACCAACTCTCAGTTATTAATCCCTTAAATAATTCTGACAACGCTCCCCACCCTCCTATCTGAAACCAAGCAGAAAACTCAGTTTTCTGACTCTCTGGCAAGAGGGACGGGGGGGACGATGGCAGTCGAGCCCCTTTGCAGCTCTCCCAGCACCCCAGTCCCGATGGCCGGCGAGGTGGGACCTCTCGTTTTGCAGATTCTCCAACCACAGGGTGCTGGTGACGAAGCTGGGGACAAACCTGCAACAGCATCCAGCGAGGACAGCCCGGATCCCCCCGGGGCTTTCCAAGAGCGCTCCACGCTGGCTCGTCGGCAGGAGGAAGGGGCCGCCTTCACACCAAAAATTATTCTGAAGAAGCAAATGCTTTACAGAGGGCACCCATCGCTTTAACTCTGATAGTACCAGCACACCCCCACTTTGGCAGCTCCCCTGCCCTCTCCCACCACCAAGGCGGCTCTGGCTGCAGCCACCGGAGCGTGCTGCGCTCGCGGCCGCCCTCCCCACCGCGCACATCTCCTCCCCGGCGCTTCATGCAAGACAAGCCATGTACAAGTCCCCCGTCAGCCACCCACGGGGCGCACGTGCCCGCGAACCTTGGTGGATTCGATTAATTGAGAGGGAGGATTGATCCAGACCCCCCCCCTCCTCTGAGCCCTGCTCGAGCTGCGAGGTTGGTGCACTTCTTGCCAACCTCTGGACCAGAACCAACAGAGTGAAAAACACTACTTTAATCTCAGTATCAACATCTCCTCATTTTTCAGCTGACCTGTGAGCTGCTTCCCTTTTTCATTTTTAGAACAGCATCATTTTGTATTCGTGGGTCAGGGTAGCAAAGACCCCTATCTTGCAAAAAAGCTTTTTTCAAACAGTGCAGGAACTTCAAAAGAAAGTCAGGACAATTAAATACACGTCAGGAGAGCAGAGAGGAGTGGGAGGCTAATAAATGGCACGCTCCACGGGTTTATGAATATTTGAACTATATTTCTCAAAAAAAAAATAGTACATTACCGCAAGTTATTGAAAATGAGTAACTCTCTTTAATGAACCTTGCTACCATCATGCTGACTAATAGAGTGATAAAGAGTTTAATCCATATTTATGTACATTTTATCTCATTATAGTTGGTGCCAATAAATTAGCAAGTCCAATAAGAGTTACATTTTATACCATCATTGCTATTAAATGGGCAAGAAGTACTGCGCAACAGCACACCGTACATGAGCATTAGCTTTTTGTTTTATTTCTTTTTTAGGAGCCAGGCAGTACTAGCAAAGTACTCGCTCCTGCAAGCTCAGACCCTAGTTAGGGACGAGGCAATATTAACAGGGGTTTTCTTCCCCGGAGCGCTGCACGCTGCGCTGCTGCTGCATCCTGCAGCGGAGACGCAGCCACGGAGAAACACTGCTGCAAAGTGCACTAGTGATTATGGGTAGCTTCTGAGCCATTTTAAAGGGGTAAGATTAAAAAAAAAAATAAATAAAAACATTAAGAGCCAACTTGTAGAAAACAATATAACAATATGTTCTTTTAAGGTGTCTTAAAGGGCGCAGCTAGAAATACAGGCGGTCAGCCTCTCAGGTCACTGTTGGAAACCTCTGTCGTGAAACGCAGCGTGTCCCTCGTCACAGCGGGATTGCTTAACAACTGGACATTGGGAGAAAAACCTGGCTGTGAGCAATTTAAACTGGCCTTTCCACTCCCTTTGGTAACTGGGGAAACACTGCAACAAGATTACAAGAAATATGACGCATCTATTTGGCAAGAGCCTGCGCTTGCCTATTACCCGACATCCCACGAAGGCAGAAATGGAGCTTTTCAGCTCCACAGGGATTTGGGCCAGAGAAGCCCACATGGTTCACGATCCCATTTCACCAGCTGTTATCCCGGTGAGAGTAAGGAAGCAGGAACTTCCCAAGCTTAACACTTAAAGCAGCAGCAAAACCAGGGATAAAAACCCACGTTCCTGGACTCGAGCAGCCCCCGACCACACTCGCTCCTCTGGAGGAGGCTCCATCGGTCCCACGGCAGCTGCTCCTTGCTGAAGCCCTGGCTCAGAAGCCAAAGGGAGCTATGGAAAAATCTCAGCTGGTCAAGGCAAGACGGAGGGATCTGATTTTTCTTCCTCTTCAAAAGCACTACTGTTTTTCTTACACTAAGAAACCCTGAAGGACCCTGCAGCTTCCAAAGGACAAGCCCTTTACGTATAGGTCAGCACCGCATAACACAAGCCCCTGCCTTTCTACTCGGTAATTACACCGCAGCAAACCCAAGTGCTGTTAGTAATTGCTGTCTCACTGGCCCTAGGGTTTGGAGGAGAGAAATAACTACTTAAGCGGCATCCAGAAGGGAAACACCCAACACCACTCCACCAAGGTTTCTATATAATTAAATGGTCGACTGTTACTGTGCTCCGTTCAGAAAAGTCTCCTACGCGGCGCAAGTGTCTTGTAACCAAAAAATGCTATTGATCTCAGCAATGAATAGCTCCAGGAAGAATTTTTTGTGTGTGAAGTCTGTGTTTGGCCAGTGGGAACGTGGATTAGAGACTCCTTTTGCTCTCGCTGTGACTCAAAACGGAAAGGCGCTTCGGTCAACAGCAGATTTTTCCCTGTTTATTTGCTTTGCCACTGTTGAATGCAGATCTGAGGATCGTGTGGGAATGAAAGGTGGCAAAGACAATGGGGATGTTTTGACAGGCTTCCAGAGGGATTTAGGGTGGTGCAGACCTGAACAGCTGATACCCCCACCAAACTGATAAAAACTGCCTTGGGAAAAAGACCAGCACGGTTTTTGTATAGAGAATCTACGCCTCCCAAATCTTATAAGGTTGTATATAAGGTTGTTTGAAGATGACTATGCACGTGAAAATAAGCAAGATCCAGGCAATTTCCCCGAAGTTTGTGACAGGTTTCTTTTCCAAAGTCTCCTAAAAACCTAAATTGTCATGGGGTAAGAGGGAACGGCAAATCATCTCCCCTCCCCTAGTCACAAAGCTGAATGTCCCCCCCAAAAAGTGAACAGGAGGAGGAGGGAATAGCTGTTCCCCAACCAGACCGAAAAGGAAACCAGACTGTGTTCAGCTGACGCGCTCCGGCGGCGTTTAAACGCCATCCTCTATTAACAGGCGTCTTCGGCAATTTGAAACAGCACAAAGCAAGAGACAACGTGACGATAAAGCAGCATTTTAATTAGCAGTGGTTCTTTCCCCAGCCCAAAAGGTTCCTTCTGTGCATTCATATTCCCAGAACAACAAAAGCCTTCTTGTATTTCGTAAATCAAAAAACTCATAAAACAAGCCCCTGCAATTGCACATTCCAGATAATGGTCCAGAAATAAATTAGGCAATAAATATCAAATAATATATCCCCATCAGCAGTAAAAATCTACTCTTTGGCTAATCAGAAGAGAAGTTGCCTTCCAGCAGCTTATGCCCGGTACCTCCAAACCAGTAAAACAATAGAGAGCTTTAATAAATCTTTTAACACCTTTTCCACTGAAGAATATAGCAGTTGTCCTGCGTACTAGCTTCCCTGAGCCCAATACCCATCAGAGTAACAGCACGGCCCTGACGCCGTTCATGTCAAAAGCGAGGGTATGAGAACGGCAGCCGCTTGTCAAAGTCCCATAGGATTTTCCTCCCTGGCAGCTGGGTCTCGTTCAGCGTTCGGTGCCACCCATCCGTTACAGCCCAACACGAAAACGCGCGCTCCCCTCTCCCGTCTAGGTGACACACGGCACAAACACAGCCAGCACCTACCAACTGCTGGGAGAAAAAAAAATCTCCAAACACAGTTTTCAGAAACACTCATTTCACCCTGGCATAAACCTTCCTGACACCCCTGGAAACTCACTGGCCACATTACAAAACCGATGGCCCTTTTCGTAAAGCTGTTTTGCTCGCAGCCATGCACAGAGGCAGCGGCTGGGGAAGGACTGTGCCAGGTCTGCACCCCGTGCAGGGTCTGCACCCACACCGGGGCAAAACCAGAAACGCTTGCGGACGAAGGGTCCTTGCCACAGGGTTGGTACAAACCTGGGTCCAGGCTTGTAATGGTTTGTAGCGCTGCTATAGGGAAATGTGCTGCTGGGGTTGCAGGGTTCAATCCCCCAGGCTGGTTTAGGCAGAGCAGGGTTGATGTTTAACACCATTCTGAAGGTGCTGTGCTTACGGGGAGCTCACGGGCGAGGAGATGGTGCGGCTTTGCCCCGGTCGCCCAGCGAGGCAGCTGGAGCTGGAAGGGGACCCAGAGTCCTGACCCCTGCACAGCACTCGGTCCCCAGGGCTACAAGCCTCTTCCAACTGCTCTTATTAACACATAGATACAGTATTGTGATTCCCCCCCAAAAAAAGACATTTTTCCATGTACTTTAGAGACTGATCCCAGAGGCTTTGTAAGCAGAAAAGCTTGAAGGCTTGATCTCCCTTCACTAAGGACACAGCAGAATCAAGCCCTAGATGTGCAGGCTACCACGAGCACAGGGGAAGAGGTGCCCAGCGCATGGGCTAAGGGTGCAGAAGCTGCTCAGAAAACCTGAAAGACTTTGTCTTTTCATCCAAAACCTGCAGCCCAAGGCCGGAGAACCACCCGGTGCCAGCAGTGCCAGAACCATCCCTTCCCAACAACTCAGGAGTAATTCTTACCTTTCCAAAATCCCGTACATCAAAGAGGTCAAAAGGATCAAACAGATCGCTGTTTCTTAACCCAAATTTGTCGTGACACACTTTTAGGAAGGTTCGGATGTTCTTCAAACAGAGAAACTGGGGGAAACAAAAAAAGAAACGGAGGGAAAAAAATGAGCAAGACAGGCACAAATTTTAACTGCGATTTACTGAGTTAAATTCACATGCGAGACAAGTTAACAGGAACTCAGACACTTGCACTGAGAAGCCACGCATTAGTTTGTTTGCTGTTACTGAAGATGTCAGGCTCCTGGTGCCCTGCGAGGACGCCTGTGTTCTCAGCTGCGCACCAGAAACAAATGCCCTTTTGAAAAACAAGTTTCACATAAGGTAACATGGCAGAAGGGCTGGAAAACTTAAGCCAGGACGTTTCCCTTTCAAGGGAAAGCCAAATATAAGTTAGAGCTGATGTTCTACAGAAGCCCAGCGTTGAACTTTTAACCATTTCCAGCATGATCCCATTTGGTTCCCTACAGAAGGGACGCACATTACATCGCTTATTGTAGGTACTGCTGTACATCCATACACGTGCATGGATGCACACATCCCGAACAAAAGATTGGGACACTCAAAACAAGTTTTCTTGCTTTGGGGCCTGAAGCAACTGACATCTTATTCAAGCCACCTTTGCTCCCTTATCCTCACACCTCGCAGATGCTGCGGGTGCCACAAACACTACCAGACCCAGGGGACATCAGCCAGCCACCTACAGCCCCTTTCCAGCAGGCAGCTGCCAGTCCTGAGGCTCAGCCATGGGACCTGCTCCTGATCCAGCTCAGATCCCGTTCCCGAGACCAGGGCAACCCCTGGGACTGTTTCCACAAAGCTTTGCTCATCTTTAATCTCGGCCCATTTGAAGAGGCAGAAATCTCGCCCCTCTAGGGACCACCCGCGGTTATTCAGATAGCTCAACTGGCAGAGCAACATGATGTTTCTCTTTCAAGAAAATCCTGTCTTTGGCCATAGCAATAATTGGTCATTTGTTTGCGAGCGTCGGGGATTTTGAAGTCTGGGGACTCCAGACTGTCTCGCTCCAATGGTGATGCCTGGCAGCACAGGGGCTGAGATGAGAAGAATAAAAATATGCTTCATTTTTGCGGCTGCATCACCTACGTCCTTCATCAGGATGGACTGACTGCCGAGCAAGCCAATTAATTTCACTTCTTTCTGCATCCTCATGCTATTCCACAAAACACCTTCAACTTATCGCTGTATTTTTGAGCAACTCTTTCCCAGCAAATTCCTCACAAATAATTCTAACACGTTTGTTAGGTAAATCAACCCATTAAAGGAGTGAATCATCCCCACGTGATGAACAGGCGCGATGCAAACTGCCTTTGGGTGGGTTTGCACGGAGTCAGTCGGTGTGGTTTTGTCACATGTCTCTGCTCCCCAAGTTGCCATCAAGCCAACACCATGCAAAAACACACTGCTTGCAAACTTCACCGAGAGTTCAAAGCAACATAAAATAGCTTAATTTTCTTTTAATTAAAAGAATCAAAGCAGAGTCTTTGGGGCCATCGCATCTCCATAGACATGACCGCGACACAGCTTATCGTTATCATCGCATTTGGGATTATACGTGAGGTTTGTGGCGACGGATTAGCAAGAGCATCTCATTCACAACAGGCTGATTCACCTACACAAAGAACGAACGACCCTTTTACCCTTCTCCCCCACTCCAGCCCCCTCTACATGGAGTCACCGAGCGACAGCAGAGCTCCCCCAGCACAGGACATTCCCATCGCATCGGAGCCTTCTCATTAGACAAGCAAGTGCCGGAGGCAGAAACTGAAAACAGTTCTGTTTTTCTAGGGCATTCCTCTATCTCACATAAACACTGCAGTAAATATAATCCGTCTAGACTGAGAGGGTTTTTTGGAATTGCTTTACAACCTCTCTCGCCGATACGGGTTATTTCATAACTTTATCTTCTGGGTCTCTGCAAGAATTTACACCCTGAGCAAACCGGCTGCTTGCAGCAGGGATATGTTTTCCTGTTGCACTGCAGTCTCATTGATTTCAAATTTCTAGCATGTGTTTATTTTAAATCCCTTGAAGCCTCTAGTTTTGAAAGTTAATGACACAAGTTACAGCCATAATTAGACACAGCAAGAGGCAAGCTTCCTCCGCAGAACCGTCCTGCCTTTCTGCTGCGTTTGCTCCCCACCTCCTGCCCGTCCCAAGGCTCGGACAGCAACAAAGGCTGAAGGGCTCAGGAAAGACGGACTTTCACAGCGCCGATGTTCAGCCAAGCAAGAGACACCCAACGGGTGCGAAAACCTGAACCCTCTGCATGATACGTTTGTGGTTCAAATTCCTGAAAAGCTCAAAGTTCACACTACCTCTTTACTGAGGGACTGCAGAGAGATCACACATCCAAGCAAATGAACGCCTCGTCCTGACAGCGTTTCTAACAGGGAGCAAGCCCCGGCTCCACCACGGGTTTAGATTGGGCTGAGTTACCCCCATCTCAGCTTGGCCTTGGTGAGAAAGGACAGGACCAACCCTGCTGTTCAACATCAGCTGCATCCAACTGTCTTTGCTCATCCAACTCAAATCTGGAAGCCGTCACACCACCTGCTGCTAAATGACCAGAAGACGGCGGCAGCAGTGCCGCTGCCCTTCCCGCAGCTCCAGGTGATGTCTGCAAAAAGCCACCAGGCGCTGCCACCAGGCAGCCAGCCAGTCACCGAGTGCAGGCAGATGACAAGCACCAAGGAAGAATCCGATAATCTATTTAAAGAGTTGCTGAAACGGCCTGATCTAAAACACAATAAACCCAGGCAGCAGCACCATGGTCCCTCTCCACCAGCAAGGAGCTGGCGGCAGAGCGAGGCCACCACCTTGCCCACAAGTAAAGCCACTGCTTGGGATGATGACTGCAGGTAGGTTTTAGCCCCGCTCACGCACGAGAAGGCAGGGTGGGCACAACCCACGCGCGGCTGTTAGCGGCACAATCTGCTCCTGCGCTATTTCTCTTGCACCAATCTGCAAAATACCTTCTTGCGCTTTTGCTCACAGGCGTTTCGAGGCTGGTTTGCCGTTGACGGAAGATCATGAATTGTTAGCTTGATAGCGTTACTCAATGGCCACATATTAAAATTAGCTACAATTGAATATGAGCTGTGCCGAGGCCATTTTATTTACCAGTCAATCACACCTTTGGACAAGTAAACACTCCACAGGAGAAAGGGAGCGAGAGAAATCAATGTTCTCCATGGGGCTCATTCACCACCTGCCAGGCCCAAAATCAATGGTGTCATTTATACGCTTCGAGCGAGACCAGTGCTGAAGCAGGGTCCTGCCATCTCCTTTGGTGCAAGGGCCAGTGGGAGCCCAAGCACCACACATCCCGAGTCCTGCCATCGCCCTCCCTCGCACCCAAAACAACCTCGGTGCCCACCAGCCATTGCTTCTGGGGACAGACACCACCAGCAACCAGGATGCTCAGCTCCGGGAACAGACCCCAGAGAGCACGGCATCTTCCATGGAAACCAGCATCTCCCACCACACCACTGTCTGGGCTCCGAAACCAGCCATGCCATGAATCCTCGGCATGGGGAGAGCTTCCCACGCACTGCAAAGTGCATCCAAGGCACTTTGGAGAGGGAAGCTATTAAAGCCAGAGCAAAGAGGCAATAGGGGTAGGGATGGGACTGTACCACAGGGAGCGAGAAACTCATCTGGTAAAACAAAATACCTTGAAGCCTGCCAATAGACAAGAAAAGTCTATGGTCAGCTCTGACCTGATCCAGTACTAGAGAGAGGCAGCGGCGTCGGCACAGCAGAAGGGCCCCGCCACCTGCACTCACTCAGTTTCGGAACAGCTTCGCTTATTTTTAAACCCTCTGCAACGCTGTAAGGTGAATAAACTGCTCTCGGCCACCGCCCGTCCTGCCCCAGCCCAGCAGAAACCTGCTTTGCAAAGCAGGGGCAGCTGCAATTTCGGCAGCACCACCTCTGCCCTCGCCCAGGCAGGACCACAGCCACCCTGGTGCACGCTGGAAACTCCTCAGTAGCTTCTGGGACGTTCTTTTTTCAAGAGGGTTTTCCTGATATTTGTTTTATTGAATTCACTAAGTTTAGAGACTTCTTGGATGATCACTGAGTATATAAAGGGTATTGCTGCCAAGTTTTCAATGCAGCTCAGAAACTTGTCCTGAAAACTTATAAATGCATTGGAGAAGCCTTCAGTGGAGATCAAGAGAGGGACGATTTGGTACCTGGGATAACCTCAGATACTCGGGCACTTGGGATAACTCCACTTTGCACGGGGACACTGGGAGCTCAGCGGGGACGTGCCCAGCCACCCCGAAGCTCTGCTCCCACAGCCCCGGGTGGGAAGGGCAGGTCGGATGCTTCTGCAGTTGGAAACTACAGCTCCGGGGGCGGGAGGGGAGCCCGCGGGAGGGTGCACGGCGGCTCAGCACCTCGCTCCTCCTCACGCCCCCGTTTTAGTTACCACCGCCCCTCCCTGCGGTCCCCGTATGACTGGGCGCCCGCGGCACCTGCGCTGACTAGACAGCAGCCATTTCCGATGCAAATTCATCAGAAACGATCCAACTACTCGAGCACGCTGGGGTTAAGTTGGAAACCGTCTCCCAGCCTCGGCAGAGATGATCGCAGGCTGGAAAGCCGCATGAGCTCCTGCCTCCCACCAGAGCTGCTTTGCTGAAGGGAGATGGCAAAGAGGCAGACAAAAAGGCAGAGAAGGCAGCAGCGATTGCTCAACAACCAAACTGCCCGAGGTGGGATTTGGAGGACGTTCATGTGAGCATCAGAGCAGTCCCTGGTTCCTGCATCTGGGATGGCACAAGGGAGGGAGGTGCCAGGCTTGAGGGTCTCCAAGAGAAATTTAATAATGTGATAAAATGTAGGGAAAGGACGGAAAGGGGGCAGCTGCTTTGTCTGGCAGGGCAGGATCATACAACAGCTCCCAGATTTTCGAAAAGGGCCTTTTGGAGAGGCAGCGACTGCCGGCGGCTGGGGTTAGTGCTCCGGGGAAGAGCGGGGCCGCACACAATAGCACTGGGCAGGCAGCCACGTGCTGAACCACCGCCAAAGCCCAGACCCGTGGGCTTGAAATGGGTCCTGCAGCATGCAAGGAATGCTGCAGCTTTGCCGTTTGAGATAACCCACTGACGCATGACGAAAGTAACTTTCTTTAGCGTTTCCTGACCGTGATGTCAGATTTCCTCTTATCTCGCTGCCGGCACGGCTCGAAAGCACCAGGCAAAAAGTAAGTCCCCGACAGGGAGCTGTTAGCATCTGCTTATCACAGGCTTCGCGAATGGGGAAGGGAGGGTCTCTCATTGAGAAAACACATCATTTGCAAGGATCAATGGGGAAATGGATATCCCGTGGTGCAAGCCTCTCAAGAAAGCCAAAGGATGCCTCTCCCAGTCACGTCAAGCTCCCCTGAGCTACTCTGACATTGCAAAGGGGCACCGAAACTCCCTTTGCTTGCTCCAAAGTCAAGAGTGGAGAGAAAGTCCAAGAGCATCCAAGTACCCAGCAGGAACCGCAGGGCTGCAGCCAACGTAACCCTGCATTTACAACTGCACGAATCACAACCTTTATCTAATCTCTCGAAATGGCTCTGCCGGATCTGGCTCGCCTCCACATCAAGGTGTTACCAGGAAAGCTTCGGGAGCAGTAATAAGAGTCAAAAGCACAAGTGGAGCTTGTATCACCCTCCACCAGCAGCACCAAATCTTCTGTGGCTTTGTTCCTTCTCACGCTTCGCCCCATTGTCTGTGAAAGGAGCCGCCGCAGAAACGGTACGAAACATCTCTGCAGCAAATTTCCCTTCCCATTCACATTTGGATTCAAGTCGCAGCTCATCAATTACTTTAGATGGACAGATTAAATTTCGGGTTGTTGGACAGCAGATTTATCTATTGAGAAGTGGAGAATGAAATTATTTCTCAAACAATTTAGTGCTATTATTTCCCGCCATTTCAAAGACATTCCTATCACACAGCGCTCACAGGCTGGGCAAATCCCACTTAGCAAGACTGATTAATGAGCCCGAAATGCTGATGAGCACTGACCTCCCCACAGCTTCTCCTTCTCCTCACATCCACCCACAAGCAAGGATTAGCCCTAGGAGAGAACCTGAGGGAGAGCAACTATTTATTTTAGCAAACACCCATAGCTCACCACTGGGAGGACTGGGGGAAAGCAAACCTGCAGCAAGCAAAGGTCCTTCCCAGCGAGAAGCACCAGCCAGAGCTCAGAGGGGCTGCAAACCAGGAGCTTCTGCCTTGCCCAGCAGAAGCACACCGTGGAGCTGGGCAGCATGGCTGGGAGGCTGCCCAGCAGCAAGCCCAGCACCGCAGCACACCGGAGCAGGCTGCCGAGCCCCGCTCTGGTTCCTGCTCATCCTCACACCTTTGCTCATCATCGCTCTAACACGGGTCAACAGATAAAGAGCTCCCAGTTACCTTACAGGAGGTTCCCATCACGATGTATGGGTTCTCAAAGGGAAGAGGTATCTCAGATTAACAATATTAAGCTCATGAACTGGAAGCATATACATGAAATTGTAAAAACAATTAAAACACAAAATCAAGGGGAAGCTCTGGAGTAATCTTTTACGCACACTGAAGGCAGAAGCCTCAGCCCCAGAGGCAGAGGAATGGCCCTCAGCAGCACTCGAGTCGAAGCGGGCACAAACATTAACCAGAGCTCCTGGGTTTCGTACAAGACACGAACTACTGAGACAAGGCGAGGACCGGAGGCAAACGCCTCCAAGGTGGCAGACGTTAAGAGGACGTGGGAAGAGCGAGAGACAGAGCATAGGGTCAAGTGATTAAATCCAAATTAGTCAGAGATGCAGAAGAAATGCTCAGTGACACACTGAAGTATGCACTGAAGATGTAGAGGATACAACTGCATCTGTGCTTTCCCTGCTTGCAGGAGGAGCCCGCGCAAGGGCAGCAGCATCGTGTGTCCCCCCTGGGGCTGCTGTCTCCCCGCCAAGCAGCACCGCACAGGCCAAGCCCAGCATTGCGGGAGCTTGTCTTATTTTATCCTAGGAAAGTTTTGCTGACCCCAAACTCCCTCCCAAAGACCACCAGGCTCGTTTGCTCCATTACATATGCTCCTTCAGAGAAAGAAATGGAAAAGGAAAAAAAAAAAAAAAATCCAGAAGTGTGGCAAAAACCCCCATCAGGCAGCTGATGAGTCCGAGAGGATAACACAGGGCTGGCGGAGGGGACAAGAATCAAGTAACATCCCCCAGTTTGGAGGAGGGAAAGGAAATCACAGGAAAGCCAGGATCCTTGTGTCCTCCGAGGCAAACTCCCGACAGCAGCCATGACCTCCCCGAAGCTTAAAAACACGGGCTGAGCCCTCGCTGACGGCATAGCGGGAGAGGTTCATTAAAGCCCGTGCAACGAGCCAGCAGACCCCGCATCGCGTGGCAGGCAGCCCCGCCGGGAGCGCTTGGCTTGGCATCCGTCCGTCCCGCCATCCATCCCGCCGTCAGAGGGTCACCCAGCGGCGCGCAGGGGCTTTAAATGAGCGGAAGGAAGCTGGAACTTCCCAAAGAAAACGGCGGAGCTGCCGATGACAGTACTTCCCTCCTTTGTGGAGCCCTCCGAGGGCTGCACACGTAGGGCTCTGCTGAGAAAGCAGGAATCGTTAAAGTAAGGGCTTTAATTGCAATGCCTGGGAGCATTTCATCAGAGATGCTTACAGAGTCTGAAATTCTCTGCACACATCTAAGGTCTGGACAGCCCAGATCTTTTGCCCAACCACCCAAAATCCAGTGGGTCCAACAGGTTCAGCACGGGTCCAAACCCCAACCACAGGTTTGAGGTTTGTGTAACTAAAAACCTTGCCACTGAGGTTTTAGAAAACCCCAATCAAATTCCCTGCATCACATCAGGCGGCTGATTGCACTTCAGAGATTTATCTTTTAGATGTCTAAGTGATCTGCAGAGCCGTTCCCAGGAATAACAAAAGCTTCTTGCAAAATCAGGTGGGCGCAATCCTCTCTGAAGGCCCTGATCTTCACCAGCTCCTCCTTTAAGAGAGGGAATTTCAGGTTTCCCTGTATGAAGGCCAATGCTGCTTTGAGTCATGGGTCTTTTTGCTGTTACAAAATGAATGCATGAGAAGCAAACCCCCCATTTCCCTTGCCACCCACCCCAACAGCGATGCATTTCAGGAGCTGGATGGAGAATACAGACTCCCAGACTACATGAAGGAAGGGCCAGTAGGACACCAAGACATGCCTAACCACCCTGGACAACCCTGAGCTGAAAGATGCCCTTGCGTTATCCCCAAGCAGCATCTGCTGATGTGAAAATCCCTCCTCGGGTGCTCTCCTGCTCCCATGATCTGCCTGGACAGCAGCCGTGTGCCACAGCCGTGGCAGCAGAAAACACCCATGTTACGTCCCTACATCCCTGGGACGAGACCAAACCGTAACGACCCAGCAGACAGAGCTGGACCACGCGCCTGCTCTTCCAAACGCCCTCTCCATAACCATATGCATCAAGATTTAAAAAACCAAATGCAGAGCAGCAGTTTTCTCTGCAGGCCCTAGCCTGTCCCAGAGCCACGTGGGGCTGGCTGCCGGGAGCGGGGACGACGGGGCAGGGAGCCGAGGCTGTTTGCAGCCCGAGCTATGGCAAAGTGTGGGAGCCTCCAATTCCTGCATCCCAGATCTGGGCTGTCTTTTGGGTATACTTACGAGCAGACCGCCAAACCCAGGCTTAACTGTAGTGAGGAACAAGATCTGAGACTATGTAAAGCTTGGGAGCTGGAGAGCTTGGAAGGACTGATCAATCTGCCCACATCTGGCACCCTTAATAGACAGTCCCCTTCCACGCTCATTAAATCCAGCCTTTTTCTCCTCTCGCTGGAAGACATGCAGCTCCGTCAGGGGAACTCGGTTAAGAAAGAGGGGAAAAAAAGAAACCTGTCTTAGCTTTTACTATTGGCGTGAAGTCCTAAACTCATGTTTGCCTCACCAGGGCTCACACTTCACCACTCATAAAACACGACCATAGGTAAAAGATGGGATATGTAAAAAAAGAAGTTATGATTATAGCTGATCAAGAAATGGGATACCTTCCCATGCACTGAGTTTTCAGTAAAGAAAATTCAAAACATTTTGGCCAACCCAAAGCTTTAAGACAGGACTTGACCTGAACCATGACAATCAAATTATAACGCAGAATTCAGCTGCTGTTAAAGAAAATGAGTAATGGCGTAACCGTGTATAGCGTTACACTGTAATGATACGCTCACAGAAGACTTTCCAAGCAGTCACTGTTCTGCTCGACAGGCTGGCGCAGGGAACCTGACCGTGATGAACTTTTGACAGGACAGGGATGAGAACAGCTACGGTACATCTCCGAGATGAGTAACCAGCAGCCAAGTCAGGAAATCAAGCCTTGTCACGCCAAGTATTCGGGCCAGACCCGAGAGAAGACGCTCCAGGTGGTAGCCTGCAAGCCTGGGCTAGCTCAAGACATTCACAGAACTTATTTTTGTCTATTTAAAACCAAGCTGCCCTATGTAAATGCTGAAGAGATAAGCTCTGACTTTGGAGGCAGAAGCGAACCACAGGGTGGGATCTGAGGTAGGTGCCAGCAATAGCTGACTCCAATATTGTTTATGCAAAACTGTCAAAACAGACTATTATTAAATAACCAAACACATATGTTGAATTAAAAACCGTTATCTCAGTTTTATAAGAGTCCCGTATGAGCCCAGCTTTACATACCCGTTGGTGTCTCCAGACCATCCCTGAGCTGATCGTGCCCCAGGCTGCCACTGTCAGACAGAGGCACATCCTCATTTCAGGGCACACACCAGTATCACCACAGACACTATACACTTTTCTTTTTTAAAACATCCCAAGAAATCTTATTTCAAAAGCTCTGCCATCATATCAAAGGCACGCAATCTTCCAAACCAAAAGACTTTTCTGGCAAGAGCTCGTATGGATGCCATTGCACTATTCATGCATCACTGGCACATGCAATTTTTCTCCATACAGTCATGTTTTTGGGTGACCCGCTTCCAATCAGACTCACTTCACTTTCAGAAAACCTTGGAAATTACAACCAAACGTGTTATTTTCCTCACTGCAAGAAGTGCCAGGTTACCTGCCAGGGAGCAGAAGCGCTGAACGAACAAACCTCCCGACACATTCCTCCCACTGAGCCGAAGCAGCGCAGCACACAGAGGGAAAACACGACTGAAAAGCAAAAACTCAGCCATGAAAAATATTTATCACGCTGCATTTGTTGCAGCTTTTAACTTTTGAATTGGCGATGGAGAAAATAATGGCCTAGAACGATTGCAAACTTCAGTCGTTTTGAGATTTGCAGAGTCTTGTGCTCCAGACAAGATCTGGACATGATAGTTCAGCATCAGGATCAGTGCTGAAGGACCCGAAGCTGTAGCTGGTGCTGGCAGAAGAGCCGTGCATCCCAGAAGATGAAGACAGCCTGCTCACGGAGATGGCTGCCAACACACACCCTGACACCATTACACCTGGGCTACATTACACCTGCCTGGACCATTGCCCAAGCTGCTATCTACTCCCAAAGCCTTTCTAAAAAATCAGGCCAGTGGCTGACAACGGGTTCAGTGAAAAACGCTTCCTAAATGTCACACCGGGGACCAGGATAGCGTTATTAGAAGCAGACAACAAACACTCAGAAAACTCTGCTTAATGGCACCAGGTAATGATGCTGAAAGATATCCCCCAGCTTCTTCCTAAAGAAGTAATTAAAACCAGAACACTACTTTTCACATTACGGATAACTGATGCAGACCTGCATATGAAATTAAGCTGCATTTTGCAAGATTAAGCCCACAATGTCCTTTTAATAGGTCTCCTGATGCTCCGTTGCCTCGTGGCAGCACGCTGGGGCTCTGCACCGACATCAGCTCCTTGCTGCAGAGATGGGGCAGTCTCAGAGCAGCTCAGCGCCTTCTTCACCCCCAAAAGCAACAGAAACGGGGTCGTGGGGGGTGCTCCGGGCCGGCCACCCCCTGCATCGCTCCTCCACACACAAGCTCCCAGCAAGGCGAGGTGGGAAGAGCAGGCAGTTGGAAAGAGGAAGGAAAGACAGACCTGCACCACAAACCCTCTTATGCAAGAGGAATTTCAAAGGAAAACCCACGTATTACAGGACCTACAAGCCAAACCTTGCTTGCAAGCCAGAGGGAGCAACCCGCTGCAGACCAGCTCTTTCGAGTCTCCGGGGTAATCGGGCAGGGACAAGCATCACATCTACTGTTACAGGCAGCAGGAGCTGAACCTGACGCTGCCAGAGCCGAGAGAAGGGGCCCGGGTGCCTCTGCCAGCCAGCACACGGAGGCTACTTGTCCTTGGGGACAGAGAACGGACAGGCAGCCCCGAGGCCCCAGGCGTCGCTCGGGGCTTCTTCCTCTCCTCGGTTTTAAATAATAAATGTTTTGTTGCGTCTCAGTGTTGGGTAGAACCAAGGATGTGAACAGACAGTGCGAGCTGGAGAACAGGAAAGGCCTTTGTTTCTGCCCCCAGTTTAACTGAGGCTCATCAAGTTTTCTAGCTCCAAGTTTCTTCTGCAGAAAATGAAGCTGAATCAGAGTGGCAAAAGCAGGAGCAGGGATTACCACTGTCTGCAAGGTGACAGCCTACCAAGAATGATTCTAACGTGTGTGTGATGCACAGAAAATTGCTCTGGGTAAACAGGTTATTAAAAAAATCTTAATGGAAGGAAAAATAAAAGGTTTTATAGCTTAACTGCTTTAGTGCTTGTGTTTCGACTCTAGGGACCAGGGCTAGATAGGCACACGTGCAGACACATACCAGCCCCTGGAGCTCTCTGCTGAGCATCTGTGCCTGCAGGATGGCCAAACCGGAGCCGGGGCTCCCTGCACATGTTCCCTGTAAAGATTAATTTCCGTAATGCCCGTGAGACGAGAGGCAGGACATCCCCCGACAAGGAGGGGGAACTTTGGTAGCATTGGCACACGTCAGACTGATCCCAGCCTGAGCAGCTTGCGTTATACAAAGCCTCTGTCATCACCAACATGAGAGGAGATCGAAAAAGACACCTCCAGCTTCATGCACACTGCAACTGCCTGCATGCTTTTCATTAAGATATTCATTAGTAGTACAGCCTACCACATATTAAGCCCATCTTCAAGAACAAGAAGGGAGACGCAGGGAACTACAGGCTGATGAGCCTCACCTCTGTTCTGGAGCATGCCCCTCTTGGGATCTCTTTCCCAAGGACAAGACGGTAAATCAGGCACAGTCCACGCTGATTTAGCAACAGCAAGCCTTGCTTGTCCAACCCGATTGCTTTCTATAAAGAAAGAAGGGAGCAGACAGGAGGCTGGAGCCGTGGATGGGATGCACCACCTCCCTTCCGCACCGAGGTACCACGCCGGCTGGCAGAGCCCCTGCCATCCCATATCGTTGGTTTATCAGCCATGCCCAGGAGAAAATAGCTAACAAATCAACTATTTTAAGACGTAAAGGGGAAGTTGAGGTGGAGAGAGACTAGATGGGATGAACCCCCCTGCATTTTAACTTCCCCCCCCGTAACAGAAAATGTCAAACAGTTTCAAACAATAAACCCACAACTGGGTACTCAGAACTTTGCAGGCATCAGAAGCCCCCACGAGTTTTCGACAGACTTTAATAAGCTTCAGAGTAGGTCCCAGAACCCTACTTGGCTTTCCCATAATAGCTCTGAATCCACTTCCGTGTATCAGGAAAGGAAAACCCATCCACAGACACAGACATTAACACCCATTTTTCTTACTACCTGAAGCACTCATACTGCCTTTTGTGATTTGCATTCAGGGTATCAGTTCCTCTCCCTTTCAACATTGCAAGGAAATTAATTAACTGAATAGTAACTGTAAGTATCACAAAGCTTGGGAGGCTGAAACAGGAAATCTGAAGGTTAACCATCATATTTAATGTACGCACGAGATAAAAATCAAAATGAACTTCGATCAGGGGAAGGATGGGGAGGCCATCGGCATTACTGTGATGTTGGTTGTTTTGTTTTTTTTAAGATTAGAGCCTGTATTTTAACTTTATCATTTCAAATAAGCATTTTTCTCCCTTCTGGAGAGGAAAAAAGAAGGGTGTAATTCCTTACTACAGAATATCAAGCATCATTCCAAATCACTCAAGTGTTGTAATGAAAGCCAAGGGAGAAGCAGAAGCTAAGCCATCGCTCCTCGGACCTGGCACGGTAACTAAAGGATGCTTTGCTCTGAGCCACAGCAGACGCGGACCTGTCCTAAACAGCTCCACGTGCGGGTCCGCACATCGCGCCTTGCCGTGCCGTACGCACGGCGCGGCAACCGTCCTCTAACGGCAACACAGGAGCGCGGTATCGCTGGGCAACAGTACGTGGCAGCTGTTCTGTCCCCCCTGCTTCAACCCTACCTGGCAGATGCTCGGATACCTCATGAACCACTGTCCCACCACTCTTGGACACTCAGCCACATTTATATTTTTTTCCCCCCTTCTCATTGCAAAATTGGAAAGTTTGAAACCAAACTGCTCTGATCTACCCTAAGGTGAGATAAGATTGCAGTCAATGGATAAAACTGAGGGTTTTGCCTTTTTTGGGAAAAAAAAAAAAACCAACAAAACACAAAACCAAAAACAAAAAACACAAAACACAGAACCCTCAACACATTCAGTGGACGCAGCACAGAAGAACAAGCTCCAAAGTATCTATGCAGCCAATTCAAACTCCCTGCAGCAGGAGCCAGGTCCCTTAAATCCATTAGAACATGTGGAACCCAGAGCTCTTCTAACCCACATTTTGACCCATGCAACGAGCAGGACTTATTAGTTATGAGATCCTGGGACACACGGATTAAAATCGGCGTGGGAGATGCCGGCCACTGTCCGGCTCCCCGGCTGGGGACACGTCGGCACAGCTGGAGCACGCTCGGCATCGTATGGAAGCCGCACGGGGCTGATGCTCCGGCCCTGCCAGCGTCTGCCGTAGCCGCTCCCTGCACGTGGCGAGGCGATGCCGAGTGATCCGGGCGCTTCCCAGAGCGATTCACCTGCGGAGCTCAGGGAGAGCCTCTCCTCCCGCAGAAGAGGAGTGATGAAAACCAGCCTCCCAGCCTCCCTCCCGAGCGGGTGATCTCCTGGAGAATCAAAGTGTCGCAGGGGATATCGGCTCTTCCGTAACCAGACTCACAGTAAGAAGAAAACACGAAAATCCCCTGCCCACAGCCCAGAGCTGCCTCTCTTCTGCATCATCCCCCTGCCCTGCAACAGATCACACATTTTTAATTACTGTTTAACACTGACATAGCAGCTATTTCTCTTCTATTTAGCAAGGAGTCATGGAACAGGTTTCTTTTTTTCCTAATTTCACTGCCTGTGCGAGCACCAGGGCAGGCTCGGTTTTGGATTTCCAGGTGGATACCCAGCAAAACGAACGACAGCGAATGCACTCTTTGGAAATGCAGAATTTGGACTTTTTCCTGGGAGAAGGAAAGGAGGGAGAAGGCAAGTGCCATGAGAGCCATATTTCATTTTGTTTTAGTTTTACAGCTTGTCAATTATCCCAATTCACACCACGGGAAGAAAACATGCTACAAAAAAAAAAAAAATTCAAGTTATTTTTGCAAAGTGGAATTTCATGAGATACTCCAGCCAAAATTAATGCTGTGCTGTAAAGTCTCCCAAAGCGTAAAAAGACTTGGTCCCAGAATGAACTAAAGACACCTTTCCGCAGTTAGCGGTGCCTGAAGTTTCAAACGCGTGTTTGCATCGAACGTTGGCAGTCACGGCACAGCTCCAAACCGTTCTGGGTTCGGGTGCATCCCCATCCGCGACCTTCGCTTCAGGGAGAGGCTTAAGCGGAATGAAATGAAGGGGAGCTTCACTTCTGACCCAGTTTATTTGAAATCGCTCCCTGAGGATGTGACTATTTTACCTTATCGGGAACATGTGAGCCTCCTTCCCAAGTTCAAGAGGCAAAATTTTGCTGCCATGGTGCAGCCCCCACAGCAATTCAGGCACTCTTGGGCATGATGAGAACAGGCTACAGAAAATTAATCTACTGGCTACTTAATTTGTAAAGCTGCTTAAAAAGGTCAGACTCCCAGCTCCTAAGAGCCACCACTGAGAACAGATCCCAGAGATTATGGGAAATAAGGCTCTGGATATTTATATAAATTAGTACTCGGGGAGTGTAACAAGATGACCAGGACCCTCTAATCTAACTCCTACATCCCACTCTTCGCAGCTCACTATAATCATCATCATGCTTATCTAGGAGGGTAACACGACGGGGCTGTACTCAAAGCTGGCATCTGAGCCTAGAGAGGGTTTTAGAAATCTTCCCAAAATCTCCTGTATGTTTTGACCGACCAGCTTCCAGCTTTGGCTTAGTATTTTTTAAGGCAAGTCCTCCTTTCTGAGCCAGACAAACAGGGGCTAACGTGCACCAGCAGGGAGATATTTTAGTTTACTGAAAATACGGAAGACCACCATTTTGTTGTTGTCTTGTGGTTTTTGATTTTTTTTTTTTTAAATCATGCTCTGTTAAATTATTTAATAGAAAGTTTAGTGCATATATGTAAACACAAACACCACCACTACTGCGATTCTGGAGTTATCCCTGATTTCCTCTCACTTAAGCAAGAAAACCAAACAGGAATTTCTTGCTGTGAGGCAAGAGAAAAGCCATTTATCTCTGATAACTGAAAGCTGACTTTTCCTCTCTCCATCCCTTCATTGACTTGGGTCCAGTCAAATGCAAGTGTTTTCCTAGGACAAGCATTTCCCTTGGAAACAGAATTTAACGATGTATTTACCAGCCAGACATGAACACTTACACCGGACAGCATATATGAACAAAGCTTATTCTCCTAATTGGACTATCTAAAATAAACTCCGTATAACAACGTAATTGCACAGAGCAGGGAGTGTTAGGGAAGGTTGCGTTGCTTTTGCTGTGCTGGTCTAATTAATTTGGTACAACTTGAGCACGGAGATGAGGCCCCAGGGACGTGTTGGGCTGGACCATTAATGCTGTATTTCAGCAGGAGGGGTTAGGAGGGGAACTGGAAGCAGCATCCGATTCCTTCCTCGGCTCAGCTGTTCAGCTCCATCTCCTTCCAAAGCCACCCACTCCGCTTTAGTGGGCTGAAAATTATCTGGACATGACAGGACAACACTCAGAGCTCCTAATGGGAGAGGATCAATACATTTAAATATGCAATGGCCCTAAAAAACTCGCTGACCCATAAATTAAAGTTACTTTACTGACATGGTTAAGACAGTGTCAACATGCAGTTCAACGCAGACTCTTCATTTCCCCTTTTTTTGGAAGCAATCCTGTCCTATTTTCCTAAGTGCCACCCAATTTAAGTTAATTTTTACTACTTCAGCTGCATATATAAGTGAAAAGTGATCTTTCTTCTGCTTTAAATTAATCCTTCTCTTAGCAACTGCCTCCAACAACACATACACAGTGTAAAACGTATGGAGAATTTTTAAGCACAGGATTAAGGTGCAAGACAAGCACATACATTTCAGTCAAGACTAATGCAGGCTCAGTTCTGCACAGCCCAAAGCAGAAGTTATTAAGAACATTTGTTTAGAAGCCAGCACGACACTTTTTTAAAGTTATACAGCAAACATTAAGACAGGCCTGGCTGCTGTGAAAATGGCTATGGCACATATTAGGCTGAGCTGTTAGGAATAAATTGCTCCTATGCATACTGCAATCAAGACACTACAACGGAAAAAAAAAAGGCTATGTAGTATTTTACAGGGCCATAAACACTAGGGGAAATAAAACCTCCTTCTCTAAGGTGTAGCTTCCAATGCAAAAAGCTCTTATTCAAAACAGTGCTTCCCCAAGCTCCGCGGAGGAAAGGCTTTCCAGCTGCCGAGTGCCTCTCAGGGAGGGGAGCATAAATAACACCTCATGGAAAGTCATCATGACCCATCACTTCTGGTTTCGTTCAAGCAGCAAGCTGTGACTTTTTCTGGACCACACTCCACCGTGAACAGCATTCCCTCACCGGGACTCGAAGAGTGACCAACATCTCTCTGACGGACATCTGGCAAGGGGCTGACATCCCAGAGAGGATGAGAAAGCCAAGGCATTGCACAGCCTCCCTTGCTATCGGATGAGTAACGGAGCGTGCCAGGGAACAAAGCCTTTCCACCTTCGGTTTTGTGACTCAAAGGCACAAGCAGACCACCCAAGTCAGCCCGTGGTGGCTCTCCCCAGACATTCGCATCTTCAGACCCCAAACCACTAAGTCAAACAAATTGTGTGCCCCCAGCTAAGGAGCACAGACCGAGATCCTGCGTACAGCTGACCCCCTTTGCGTGCCTGGCCTTGCGCACCCAGGGATGTACACACACTTCTGATGCATTATTCCCCAGCTAGGCAGAAGGGATCAGAGAGATTTAATTGAGGTTTTAGTCCTCCTCCACTCCCAAATATAAACTCCTTCGATCCTAAGAAACTTTATTAATATTGCCTTGAATAAACCAAGGAACAACAAATAAAAATGATGCAAATCCACCCATGAGCAGAAAAGAAACTGCAGCTCCAGTTTTGGTTTCCAGCCATCTCAACTCTTCCTTGGTATCGAGCTTCTGGTCCAACTCAGACGCTCAACTTTTGAACTTTTGTCTCTGTTCCTCACCACAAGGAACGAGCTCTCAGCTGCTTCGTACCCAGCCACAGAGTCTGGTCAACCACACACCCATATCCACAGGGAAGGATTTCGTGGTTACGCAACTGCCGGGATCGCATCCTCCTTCCCCGTCGCCCACAGCACACGTGACGCAGATACGGTGGCGTGAGAGCTGAGAACAGCACCGTTCGCGTTTCGCCACGGACAACACAAGCTCCCAGAAAAACAGCGGCGCTTTCTCTGATTACCATCCCCAGAAACTGAGCAGGACGGACAGTCACACAGTGTCCATGAATTACTGGTGTTACCTTGCACCACTTCGTTCTTTAACGAAACCATTCCCTCCATGAGAAGCACTAAGGTCTCACTCCGGTCAGCGTGCCCCATGGACCAAACCAGCCCCAAACCTGCTCGTAAGCCCTTTGGGGGGCTGAGAAAACCAGCTCAGCTCTCTTCTAGCAGCCTGAACCTCCTCTCCAGTTGCCACCTCTGCTAGGCTATGAGGTTAGGGAGTGACCACGCCACCAGCTCAGCTGGCAAGCCTGGAGAAGGGGCAGCATCCAGCCAAGGGATGCCATGGAGCAGACACGGCAGTGGGGATGCCCCACGGCTCTCCCAGACTCTCTGTAGCAGGAAGAGGACGCAGGTCATTAGTCCAGGGCTTTTGCTCACACAAAAATGTCACAACCTATCCCCAGTCAACCTTCCAACACCAGCAAGACTTCCTAGGGCAGGCCAGATGCAAGTCAGACACGTGTCCCGCCTTGTCCTTGTGCAATGGTCTACAGCAGAGGGAAGCGAAGCATCGCACCACGCTGGAGCGCGGAGGGCACCAGCAGCACCCAAGCCCGAGCCCATCAGCCCCTGGAGCTCAGCAGACCCAGGAGGAAGAGGAGGCAAGGAGGAACACACGCTGCCGTCCCCTTCCCGTCACGCAGCCACGCACGAAATGCACAGCTTTGGCTCGAGTGGCAACTATAACCCAAGCAACACGGTCCTTTTTGAGGAAAACAAATACTTGATTACAAAAACCACTGCCCATCTGACCCCCCCAGACACCGGCAAGGCGGAGGGGCAGCGAGCCATGCTGCCCCGTGGTTCTTCTCAGCCATAATAAGGAGACTTCAGCGCTTTGTATTCCCACGTTATCCGGATAACCTATTGCTCTGGATTGGGGCCCCTCTTTGCAAAGGGCCCAGTACGAATCGGAGGTTGGACCTGGGCAGCCATAAGTTTATGAAAGTAATGCAAATAATAACACCTAATTGTCTGGGGTTTTTTTTTTCAGCACTCATGTCCACTGCTAAAGGAGATTCCTACAGAACCAGGGTCTGGAAGCAGCCCACAGCACACACAATCCCACAGCAGTAACTGAGTGCTGCCCTTTTTTTTTTTTTTAACATTGCCTTAAACCCACAGAATTGTATTACGAACACCTCATTTTTACATGCGAGATTTTTTTTTTTTTTGTTAGCCACCCACAGAAAAGTTCTGCAAAAGTTTTTCCCAAGGAACAACAGGAATAATGATGCCAAAACACCCGGGGCGAGAGCTCGGAGCCGCGGCAGCGACACGAACCCCGGGCTGCGCGTCGGCTCCAGCTCCGTCAGTCCTCATTACCCTGCGATCTCCCAGAGCACGGCCAGGAGGGTGTCCGAGAGCCAAGGAGAAGGGGGTGGGAAACAGAGAAACTGAAATCGATCTCCAGCCTAATGGACACTGAAAACGTTAAACCCCAAAGAAAAATGAGCCAGAAAGTGTTTTGCTGCTCTCGCCCCTGCACGATACGGGGCTGCGGGGCGGGATGGCCAACCATCGCCAAAAGGCATTTTTTCCAATTTTTGAGTAAAACACTAAGTGGGTGGAAGGGAGGAGAAGTTCTACATTTATTCTTCAGCACTCAAATACATGACAAAGCCTGGCTGCTAACGTGACAAAGACAAAACCAAGCAGTTATTAAGTTACCTTGAGCACAGAGACAAGTTAAATACCCCTTTTTGTCTCCAGTTTCCTCCTGCGCTCTGTCAAAGGCAGCTCCTGCTCCTGCCGCTGTGCTACCCGAATCAGACTAATAACAGCCCTGCTTGGGTGAATAACGGGTTTCTATGGAGCGATAACACTACCTGATGCCTCATCTTTATTATACGGGATCTTCACACCATGACACTGTTATTAGGAGAGCCATCTCTCAAAAAAACCTCCAAATCATAGGAAAAAAAACAACCCAACTCAGGGGATTTGAGTAGTTCCTCCTTCCGTGTCTGCATGAGAGCGGTGCTCAGTGAAACACAGCTTTTCTTCTCATCCCCGGGACGAGAACATGCAAAGCCTGATGGCTACAGGGGAAGAAGTCCTTCCCTCTGCCCTGGCTCAGGGGGTTTAATACCCACGCGAATACACAGCCTCCTCTTTGGCAAGCTCCTCTCTGCCCCCATGGAATTACGAGGCTGCTTTACACCTGCTGAAGTTGTACTCTCGCTCCTTTTATTTACACCCAGTTAAACCAGATGTTTAACCCCGCTTAAGATTATTTTTCTCCATGTATGTAAAAGATAATACTATTCACTTAGTCAGATTTTGTTGGTGGAGCCCAAAGCTGAACATGGGTTGGCTTGGGTTTTATTTTTTTATTATTTCACAAGGAGGGGAATTCAGAATATCACCTACTCATTTGTCAGTAATCATTCTGCTTTATGAATTTTAAAACTTGGCTATTTTAAATTCACTTTCAAGTCCACGAGGCTTCAGAGAGCACTTCAATCATGTTTTCATGCATTTCCCCCAAGTAATGAAAGCAACAACTTCCACGCCTGTTTGTCTGTCTTCCCTTAAGGAAAAATTAAATTCTCGCATCACAGGACTCCAGGAGCTGGGTCTTCCGGAAAAACACCAGGGAAGAAAAGTCATAGAAATACTTAACAGCACGGCTGATACCTGCTGGTAACTCAAGGCTGCAGGTCAGATACCTGCCCGGGAGAGCCGGGGGCGAGCAGGAGCCTGATCCCCGGGACTGATAAGGGATGGGGAGGAACCAGCGCAGGCGAGCGGGCCCCGCAGTGCCAGCACAGACCAGCATCTCCTGAGGACCCCAGCGAGAGCCAAGTTACAACAAAAAAGACCTTTATTAACAACCCCCAGAAGCTCAGGAGGACGGGCTGAGGGGTCGCAGCCAGTTTGGGTACCACGTACCCGCTGGTCTCGCCAGGGACCCCCCCTCCCCACTGCACCTCGAGCATCCACCGCTGCTCCTCTTTGTGTCCACATCTGCTCCAGCCACGACGGAGCTGCTGTTTCACAAAATACCCCCCTGCATTTCAAGTAGCTGCAAGCAGCACAGAGGCAGGGAGGGAAGAGCAGGGGTAACGCTCATCTGCTCCGTCTCCAGCCAGGTGAGCCCCTCTCCTGCTCTGTGGGCGCACCCAGGCTCCCACCCCTCCTCTCCCTGGTTTAATGGTGCGCGTTGAGCTGGCCCTCACCAACAAGGTGAGCAGGCACAGAGGCGTGAGCCAAACCACAGCCCTGCACAGAGGTGGCAGCCTAAAAAACCAGGGCCAAGCCACCCCACACCACGAGAGCCTGCTGTGAGATGCTTTGGCTCTGGATCCTGCGCACGGAGCATCCCCCATCCAGGAAAACAGAGCTGTTTCCAGAAGATATTAAATATTCACCCACACAGAGTGAGCCCAGCTCCACCCAGGCCACAGGACTCATCTGGCAGATTTAACCATGCCAGAGAAATGTTCAAAAAGAACCCAAAGCAGGCAGAAGTACTCCTGGCTTTGGGTGAGGGCTGAAACGATAAAACAAAGGACACTCGAGTCTTAAATGTACATCTGAGTCCCATAGCACAGCATCGTCCTTTCCCATTGCAAAGGAACAGATTTTGCCCACACTGCCAAAATCACCAGGAACTATGAAAATGCAATGAGGCTTCATCTTCCATCAATAAATTCTTTTTTTTTTTTTCCTATAGAGACTTTCACCCACCCCGGCAGCTGTATGCTAATTCCCCCTCAGCACTGCTTTATTATCACTCGGAACAGATGTTACAGTCGCTCCAAAATCTGGAGGTTACAAAAACTATTAACCTAGTCCGGGCGCCAGGCTGAGGGTTTGTTGCAGGGTGTTTAGCACCGAGGGGAAGGGCTCAGCCCCCCCCTCCCCGCGGCGGCCGGCGGTGCCCGGCAGCAGCACGGCGGACCAGGCTCTGCTCTCCCCGCAGCTAGAGACGGCCGCTTCTCCGTTGCGGCACCCCAAATGATCAATAGCAGTGACGGGATGGAAAACTAATTGATAAAAATACCCTGCAATGTTGTAAAACAAAGGTGGAGAGATCAATGGCAAAGATGTGATTTCCAGGCTTGTTCCAAAAACTGAGGGAAATTAGCTACAAGATTCCCATGGGTTTTAAAAACTTGGGCACAAATGTGGATGCAATAACCTTTTTTTTTTTTTTGAGGGGGGGTCTGTCTTTGTTGGGGGGGTGTGTGCAAACAAAGTCATTTCAACCACGGATAAATCCAACTGCGAAAGGTTTAGCATTCCCCATGGAGTTGATTTCTCCAGTGCAGCCCAGTGCGGCTCCTGGAGTAATTAATGCCGGAATCTATTTATGACCTTTGAATAAATTGTTCTTTTCTGAAGGGAAAGCTGTTAAACACGTTAGCAAATATAATTAAGAGGGAAGGGGAGGGAAGGGAATGACAAAAATCTGGAATTAAATCTCTCTCTAATTAGAAATGCTTCTTGCGACAACCTGGCTAGAAAACCCCACTCAAGCAGATACTGTAGCTTCATTAAAGCTTCCTCGTTATCCTTCCTGAGATAACCGAGCTGTCAATACACGGGAAATTTACTTCCAGCCTTTCTCACCCCTAAGACAAAAATGTTTAAATGTTCCTCCGTGCGGGTGAAGCTTGGCGACGTGCACCTGAACACGCAGAGGCTGCAAAGCCTTCCAGCAAGGGACGAGCAAAACTTCTGCACAGCCCCGCTCGCCTTTCCCAGCCAGGGCTGCTTTATCCCAGCTGCATCGCATCGCTCCTCCCTCGCCACCAGCCTCCCAGCCACAGCCACCCACCGCGTCGCAAGGAACAGGTTTTGCTGCCGATAGCTCAGGACATTTGACCAAGTTTGCTGAATCTCAGACTAAGTTCTCATCAGGGAGACACCGGTCGCATCGTGCAGAAAGAAGCCAGGCAAAGCAGGTGGGAAGCGGCACCGATTAAAACCGGGAAGCCCCTTGAAAATGTCCTCACTCCATCAGCATGAACATCCCTACCCCTTGCCGCTGGGGAAACCAAAACTCAGCTGATGTATGAGAAAGGGTTAAAGGTAGATAACAAATCTGCAATGCTATCCAGCACCCAGCCCTCATCACTGTAATGTGAAAATGCAGAGGGCAGGGTGATTCACATCTGGCAAGATCCTAGATTTTTTTTTTTTTAATTTTATTTTAGAAAGCCCATAAAAAAATCCAGCCTTACGTAAAAATATTTGCACACAAGTAATATATTCTCCTACATCTCCAGTTGGTTTCACAAACAAAAGATGACCCCCACAGGAGACACTGGGGGAATCACCACGGTCACAGGGAGAGGAGCCGGGGCAGGCGGTGCAGGGATGCCTCCCTGGGAATATCAGCTCCTGGCACAGACCAGTCCTGGGCAGAGAGGGCAAGTCGGCAAACCTCAGGGCAACGCTCCCATTTCTGCAGCTTCGCACAGAAAAATCCCCCCTTTTGGAGGGAGCGCAGAGCTGGGCAGGCAGACCACGCGCCCAGCCTTCCTCCCGGGCTGCTCGCTGCCGTCCTGGCTGACTCTGCGCTCCTGACCCCTTGCCAATATTATGTTCTTAGGTCTAATTTGTTGCTTGAAAACTGAAAATTTTGCTAAAAGACACCTGCGTCCATCTACAAGATTGCACATCTCCCCAGGAGCAGACAGCCCAGCTGGTCCTGCAAGCATCACCCAAGAGCTGGAAGCTGCCCACTGCTGCCACCAGCACCATGATAACGCTTAGTCCCCCAAAAACCAGAGCTCAGCGATCACCATAGCCATCCTGCTCGAGACCTCGTGGGCTCTGCCCAACCCCGCCTGGTTTGGTGCCAGATCACCAGCGACAAAGCCATGTTTCACTGCCCAGAGCAAGCACCCGCTTACAGAAGAGGCACTGAAGGAAAGCCCTGTGCCCAGTTCGCCCGCCCCGAGGGCAGCGGGCTCAGCCCGGAGCCACGCTGGGCTGAGCGGCTGCTGCTCCAGCAGCAATTCCCAGGAAACAGCCCCAAACCCTGCAGCAGCATTAGAAGAGAGACATGGAAGTTCATCTATTAGGTGGGGAGGGGAGCATAAAACTCTTCAAAGTCACATACTGCGTTTACTAGAAAAGTTTTTATTTAATTTTTGGCTTAAAGTCACAATTCTCCCACAGCTAACAGGAGACGTCTTTTTTTTTTTTTAAGCCTCCTCCCCTCCCTGAGGTTTACCAGCGACTTTCTTGGAAGATCACTCACATGAGAAAGTGCTTCCCATAAACGCGAAGGGTCTTGATACGCACACAAGTCTGCCCCCGACGCTGTACACGCTTCCTGTCCTGGGGACATCCCATTCCGCCGGGGATTTCCAGTGTTTAACACATTCCGGCTCTTAAAAAATATACAATTTTATTTTTTTATCTCTCTCTCTCTGCCTATCTCCCATTACACATATCTATCTATCTCTCATTCGTGCTTCCGCCACAGAGACGAGCCCAACGTCTCAGGAACAGGGCTCCGCTTTAGGGAAAGCCTGCATCCTTGCATGAGCTCGGATGCTCCCAGCCCAGCTGTGAACACTCCAAGTACCTGATAAACCCAAAGGAGCCGCCCAGCCTGTCCTAGAAAGCAAAAACGGTTTATACTGCACATCTCACTTCAGAGCAGCCTGGGGGACGCGTGCTCAGCCAGGACACGCCGGCGGGTCCTGCACAAGGCGCTGCCATGGGGCTTTCCCGCAGAGGTGGCAGGGCTTGTCCCATCCGCAGGTCCCAGCGTGCACCAGCTTCGTCGCAGAGCAGGGAGGATCGCCGCGCTCCTGGCTGCTCACGGCTTGGGCGCACGTTTGTTTTCCACGCGGCCGAGTACTTTCGTTATGCACACAAGTTCAGCGGATTTCACAGATAATTCTGTGTTTGCAGCAGTAAACAGAAATCACTTCTCCCACTCCTCCCCTTCTTGATCTACAAGCCTCTTCTGTTCCCTCCTCAGCCCCTTTCAAATACCAGATGTTCCATTTAGCCGTAAACCACTATAAAACACGACAAAAGATATGAATGCTATAAAAGGGCCAATTTACTCCCCCCTCCATCAGTATTAAAGCGTATGCTTGAAGAGAAAGAGCAAATTTCCTTTATGGGAACCTTTTAACCTTCCCCTCTCCCCATTTACCAAACCCCACTCGTTTGCAGGCAGAGCTAAGGCCCCGACGCAGGCAAGCGCAGGCAGCTGCCCCACGCCACGGTGCCCGATGGAGCCGGGGCACGGCGCGAAGCTCGCTGCCAGAGGACTGCGAACCCCAGAGAGGAGCGAATCCCTCCCGACCTCGCCACCGCCGCTCTCCTCACACCCAAAGGCAGCCGTCAGCATCTCCCTTTGCCGAACCAGGTTCGCCACGCGGTCAGCTCTCAGCACGGACCGGGAGAGAGCACGGAGCCGATGCCGCTCCTGACAAGGGCGTGCAGGGCACCATGCAAGATGGGAGATGCTCCCCACGTCCAGCAAGCTTGGCAAATTCAATCCTGAGAAGTCAAGTGGCATCACAGCAAATAAAAGCTGATTTACAACTGGGTCTCTTACCACGGGCCACACGAGAGAGTCTACTGACGGGGGAGTTCGCTAGATCACACCACCGAGGAGCCAAACGAGCAGAGTGAGTCAGGATATGACTCAGGCTGGTGGCTTTCCAAGGAGGCGAAGGAGGACCTTCCAGCTGAATCCTTGCTGTCCAGATGGGGCAGGCCCACGGGTTACGAAACAAGAAGAGGAGATTTTTGCCACCCAAGCAATGGCGCCCGTTGGGTGGCAGAGAGGCAATGGGCAGGCAGCGTCCTTTGTCCTGCGAAGGGGAGGGCTCACAGCCCTCACATCAGGTGCAAACAACTGCTTTGGGGACTTGAGAAAAAAAGGGCTCTCAAAACTAGAGATGTTCCAATATGTGTTCTGCAGGGCTTGTTGGACAGGCTGGGAAATCTGATGGCCAACATACTACCACTTTTCAGTGACTTCTCCTGAGGATAACTTGGGTTTTTTTGTTGGTTTTTTTTTGGTTTGGTTTGGTTTTTTTTCATTAATTAAGAGCAGCAGGGCTTCGCACCTACACACAGATTCGCAACCTGACCCATCTGCACCCATGTTTTTTCAAATTCTTTCTATGGTGGAGTCCTTCTGGCTTCTGCTAGCACAAGAACACCCTCTGACACAAGAGGTGAGGACTCAGATGGTCCAGTTACCCATTATAGATGTATCCCTGTGAAAACCTTTCAGGTTAGGGCATTTTAGCTAAACCTTACCATTAACATGGGCTGGACCCAGCAGGTCTGAGCTAGTCCAGAATGGGATCCCAGTCAAATATTCCCAGAAGCAGCAGCAGTACAAAACACCCGTGTACCGAGAATAAGCAGATCACAATCACGGGGCTCAGCAGCAAGGTCACCGATAAACCTGTAAGAGACCTGGACGGCGGGTGCTGAAGCGGCACGGTTTTGTTATGCACGCAGCTGTGTACTTTGCTTGCTGGTTTGGCCAACCTCCACCTGCACAGAGCTGCAGCCAGGCAGGAGAGCCCCAGCCCTGCCTGCCCCGGTGCTGCCAACACGGGAGGCTCCGAGCCATCACGGAGGGTGGAGGGCAAGGAGTGGTTGCATTCGAGTTGGATCATCGGATGAAGCACAGCCCTGAGCTGCAACCAAAGAAAACATTGGGGGGGAAGTCATCGGTTTTATTAGAAACAGACCTTTTTCCAGGCTTTTTCTTGAAGGGGAAATACAACACTGGGAAAAGTAATTTCATTAACGCTGAGTTTGAAGTTGTCAAATGCAGACTGTAATTAATAGTTGCCCTGAAAAAGAAGGTCCTTCCCCCTCCTTATAAAAGGCGCATTGAAGGGCACACAGCTTAGAATAAGGAGGACGCATCGCGGGGGCGGCAGGTGAACCCGGGCGGCTGCTGCAGGGTAACACAGCAGCCACCCCGCGAGGTGCCTGAATTAGAGCCCCCGGGCTAATGCCGAGCGGAGAGCCGGGGTGACTCACCGCAGGCTGGCAGCAGGGACGAGACCAGGCTTTGCCTGCGGCCAGCGCTCACCGAAGCGGCACCGGTTCCCGGGATGCTGCACGGGCAGCTGGGCAGACAGATGGACTTAGCACCAACAGGAGGGCAGGTGCCACTGAGCAAGCCTTCGGGTGGGATCAGAGATCCGGGAAGCTGTGCTGATTGCTGGGACAGCAGCCACGGGAACTCATCCGAAGATTGTTGAGAGTCCAAGGGATCCAACTAACGTCAAGGGTAGCGCGAGGAAGCGGCGGGGGAAGCTGTGCGCAACTCAAAGAAGGTGGATCCAAGCTTTAAAAAAATCAAAGCAGAGACGGTCTTCACTTCCCAGAGGTGTTTCCAAGCTCACTGTACTTACCCGCCTCCACGTTAATCCTCTCCTTCCCTTACACGTGCAGTAAACCCTCCACCCCCTCATCTGCACTGCACCCTAAATCGATGGGATCCTGGTGCTGGGACAGGTAGGATGAGCATATTTGAGATACTACAGAATGCGGGCTTAGGGGGAAATCAAAGGGAGAAGTATGGCAGGGAAAAAGCTCAAATGCTGGAAAAAAAGGTTTGTCTTTTTAAGAAGGGACAAAGAAGTGGATCAAAAATTTGCCCTCAGGTCAGTCTGAAGCAACATTTCCACCAGTGCCAAAAATCAGGTCCCTTCTGGCTCCAGACGAGCTGAAGAAAGCAAAGGGTCTGCGGCACCGGCCAGGGGCTCCCATGAGCCCTGACGCAGGGTGATGGGTCGGCACCACCCGCAGGGCACGGGCGAGGTGGTGATGCTCAACCCTTCAATGTAACCACAGCCCCAGCACACACCTTGCTCGATCTAGCCTAAATCTCTGCAGCCCTACCTCCTCACCCGACTCAAACACAGCCACAGGAGTTAAGTATCGCAAGTGCCATTGCCAAAAAATTGCCTGTTTCTCCCTGGAGGGACCAAGCAGCCAGGTACCCCGTTTTCTTGGCGGTACACCCAGCACTACGGATCGCCACCAAGAAGGATGGACAAGTCAAGCATTTTTTACAGCTCATCAACATGCTGTTGAGATAGAAGGCAGCTTCCAAGCCCAACTTGAAAAGCGACCAAATTGACTGGTTTTTTGGCTTTGTATTTTTAAAGGCATCTATTCATTCAAGAGTCCGTTCCTGCTAGGTATTTAATGCAGGTATTTAACTCTCATCAATCATTCGGGGGGGGGGGGGGGGGGGGGAGTTTTCACTGCCTTTCATGCTTCTTGGCACAGCCAGCAGCATCCATCTAACACTTTCCGCCTTCTTCTGCCCCAACAGAATACATATGAGCCTTCAGCTGCAGGTTCAGTTATATCTTACAACCCCACCAAACGGCAAAAAAGGAGGGTATTACCTCTAGCTAACACAAGGTTTTAGGGTGCTATTTGACATGCAGGAGGCACGAAGGAGGGCTGGGAAGACAGACTGCAATCGGTTCCTATTTACAAGGAGCTCACGAGTTTGGCCGTACAAGACAGAGCACCTTTTTTCCCTTTGTAAAGCTCAGCACATCCGAACGGGAAGTCACTGAGACACAGTAAACAGGGATATGTAATGAGGCCATTTTTTATAGGCGTTTTTGGAACAGAACTCAATTTCAAGAAGCAGAGAGTAAATAAAACGCCAGAGGACCTGAGCAGGGTAAATCGGAGAGTAGCTACACAGACCTCGCTCGAACAACCCACCTACCCAGTCAGCTCTGGTAATACTGAATTATATTTAACTACTGCCATGACATATGGAAGTAATTACAAGCTTTGTAGCTATAAAGCCTTCAAGTGGCGTCTTAAAAAGTCCCAAAGCCTTGTGAATAATTACTGGTACCAAATACGCCGACGTGCCTTCCTCTCCCATATACCTGGGGGAAGCAGTCGCTACAAACCACCTGCTCCCAGTTGTCATGGCAAATGAGAGCCTACATCATCAATAAATAGGACTTTGACACCAAATTATTGCCATCCTTCAGAGAAAACAGCAGCCAGGAACCATCTGACAGCTCAGTCAGGTGTAGGGCGTTACACCCATCGACCGAGGGCCGTCGGTTGCCTGCGTGGTTCCTTAATAAGAGCAAAACAGAGCGGTGGGCAGCCAAGTCATCATACCAATTATGTTTGCTGTGTCTCATCACTCTCAAGAGCCCTAATAAAGCCTCCAGGCGCTGCAGACCGCGATGGATTACCTCCAGAGAGACGTCAATATGCTTCAAAATAAGAATCCTTAATGAGCTGACCATTACTGCTAACTTCAAGTCTGTGCACACACAAATACACACACTAAATAAGTGGCTGCTTCATTTCAAGTATGCGGGAGATTTTTGAAGCAGGAAAAAACAAACAAACAAACAAAGGTATTTAGCAGCGTTCAGGCCAATCTTAAAGGAAGGACGAATGCAACATGATATTACCAGGAGTCCTCACCTTACAGCAAAGCACACGATCAAGCCCTAGAAGTGCACAACTGCTTTGGTATAGGCACCAATTTCCATCCGTCTAAATGCACGGAGGAAGGTCAGCGTCACGGCGGGTTACGCTTCGACGGTGTGCTCAGCCAGCCAGAACGGCCAGGACCTGCAGGCTAGCAGGGCCTGGTGACACATAGCACCTTCTCCCCCAGAAAGCCACCCTTGCCACCCCGCTGCTGCCACCACCTGATGTTCACGCCAGCTTTCCACCAAAGCTGCTTTCTGAGTCCTGTTTTGGGCAGGGACCCGGGCACTGGTTGGGAATCTGGTTTGACCTACCCGGGTTATCCAGCGACTCGGGCACAACAGGTGGGCACGCTCCTGCAGTTTCTCTCTGGCTAATTATTGCCCAAGAGCCAAGGAAACAAGAGCACAGTTTGGACAGGGGCAATGGGAAGACGAAGCAGGAGTCTGGGGGGTTATTGCCCTTTTCTTAGTTGTTCTCCCTTGAAGGAGCCCACGTTTCCTTCAGCTGCAGAGATTTAGGAGCAGAAACGCTCCTGGAGCTGGGCTGGAGGGCAGAGCGCGGGCTGAGACCCCTCGGAGACGCTGGCGGTGGTGCCAGGCCCCCGCCGCACCTTGCCCACCGGCTCGCTTTCCCTCGCTGCCTCTCAGGCACCTGCAACCCAAACCCTTTGCCAAGAGGCGTACGTTTCCATACAGCCCTCCATGGCATCACCACGAGAGGCTGAACCAGGTCTGCTAGACACCAGGGGAGTTAAACCAGGGCACCAGCATGCCACCGGAGAAAGGACAGTGACCCGGCACCCTGCAAGCAGGCTCCAAGTCTTCCATCTTCCAGGATAATTCCTGATCAGCCCCCCACCTACAAAGGTGTCCGGCACAGCTGATCCAGCCCCCGCGAGGTCTCTGCCCCCGTACGCCTGCCTGCACAAAGCGCGTTGCCCGAGCGGGCAGCAGCCTGCAGCAGGGCTCGCCCAAGCTACCAATATCTGTACACATCCAAGCCTCTGCCAGGAAGGATTAATTTTATCTAAGGCAAATGCAAAAAAATAAAATAAATTAAAAAAAAAAACAAAACCAAAACCCACACCACCAAATATCAACCTCACCCAAATGTGCAATTTTTTATTGCACATATTTCTGATGCCTCACCATGCCGAAACGCAAGTGAAGAGTCATTTAATGTGTATTTGATCAGAGACTTAACAAAATTCCGATTCAAATCTAATTATCGATGACAATCCAAAGCTCGGAGATCTCCATCTGACTCACAAAAGCAGCTTGGGATGCAAGAGCAGCTGTACCACAGAGTGCCAGAGGACTGGAAACTCGCGCCAGCTACGGGGGAACGGGGAGAGAGGCGGTGTTCTGGAGACGGCTGTGCGCAGGGACGCGGGAGAGACACCGCACCGAGCGCTGTGCACAGGGGACAGGGACTGCAAGCCTGAGGGGTGCTACATCTGCTCGCATTTGCAAATAAAGATGTCCTTTGCATCACGCTCTCTGTTGGCTGGAAAACCAGCTTGAATTACACCCCCTGAAATCCAATCATGGTAACAGACATTATGATCAATAAGTACCGAGGGCAAGTACACACATCCCACCTCCCAGCTCTGCAGAAATGGCCTCTACAGCACAAGCAATTAGCAGAAATGAAGTTTTACTCATCAAAACTGGACTCATATCCACTAACTCTCAGAAGACAGCTGGGCTTTAAGACTTTTTTTTCCTGCTTATTTTGTCAGTCTTGGTGGAGGTTCAGTAGCTTTGGGTCATCCCACCCTGCCAGGCACTGCCAAGCACCAGACTCAGGTCTCTGGAATCAAGCATGAAAATAAACCAAACTTGAGATCACAGCCTAATGAAGTTATTTTACTATTTATTTAAGCGTTGAGTAGTAGCATCAAGTAGTAAACTACTGCTGTGTGGCCAGCCTGGCCATTTCACCAGCCCAGTTTCCCTGCTGAACAAGCACGGGAAGGCTGTGGGAGGACGGGGACACCAGCTCACCGCTCCACAGGTCCCTGCAGCCTCACCTGTGGCGCGGCCGCGAACAAGACCCGATGCTCTAACCTCAGCACGCAGCACACCTCCAACAGCTCCACGTCAAAACAAAGCAGCATGGAGGGAGATTAAAAAAAACCAACTCATCAAACAAACACACAACAGTGTCTGGATTTTAAAGCGTTTCTTTGCAGAGAGACGCGATTTCACCTCTGGCCTTTGAAACGATGCTCACCTTGGGCAAAAATCTGTTTCTCATTACGCACCTGCACAACCCCGTTTAATTCACTGAGAAAGGTAGATGACAGAATATTACTGGGTGTTTCAAGTCTAGCACAAGTGTCTTACCCCTGGCATTCTGACTGAATAATAAACAAAATAATCTCTGTAGTAAGGCAGGCGCCCGGTCGGCCAGCCCAGCCAGTCAGGCAAAACGTGCATTCAGCATCCAAACCCACCTCTGAAGTTTCTAGGCACACTCTGTCTTGCACAGCCCTACCCCCGCGTCTGAGCGCATCACAGCTGGGGGACAAAGATGGGCTCCTACGCTCTTCTTCTGAAATTTGGCCCAGAGAGGCTGAACCGCTCAGGGATAGCTGCAGTGAGGCCAGGCACCGCGGGGACGGCCGTCCCCCCCGGCTGGGCTCAGACCCCCGTCCTCCCTCCTCCCCGGGCTCCCAGCGCTGCGGAGGCATGGAAGGTAAAGAGCAGCAAGGTGCCTCCTGTCTTTAGCTACCCTGGGGGAGAAGCCAGATTCCCAAATTCAGGAATTGCCAGAGAAACACCAAATACATAAGAGCAACTAATAAAGACTCAAGTCTAGATTGATTTGGGTCCCATCCTGGCTGAGGACAAGCATCAGCTGAGCCTCGCCACAGCATCCACTCCCAGGCCAGGCGATGGCTCTGCGCGCCCCCGGGGCTCAGCTTTGGCCAGGCTGGGCCGCTCACGCTCCGGCGACCAGGTTCTCGCAGAAGTGACCACCAAAGCCACCCGCTACGGCCAGGTCCCTTCCCACTCCTCCTGAAGCCAGGAAAGCAGCCAGGTGGGGTAGGCAGAAAGCAATGTCGTTAGGGCCAGCTGGGCTGTAAAGCGTCACTTCCAGCAAGCAACACCTGCCTCGGCAAGGGCAGCCAGAGCCTCCTTTCCAAACTGCCACTGGGATCCTCCCTGGATCGCAGCTACCATTAAACCCATTCTTAATCCCCCCCCAGGGCAAACACTGAACTGAAATTAAGTTTGTAGGGCTATAATATTTCCTTAAAAGAAAAAAAAAAAAAAAAGGCACAGTATGCCATTCTCAGCAGGTTCTAAGAAAGCACCAGTCCCTGCACATCTATGGCTCCAGCGCGACAGTTTATATTTGGAAACATCAGTTTGTACGGAAGACAGTTTGATCACAGTTTATAGCTTGGAAAGCTAAGAGGAAACCTCACAGCATTGTTCCACCCTGGAAGGGGCATCAGTACGTGTTGTTATTTACTCCGCGGCAGCAGGTCTCGCGCCGACGCAGGCTGGTTTACACCACACGGCTGGGGTTTCCCGCCCCGGTGCCTTGCAGGACCGAGGTCTCCGACTCCGCAAGCGAGCAGCCGCAGCCTCGCATCCACGTGTGCGCAACAAAATGCGCTTGGCTCCCCAAAGCGCAGCTGCAGGTTTCGGGCCTGAACGCCTCGGAGGGGAGCTCACGGCTACCGGTGGCCCTCGGCCACAGCAGCCCCCCCAGCACCGGGGTTACGTCTTGCTGGAGGAGGCCAAACAGACAAAACCCACCATTGCCCTGGAACAAAACTCTGGTGGAAGAAGGGAAAGGCACTTGCCGGATAAGCAGCGTGCTTGCACAGCGCGTATCCAGAACTCGCGTTAACATCGTACATTATTTACCTTTGAATGCTTCCATAAAGTTAAACAGAGTCTCGCGTGCCCTTGCTACCACGAAATTTCCCTTCCCTTTCACCAATAAAACCTGTTGTTGTTCAAAAATAGAAGGCAAGTTTACCGGTTGCTTGTCAACACAGGGGCTGCCGGGTAGGGAGGACAAAGTACCCCTTTTCATTTGTTTTTAATTGATTTCACTTCCCAATTCCTATGCAAATGCTGCGCAGCTTGGCTTGCAAAAACATAAGCCGAGCATTTAAACCCAAAACAACCAGAGCTCGGTGTTTGCTTTTTTTTTTTTTTTTCCCGTTTGTTTAAGCCTGCTTCCACCCAAACAACCAGAAACTGAAAACGCTTCCACGGAGGGAGCCCCGAAGCTTTACTGGAAGTTCCCAGCCCTGGAAGCCGCGATGGGAGCGGGGCCGGCGGAGGGGCCGGCCGGGCCGGGGCGCAGCCGGGGTCGGTGAACCGAGCCCCGGCCACCCCTGCCCCGGAGCAGCCGCTGCTCGCCCGGGGGCACCGGCAGCCCCGGCCCGGGAGGGACCGGGGGGGCCGGGCACCGCATGGCCGCGCTCCCTGCCCGACCGGCCTTGGGACGGGCTTGCACAGCACCAGGGCTTGGGTTTGTTGTTTGGTTTTTTTTTATTTCCTTATTTTGCTTTTAATCTTCCCGGCCAAAGTTTCGTCCTCAAGGCCGGTACCCTCCCAGGAGCGCCCGCTCCTCCGGCGGATCAAAGCGCCTCGTTAAAAACCCCGAAGTAATCCCATCTCCTCCTCTCAGCCGGATTATTTGCTTTTGTTTCGCGATGACCGTAAGCAGAAGGGGGGATGTTTCCCTCTTTTCCCGGGGTGTTTTTTCCTCCGCCCCGGAGCCCTTTCCCCTGTGCCGCCGTTCCCACCGGCGCTGCCCCCGGCCCCGGGGCTGAGCCCGCCGAGAAACCGGCAGCTACGGCTGGGGGGGGGGCGAAGGGCAGCCGAGGGGGGGCGAAGCAAACGATCTCCCACGCACCTCCTGCCCAAACCCGCTCGCATTCACGCATCCCACCAAGTTTTGCGAGAGCAACACCGGCACCCAGGGAAAGGGGTGCTCATGGGTGTCCCCCACCCACCCATTCCTCCATCCATCCCCTCCTACCTGGGACATCTGGGGCCTGAAGTTGATGTCCTTGAGGTCGATGGAGCCGGGGGAGAGGTTGTGGAGCAGCTGGCAGAGCAGCACCCCGTCCCGCAGCGCCTGCGCCAGGTCGAAGACCACCGCCGAGGGCCAGACCACCCGGTGGTTGGGGGGCAAAACTTTGCAGTCGATGAGCCAGCGGCCGCACTGCCGCCACTCCTCCATGGCCGCGGTCCGACGGGGCCGCCGCCCCGCTCACACACCCGGCCTTCCTCCCCCTCCTCCTCCTCCTCCTCGCCGCTCAGGGGCAGCGGGCGGCTGCCCGAGGGGCTGCTCCGCACCGCCGCGCCACGCTACCGCCCCGCTCCATCGCCGCCCGCCGCCCGGGGAAGCATCGCTCCGCGCCGGGGCTCTGCGGAGGAGGAGGAGGAGGAGGAGGAGGAGGAGGAAGGAGGAGGAGGAGGAGGAAGGGGAGGAAGGGGGGCGGCGCGGAGTTTTCCGGCGGAGGGCTGCCCCTGCCCCCGCTGCGGCCCCACCGCCTCGGCCGGGGCTAGGCGCGCCGCATCCTCCCGGGAACAAAGCGGGGGGGGAACCGGGACCGAAACCGGGCACGGCGGAGCCGCCCCCGCGCAACTTCGTCCCCCTGCCCCGAGGAAACTTCCCGAGGGGCCCCACCTGCGCTGCCGCCGAGGCCGGGGCTGCCGGGGCCGCCGCGGGTGCGAGTTTTCCCCGCCGCCCCGGGCGGGCGGGAGGAGCTGCCGGGCCGCCCCCGCCGCCCCTTTGTCTGCGGGAGCCCGGGCTCGGCGCGGCCCCGGCCGCGGCTGGGAGCAGGGGGCGGGGAGCACTCCGCGCCGCCTTGGCTCTTTTCCCAATTATATTTTTTTCCCCTTTTTTTTTTTCCCCCTTTCTCCCCCTTTCCCCCCTTTTCCCCCATTTTCCCCCCTTTTCCCTCCCCTTTCCCCCCTTTTTTCCCCTTTTTCTCCCTTTTTTCCCCTTTCCCCCCTTTTTTCCCCTTTTTCTCCCTTTTCTCCCCTTTCCCCCTTTTTTCTTTCCCCCCTTTTCCCCCCTTCCCCCCCTTTTCCCCCTCTTTTCCTCCCTTTCCCCCCTTTTTTTCCCCCTTCTCCCCCCCCTTTTTGTCTCCCCTCGCTCCCTCCTGCCGCTGCTGCTCCCCTCCCTGCTGCGGGGACACCGCGCCGAGCCGCGCTGCTGCTTCTCCCTCCCCGCCGGCTCGGCGATGCCCACCCGGGGCTCCCCACCCGGGCCCCCCCGCCCCGGGACCCCTGCGCTCGCCGGGGGCGAGCAGGACCCGGCCCGGGGCTCCTCGCCCTCCCTCTGCCCTCAGGCACAGGACGGGGCTTTGTCTGACCGTGCACTCCCACTCTTCATCCCATGTTTGGGTTGCAAATAGTGCAGGGGAGATGTTTAACCCAAACAAGCTATCGTATTCCTTGCCTTTCAAACATGAAGACAACTCCTATAATTAATTACCAGTGTATTTATTAAAAACCTCAACTCTCAGCCATTAACTCCTTGGCAGCAAACTCTTGAAAAATCTCTAATTTTCACTGGTGGCTTCCATCCAAATCAGCACAGTTTAAACAGCCTCCTTTCAAATCTGCTCTGAGTTTTCTTCCGAGATCCTCTCCCCAGAGTTTGTCCATTAATTTCCAGCCTGGCTTTCCAGATAGCCGAAGCCGGAAGCCGAGGCTGGGACGAAGGGAAGCTATTAACCTGGATGTCAAACAAATGCAATGCTAATCTCTTCCAAATGTAGCCAAGTGGAGATAAAGAAGAAAGAGCGACTCTACTGGCATGATCCTTCATTTCCAATGTAGGAAGCAGGGTCCCTCCTATGAAAAACAATTGTTTAATATTCCAAGGAAAGTTTGGTAGGCTTTTTGTTGGTTTTAAGAAGGCACTGCTTTTAGCCCGATGTGCTGGCACTCAATCGGTGTCGGGTCCGGCTGCGTGCAATGCCCGCGGCCCCGCCGGCAGGGCAGGGTACGTGTGGTCCGATCCGAGCGGGAGCAGCATCCGTACGCCCCAGACCCACAGTCAGAGCTACACCCAGCCCTGGGTGTATTCAGGAGCACGCCGGTGTCAGTCCGCAGTTCCCCGTGCCCTGCGGAGGTGATTTCTCAGAATAAAGTTTCTCATTCTTTCAGTTCTTCACGCAGCTTTTCTTTCTGGCCGCCGGCTGGGTCTCCACCAGCACCCACCGGGCAGGAGTCACAAGGCTGCCGAAAGGAGCCGAGTCCTGCCAGGGATAATTTTGGTTGACTCTCTGCTCGTCTGCCTTGTGAGGTCAGGTCCGTAGGTAGAGGACAACAGAGGAGTTTTTAATATGTGTATAATTAAAGCTGCTAGCTACAGCCTGGCTTTTTTACTGGGCAATAAAAAGTGTGCTTGGCCCCTGGACACTTAGGAACAATCACTGCAGCTGCAAAGCCGGCATCTGCGTGGGAGGTGTGGAAGCAAGTACACTTCTCACCTACCTCTGCAACAACCAGAACGGCTGATGGCAGCAAAAAACACCCCTCAAGACCTGTAAGGCGAGGCTGGGTGAAGAGTAGGTATCCTGCACACATTTGTGGGCTGCGAGGTGCAGATTACACAAATGTCCCGGCACAGGATGGGGTGCACGGGGAGGACCTCGACACTGCCCTCAGGCTGGACCGAAAGCTAAAAGGCAGCTTGCGTAGATTAAAGAGGTTGAGTTTTGTGCTAGAGGTGGTGCTCCCCTCTCCTGCCCCTTGGCACTGCTGGGAATGACAGCCAGGACAGGACAGATAGCCAGGGCAGGACAGATAGCCAGGGAAGGACAGATAGCCAGGGCAGGACAGCCAGCCAGGGCAGGACAGCCAGCCAGGGCGGGACAGGCAGCCAGGGCTGAGGCTGCTGACCCCCTGGCAGAGGCTGACACCACCCTCTGCTGGGGACCGAGCGCGGAGCTTCTCCTCTCCGCTACCGGGTTCGCGGGATGCGCTGTTATTACTTTCTTGCATGAGAGAAGCCCGAGCGGTGACCGAATGCGCCAGAAAGATGAGAAGAGAAGGAACGCGGTGCTTCCCCCCCAGTGTCCGCGTAACCAGCCGCAGGCAGGCGGGCGGGCGGCTGTTGCCAGAGGGGAGCAGGCGGCCGCGCAGCCGGGGTCCCGCTGCAGAGGGGTGCGAGGGGGACGCGGCCGGGGGAACCCCACAGAGCTGCTGGGGAACAGCACAGTCCGGCACAGAACAGGCAAAACTAGTCATGAGAGAGAGAGAAAGGGAGAAGGAGAGAAAGGGAGAAAGAAAGAAAGGGAGAAAGAAAGGGAGAAAGGGAAAAAGAAAGAAAGAGAGAAAGAGAGAAAAAGAAAAGAAAAGAAAAGAAAAGAAAAGAAAGAAAGAAAGAAAGAAAGAAAGAAAGAAAGAAAGAAAGAAAGAAAGAAAGAAAGAAAAGAAAGAAAGAAAGAAAGAAAGAAAGAAAGAAAGAAAGAAAGAAAGAAAGAAAGAAAGTAGAAAGAAAGAAAGAAAGAAAGAAAGAAAGAAAGAAAGAAAGAAAGAAAGAAAGAGGAAAAAGAAAAAGAAAGAAAGAAAGGGGGAGAGAGAGAAAGAAAGAGAAAGAAAGAAAGAGAGAGAAAGAGAAAGAAAGAGAGAAAAAGAAAGAGAGAAAGAAAGAAAGAAAGAAAGGAAGGAAGGAAAGAAAGAAAGGAGAAAAAAGAAAAAGAAACAAGAGAAAGAGAAAGAAAGAAACAAGAAAAGTTAAATGCACAAACATGTGCGAGGAGATCGTGCCTTACAAATCAACCAAAACACCCCTGGGAAACGGCCACATTTCACAGCAATGTGTATTTTCTGTAACGTTTGGTCAGCTCCTGGGAGAAGAGCTGACGCCCCGGTCAGCGCACGCAGGGAAGCAGCCACCACGCTGCCTCCCCGGAGCAGCCATCTGAAAATACCCCTTAAATACACGGGCCCCGCCACCGAGAAATCCCCATCTCCAAGCCAGCCCGTGCCTACGGATTGCCATTGCCACCTTCTGGATTAGACCAAGTGTGCACCAGCCTGTCCCAAACCCGCTGCTGGCTGCCAGCGGCCCAGCAGACGGACAGACGGCCGTCTGTCCCCAGCTGGAGCCAGGGTCCCCAGAGCAGGAGCCGTCACGGCTGCTGGCACAGCAGAGCTCGGGCACCGCCAGCCACTGCCAGCAGCCGCCCGTGCAGCCTGGGTGCCGTTTACATCACGCCCTTTGATTTTGTGATCTCCTTCCACCAACTATTTTAGGAAACCTGAGCAAGTCACAACTCGGCAAACGCCCTGCTCAGCCGGGGCTCGACCCTCGGGGAGGGACAGAGCACACAACTACTGGAGCGCTGCCACGTTAAACTCCTAACATTCACCAGGTACAGGCAGTAATTCTCTGTCTGGCTCATCTACTGCTGCAAATGCCTGATCTACCCGCCCAGACAACTCGTACCCTGGAACAGTCACTGCAATTATCCTCCCGCTAAGGGCCCCGCTCTCCTGCCAGGAGAGCTCACGTCTTCTCCCCTACCCCAGGCACGCCGCCTCCACGCGCAGGCAATGCAGGTCACTGCTGCCGCTGTGCGCAGGGAGAGCAGGAAAATTAACCTGGCGCAGCCCGGTGCTGGCAGGAGGGATGAATCGTAGAATCGTTAAGGTTGGAAAAGACCCTTAAGATCATCGAGTCCAACCGTTAACCCAGCACTGCCAAGTCCATCTATACCATGTCCTCGAGCACCACATCTCTCCGTTCTTTAAATACCTCCAGGGATGGAGACTCAACCACTGCCCTGGGCAGCCTGTGCCAGGGCCTGACCACCCTTTCGGTGAAGAAGTTTTTCCTAATATCCAACCCAAACCTGCCCTGGCGCAGCTTGAGGCCGTTTCGTCTCATCCTATCGCTTGTTACTGGGGAGAAGAGACCAACCCCCACCTCGCTACAACCTCCTTTCAGGCAGTTGTAGAGCGCGATGAGGGCTCCCCTCAGCCTCCTCTTCTCCAGGCTGAGCACCCCCAGCTCCCCCAGCCGCTCCTCATAAGACTTGTGCTCCAGACCCTTCACCAGCTTCGTTGCCCTCCTCTGGACACGCTCCAGCACTTCGATGTCCTTCTTGTAGTGAGGGGCCCAAAACTGAACTGGATTCTCTTCTTGTCCTGGTGCAATGGGAGCAGTCCGTCAAAAATATTCTTTGTTTAGCCTGGAGAAAGGTAGCGTCGGAGAGTGCGGCTCCACTGGAAACGGGCTCTCAACCCGGGTACCAGGCAGGCGGAGCCAGCACCTTCCTGGGCATTTCTCTGCGAAGAGTCTCGTTCACGGGGCCGCGATGCCCCAGCTGTGCTGCATACAAATAACACCCTCTTCCACCGCCACCGTCACACTCCGGGACAGCCTCGCTAACCAGCCCCTCCCCACCGGCCTGCACCCCCAGCAGCTTTCCCATCAAAATCAGAGAGACCTAAAGCGTATCGCAGTCCTAAGGAGCTGAGCAGGGAGAAAATCGCCCAGCCCCATACTGCAGCCGTGTTTTACAGCAGAGGTAAGGCCCGAGGCAGCTCACGGGGAAAGCAAAGCAGGCACAGAGATCTCCTTGGAGGAGGGAGGAGAGGAACAAAGTATTGGCCGGGCAGCACCGGGGTTTCACCTTATCCATTCCACTGCTGCTGCTTCCAAGGTTTATTTGGGAAGGGTCCTGTTGGCAGGCGTCTCGGGGACTCCTGGCAAAGGGTCAAGCAGACAGTCAGAGACAGTTGTTGGCTTTCCAAGGGCTGAAGTTTCCAGTCCTTCTTCTTGCCTTATCTTGGCAACGTAGCCACTCCACTTACCGCCTTCTTCTGTTATGCTCTGAGTTTGGTGATAACAGAACTGGTAATTTTTCAGAGAACCAAGACACCTCATCCATGCCAAAAACCGAAATCTGGTTCCATTAGACGATTTTGCATTTTGCTCTGCAGCTTCCACAAGGTGGGGCCTGGGCTGGCTCCTCCGCGCTAGCGGGAGGCGGATTAAGCAGCAAAGTCAGGACATTCCTGATTGATAGTAAGCATTCCAGCAGTGTATTCCTCCTTCTTTTCTTTCTTCCCTCGTCTTTGTGTTTGGTCTAAATCTTCTGGGAACAGGGAACTGCAGCATGCCTTCTATCTGACCGAAGTAAATGATTGCATCTTCTTTGTGTCCGTGAAGGCCAAGCGGAACGGCAGCAGCGCCTGGAGTAGCTCTGCAAGAGGAGCGTATCGGGTCCTTAACAGGAGATTAGATGGCGCTGCACTCACAGCAGATAAGAAGATTGAGAGCTTAAATTTAGCATCATCAGAAAAAGAATAAGCTCCCCAGCTCTCTTCAAAACATATTTCTCACTGTGCTTGCCAGGGGATAGTCGGGCTAAGGAAAGGCGCTGGAGCAGACAGCGATGATGAGCGGAGGCGGAGGAGGTGCTGCTCAGTCCCGCTCCTTTTCCACGCAGTCCCCCCTACAGACGCGCCCCTGCGGCTGCTACAGCCGTGGTGGCACCAGGCTCAGCACAGATAAGGGTGTCCCCGGCCTGCCCTCAGCCCACGGACGGGCAGTCCCTGGGGTATAAAAACTGGGGTGTTTTAAAGGGTACCACGCACCCTCCCAGCACAAATGGCCGCTACACCAGGCACCCACCAGGAAGGAGGTAAATCCCACCACTCTCCCACGGGCAGTGCTGGACTGGGTGGGCAACAGCAGGCTCCCCCAGTTCAGCCCCCGTGTTCCCATGTACGATGCCACGGGTTCAGCGCACCCAGGGCTGGGTGTCCCTTTAAAACGCTCTGTGCACCCAGAGGGTGCTGACACCCGTGGGACCCACGCACCCTGCTCGGGGAGCCCCACTGCTGTGCCCTAGCCCCACGCACCCCACTCGGGGTGCTCCACCGCCGTGCCCCGGCCCCATGCGCCCAGTGCAGGAGCCCCATTGCTGTGCCCCAGACACACACCCCACTTGGGGTGCCCCATTGCCGTGCCCTGGACCCATGCACCCCACTCGGGGAGCCCCACTGCTGTGCCCCGGCCCCATGTACCCCACTCGGGGTGCTCCACCGCCGTGCCCCAGACCCACGCACCCCACTAGGGCTGCTCCATTGCCATACCCCGGACCCACGCACCCCACTCGAGGTGCTCCACCGCCGTGCCCCGGCCCCACGTACCCCACTCAGGGAGCTCCACTGCCGTGCCCCGGCCCCAGGCACCCATTGCCATACCCCGGACCCAGGCACCCGGCTCGGGGACCCCCCCCGCGGTGCCCCGGGCCCCCGCCCGCCCCGGCCCGCGGCCCCCCCCGCCCCCGGCGGCTCTGGCTCCTCCCGCCGTGATGCGCTCGGGAGGCGGCTCCGCGGCTGCTCCGCCGAGCGGCGCCGGGGCCGGGCCGGGCAGCGCAGCACGGTGGGGCCGGGCCGGGGCCGGGCAGCGCAGCGCGGTGGGGCCGGGCGGGGCGGGGGGTGCAGGGGGCCCTCGGGGGGCCGTGGGGGCGGGGGTGCCCCGCGGAGGGCGAGCAGGGCCGGGGGGGGGGGCAGGGGAGCCCCGGGGGGGGGGGGGGCGGGGGCGGGTGCGCGGTGGCGGGGGAAGGGGTCGGGGGGCTCGGGGGGGACACGGGGGTCCGGGAAAGGGCCCCTCGCAGGGCAGGGACCCCCGCTGCCAGGCCGAGGGTGACCCGCGCTGTGCCCCCCAGGTTGAAGCCCTGAAGCGGTGCTGGCAGGAGGCGATGGGTGCCCCATACTCCTGCATCCCCGAGTACGTGACTCACTGCGCTCCGTCCGTCGGTCTGGCACCAGCGTGAAGCACAGGTGGAGAATTCATGCACCGGCCTGGGTGCTGGTGACCTCTTAGGCCTGACCTCTTAGGTCTGCCCTACGGCTTCAGGATCCGTTCTTCAGGGAAGCAGAGCTCATCCAGAGCCGCTCAGCCTGCGGAGCAAGCCCAGCGCCGTGGAGCTGCCACTCGTGCCTATCGAGATGCTCCATGGACTCTCACCAGCAAGCGGCTCGTGTGCGTGTGGTCCCTTTGCAAGATGAAACACGCGGCAGCATCACCGCTGGCTAAGCTTTCGGAAGTCCTGGCTTGTTCTTTAAGCAAGGCTGGGCTGCCCGCTGTGATTTTTGGGCGCGCGTGTCCCCGCTCCCTCTCCCGAGCGGTGCTTACATCGACCTGGCTCGAGAGTCCCGAGGGCTGTGCCCCCAGGGATGTCCTCCCTTGAGCTCAAAGCAGCAGCCGTCGACCTGGACCGACCCAGCGGGGCGTATCGCGGAGCTGCCGGGAAGGAGCTCTCGTCTCTGAAGCCACCCCTGAGCAGATGACTGACAAAGTAATGAACGGGAGGGTGCCCCTGCCTGAGAAAGCCTTGTCCGAGGGCTACGCCCGGCTGCGGTACAGGGACACCTCTCTGCTCATCTGGCAGCAGCAGCAGCAGAAACTGGAGTCGGCTCCCCCCAACACCTACCTGAGCCGGAGCCGGAGCATGTGGTACTCGCAGTACGGCAACGAAGCCATCCTGGTGCGGGACAAAAACAAGCTGGATGTCCCCAGGGACACGGGGCAATCTAAGTTTTGTGCTATTATGTAGTTTTGGTGGCTTTGCGTTAGAAATCCACACGTGGAGACAAACCAGACTTGCACCAAGCTGGGGGAGATGGGTTTGCACCATCCTCACGACAGAGCTGCGGCTAAAGCAGCGTGTACGGGATGGGCCAGAAAGGCTGTCTGAAGTTTGGGTTTGGTTTTGCTGTTGGTAGCATCAGATTTTGCGTGTCATTGAGTGTGTATAACGAAAACAGTCTCGCTCGGGAGCCCATGAGCCTGTGTTTGCTGCCTGGCATCTTGGCAGGGTCCGTGCCGGACCATGTGTTGCTTGTAAGTGGCTTGGGTACCGAGAGAAACACCCGCTGTCGCCTGGGAGCCGTCCCTGGCGGGCAGCTTCCCTTGCTCGTCCTTACGCGTTGCCAAAGCTCTGCGAGTGCTGGCGGGGGAGAGGCGAGCGCAGATCCCCTTCCATCGAGGCTAAGATTTTAGGAAGGTGATCTGCAACTACGCAGCCATTACTTGTTCTGCTCACCTTGTCTCCTTTTAATCACTGCCCTGGACGTCTCTTACGACCAGGTAACGAAGTGATTTATTGTGGCGCCCTACAGTTTTGTCCCATGCAAAGCACAGGGCCCTTTCCGATGCCACGGGACTTCTGGAGCCAGCGGAGCCGACTCCTTTTGCGCAGGCAGATTCCCAGCCCACGCGTCAGGAAGGGGTCACCACGTGCGGGACAGGCCCAGGAGAGCAACAGAAAAGAGAGCTGCTGTAAATACAGCCATCGGCTGCGAAGGGACGCGAGGGAAGTCCCGCGCAGCCCGTACCTGCCCCCAAGATCAGTTACGGAAGAAAACAGTCTACTGAAGCGTGCTTTGCGTTTAAGTTTTAATGCACGCAGTAGCTTGGAAGGGTTTATCTTCTAATTTGGGATGGACAGTAGATTTGGTGCATGTATTTTAAAAGTTGTGTCTGGGAGTGTTTGTTTCAACTCACGGAAGGATTTTAGGAGGGAAAAATACTACAGTTGCACTCCTTGGGAACAGAGGCTGCTCTCAGGTTGTTTCCATCAGAGCCGAATCCCCACCTTGCTCAAGGCGAGATCAAGCTGAGGATCTCAACCCAGCCCGCGCCTACATCTTTATTAAAAACAAGGCAGTACCACTTCCAGGGCTGCTGCTGACCTGCCCAGGGTTCAGCATTAAAGTATAACGCTGGGCTTAACTCGCCGGCTCCCTTTCCGTCCTGCAGCCCCGTGCGCCTAACGGCAGCGCTCAGGCACAGGCTTAACTTCAACCAAATCAGTATTTGATGGTGGCTTCGGTATTGATGATTTACCTGTCTAAAATTAGGCACAGTCATTACTTCTATTATATTTATCTAAAACCTCTTTTGCATTTTTCAAGCACTTTATTTTTTGTTAATACAGCGAGGAATCATCTCTTCCACCTCTCCCGTGTGGGCTGAATGCTACCACACACACACACACACACACACACACACTCCGGTTCGCTGAACTCCGCGTGCTGAGCAGAGCATTCCTGTTTTAACGCGCGATCGTAGAGGTTTGATGTACCCGGCCCCGATCCGTAGCACGCGTACGCACTGCAAACCATAGGCAGCTCATTTTTTTTTAAGTACTATTTATGCACGTGTGGATGGTTGGTACCTTACGTGTGCGCTCACAAAACCAAACCTGCTGATGGAGCTCAGCACTTCGCAGGCCGGCGCGTTGCTCTGCGCGCTCCGATAGTCCTCTTGATCCTGCCAGGACTAGCTCTGCCCGAGAAATATTTTGGTGAATAAATGTTTTTCAACTGGGGATAAAAAGCCTTCAAGAAGATTCACAGAAGCAGCGGGAGCGGAAAGCTGCCGGCAGCGGTGCTCCTGCCCGGAGCGGGCTGTTCCTGGCAGGGCACGGCCCCGGGCTCCCCAGCTCGGCTGAGCGGAGGGGCGAGCGTTTGTCCGACGTTTGTCCGACGGGGCCGGCGGCCGGCCCGGGAGCTGCCCCGGGAGCCGCGGGTGGGAGCGAGAGCAGAGGCAGGAGAGGTGGTCAGGGCCTTTCCAGAGCCAGGGGAGAACGCAAACTCCAGGAGTTTAAGGAACAGCGCAGCCCCAAAAGCAGCTGTTCATTTTCTTTACTTTTCTTATAGAAAAAACTTTTTTTTTTTTTTTAATTTCAGTAAGAAAGTTGATTATTTTGGGTGTAATCATTCTCTTTTTATTTATGTGACTGGTAAAACAAAATCGATTATTTGAAGAGTGTTAATTGGACTACACAAAAATAAAAACATTACATGCATAAATTCTTCCAGGATCGAGGCTGGACGTGACGGCGCAGGAGGAGCGTGACTTGTCCTTCCATCTCTCCGTGACCGTGCTATTTTCCGTAGCGGTGTGTCCTTAGTCACAGCAGGTTTGTGGAGTGGCTGCTACGAGCGCGCAGTGCTGTGAGCCAGTTGTGTAGTGGTGATGCACTTGTTTAAAACGCTGTTGTAGCCTCTTTGGTACAGTGCATTAAAATGATTTGAATGCATCGTCGCGAGCAGCTGGTTTTCTTCTGCATGTTCATCACTTGGCACACGTGAGGATTACAGCTATTCTCACTTCCAGTCCCCGCCCAGGCAGAAGAGGGAAAGCTCAGCAGCTTCTCCCAGTTGGGAATGACCTTTGTTACTGGTGGGGCTGTGGGTAGCCTCCCTCTGCGAGGTCGCAGCGCTTTGCCCGTGAAGACTGGCCACAGCTGCAGGAGGCTCCTGCGGCCACCCGAGCCCAGCAGCCCTCCTCACGTCCTAGTGGTGCCTTCGGGGACAAGGACAGCCTCTGGATGTCACACACCGATAACCTCTGTCGCTACAGACATCGGCCCGAGCTGAACCTCAGCTGTGTTCTGCCTGTCCTCCAAGTCTGTAAGAAGCAGCGCTGCTTGTGCAGCTACAAATAACTCACTAGTCAATGCTAAAGAAAACAGCCTCCTGTGGGGCAGCTGCCGCACAGGAGATTTTTAGGGGATCGGTTGAACAAACGCTTCCTTTGGGGATATCATTGATACAAGGCACAGCTACAACAGCCAAGCAAAACAGGTTTGCTAAAACCTTAGGGAGATCATGGTTTTTAAACCCAGTGAGCAGGAACAGGGTTAGAGAAAGATTAACCCTGGGGAAACCCGGCTGTTGTAACCCGCACCTTATAAATAAACCATCAGGCACGCATCCGAGAAACCTAACAGCAAAACCAACCGGAACGCTCTCCAGCGACCAAAATAGATTTTGGCCACCCTGCAGTCGTGTCAAGGCCCTGCCATGAATGTGAGCGGCCCCTCGGGCCCCCCCTTCCCAGTTGCACCTGCCACATCCCAGCCACCCTGGGCTCGCTGAGCTGCGGGGCCAGCACCGGCGGTGGGAGCAGGTGCCGCTGCCAGTGCCTAATTCCCTCTGGTTCCTTCAGGTCCTGGTGGCTTGAAAGTAGTCAGCGTTTCACCTGGGTGAAATTTCCACCTCCTCTGTTTCAGCTGAACTTACCTCAATCAGATGCAATTCTCACATAAACTAAGACCCATTCAGATTGTAGGCTTCTAGGAAGAGGAAGAGTCCCTCCTCGGCTGCCCTGGTGCCCTGCAGCAGCCCGAGCGCTCCCCTCACCGAGAGAAAGGTGCGCCCAGAGCACGGCTGCGCCAGGGACGGAACCGTGACTCGGAGACCCCAGGCCATGCTGGCCGAGCCCGGGACTCGCCCCCTGCTCTGAAGGCAGTTTGCCCCGTCGGTGTGGCACTCCATCAGCGCTAACAGCTGGACTAGCAAAATGGCTTCCAAATTATTTCAAGACTCACGGCACGAGGACCCTTAGAATATTTATGTTGGTCTCTCAGCAATGCTCTCAACCGACTGCTCGAGCAAAGCCCTACAGGTTCTCAACTGGAGCAAGTGCAACACCTGAAAAAGGAGATGAGGAAAGGGAAAGGGAGAGGAGAGGGGAAAATACGGGATCAAACTGCACACACAAAACAATTTTTCTTTTTATTATGAAAACAAAACAAATGCCCCAGGACCAGGGTCCATGATTACCAGTAACATCAAAGATTACTTTCTAACTCTTTTTTTTTTTTTTTAATTCTGTTGTGTTTGAGGCCAGCAATTTGCAATAAACAAGCTAAACTACTTACATTGACTCATTTCTTTTCAGTAACTGACATTTACAGGAATATACTAGAAATGGCACTAAAAAGTTTTAAGAAAAAGAGTTACGGTAAATTTGCATGCACATCATACAGAAAAGTAACATTTTTTTAAATATTAAAAAAAAACCCAAAAAACCAAAACAAAAATACAACAACAAATCTTTCTGGATTGGTTATGCAAGTATCAGGGGTGAGTTCTAAGTGGCCTGTGTCAAATCCTAGCTGGTGGTTTATTTATTTTTAAAAATGACATTTAAAAAGATATGCAAATAACATTTCTTTAAAAAAATGCATCTCATTGTTTTACAAGCAAGATAACGCTGCTAGTGTAATGAATCCTCGCCCTAAATTTTTCTTCAACAATGCAGAGCCTGCCCACAGTTAGCCCTAGTGGTAAGTGCTCGTGTTTGAGAAGACGTCTTTTTAAAATCCAGTACTAAAAAGGCTGTGGTTTTTCTTTGTCATGCCCCGATCCCTTCCCCCTAGCTCCAACCCCAGCTTTAAAAAACATCATTCCTTTCAAAACAAGGAAAAAATTAAAAACTCGTCTAAGAGTCCCCAAAACAGAGAAAGAACTAGATCAGGTAACTGCAGTCTGCTTCTACCACATAGAGAACATGGAAGGAGACCTCACCGGGTAACTAATTCGTATATATACACGCAGGCACGTGCTTGGGTACCTGTGCGTGCGTGGGGGTGCGTGCGTCTGTTACACACGCACTCACAAACAACAGTTACATAGGCCTGAAATATCAGTTCTACAGTTACAAACCCTGTCGGTAGGAAAGTTTAAAATCGCATCAATACAAAACCGAAATGATTTTGTATAGAAAACATTTGGTTAGCAGAGAACTGTTGTACGCAACAGATTCCTTTAGCAGATGGATCAGGGCCTGTGCCCATGGGATGCGGATCGCCCTCTGGTCCCACTGAACCTACATCTGATGGTACGCCAAGAAACAGGCTGGCCTTACAATCAGATCAAGTTTAACAAAGTTTTTAAAGGTGCAGTAATGCTGGTTGATTGATAATAGGTCTGGTCAGATATTGTTTTGTCAAACAGGAATTTGTCAGAAAAAACAGTTTCAATAAAACTACTTGTGTGTACGTATACATAAGAAATCATACTGATTTCAGTGAAGTTTCCCCTGGAAAACAAAGTTAAAACTTTGTTCGTTCAAGAAAAATTCTAACCATAAAAAATTCAATCTTTTTTTATTCTTAAGTTTAAAAATGTTACTTCAAATGTTCTATGTTTGATCATTTCAAAGTTATTCCATGACATCTGTAGTGACGTGTCATGCAATACAAACTCAGTGAAAGAAATGCTCTATTGTTTCAGCTTCCAACTCATTAAGGGCTGCTGCTACTTACTATGGACTGAAAACAGCTCTTCTTTCCTGGAGACACTCTGATCTGGAGATACAAGAGGCACCACTACTGACATGTCAGGAGATAATGAGCACTACAAACAACGTGAAAATGAAAAAGTGTAAGAACAACATTTTGAAATGAAGAGTCACCAGTTTCTTTCCTGTAATGAAGGTCATGCCAAAATGTGAACTGCCATTTCATAGGGAACACCTTACTTTCCATGAAAACAAACAAAGTTTCCCACTAAATGGTAGCCCAAGTTGCAGCTGGGTATATCAAAGATAGGCAGGTGGTTCTTCATATTCCTTGGTGGTTTGGGTTGCTTGTTTTCCTTGCAAATCCCCAAGCTAGGACAGGTTTGACAACTAAAACAAGGATCCTCCTCCAGCACTGCAGACAGCCCCAGGACAGGCCCCCTTCCACCACTTCATGCTTGGTCCCCAACCCTTTGGCTCTAACCTTCCCACTGATTGCGGTGGGACAGACCTATGCATCCTAGAGGAACGCCCGTACCCTGGCTGTGGTTAGCGGGGTTGTCCCCAACATCGGAGGATGGTGGCATGCTGCGGAGCCAGGTCCCCGGGCTTTGTGCGGCGGTGATGCTGGCGAGAGCGGCTGCCGGGTGGGCTGCTATTGCCTCCAACACCGGCTGCTGTTTGGTCTCCACACGGGAGTGACCACCATGTTACACCAACAGCATAGCTCAGGTTAATGCATGCATGAAAAGGTTTCAAGCAGGAGCTTGTTTATCCCAGTTGCCATGGTATTGGATTGGTTGCAATTTTAATTAAAATACTAGTTGGTTTTGATAATGCAAGTCTCAGACAACAGGAGAAACACAGATGAAACCCAAGCCCTTTAAAAAACCCTAAGCTCTTAATTAGGTGTATATTACATTTCCTCATAGTAAATTCGGAAAATATATTACTAAGGACCTGTCTAGGTGAAGACTTTTTTTTTAAGGGCAGAATTTAAAAAGATACAGGAACTAAAAATAACCACATTGTTAATGGAAAAGAAAAATCATTAATTTCAGTAAGAATCACCCTAGTTCATCCACTTTCAAATACTATGGGAAACTATCTGCAAAGACTTGAGAGCCTCCTGCCAGTGGGCCAAGCACCCCGGTGACTGCAAAATGAGCCAAGGATGCCCAGCAACTTATAGGAGGAACTCAGTGCCTCACAGCAACACAGCATCGCGCTCTCGGCCCTTAGCAAAAAAATGGGAATTCTTTTCTACAGCAAAGCGTGGAGAGTGCGTTACTGCTGCTATACAGATAAGACACGGACAGAGGCACGTCAGCTGTACGAGACGCACATCTGAACGCTCTGAAATGCTGATCTTTGAAAGACAGGTTTTTAAAGACAGATGCCTAAGTGTCTAGCTAACAGAAGCTCAGTCGATGGGCAGTAAGTGATGGGTTGCTGACTGCGGATGCAGTTAGAAGTGCAAACCATGGAGTGCTAGTAACAGGCTGGCCCTGCGCTTCCCCAGCAAAGGGACAACCCCGGACACCACGCATCCCAGCGCGCGATCTCCCGTCCTAGCTCTCGGAGGCTGAGCGTATAATGAAAATCATGTGCTGGGGCTGAGGAGTCCTCCAGGGCCACTCACCTATGTGAAAAATAAAAGCTGGTGCAATTTGCACCACGGGGCCTCTGGCAAACCGCTAACAGAGATCGCGGCAGGGTGAATTTTAGGGCTACCCCACAATAGAGAGGCAGCCTTGGGGGCTGGTGCTGGGAGAGGGAAAGGCGTAACTGTCTGTTAAACTCTGTATATTTTTTTCTTTACAATAAAAAGTTAAGAATTTACAATAAATTTCTGCCCCTCAGATTACAAATTTTATATAATTATAGAACTGGTATTTTCCTAAAATTGGATTATAAAAGAAAAAGCCCACTGTTCTACAAAAAAAAAAAAAAAAAAAGAGACGGGTAAAAAGATCCCTGGAAATATTTCAGAGAAAAGAATAATGTGCTGCGTCAAGAAATTGTATCTAGCTGTACGTCTCCAAAATCTGTACAAAACAGGAAAAAAGGGGGCTGGGGTGAAAAGGTAAAGAAGAGAGAAAACAAACCAACAATGAACACACCAAACATGACAGAGCACCAGACACACGATAGACTGGACTGTAGCACCTGTAGGTATAAAGTCCACTGGAGTTAAATAAAGTCTCAGATTTTTATTTGTTTTTGTTGTCGTCGTTTTTTTTAATCTGGTTCAAACCACCTTAAAAGTCTGCATTTCTGCTGGTCTGCATAATGCAGCTTTGCTTTTGTTATTTTTTTAGTAAGTTTCAAATGACCAATGGTGTTTAATAAATAAAGTACTTGTATATACAAGAAATTAGGGACAGTGAAAACAGAGTGTATTGCAGCAATGCAGGTCAAAACATTAGGCTGGACTAAAAAAACTGCAAGCCTTAAAAAAATGACTTTTTTTTTCCCTCCCCTCTTTTTTCTTTTTATTGAGGTAAGCATTTCAGCATCTGGAAACTCGCACCCTGCACAACACAGAAGTAGCATTCCCTTTCTAGGAGCTCACTACTGAAACTATAAGGAGGGGAAAAGAAAAGAAAACCAAAACCCAACACACACAACGTCCCTCTCCGATTCCCCTGCCAGCTCAGCCTCAGCTGGAGCTCCAGTGCTCCTTTATTTTAAGCCCAGACCGAGGTGCTTGTCACGGAGAAAGTACTTAAGCATGTGTCTAATAAGGAGCACATGACTTGCCTTGTCACTCTGCAGGGATCACTCTGAGGTCCAGCCGAGAACTTTCAGCCAAAAACTTCTCAATTAAATGAAAACTTTTACAGAGAGCGTCCATTTCCTAGAAATTATCTATTTGATGTTAAAAATAACATTCCCAAGAAACTTGAGTGTCCCTTGCTTCCTTCTTCCCAACATATCCCCAAGAAAAATGAAAATTTTGGAGTGGAAAAAACAAGAAATGCAACCACTTACATTGCTCATGTGCTTAAAGTTAAATTCATGCTTAAATACCTTCCTGAACAGGTGCCTATGCCTCTACCAAGATTAAAAAAAAAAGCATGTTAGCAATCCACAGTACATGAGAATTTTTTTGTTTTTATGTAAAAAGATGATAGCATCTGACATTTTCATCACACTGTAGACTTCGAGATTAAGAATACTAGTGCTAATAACAAATACACCAACTAGTTCAAAAGCTAACATCTTTCAGATACAGTACCATTTTACAGAGATTTCTTTAAAAAAAGGTTTTTTTTACCTTGTGTGAGCCAGGCAGGCTTATTAAAAGAGAACATTCTGGGAAGAGGGAAGGGGCGGGAGGGAAATGTACTACAAACCTTGCAGAACTTTCTATTTATCTCCTGCTAAGAGTTCAAAGTTCTTCCATTTTCAACCAATCTTCTTCAGTTAAAATGTATTTTAGAGACTTTATGCAAAGGGAACTATTTGTCATAAAGTCTAGTCACACACACACACGCACGCAAAGATCTTTGACCTATGAAAAGAGCGCCCCCCAAAAAATGGAAGATACCTTTTATAACACTGAATTAAAAAATAAAATAAAAAAGTCAGAGAAAGAGAGAGGAAAAAAAAACCTGACCACCACCGTGGAACAAGAGCAGTATATTAAGGAGAGAAAGGAACACTGCAGAACATCAGTGAGGGTGATGTCCATTTTGTGTTTTTTGTGTAAGTGTCCGTAACTCATTCCGAATCGCTGCTGTCCGAGCTGGAGCCGCTGGAGCTGCTGCTCCCGGACTCGGAGGAGCTGCTGCTGCTGAGCCGGGAAGGGCCTCCGGAGGGAGCTGAGCCAGATTTCTCTGCGGGGAAGAAGGCAACGATGTGGTTACTTTTGCAAGGAACTGAACTAGATAAAGTCTGCCCACAGCCTTCGTCCTCTGTGGCTTTGTTCACAACTTCGTTTTGTGTGGGCAGCTTATTTACCTGCAGCCTTTGCTTGCTGCAACAAGGCCTGTCCCGTCAGTGGATGTCAAGGTTTCTCAGGCTGCAGGTGACCACGAAAGTTTGGGATCCGCACCGGAGAGCACAGCACCTGGGGAGCTGTGTCCACAGCCTTGCATGCTTCAGTGCAACCTCTGAACCCAAGAAAGCCCTGTTTGACTTGTGCGAAGCTGGAAGAAGCTTAGTTCGCACTGGAAGAACCTTTTGTACCATTTTCTCACACTATTGCACTACGTGGGGGCTTCGGCTTTTTTAATCCCACAATGGAGAAAAACCATCCATTAGATGCTCTGGGGCTACTGGTCTGTATGCAGAGTCCTGCACAGGCTAACCAGAGCAGATGATCCTCCTCCCTCTGAAGGATTAATTGCCTCCAAGACACCTCACATTTACAACCCAGGAGAGCTTCCACCTGGAGAGGGACCAAAGCAGCCCCACGCAGAAGCTCAGTGCCCAGCAGTAACTCGCTGTGCCCCGACACTAGTGACCACCTGGGGTAGCTGTCACAGAGAGAAACCCAAGGCCACAAGAAGGCAGCAGTTTTGCCTCAGTGAGGAAGTCTATCTACATACACAACTTTTTGGGCATTGTTAGCACAGTAAAACCAAAGCCATTACCTTTCTTTGCAGGTTTCTTGTTGTTGTTTAGCTGCCCACTGACATCTTGTAACCGTTTTTCTAGTTCTTTCTTCTTTTCCTGAGCTAACTCTTCTTTTGACTTTGCTGCTTGCTTTTTTCCACTTGCAGCTGTGGAGGAGGAACGCACAATTTCTGAAACCGCACGGTTGCAGGCAAAAGAGAGCGGACATCACTATTTTACAGGGCATGTAAATCTGTGCAGCCACTCTGCAGTGACACTGCTAAGATCACGTGACCACACAGCAACTACACATCCTAGATAGGGGACAACACATGAAGTTGTCTAGATCATCCAATCACCATCATCCTGTAACATGCACTTTTTAAGAGAGATCTTCTGGAAAGTGTTTTAGAAGATAGAAATATCCATGTAATAACTTTGTAGTTACAGGTTACTTACCAGCCAGTTATATGGTCAATAGTTACACATTTGTAATTACAGAATTGTTACATGGGTTTTCTGCCCTGTAAAATAAAGTGTCCCATTAAAGGTTGTCAGAAGTAAGCATCTGCCATTATAACTTAAGAACCTCATGCAAGAATCTACCGTGGTTTATGTTGCTTTAAATATAAAAAAACCAGACAAATTAAAAACCAACTGAGGCAAAGGCTGGCAGACAACACGAATGTAGCTGCATCAGTTAGGATGGAAATGGTGAGAAGTACCAGCAATACTCATACTTCTGAGCAGAAGAAATATCCCTCCAAAAGAGGAGTAATTGAACACAGGTGTTGGCCAGTATCAGAAGCACAAGACAGGGGCCAGACATTTTGCCTGGTCCAGCAAGGAAATACCTATAGTTCTGTGCGCTCTTTTAAAAGTGATGATTTAAAAAAAAAAAAAAAAATCTGGAAAGCACAGTCCCAAGAGGGTGCACCCCTGAACACTAAGCATTGCAATAGAGAGCAGACAGGAGAGTCCGGCTGGGGTCAGGCATGTCAGCCTGCCAGCCCAGGGTGTACCAGTCTCAGAGGAGCGGACGGACAGACATCTGAGGTTATCTGCGTTACTCTACGCTTTGGTTCCAAAACAAAAGGATGTATCTTGTTCCTAACCATTCTGGAAAATCTTTTCCTGAGCTATTCCAACAGTGAAGGACCCAGAGCGGGGGGGGGGGGGAGGGGATAAAAGCAGTGTATTAAAAGGCAAAGAGCATCAAAGTCTGAGCTTTGCTTAGGCCTACCTGAAAGTCCTGTGGTGAGGAAATGGAGGTGCTCTGCAAGAGTTGTGAGTAGCTATTGTGTCATACTCAATAGGACAACTCCCTCTTAGCTAACAAGCAGACGGACAGAGCCAGGACCACTTCAGGTAAGTGACCCTACTGCCGTTCAGCTGGAGCTAAACTCTCAAGGGACTGCAACAATTCACTCTGTGGATGAGGCACAGAGCGCCATCTGTCCCATACTGAACAGTACACTCGGCAGCACATTAACTTTAATCCTCTGATCTGATAGAGACTGAGGGCAGTATGGTGATCAGGCCATCTAGGAAGATCAGTTTTGGGGTGAATATCCAACTCGGACACTTACACCCAGAATCCACAGGTTGCCCAGGTAACTTTGTGCAAGTTATTCCCTTGCTGGTTTGGATCCCAACCGTCCTTTTTGTTTCCTTCCTAATTAGATGCTAAACTGTTCAGGATAAGAAACTGATCCTACCAGATGTGTGCACCTAACACGATGAGACTGAAACCTTTATAGTGCCTTCTAGATTAGTAATAAAGGTATCACACGGGTCTTGCAGAGGAACACAATAGTCCTCCAGGTCTCCATGGCATGACATCATGGGAAGAAAGAACAGAAAAAAATAGAAAGTTTCTGTACCTCTTCTTGGAAGAAAAGAATCTCTAAAAAATCCCTGTCATCACATACCCAACAGCTGGTAAGAGAATCCCAACACACATGCCCTGACTCCAGAGCTGAGCCCAAGAGCTGGTGGGGGAACGCGTGCCCCAGCAGGTAACTTACAAAATGGTTTCCTTTGTTTTTTCTGTAAACAAGATTTCACATATCTCTCCAGTTCTCGCAAAGTTGTGGGCTTCAATGTTTCAAAATCTATTTCTATCTCGTCGGGATTGGAGTCTCTGAGGGAAGGTTCCCGCGACTGGATGATGTGCACCACCCTGCCCAGCTTCTCCCCGGGCAGGCGGTTGATGTCCAAGCTGAGTTGTCGTTTCTCATCGTAGGTCATGGGCAGACCTTCCTCCTCCTCGTCTGAATCGTAAGTTGCAGATGCCTGTTTGCCTCCCTTCTTGGGCTGCCTGGGGGGGTTGGCAAGCATGGAAACATTCATGGGTATATAGAAGCAATGAACTCTTTTTTTTTTCTAACCCCCTTGTAACAAACATCCCAATGCTCTTGGCTTTGAACCCTTAGCCAGATGGCTTGAACAGCACCACAACTTCTGAAAAAGTTCAGAAATCTGAGATCAGCTGTTTTACTCCTATTATATTTTAGCCCTGTGAGGCATGACAACAAGCCCATCTAGCAGCAGGAGGGCAGCTATGAAATGGCACGTTCTTGCTGGCTGTGCAAAAGGCAAAAAGCAAAACCTTATCTGAGAGTGATCAGGCAGGGATTCTGGGAGAGTTGGACAGTGGAAATATGATGGTTCCAGTGCCAGCTCTAACTTAAAGACTCCCTGGAGTTGTCTGGGAATGGGGACCCTATTCAACAGCAAATTAACTGCTCTGACAACTGAGCTTCACCAGGAATTCAATGGGGACAGGAGGGACAGAAGAACTGGGCTGGAACAGGCTGGAAGCTCTTGGCATTCCCCTTAAGGCAACTTGCAGAAGGCAGGCTCTCACCTGTTAGCTGTGGTTGTGCTGTTTGCTTTCTTAGCTGGGGCCTTCTTCTGTTGGGTTTGTTTTGGTGGTTGAGCCACCTTGGGTTTCTTCTCCTCCTCAGCTTTTACTTTGTGCTTTTCTTTTTCCTTCTCTTTATCTTTCTTTTTCTTCTCTTTTTCCTTCTTCTCTTTTTTTTTCTTTGGTTTGTTCACTGGCGCTTGTGACAATGCAGCTAGCTGCTCATGGACTGCCTTTAGCTGGAGGAGAACAGTGAAAAAATAAATCAGACTTCAAGGCAAGATAACCGATCTTGCCTTGAAGCAAGCAACTTGAACTGCCTCCACCTACCCCTCCTCTACATCCCACTGTGTCAGTAGATCCCAAAGTCAGTGATCAAGCAGTCTAGTGATTGAACTCAAGAGACACTGCTTGATTTGAAATTCTTTAAAAAAATACAGTGCAAGTGTGCAGAAGCTGACTCAAATGAAAACATCATTCTTGTTTTATAGAGGCAAATAAAAATTAAGCTCAATAGCTCTGTCTAGAGCGCTGACAACTTGGCCTTTGAATTCTGGGTTCACTTCTTGGCTCTCCTACTAGCTTGATTTGAGACACTAGATAAGCTATTTTATTAATGCTTTGTTGTATTACGGTAGCACATGTAAGCACTGTAGCATCTCGCATTGTATATCTGCATAATAAGAAAGGCCATGGCTTAATCATCTGCAACCACAACAGTCAAAACAGCTCACTCCTACAGACAGGGTACAGGGGGACAATATCCCACAGAAGCCTGCGACAGATTTAGTTATGCCTGAGCTCTCATACCAAACGGGGGTCTCTGTTCTTCCCAGATCCCTAGTATTGTCTGCACCTTCATTCATACTCTGGGATCCCAGAAGCAAGCACAGAGCATCAGCACCAAGAATGGCTATCTCGAAGAAAATTAACATTACATCAAACATGCACTTATTTCACAGCTGAGCATTTTTCCCCTTTAGCTGGCAGAAGGAGGAGATTGCTTCACTGCATCCCAGCCTCGATGGGATTTTTAAGAACAAAATTAAACACTTCCTCCTGCTATGTCCTTTCTACTGCACAGACACAGACAGGCAGCTTGGCCGTCGCAATACCTGCTCCTGGAGCTCCGCCAGCCGAGTTGCTCGCTCTTCTTCCGAGTCCGAGCTATCCGAGTCGGAAGAGCTCTCCTCACTGCTGTGACTGCTCTCTGTGCTTTTGCTCACCACTGGTGCTGTTGGTGGAGGCGGAGGTGGGGCCTCTGCAGGCTCATCGGGCATCTTTGCGAACCTCATCTCAAAGACATCCTACAAAAAGGCGGGAAAAACTGGTGACAAAAGGAGCCTCAGCCACCAAGACTGCATTTTGGCCTTTTAAACTCCACCATGGGTCAGGGTCTTACTGCACTACACAAGGTGCTGTACAAGTAAATAATAATGTACAGATGGGCAAACATATTCTGTAAGCCCAAGAAAATTCTCCCATTACTTTATACAGCAATGAATATAACATTTTAGGAGCGGAATGTGGCGTTGGGTCATGCCAGGTGAAGAGCGTAACAGTTCTGCAGCAGAGAACATGGCTCTTTCCAAGGGCTGGAGGAATCACTGACTCTCCCTTGCTGGTGCCAAGAGCAGATCCACGCTTGGACCTCTGAATGGACACCTTGTAGCTGAACTAAATGTACTCTGGAAGACGCATTTGCCAACACCTTTACCTGGAGCTTCCTGGCCATGGCTACCACTTCGTGGTCTGGAGGATTGTACTTGTAACAATTAGAGAACATTAACCGAATATCTGCTGCAAAACCTTGTGCATCCTGGTATTCCCGACTGTCCATTTTTTTCTGCAAACAAACAAGCCAAAGGGAAAGGGGAGAAAAAGCCATAAGCAAAAGGCATTTGTAGCAACTGCATGGAGGACGTGCATCTTGGGGACAGCTCAGAACAGCCTCAAAAATCACATTTGTCTAAGAGAACAATAGTTTGATCTGGCTTATTGGTTCATAAATAACATTCAGAGTTTCTGGTTTTTAAAACAAGTAAGCAAACAAACACCAGACAACCAAAGAAGTCGATATTGCTCTATAACAGTTTAAACGCTTTAAGATTCTAAATTTGGGTTGTTTTCTTTTTCCAAGTAGTACTATATAAATCTGTCAGGGTCCACAGTCTATTAGAAAACCGAGTCATTTACAAAAAGGGTTTGCTGGATCAGAAACTAACATAAACAAGGATCATGGACAGGAAGGGCAAGAGTCAACAAACAACCAAGTTACAATCACAGGAGTACCTTAAGCATGTATTTCTACATGCTGCTTGAGTATATTTGCCCTGTAAATCTGAAAGGGCAGAAAAGATCATGCCCATCTAACTCTGACTTCCTGCTAACACAGGGTATGAATTTTGCTTGGCGATTCCCACAGCAAGATAGGCATTCACAGTTAAAATACACCACCTGCTCTTGATTTACAAGTCCAACTGATAGAGAATGGATACAGAATTTGCCCTTTATGAACCTATTCATAATGTTATTTCCTAGTGTAGTGAGGATAAATATCAGGAGCTAAATATTTGCACCTTGTTCTTTTCTCTTATTTTTCAGCTCTCACTTTCGTCCATTTCTTCTGCTGTTTGGGACTGAATGACTTGGGTTTAGAGAACGGTTTATAGCATTCCTAGAACTTACTTGATTTTATGCATATATTACTACTATGTATAAAACCTTAGCTCCAATTACTCCTACTGAAAGCAAAAAGAAGCTAACACACCAGATTTCATTTGCATTTAAAAGACCTGGGTTTAAAGAAATTCTCTATCTGCCAAGTGCTTGCAGGCCTCCCCTTTGTGTGTCTTGTGCACCTGTATCTCCCGGCGAAGGGAAGGGGCTGACTGGCAGACAGGCTGCACACATGATTGGGAAGACACGGCCCCTGTCCGAGCAGAAAGCAGGGCTGCTGAGGGTCTGCAACCCACACTAGAAGCCTTAACACAAGCAAAATTCCCCTTTGTTCAATGGAAGCTACTGATATTTCACAGCTACAAGGTAGACCTTGTAACTATCTTGAAACACTGCAGTGACTCCTAAAACTGTTTTTGTTCTGACTAGGGCAGAATTTCACCTCCAGGGATGCAGCTTCGGAGGGACCTGCACGCCGGGCGGTGACATTCCTGCAGCCTTACTCCCTGCTGTGCTGCAGCCAGACATCTGTCAAACTTTTGTCAGGAGACCTCATTCTCTTGGTGAATAAACTAGGAGAAAGCCTCTGAGCCACAGCACAAAGACAGAAAGGGAAATAGGTTTGTGCTTCTCCTGTCTGAAGGAGAGCTGGCCTCATTTGAAAGCGTCTCAGGCCAATTCCAAAGCAAAACATATGTTCGAACGAAAGGACCCATTTATTTTAAAATACATCTTACTGCATGAAAGGCCTTTTTGATGCGCTTATATTTGTTTGGCACATTCAATAGCCGATTACTGCCTATGAAATACATTTCAGTGTCTGGGCTTTGCTTTCATCCAAACCCAACAGTTTTCTAGCCCAACAGTTTTAATCTGTGGATTTTTGTTTTGTCTTGTTTCCTTGTAAAGATTAATCAACAAAAGAAAAAAAAAAAGGACTTTAAATTGGTGGGCTGGAATACCTTTGCTTACAAATTCACTTTGAGATATCCAGCTGCTTAAAAGAAGTTTTACATTTACAATTGCAAGTCAGGAGTCATAGACCAGCAGGACTGGCAGAGGTGCTGGGAGGCCAGCTACTCCCTTCTCTGCCCTATGCAATATCTACCACAGAACACTCATTTTCCCCCTCAGCAATCTAATCAATTGTTTAATATTCTTTAATGTTCACAAATTAGTTTCCTAATGTCTAATGTGTCTCTTGCTCTAAGGTAAGCCTTGACCTGCCCACAGAGGAGGCAGAAAAGATTTTGTTCCCTCCCTTCTTGCAGCAATCTTTTACATGTTTGAAGACCTAACGGGTCCCCTTTCCATTTTCTCCTCTCCAAGACTAAACTGGACATCAGTCTGATCTCAAAGCACCTGCCCTGGGCATGGCATGCAGGCAGGTGCTGATGAGGGACAAGGCCACACAAGTCCAGCGACTTTAGCAGAGAAAATACCATCTCTATCAGCTAAGGAGGACTTAGCCTGATTTCTGGGGCCCTAATTGCACCTTGCAGAAACCGCCTCAACAAGAGCTGTTGCTTTGTGAAACTGTGTTTGTACTCAAAAATAGGTGCAACTGAAGAACTTTTAAAAATTCCACCCAAGAAGTTCTCACGTTCAAGACCCTGAACTCAGCTGCTCTGAAACCACAGCAATTCACTGGAAGGAAATGAACCAGCAAGCATAGTTAGATCCCTGGAGGTAGCACTTTATTCCAAAAGTAAACACCTTGTATAAATCCTCTTGCATGGCAAGGACTTGCTTGTCCACCACTGAGTAAACAAAAAGCAGAGATCCACATCCCTGCTGCTGTGACCTGGCAGCCAGAGGATGGAGTGGGAGAAGAGGTGCTCCAGGTTCCCCCAGCTCCGTCACAGGCACAGCACCCCGCCTCCCCACGCCGAAGCTCCCCAGCCTCAGAGGGGAACATGAATATACCACAACCAGGCCCTGTCTGCCTGTGGAAGAAGGCAGCAGAAGCACAGTGCTGCTACAGCTTCACAGCAAACGTTTCGCCTCCTACAGGGAATTAGGGCTGCTGCCTCTTAATTTTTAAAGTGTAACCCATGCCTCTGCCTCCCTCTCCTCCAAGGAGTTCTGCTCTTCCCCTCCCCTGCGATGACTATCAGAGAACTGAGGTGGAGATGGGCTCACTGATCCTGTCCCTTCAATTCTTCCCGCCCTCAGTCCTAGTCCCAGCATGGCACTCCAGCACGCCACTCCAATCCCAGCTATGAGAAACTCAGCTACAGCCCCTCCACCTCTCACCTGCCACCGGCACAGTCACGACAACCAAGATGCCTCCTCCACCACACACACAGAGAAAACAATCTCCAAACCCTTCTGCAGCACACCTCTGCTGGGTGTACAGCCTGAAAAAAAAAATGCTTCTGGACATGAAGGATACTCTCTGAAGAAAATCAAACCTCATATAACCAGAGAACCAAAGAGACAAGCAACGAGGTATTCGGGAATCTATTATAGCTGCAGCAATGCTTATGTTTTACTTTCTCACATAATTCCTTCAACATTAGTTTGAAGGCCGTTAGTTGCGCTGCTTTACCACTTGTGCAGAATTAAATCTAAAACCTTTCAGAGCCACAGAGAAAGCCCCTGACACTGGAGAACTGCACTGCCTGCAAATGGCAGGTTTCTGTTCCACGCAGTTGATGTATTACAGACTGCATCTCAGAGACGTCACACTATGATCTACAGGCCAAGAGCAATGATAATAAAACACTCCATAAAAAAAAACAATACCAGGCAGCACTTCAAACAAGTTTATTAAGAAAAATACTACCGCGTGGGAAGACAAATCCAGAGTCTTTACGTGCAAAAGACTCCACTGGGTCTCCAGTGGAGACCAGTTTTCTGTCCTACGCTGGTCTCCAGTATTCTGTCCTACACTAGTGAGGTACAGAGGGAGAGTATCACCTGCACTTGCAGAGGAAGTGCTATCAGAGGTGTACACTTTTTAAAAGAATGAAGTTAGGACTATAAGGAGATTTAAGCGTGAAGAAGTCACTGACGGAAGAAATCATAGTTTTGCACCTAGATTTTGCAGAATACAGCACAGAATTCCTTGCAATAAGAAGCCACCTAACCAGACATGGAAATACCAGCTTTGACAGAGTCAGGATTTCACTCTCCATCTCTAATCTTACTGCATTCACCCAGGGCTAGATCCACCAGGCTGCAGGTATCTCTGGAGACCCACAGCATCCCTAGGAAGTTGAGGGAATGTGACTGAGCTGAGAATAGGTCTGACAGGACTAGGTTTACCAGCAGTTCCACTAAAGTCAGTACAGTAACTGAATGAGTTCATCTAGGATGTGATTATCTAACGACTTGTGTTCACGAGACTAGCAGAGAAAAGGCTATCAATAACACTTCATCACTCTAATGTGATAACAAAAAGAACAGCTGCACTCAGGAAGAGACGCTTCTTCCCATCTCAGTCATTTCTGCGAATGAGACATACTCTGAAATTCCTTTAAAGCTACTGGCCAGTTTATAGACTCTTAGAACAGATTTTGACATGTAGCCTACAATAAGCATGGGCAAATGCAACTGTATTGCGCAGTAAACAGAACATCATATATGAAGGCTCCTGATGCCACTTAAGTACTGCACCTCTGATTTGACTTACAGAAAAACACTAAAAACCCTATTTGCAACCTGTTCCTGCTCCCAGCCCACTCACTGGCATCAGAGGAGCAAGGTCAGATCCACTCAGCTGAGAAGGCGGTGACCCCTGGAAGGGAGCAGATCAGAGCACGTAAGTGACCCTGCTCTGAGCAGGAGGCAGGGCTCCTGACCAACCTCAATTATCCATTAGCCTATGATCCGAGCCACGCAGAAGGACCTCCAGGCTGGTGGAGAAGAGCAACTCCAATGCAAAGTGAAGCGAGCAGACCTTGACAGCATGTCATAGAATTAAAACAATGTACAAAGATTAAGTAGGCTTTCAGCACCGGGCATCCAAAATCAGCAGGATGGTGAATGCACTGCAGTACCAAAACTGCGAGGAGCTTCTTCCTTCCTCATCCATGCTCAAGAGCAAGAGAAAACGGAAACTTATGCAAGAAAACACTGGGACTTTCCTCTATCAGCAGAACATTAAAGTCAGGTAGCCAGCTTTGCAGTCTACCATGTTCAACCCAGCCATTTCTCCTGCTTTTACCACTGTATTTCAGGCTCCCTCTTCTTGCCCGCAGCTCAACTCGCCCTTCGTCTTGCCCTCTTCTCCTCCCAGGAAATTGCTGTAGGCCTTTAAAACAGCTTGGCTTAATTGCAAATCAAAAATACTGAACGTTGCACTGGCTTTTGTGAACAAAGCAAGGGCACTGCAGGCTCAGGAGAAGAATGCCTAGCTCCACCAGAGCCTGCTTCCAATGCCTTTCCCAACTCAGAGACAGTCTTTTCTGTACAAACCCAATCAATAATAACCGTAATTAGTACTTGGATAGCGCCTGCCAGATATCTGTCCTCACAACAGCCCTGTGAGGTAGGTTAAGTATTATTATCTCCATTTTATGACTGGAAAAACTACAGCACAGAGCTGTGGGGAAACTTGCCCAGGATCAAAGCATCAAAACAGTAATTAAACCTCAGAGACCGGTAACTCCTAGTCTAATCCTCAATGTACAGACCATGACAACTATTCTCTCACCACTAAATAATGCAACTAAAATACTCATAAAAATATGGCAGCTGTAGTAAGAACCCTTGCAGCATCATGGCTGAATGGCATGGCACATCAAGAGCACGACACACTGCTTCCAGGTACTACGTAGGACTTGCCAAGGAACATGAAAGGAATCACGAACACAGGTGCCCTTTTGTCACCTGGGCATTTAGACAATCCCAGGCATTGGCTCAGATGGCAGCAAAACACTTCTGGCATGCCAACGAAAGCCAGCAGAAATACCTGAACTTCCTGCACATGGAAGAAAGTCTCACCTCCACCAACACTGATTCCAACGGCCGGCTGACAAGCAGAAGATGAGAACTAGAAAAAACAACAGCTTTGCTCCATGGATATTTAGGAGGGATTCAGAGAAACCTCCCAGTCTACTGGGAAAAACACCTTTAATATTGGACCATACTAAGCTAAGCTCTTGAAGAGCCAAGCATGAACCGCACAAGCATCACGGTATTTCCTCCCCTCCCCGAGTACCAGGCGATCATCACGTTCCGGTTGGAATTGCTCCGCGTAAGCCTATCTGGACCACACATCATGCCAACAAGTAGGCAGGCAGCAGTTTCTGGAAATGGGATACTATCAATTGAATCCTATGAAATACAGCACCTCTTCTTCTCAGCGTGCAACACAATCCCAAGGATACAAGTTTAAATAGCTGGACTATCCACAAAGAGGAGAGGATGCCATTGTACAGTCTGCTTTGCAGGGCAGAAAAAAGATGTCCCAAGTTATGGGAAAAAAAGGAGAGGGGAAGGAAACAAAATATAAAAATATCCAGATGATATCCAAACAGGTTCAGTTTTCCACCCTTGTCCCTTCCCCCTCCCCCAGAAGGAGCCAGTCCTCTGCAACCAGAGGGCTGTGACACCCTGCAAAAGAGGTGGTAAATGTGGACGTACTTTAACAGTACTGAGATCCATGGGGTGTTTGATAATATCATGATAGTCATGTAATTCCAAGGCCTCTGCATCAACAGGCTTGTAAAAGGGCCATGCATAGGCTGCATGCTTCTTCGAGAGCATCTCCTTGAGAATGCTGTCACAGTACTTGAGGTGCTCAGAGAGTTTGCCCTTCTTCCCTGCGTGCTGGGGGACCTCTCCGTCTTCAAGGTCTTTCTTTGGTGGTTTGATGGGCCGGCCGCCGCTCTCCCGTCGAGCGATGATTTTGGCCTGCTTGGGGTCCGAGAGGGGTGTGGGCGACTCGCTTCGGCTGGCAGTGATCGCGGAGGTGGTGGGGGTTGTCGTGTCTGCTTTCCGCTTCACTCCCTTTTTCTGAAACAGCAGATGGACAGGTGTCATGAGTACGTGCCCAGCTCTCGTGCTATGCTAGCAGAAACCTAGCACAATTCATCCTTATATTTGAGATCTGCCTGTCCCCTGACAGAAAATACAAGTACTTCACTGGGATAAATGGGACTTGTGACTAGAGGCTTCAACACACAATTCGGTGACTACAACACGATGTATTACTACACGTCACCTGAGCCACAGTAACCAGCCATTTGCACGTCTCCAACCCAACCCCAAACATGACGCAAAATGTGTTAGCTCTATGTATTTCACTGAGATTTAAACCAAGGACTCTTACCTCATGTTTGCCAAGGGAAAGGAGGGCGCCCAGTCGATTACTGCAGCTCAGCTGATGCATCGTGACTTAGTAAGTGTCAGTAACTTAACCACATGTCTGAGTCCCCAGTGGCAGCATCAGGCTATAAGTTCTGAACCAAAGCATATTAATCACCAAAGACCCATGAGCCCTCGCTCCCTTGTATTTAGTGGGTGTGCTAAAGTAGTTTGCTTATTTTGGACACAAGCAAGAATTTAATGATTTTGCCTTAAGCAAATAAAACCTCTCTCACATAAATTCAAGCTGTGACTGTCCAGTCAGCTCCCTCTTGTGCTCCTATGAAGGATTTATTTCTCTGGAGAGAGAGAGAAAGGGGGGAAAAAAAGAGTTCCTTAGGGAGATCTAAGGGAAATCTTAAGTAAATCCCAAGCAGAATTACTTTTGCAGTCTGTGTTTGGCAAACTCACTTCTGGCTTCATCCTTGAGTTTTAAAATTAAATTGATTCCCAGAAGCAAGTTATTTGGACAGAAACTGAAGTATGAGACAGGCTTCTGAGGAGGACAGCTTAGCTGCAAGAAGACCTGACTTAGGATTTCCCTAGTAATTCCCAAACTATAGGGTTAAATAAGCAAAACAACTCTGTGGCTCTGCTGGCCCATGCAACCTCACAGCAGAGAACACCAATACTGTTGCAGTTAGTCTCTCAGTTTAGGAAAAAGAAAAAAAAAAAGCAAGCTTTCTCTGAGCTATGCTTTCATCATTTTTAAAGCAATATACAGCTTGCTAGGAAAATTCCAATTATTTAGAGCAACGTTTTCATTTACCCATAAATTAACATAGTAAATAGTGAAACACCAATGGCAACTCCCAGAAAATTCCTCAGTAAGGAAGACAGAACTAAATGCACCCAAAACCTGCAGGCAACATCAGTCTCCTCCAACTGGAGTGACAGGCTTGTCTTGAACAGGTTTATGGCAGAGAGGAACATTCCTAGTGCTTGAGTCTGCAAACCTTAAAGGAACAGTCCCAGTGAAATCGGGGGTCAGTTACAGAGGGAAGAGGTGCTTTGGGCTAAATGGTGCCAAATGGGGGAAACCTCCCAACAGCCCTCTGGTTCATGGAGCATCAGCACTGGCTAAGGCTATGGTCAGATGAGAGCTTGTAACTGAGTTGGAGCAATTACAGTTGACATCACTTTAGCTGGGGTACGATAAAACTGGCAAAACTTTTCTCAACGCTCTCAAACTCGACAGCAAGCACTTGTCTGAGCACACCCCGAAGAGACAACGATGGCCAGAGACGCAGGAGTCAAATGCGGAGAAGGAATGTACGTAACCAGCAGTGAGGGGATGAAAATAAAGCACTGCTTAGCAATATTGCCTTCTGAAGAGGAAGGGGTCGAGTTCTCCATTTACCTTGACTACCGGTGGCGTAGGAGGCACCACGGGCATTATCGGAGCAGCAGGCGGAGGGGGAGCAGCGGCGGGAGGGGCAGTGACAGGCGGGACATTAGCAGTGATGGTTGGCACAGGGGTGGCAGCAATGACGGGCGTCTGAGACACGGCTGGAGGGACGTTCTGGAACGGGGCCGGCGGGGAAACGGAAGACACGGCCACTGCTTGCTGCGCTCCTTTCAAACGACAAAGTGAAAACACACTGCAATGTACTGACGGTTACGAGTGCCGACAAGACATTGGGAACAAAGTGACACTGGTGCTGCTGGACTGTGCAATCATGGGCTTGGGAAAAGGCTCCCGGTCCAGGGCCACGGGAAGAGCACAAAGGACACAGTGTGATTTGCTTGGTGCTGTTACCCAGGGGTCAACAAAAAAAATGAGAAATCACTGACCTAAGTCCTCATACCATGAGCTTTAGGTGAGCCACATGCCAGCAAAATTCTTCAAGCTTTGCACATGGGGTGTGTTGCTCTGGGACAGTCTTCACCCTTCTCATGCTCTAAGAGCAATCCTGCGCTCAGCAAAAGAGCAGGCGCTCAAGGAGAGGGAAAGGAGGGAGATGGCTCTTTTGGACAGCCGCTGTCCTGCACAGACCTCCGTCTGGGAGTGGTTTTACTATGCATGGCAAATGGTAACAACCACTCCCCTATTGCCAGCTAAACACCCAAGAGTCCAAAGCACTTCAGATGCGCCACAAGTTATACAACGAAAGAAACAGAGCTGGGAGCAGAGCCTAAGTCTCCTGATAGCCAGCCAAATGGCTCTCGTGCTACACCTGCACTGTTAAAGAACAGCCTACTAGTGTAAAGTTAAGGGGGATAAATCTAGTAACTAATAACGAAAGTAGAAATACTCCTCTATGTTTTTATAGCAACTTTTATCAAAGGATGCTGAAAAGACATCATCACAAATTTCTCTGAGCTTGGATGAAGTTGTAGCTCCATTTGGCACCTGACATGTGGGAAAACAAAGAGGAACAGTTGACTTTCCCAGAGCAACAATTAGACCTTGCTTACAGAAAATAATTTGCAATGGTTTAATTCAGCTCACACAAGCTCCTTTACGAACTGTTCTACTGTGCCTGCAGACATTTTAGTCCTAAATCCATTTAAAATCAACTCCAGGTAAGCTGAACCAAACTTAGTTTCTACTGATACGCAATGGTCTACACAGCTTTTTGCAATGGCTTAAATAAATCCTTTCAGTTGATCAAACTTTATTCTATGATGTTGCAACCATGTGTGCAAAAGAAAAATGTTATATAGCGTCTAGGGGATCAGCAAGATTTAAGTCCAAGTCTCTGCTGCGTCAGACTTCTGCCAGGACCTCGGGTGAGCTGTATAAACCCAGGCCTATAAGGGCATTCCACGCGATGGTCTGTCACTTGCAGCAGACCGGCACGTCTAAATACGTTGCCTCTTCTTGCCTTGGTTTCTTCTTTGCATACAGGAAGCAACAGCATTGCCCTCCCTCACTGAAGTGCTGTGTGGATGGGTAAGTCACAGATGGTATGATGTTTGTATAGCAAATGCAGAGTGGCCGTAAGACAGACAAGCCCTCAAACACTGGGTGAGCGTTATCTAGACATCTCGCACTTTCCTCCACTGCTTTAACCGTTAGACTACAGGCTCCCTTCCCAGCCTCTTCGCCATCTGCAAAGCCAGGCAGTTTGAAAGGTGGGTCAGGCCTCAGCAACAGGCTCGTAACATTTACTGTCACTGGATTGGGTTAATACCTGCAGTCTGTGTGCCCGCTGATGGCTTGCGACCTTTGCCTTTAGGAACTGGGGGTAACAATTCAACTTCCTCCTGAGGCATCTGGGCCACCTTCTGTAGAAATATCTTCTCCAGGGCTTGGGCCATGAGAACGATGTCATCTGTGGGCTGCAGAAAGAAGAATACAAGCCCATGCTGTATCATCCGCATATCAGAAGCGGAGAGGTTCAAGATCAGGTTTTGAAATCCCCAGTGACACTGCCCTTCAAATAAATGATGGTATGCAAACTCCAACAATAAACAGACTGGCTCTTCTCCCTCCTTCTCCCTCCTGCTCTTCTATTCTGGTCTAGCATGCAATAATTACAGCCTCTAAGTACGCTGCATTCAGAGAGTTATCAGGCCTTCCAGTAGGAGCCTCATAACTAGCATCCTGTGCAACAGCGTGGAAGCAGCAAACTGGAACAGATGAGCTGTCCTCCTCTGCTTGCCAGCAGGTCCAAGACGAGAGTGTAAACACATACTCTGTGGCTCAAACTAATTAATTTATTATTGTTCTCCAGTATGGGTCAACAATGACAAACCATTGTAGAAAACATAATACAAAGAATACAGGCTTTTAACAACCTAACAAAACAGCAAACAAGCCAAACCCAAAATAATAATAAGCAATCTAAAGGTGTGCAAGTATGGACAAGACATAGGCAGAGAACAGAGTCAGACTTCCTGAACTGCTCTCTGCTGCTAAGAGGTACTATTTACTGTTAGACAGCCAGTGCAATATGCAGCACTAATACCCCACATAACACCTGCAAAGCACTGCACAAACTTTAGCTCATCTTAAAGCATTCCTAACTGGAAATAAAAGGAGTAAAAACTTGCTACATAACCCCAAAGCAGAAATCTACCTATAATTAAAAGGCACATTTGCCATTTTAACTAGTCTGGGGGAAGAAAGACACAGCATAAAGACAGCTTTGTGCATTTCAAGTAATGTGGTTGCAATTAGTGGCATTTCAAATCCTTGCAAGGAGGGCCTGGAGCACAGCGGAGCTGGCCCGGTTCAAAACCTGCACTGTAACAGCTGTAGGTGGGTCTTTTCTAGGCAGTGCCCCAGCTAAACACTTCTCTGGGCTCTTTACCTTGTTATAAATGTAACAATTTGTAAACATGGTGTTGAAATCCTGCATACATTCACTGGCGCTCCAGTAATAGTTATGTTCCAGGCGCTTCTTGATCGTCCCCATGTCCATGGGGTTTTTTATTATTTTGTGATAATCCTGTTGGAGAAACAGGAAAGACGTTACATCTCCTGATATGCGGAGTGTTGTTCCCATCTCCCTCTAGTCCCAGCTTTCTCCTCATTCCCACTCCCAAAAAACACATCCCCCAAATTTTTGTGGAAATCGCAAATATCATCCCTGCTTTCATTTATTTTCTGATTTGTAGCCTTTGAGTCTATCATTATTATGAACTTGACTACAAAGCACAAGAACTCCTTCCACAACCACCAACCTTCCACAACTCCCCCCAACACGTGCTCAAACACACACACAAAGGGCTACTTGGACATTATCAGCTTTTTATAAATACAGCTGGACTGGGAAGGCACTAAGAGTAACATGCAGAGGAAAACACGCTTTCTGAGCAGCTCTCCCGGGAAGCTGTTTGCAGCCTTGACACCCCTAGACGAGGCTGTAGGTGCCATTTTGGATTGTGCGGCAGAGTGGAAGGGTGTCGCACTTGACAGCTAGACCAGCACCGCAGCGGCACGCTTCGTGCTCGCGTGGGACCAGAAGTCGGGGCAGCGGGGCTGGCGCTAGCTTTGGCAGGGCGTCAGTTTAACAGCAGACTAGCTGCAATTTGGGAAACTGCATTTCTGCCTCCCTTTGTAAAAGGCTGCTTTTGGCACATACAGAAATTTATCAGTGCCAGCACTGGCTAAGACTGCTAAAAGTTTCAGTCTCTCTTTTAAGTTCATTTCAGCCCTTAAAAGGCTTCCACATGTTAACACCATTTCTCTCCGGGCTGGTCTCAAGCATCTGTACAGGCTGTATTTAGCCTGGAGACGCTCTAGGCACGCAAGGTTATACGCTGTGATTTTCTCATTCTGGAGAAGAGCAGCAAGCCCTCTTGCTGCACACACGCGCGAAGCCACGTACAGCCCCTGGCCGCTCTCTGAGCCCAACCCTCAAGCATGACCCGAGACACCAGTAGTTCCAGGCGAGGCATGCTAGGGCAGAAAAGGTAATCCTGCTGGCTACTGGGCTCGTGGCACATTTAGGCCAAACGTGAAAAATAACTAGTCTTCCAACAGACTCCTCCTTTACATTTTCTGGTAACCTGCCCTAAAACCACCTCAAAATGCCTCACTGAGAAACTAAATCCAGAAAGAGATGACACAAAGGAGCACAGACATAGAGAAATATTATAAAGGTGTTAAGTGTTTTACTCTTTTGGCTAGCACTTTAAGCAGTACCCATCAACAACATTACAGAGTTCAAAAGACTCCTGATCCAGTCCATAAAACTGGGTTATAACCTGCGGTAACTGGAGCTCTCCTGACCTTATATCCCAGAACCATGCTCCCTCGAATCCTACGTGCAACCCTCTTGCTCAAAGCAGCCAGAGTTAATGTGCAATGGGCTGCCTGGCTGAGCCGAGAGCAGGGCAGACAGGGGGGCGGTGGTGTCCGTATTTACGTGAAGCAGGTAGGTGGGGGTATGCCTCCACTGCTGAGTTTTTACACTTACAGACCCCTCTGAAGAGGTGAAGAGCATGTGGCTCTGTTGTCTGGAAGAAAACAGCTTAGTAAACTTTGGTCATTTATGAATAACCAGGCTATATCTTGTACTATCTGGTCTGACAGAGACAGGGTATATATTATATATCATCAGGCACAGGAGGCAGACAGGTAAATGCAACCATTCTGTTCTTTCTACTTCCAGTACAGCATTTGAAAATATCTAGCTCCACAGTATGCTCGGTAATTAGCTTTTCCTGTCTTCCTCAACACTGAAGTCAGTGGCAAATCCAGGAAAGCCTTTTGGAAACACAAGTTATGTTGGGCCCAATGCCAAATGCTCAGAAGAGCGTGGGCTTCAAGGCTCTCACTCAAATGGGACAGAGGTGGGATAAGGGGTGAAGACACATAAAAGTAACCAGAGGTAAGCTACAAACAAAGCACTATGCTTCAGATGCTCTAAAGACAGCTTGCCTGTGTGCTCTTCTCATCCCTCACTAAGTGAGAAGTAGTTTTTTTTCCCTTCAGAGACCTGCACCTCTCCAGCTCTGAAAAACACCATCTTCTAATTCAGTGAGTCTAAGAGTATTCAAGGAAATCCCCAGAAGTAACCTAGCCATTCTGATCCAGTGATCAGAAAACTGATCTCACTAACACAAAGCCTTCTAAGAACAGAATACGGAGAAGACGACGATAGACACGTACCGGCAAATTCAATTTAATTGCATCAACAGGTTGGTAGAAAGGCCAAGCAAACTGATGCTTCCACAAGGTCTTTACCACAACATTTTGCATATATTGCAGTTGGTTGGTTTTCCGGCCAGGCTTATTAGGATTAGTGACCTCCGGAGGCGGCGGATTGACAGGGCCCTGAGGAGCCTGGATTGCTGATGTGACTGTCGACATTTTCCTGCTCTTGCTCTCACTCGCTGTCACAGCAGCAGCACCTGGGAGATTTTCTTTCTTCCGTTATGCTCCCTGAATGGGACTGACATCCCATTTCCAGGGTCCAACCATACAACCTAGATCAAATGAGAGGAAGAGGACAATGTGTAAATACAGATACTTACTTGAAGTAGGCATATTAAGATACTTCTGCTGTTGATAGCGTTTGAACGCAGGCTCTTTACCCCATCTGCTTCATTCGCTGTAACACACTTTATCTTGTCAATGGGCACAGTTCAAGTACCAAGAGACAGTGGAACAGCAGTTCCCAAACTCAGAGCCTGCAGAGAGCCAGTAAGCTTCACAGGACTAGTTCTTGCTTTATCTGGCTCACAGAGCATCTTCGTGCAAAGGAAACACATGGGGTAGCATAAGAACACGGTTAGGGAATACAGTTCGGATGTAATGGAGGGACTCCCATGAATGCACTGATCCAAGCTAGAAAATCCATAGCTTGCAGCTCCACGTAAACTTAACTGCATTGTCTCCAGATCCATGCTGGCAGGCACTGAGTCAGCTCACAAGTCTCTACACTGGTGCAATGGTTAGTCTAAAATCCCATAACCAAGAGTGGACGACAGCCGTCAGAGGACCTTGATCCAGAGAAATGAAAGAAGGGGCAGAGGGAGGTGCTGTGAACAGTTGCGAATAAAAGGTGTCACCAGAAACATCCTAACTGGAAGTGATCTGCACTTTGAACCTCAAATGTCTTACTATGTCCCTTACTACATGTACCTGACTGGGCCCTCAGTTTCATATGGAAGCCTCAAGATACAGGCTCAATATAAATAATAATTAATATTATATCCCATGACCTCGCTAAGAGAGCATTATCACGCTCTCTCTTAAAGGCACATATGAAATACAGAATATACAAACTGCATTATTGTATTCTATTTTTTCCCCAGCAAACTGCAGGGAAAAAAAATGGTCTAGTATCACTGTGTCTTGTATGCCATATGGTAAACAGCTTTGCTATGTCATCTTCCATAAACATTTGATATTTCAATCCACATCAGAACTGTAGCTACTCTCCTCACGGCAAACAGACCACAATCACTTTCTAGAAGCAAATTATTTCAAATATGTTCAGAAAGCCACACAAATACTCTCACTGACACAGGCTTCTTGGTTGCACAGAGAAACATGAGCAGAGACAGAAGCTGCAATAATACAGGAAGAAGGAGAGAGCAGTAAGACATCCTAGGAAAAAACCCAAAAACCTCTTTGAGACATCCCTAATCATCTCTACTGAATATCTAGACTAAAGATAGAACATCAACTTACCCTTTGAGTTGCTGATTAGATGATGGCAAAAAGTAAACACATACCTAATTTGGGGGAATTTTACAAAAACAGATGTGTACAAACATAAACAGATCTGCAGCAGAGAGGGATGTTTAAATATCAGTCTTCTCAGGCTTGCCCAGGTAGTGAAGGCATTTGCATTCCGGAGGCGAGCTGCTGCCCCAGCAGCTCCGTAACTAGGAGAACACGCCGGCACCCCAGTGACATTGTGGCACAGGGAACCACGCCATAAAGCGGCCGGTGCTCCGCGTGCCACAGCTATCAGAGACACTTGAGTGCTCCAGGAGCTGCGGCAAGGGTGCACCTTGCCATGGACCAGTTTGGCTTGGCTCATAGGTGTCCCTGGCTCCAGAAACCAGATCTGGTTTATTTTCTTAGAGTTAATTGTATAGGTAATTTTTTATAGTGCTTCTATGGAAAATGAAATTGTTAAAAACCTAAAACAAATCCGTCTGTGAGTGCGCGCGCTTAAGCCTGCAGGGAACAGACAAGACCAGTTATGACTCTGCCATTGTCCATTCACGAGACCCATCATATTCCAAGGATGTAGAAAAAAGCAGAGATGACAGTAGGACTTTCTTGTGCCATATACATGGCACAAGTATAGATCCAGAATCAGGCCTCTGGTCCCTATTCTTTGGTAACTGAAGAGCCCAGCTTAGTACTTCAAAAAGGACTAGTCTCTGTTCCCCAGCCCTCTCGTCTGATCGTGCTGGCTGTGTTGCTGTTGGCAGGCAGGGTGACCACCAAAGAGCCAAGAGGGATGCTGGCAACCTCTGGACAAGGAATTTCAAAACTAGGATGCTACTTGGGATTTCAGATTTGGAAGAACCTGGGGAAGCATTTTCTCCTGATGCTCCATCAACTCAAAGCAGCAGCAGAAATATTGCAAAATACAATCTCCAGACCAAGGGGGGGAAATTATTAAAGAATTAAAAAGAAGAGAAAAGATAATTGGGAAGGTTCACTCAGTCTCCTTCTGGGCAGCTCGCTGCACGGATTTCAGACCCCAAGGCCATCATCCCAGTGTACGCAATGCTGACTGCAGGCCCCTGGTGACCACCATTGAAGCGTTTTGTTTGCTGTCATCTTGATTAACAAACTGAATCCAATGCAAGGATTGATAGGAAATAAAACACCCACAGAGAGCAATTGCTACTGCTGTAGGGCATTTCAATCACAAGTTTGAAACTACGCAGTGTAACTTAAGTCTTCCCTTTAAATAACCTAAGGTTAAATACAATAATTCTCTTTTCATTTGAATGTCCTGATGTCCTCCTACCTCTCGAACTCCATTTGATACAGTTTTTTTTTTTTTAATTAATTTTTATTACATCACAGAACTATAATTTAAAAACCCCCAGATCTAGCTCCTGCCTCTCCCAAACTCCCTCTCTGACCTTAGCAAAGTCCTTTAGTATCTTCACACCACAGCTCCTCGTCTGTGCCACAGAGATAGTGACAGTTCCTTTCTGCCTTCGTCTGCTCCGCCCAGCCAGCCTGCAAACTCCGAGACATGCACTGCCTCTTCATGTGCACATTTTGATCATCAAGCTTAAACGAGGCTTGTACAGTCCACGTAAGAGAAGCATGTAACAGTCATCAGGGACACAACTCAGAAAGGATTTTAATTAAGAACATTACCAAAAGTAGGAGGGGCAGAATCATGACAGCCAACTCAGCTTGTCCACTGACAGCTGATCCTCTTTAACTTGCATGCTCCAACTCATTGGGTATTACAACCAAAGGTGGCTACAAACCCCAAACCTCTTAGCAGCACTGACATTGAAATGCTGGATCCTGCAGCTGAAAGACAGGAATAGCTACCTGGGCTATCTCAGCAGCACTGGAAGTATCTGTTCCTGGCATAAATACAGCTTTAATGTGCATGTGCCTCACTGCACCCTTTTAATCCTTGGTCCCTCAGCTTCCTCATCATTTGACGGGGAAGCTGCTTTGATATCAGATTATTTCTTAATTTTTAAAACTGAAAATTTGTTTCTACATCCATTCCTTTACTTCTAAAGTTTCAAAATAATATTCTTTTTAAGAATGTAAAAAGCAGGATTATGGGGAATCTGGAAGCTGAGGGTGCAAATGCTTTGTAAATGTCCAGAAGTGTATGACATTGAATTCAGAGAGGCCATGGCCCTGCCTGAGAAATCTACTAGTTGTCAGACCTCATTTATCAAATGAGAAAAGCGAGAGGCATGACCATCTGACATCCCAGCTTACCACACAAATCATCCAACATGACACTTAAGTAGACTCACACACAACAACCAAGCAAGCTTACACAAACTGTCCCATAACTACAAGTGGAATCAAAATACACAGCTCTAGTCTAACCACTTCAGCATCTACCGAAATTGCATTAGTATCAATAATTATTTAAACTATTAGGGAGCCCAGCTGTGAACCAGGACATCACTGTACAAGGTGCCGTACAAGCGTGGAACAAAGACTGCCAAAACCAGCCTTGGCACAGACATCACGTGCATCTCCCGGTGAGGGCCTAAGGTTGGAGTTCTTTTAGCCCTGGAGTAATAACTTCTTAAATTCAAATCTTTAAATAACTACTTATCCTGTTCCTCAGACCTGTAATGTTCATGTAACAGAAGCTGGTTTTGATTCTTCTGGCTGCACATGTACAGTTCTGATATTACAAATTTAAAGTACACCTTTTCTCTGTCTTACGTGAAGAGTGTACACTGCTTCCCACATTGTGCATTTCTCCTTCTTACTCATCCCAGTCTGAGATGATAACTAAAAGCAAACCCCAAACCCAAACTCTCAAATAAATCTTGCTTCTCTGCAGTTCAAGTCTGTCCTTTTGTGCTAAGTTGCAACCTCAGTGCGGCATCCAGCAAAGCTACAGGGTTTGGCTTATTCCTCAGCCAAACCAGTCATCAAAAAAAACCCAGCTAGGTTGGAAGGATTTTTTCTTTAAAAAAAAAAACAACCAAACCTTTTCTTCCATTGAGTTGCTTGGATGGGTCAGTCAGCGGAGAGACAGTTGGCAGAGAGCAAACGTGTTAATAATTCCCTGTACTAGCAGGATGACATTCTACTCAGCTGATGCAGCCCACAGACTGTCTGCAGTGGTGGAGACTATTTTAAAAGAAGCTATAAAGCCCCATGAAACGTGCACTGTGCCAGTAAGCCTGCTGCTTCAGCTAACGGTTCTGCCACTTCCTTTGGCAGTGCCAAACATTTAACGGATGGCTCACTCCCTTGCTGCTGTTCAGGCAGTACAGGATGGTATTTGTTTTGATTGCAAAATTAGGAGGTAGCAACCTTTATGTTAGCATGTGAGCCCAGCAACTCTTTTTTTTCCCCCGCTTGGTATACTATTTCTGCATGGCGACTTGGACACTGATCAAAAACTGGCGCAATTCCAGCCAGAAACAGCAACATAAATCTTCCCATCAGGGAAAATTATCAAGTTGAAGAGATGTGCCTTGACCTCATCTTTATCTCCACATTATTATTTACACTACAGTAGCACACAGAGGCTGTGCAGAGACCAAGGTCCCTCAGCGCTTAGCACTCTGCAGACAGTGTCTGCGAGCTGGCGCTCACAACTCACGCTACAGACCGTGGTGAAGTGACCTGCCCAGGGCCACCCGGCGAGCCCGCGGCAGAGCCGAGAGCAGAGCCCTGAACCCCGGCCAGTGCCTAGCCCCGGTTTCGTTAGTCAGCCCGTCAGAGAAACGGCACCTCCGAAGCAGCGCTGCTCACACAGGCGTGAAAGGCAGCGACTGAGCCTTTCTGAAGGCAGGACAGAGCCAGCAGCCAGAATCGCACTGAGAAAGCAAGGCAGCTGGAGCAGGCATCCTCACGCTGCTGCTCCAAGCATTACTCCCTCGCATAGGCTCCTTGCAGCCACCAAAGCAGACGCTCAGTCCCTTCTTCCCTGACAGCAGCAATAGCTGGAAGCTTGGTCAGATTTGCCACCATATGCTGCTCCCCACCTGAGAGAAGCAGCAGGCCCACCATTATCTTGCCCAGACTTTCTTACAACTGCAATAGAGGGTTAGCACACTACTACTATCCCTCAACACAAACTTAAAGTCAGATAAGAGTATGAACAGAAGGTAGTTGTACCCATTTCATTCTACAGTGGGCTACACCACCACTCTTCCAGGCTCCTCAGAAAGAAACAAAGCTGGTGGATGTCCTCCTTTTCCTCCTACTCCTTTCCCTTCACAGCCCCATACAGGAATTAACCTTCAGTCGGCTCTCACTACTTACTAACTCCATGTCAGCAGGGATGTTCAAACTCAAGAGATCTGCCATTTGAGACCAAGACTTGAGGACAGATGAGTTGCTTTATCAGCCAACGCTGCCTTGGCAGACACACGCACGCTATACACAATATGTCACCCCCTCAAGACCTGGGGATGAAGCTTTTGCACTTGGCTTCACTGCAGGAAACAGGAATTTGGCTTGTGAGTGCCCCTATGGCACGCTGCAGCTTTGCACTCTGAAAGTCCATTCAGCTGTCCTTGTTGTCTCCCACATCATTAATTCCACACATCAGAGATTTCCTTTTCATGCATATTATTTTGAGCACAGCCTCAATAACATCCCAAGACTGGGAGATGCAACTCTGTCCTTAACTTACCTCTGCATGAGGGAGGGAAAAAGATCACAGAAGATTAAGTCAGTTCCTTGGCTTTTGACTTGGTTAGTTTAATGCTCATCAGATTATGCAGATGCATTTCCCACCCTTGGTCTCTCCTTGGCTATGATAAGAGCAGGTGTTTCCTCAGTAAGGAGCCTGTGGGTTCCTAACCAGTACATAAGAATCAGCAAGAAGTAACTGGTAATTTCAAGGGCCTTCAGTTCTGATACATACTCAGTGCTCCCTGCAAATCAGGCTGCTTTAAGATGTCTCACATCATGCCTTCAAACTCAGGGTACCCAAAAGCCACTTTATCTTGACTATAAAAGCACTGGGAACTTTTATAAGCACTATTCTAAGCACCTCAAATAAAACGATGGTCTTTCTGATAATTACAGGCCAGATTATTTCTCTCCAAGTTGCTAACGCCACAGGAAGCGCCTCCTGATCAAGTCTGAGCAAGAATTCAGATGCATGTCACATACCTCCTGCAACACCCAAATCATATGGGGCTCAACTGCTTTCTAAAGGCTGCAGTTTTGCACAGGGAGTGATGTTTTACACTATAACAAGTTCATTTTCATAGCTTTGAATTTGCTTTTGAGAAATGTCTACATCACCGGCCTCAGTAATGGATTACGTACAGTTGATCTTGTTTTGGAGTGGGGAAAAGGACAGAATGACCTCTGGACATTTCTTGCAGCCCTACATGTTGTGGTCCTCTGAAAACATGGAGGCATATTTTAACTCGGACATATGTTGGTTTTGTGCAAGCTCCTGAGTTACACACAGTTTTGTTAACAAGGCTACAGGAGGAAGGAAAAGTGGGAGTGGTTAAAGAGCCTACTCCGTGTTGGATTCCGGACTGGAGGAGTCCAGCCAGCTTTGAGACCTGACTCTGCAGTAAGGACTGGACTGAGATTTCTGAAATAATTTTTCTGCACTTGCAAAAAGTCTTCCAGGAAGTAGTTCAGCAAATTAACTGGGTGACCTATAATGAAAATGTTAACAAACACTTAGTTGTAGCAGTGGAAATAAGCATCTATGAACAGGTTTCAGAGTATGTAAAAGCAGCTGGTGGCTTGCACATCGGCACTCTGGGAAGACAGAGTCAAATCAACAGGATGGGAACGGGTAGGTGCTTCACAGGAAAATGCTCGTTGTTGTGCCTCTCACAACAAGATACGCCAATTATACCTGTATGGCAATGGGGAAAAAAAAAAGTGTTGGGCTGTTTCAGTCTTCATTTTCATAGCAGAGATTTGGCAGAGAAAGGGAAGTGTTTGGGAGAATCACAAGCCTAGGCAGAGTCTGCTCGTGCCATTTCTTCCTAGAGGGGAAAGGTGGAGATGCAATGAAATTACCTTGCATGACCCACAGGGTTGAACCCACAACATCTCATAATCAGAGGAGGAGCCAGAGAGAAGCCAGGCAGTCAAGGTTTACAGAGAAAGGAGAGGAGGTGAACCTGCTTCTGAGCGTACGCTCTCTCTTACCTAGTGCACTGCAACACACTGAATGCTTATTTGGCAATTCCTAGCACTTGCAGGGGTTACTGCAGTCCCCCAAAAGCGCATGTGCAACAGAAGTGCTGCAGCCTTGGACATTAGGCAAAAAGGAAGCGCTGGGAAGGTGCTGGCACGTGGCCACACACCATAGGAGCTCCCAACAGGTCAGGAGCAGGATGGGGGACCTAGGGGAGGCAGGAACATGGCTGAAGGCACACTGGAAGTCTGGTATAAACCACAACACAGACAGCAACTCAGTCCTCCTCTGTGATTCAGCAACCACTTCAAGCCCCATCCTGCAAAGCGCTAAGCACCTTTCCCCTCTCAATAAGTTGCGCAGTTTCTGTGGCTCAGTGCCTCTCCACAGAGGGTTTTGCAGACTTATCACCTACAAGACACAACTAATTGGTCAATCAAGATAAATCTCTTTCTAAGGAAGGTTTAGGCAAAGACAGAAACAAAACTCAAGCTCTCCACACTTTTTGGCCCCTCTACCTGGGTCAACTCCTTCTCTAGCTGTCCACGAGGGAGAGAGAAAATGACAAAGGAGGTTAAGTGCTAGATATCTGGGGTTGGAGAATTTATTCAGACTGATCAGACTTGTGGATGCTCCCATTGTTGCAGTTACAACAGCTATGATAGCTGATCTAGTCAATGCTACCCAGCCCTGAAGATACATCCTCTCACTGCAGGATTGCTGCAGAACGGGATCCCAGCTAGGGAAGTCCCACTGTACAAGCATAAGGTGTGCAAGAGCATGGAGATCTTGTTCTCCTTCCTCATGTTTCCTAAAGCACCACAAAAAATAAATTGCAGCCTAGTCAAGAAGAGGAATCTCTTCATTAAAGTTGGCCAAGGAGGGGAAAAAAGTTTGATGATCCCAAATTCAAACCTTGCTGATGGGCATAGCAAAAGACTCTACAGACTCGGTCACAATTTCTTCAGACTGGCCAATTCTGCAAATTCAGAACTGGAATAAATGCTGTCTACTGGATGCCTTCTTTGTTATTCCACCTCTCAAGGTTTCTGGTATTATTATCACTTTAAACTTCACAGATGGACAGAATCTACTGTCCATCTACTCACCCTTGCTTGTGCATTCAAATCCATACTTCAAGACCAATCAGAACTACAAATCCATTTGCTCACTTGGGCTTGAACCGCAGTCACCCTTTATTAGCATCCTTCATGTCAGCATTCCCAACTGCTCTTTAAGTGGGAGACTGAAACTGGCTTGGTCACCATCCAGGCTTGGTCACCATTTTTGTTGCCATGCAGCAACACACAGAAAGGACAACCACGCACCAGACACTGTATGAGGACAGTATGCGTTGTAGGAGACTCCAGCCTCTGCTCATGACCAAAACTGCAAGTGGGATGGGACGATGGAATAAAAGCTGGAGCCTGACTGATTGCTAGGGCAATGAACTGACAGGTTGAACACCTCGACTTAACCATGTTTCATCAGGATGTGCCTAGAGACCAACTGCACTATGACCAAAAGGCTCCACTGCCCTGACCAGGACCAAGCACAGTGCAGCATGCACGGAGTCTCTGCCCTGAGGAGTGAGCAGTCCAGACAGGCCAGGAAAGAGGCACAAATTGGTAAAAATGTAGCGGTCTTAAAAAGAAAAACTAAAAATTAAAAAAAAAAAAAAATCACAGCACAGGTCAGTACCACAACCCACCTCCTTCAAGGCTCTGTCTCCTAATTCCCCGCTGTTCATCTATTACTTTACACCCTACCTTCTCCAAAGCATGACTTATCCAACACACGATACTACTGCCGATT